>NW_027507686.1:196076481-196725127 GCF_037356315.1 Lithobates pipiens
TGGAGTAGTGATGTCCAAGGAGCCCACCCACTCTCTCACTGGCCATATGTAAGAGCTCTAAATGAACACAACCAGAAGGCATGTGGCTCAACTTTCTTGCATGTCTATTTATCTGATGCCTTTTATCTGCCTCTGTGCCAAACTCTGGGTGCTAAATACACCTGAACATAGCTACCCAATGCATTTTCCATGGCTCTTTGGAGGACTACAGGTCAGGACGGTCATAGATGGGGTATATTCTACACCAACGTTGTGTCATTTTTTCTGAAAACAGGTTCCAGAGAGACACTGGATTCCTGTTGTCTTGGGGCTCAATAGTTTGGGTGAGGGTATTAGCCCAGGAGTAAAGTATATCAGCTACTCTCTGTTGCTGATCAACCAAACAGCATAGCTCCCCTAGGTTCAGAATGCATCAATGCATTGCAGTTTTAGTTTCAGCTCTCATGGACAACATGCTGCCAATCAAAGAACAGTAAGCAGTGGATTTCAGTCATCAAAAAAAATTTAATTATTGGCGCAAAGTAGGAAGATGTTAAGAGTCCAATAATATCTGTTATAGTTCCATTGAATTCCTGGTGTACGGTAGCACCAGCCGCAGCCTTCTGTAGAGTAAGCTCTAGTAGATCAAGATGCATGAAAAGGAAAGAAAGCACCATCTAAGTGCAGCATATGTGATGCAGTTTAATAGATCAATGGTTAAAAACCCTCACAAGATCTGTGACATATACACACTCATCATTAGTATGCACTGTTTGGTCATCCAGGCTGCAGGAGCCACTAGTGCTGGTAGGGCTGTCAGATTTAGCAGTGGGAGACGAGGGCACTGGATTGTGTCTCAGGAATGCCATGCATCAATTTGGAGCACATTGGAAACGCACTGGCAGACAGATGTGACGGCAAGAGAGCAGATGCTTCAGTGAATAATTCTAGCAGACTACACTCTCAGAGCCGACTGCTCCTTCTACAGGCCTGTCTTGAAAAAAGTGGCTGTACACTGGCCACTTTTTCAGAAGCCAAATAAAATCTGAGGAGGATGCAAAAAAAACCTCTCCAGATTTTCCTTGTTTTCAAATATATATTAAGGAAAAATACTTGGTATAAATAGCTTTGAATATTTGCTATTTACCTTTGGGCTGACATTTCAATTTGATGTGCATTTTGCATTTTTGTTTGAGATAAGACAACAGGGGAGGAATTGGTTTACCTTATTTCTGGGCTAATTTAGAATATCTAATTATAACTGCATTTAAAAAAGCCAAATTGCTGTTCTCTTGTGGTATCATTATCACTCCAACATCACTTTGTTGTTAACAAGCTAAGTCACTTGAAATAGAATAGCAATCAATTTTATTAGACTTTAGGGAAGGATCCAACCCCTTTGTAGCAGTCATAACATTTCAATAAGTAAATAATGGACAACCGATAAGACAGGAGCCAAAAAAGATCTAGACCATTGTTTTCTATGATGCAGCTTTTATTAAATAAAATCCAGTCAGAAAACATTTATTGGTTAGAGCAACCCTGTTACTAACTGCACTAAATTAAACTAAAACCAACCTAAAAAAGACAGAGATAAATTACTTACTTTTCAAGTAGGGGTTGCCTTAAATCTTTGAAATGCAGAAACCATGGAGCAGATGAACCCATCACATGTAAGTTACAAGTTGCCGCAGATGGAGTCTCTCTATGTGACAGGCCTGGTACTTTGTGATCCAGTCAGAAAACATTTATTGGTTAGCGTAACCCTGTTACTAACTGCACTAAATTAAACTAAAACCAACCTAAAAAAGACAGAGATAAATTATTTACTTTTAAAGTAGGGATTGCCTTAAAACTTTGAACTACAGAAACCATGGAGCAGATGAACCCATCACACGTAAGTTACAAGTTGCCCTAGATGGAGTCTCTCTATGTGACAGGCCTGGTACTTTGTGATTGGCTTAGCGCTGTCACTTAGTGTTAGATGCTACTCCATTCCAGTCAATACCACATATTTTATTTCCGTCTGACATCTGAACAGAGTATGGAGTAACAGGGGAGCAAAAGAAATATGCAGTACTGTACTGGTGGGGGTGGATAAATCTGTGCAAAAGGAAAGTATTGATGTGCTTTCAACTTCACACCCCAGAGCTAAACTAAAACCTTTACTCTTCTACAAAAATGTAGAGTTAGGACTACAGATAATACTGGGGTACCATGAAGTGGTTCTGCAGCTTATTCATGTATTTGCAAATTTGTGCAAACTAAACCCCTGTTTTTAACACAAACTGTTAGACAGGACAAGGTTAGACAGGTTGGTCGGTGCGTTGAGCTGGACATTTTCTTTGTTTTTTTTTGTGCTCCTTGCTGCTAAGGCCAGTTATAGGTGATGGCAGTGGCCATTGGTCCAGGTATTTTGGCAACTATCTTAGGCCGCGTACACACGGGCGGATTGTCTGCCCAACTAAGTTCGTCAGACAATCCGACAGACAGTCCGTCCAACATTTGAATGAACGGACTTGACCACACACGATGAACAGACAGTCCGCTGAAAGCTTGCGCGATGACGTGTACAGCACGTACGACGGGACTAGAAAAACGACGTCCAATACATTGCAATGCAACCTTCGGCCGTGTAAATCCTTTCTGAGCATGCGCCATACTTAGTCCGTCCAACTTGCCTACACACGAGCGGACTGTCCGCTGAAACCAAGTTTGGACGGACAAAACCAAGTTTGGACGGACAAAATTACGGAAATTCCGAAAGACTTAGTCCGTCAGACTGTCCGCTGAAAAAGTCCGCTGAAGCCCACACATGAGCGGATTGTCCGCTGAAACACGGTTCAGCGGACTAAGTTGGGCAGACAATCCGCCCGTGTGTACGCGGCCTAAGTATTGGTAAATTCCCATAGATCTCTTGAAACAAATGACTGCACTTTTGACTCTATATATGTTGATGATAGTCACATTGGAAGTACAGAAATGTACATTTATAAATAAAAAGCTATTAGTTTGCAATGTGTACCAATAAAGAAATTGCTGTCTTCTGCTTTCTGTGCAACATACTATTTCTAATTGTATGTTGTTTCCAGGTTATATTTTTCAAGTTAACTGAACTGGGAATTATTCTTTGATATAGATCAGAAGCACACTAGTAAATACACCATGAAAGGCTCAAAGAGAAGAATTGGACCAGCCTGGTCAAAGCTCTGCTTTGAGATTGGAAACTGGCAGGTCATGCAAGGAAATCCTCAAATATCTTGCAATTGAAGACATTTTGTATGTACTGGTCAATAATTTGACAGACTTGATGTCAGAGACTGGTAGAGAGTTACACAAAATGCCTGCAATAATTCATTTCTGCTAACCGGGCAATACCAGCTTTTGGAATCCACCAACTTGAGATGAAGCGACAACAATATATAATCTTCCAAATGAGCCCAGGGTATACTCATGTTTTCCACAGTACACCTTTAAATCCATTGATATTTTTGTTGAACAGGTGATTGAATAGGGACATTTTCTTTACATTTTTTTTTAAATGTTTGCATGTGTTAAATATATTGAAAGAGACAGCATTTTGTTTTGCTGTCTGTACCTCTCTTCATAAGATTTCACCTCACTTTCTGTCCCTTGGACAATTGACTTTGAAATTTTGGGGTTGTTGTGGAAACAAGAATTGGTGATAAAGCTTCAGTGGAGACACCTTTTTAACATGATAAATCTTACAGCAGTGAATTACCCTTCTTATGCTGCGTACACACGAGCGGAATGTCTGACAGGAAAAGTCCGATGGGAGCTTTCATCATATATTCCGATCATGTGTATGAATCATCAGATTTTTTTTTTCTCAAAAATTCTTATGGACCTAGAAATGGAACATGTTCTACATATTTCCGTTGGAACCAATTCCTATCGGAAAAAACGCTCGTTTATATGCTATTCCGACCGACCAAAAATGACGCATGCTCTGAAGCAAGTACAAGATAGAAGCTATTGGCTATTGAACTTCCTTTTTCTAGTCCCATCATACGTGTTGTACGTCACTGTGTTCTTGACAGTCGGACTTTGGTGTGATCGTGTGTATGCAAGACAGTAGTAGTGTGTACAGGGCATTAGAGGTAGATTTCCTCTCACTTCCTGTTGTCTCCCTCCGTTTTAAGTATGTCATATTTAAGTCATATGTATGCAACATTAGGACTGCCTGTATGTGTATACAGTATAACAGTTTGTGTGTGTGTGTGTGTATATATATATATATATATATATATATATATATATATATATATATATATATATATATGTATACTGAGCAAAATTATAAATGCAACACTTTTGTGTTTGCCCCTATTTATCGTGAGCTGAACTTAAAGATCTACAACTTTTTCTATGTACACCTCCCAGGTTTGGCATAGCAAAATGCTGATTAGACAGCATGATTATTACACAGGTGTAGATATAATAATAATAAAAGGCCACTCTAAAACATGCAGTTTTACTGTATTAGGGGGGACCGAAAACCAGTCAGTATCTGGTGTGACCACCATTTGCCTCACGCAGTGCAGCACATCTTCTTTGCATAGAGTTGATCAGGTTGTTGATTGTGGCCTGTGGAATGTTGGTCCATTCATATTCAATGGCTGTGCAAAGTTTCTGGATATTGGCAGGAACTGGAACACGTTGTCGTATACGCCGATCCAGAGCATCTCAACCATGCTCAATGGGTGATATGTCCGGTGATTATGCTGGCCATTTAAGAACGGGGATGTTTTCAGCTTCCAGGAATTGTGCACAGATCCTTGCAACATGGGGCCTTGCATTATCATGCTGCAACATGATCTGATGGTCGTGGACGAATGCCACAACAATGGGCCTCAGGATCTCGTCACTGTATTTCTGTGCATTCATAATGCCATCAATAAAATGTACCTGAGTTGGTTGTCCATAGCATACACCTGCCCAAGCCATAACCCCACCGCCACCATGGACCAGTCAATCCACAACGTTGACATCAGCAAACCGCTCACCTACACAACGCCATACATGCTGTCTGCCATCTGTCCTGTACAGTGAAAACCAGGATTCATCTGCGAAGAGAACACCTTTCCAAAGTGCCAGATGCCATTGAATGTAAGCATTTGCCCACTCAAGTCGGTTATGATGATGAACTGTAGTCAGGTTGAGACCCCGATGAGGATGATGAGCATGCAGTTGAGCTTCCCTGAGATGGTTTCTGACAGTTTTTGCAGAAATTCTTTGGTTATGCAAACCTATTGTTGCAGCAGCTGTCCAGGTTCACCTCAAGGTGCAAACCATTCATAAGCCTGAAGAATAAAAAAGCCAGATTTGACTTTGCATAAAAAATCTAAAAATGCCAGACCCAGTGTGATAGCATGGACATGCATGGCTTCCAGTGGCACTGGGTCATTGGTGTTTATTGATGATGTGACAAAAGACAGAAACAGCTAGATGAATTCTGTAGTGTTTAGAGATATACTGTCAGCCCAGATTCAGCCAAATGCAGCAAAGTTGATTGGACGGCGCTTCACAGTACAGATGGACAATAATCCAAAACACACTGCAAAAGCAACCCAGAGGCTTTTGAAGGAAAAGAAGAGATGAGTCAATCATCTGATTTCACTTGCTGAAAGAAAAACAAAAGGCAGAAATACCCACAAACAAAGAATAACTGAAGACAGTTGCAGTTAGAACCTGGCAAAGCATCAGAAGGGTGGAAACCCAGTCTTTGGTAATGTCCATAGGTTCCAGACTTCAGGCAGTCATTGCCAGTAAAGGATTCTCCACAAAATATTAAAAATGAACATTTTATTTATGATTGTATTCATTTTTATCCAATTACATTTGAGCCCCTGAAAATGGGGGGACTGTGTATAAAAATGGTTGTAGTTCCTAAAATTTGTACTTGATATTTATGTTCAACCCCTTAAATTAAAGCTAAAAGTCCGCACTTCAAATTAATTTGGATTTTTTCATTTTAATTTTATTCTGGTGGCATACAGTGCCAAAAGTATGAAAATTGTGCCTGTGTCCAAATCTATATTTACCCAACTGTACATTCACAGAAGCTACTAATGAGGTAAAACATCATCAAAACTCTTTGAAGGAGTCCCTGAGACATTTGATATTTAGTTTATGTAATCCTTGTCACATAATGTATTAAATGAGCATGCAGGTATATTTACGATAAAATAAAATAAATCTAAACTGGACTTTTTTTTGATGGGCTTTAATACAGCTCCATTATACAATCATATTAAAAAAAATCTGTCATTTACAGATGTTTTTTGATCATAATCTATATACACAGTATATTAAAAGCTGTTTTGGAAATGCGGATGACAGCTTTTCACTTGATATTTTACTAGAGCTATTTTCTTGAGTTGTTTAAATACATTAATGCTGTTCAACCTTCATTTAAATTGGTGTTGCATGGCGATGAGAACACTTGGTGAAGTGAAGGTCAAAAAATTTGGCGTTGATGCCGTTACTGACCTTTAAATAAATATGTTGTTTTTTTCCCCCTGGCTGCCCACCTATAGCGAGTTCTTGAAGGTATAAAAAGTAATTTCAGATGACCATGTGAGGTCAGGGTTAGAGAAATGTTTCATAAATTTGTTATTTGAGTTTATTCCCTGGCTACAGGAACATATGGCTGACATTTTACTATAAAGGTGTTTTATTGGGAGAATAAATAAAAAGGGATGCTTTTTTATGATTATTTATTTATTAATTTTTTTACAGTATCAGATCAAGGAACCTGCTCTCCACGGTGCCCAAGTATTGGATCATAATACAGATAGTGACTATAGGACTATATATTGATAACCACCATGTCTCTCCAAGCACAGATAAAATGATTGAGTTGTCTATTTGATGTGAGCAAGTATTGCTGGCTGGTGATCCATACAGCTGTACTTTTCTGGCCCTCTTAACCACCTCAATACAGTGCAGTTACACCCCCTTCCTGACCAGACCAATTTTCAGCTTTCAGCGCTCTCACAGTTTGAATGACAATTACTCAGTCATCCTACACTGTATCCATATGAAACTTGCGTCCTTTTTTCCACACAAATAGAGCTTTCTTTTAGTGGTATTTAATCACTAGTGGGTTTTTTATTTTTTGTGCTATAAATAAAATAAAACGTAAATTTTGTGAAAAAAATGCCTTTTTCTTCGTTTCTGTCATAAATTTTTGCTAATTAGTAATTTTTCTTCATAAATTTTGGCCAAAATTTATACTGCTACATATCTTTGGTAAAAATAACCCACGGGGGGCGTGGCTTGCCGTGAGGGAAGATGGCAGCATAACTCCTGAGCTCCTTCACACCACAGCTCATTATTAGCCCTGAGAGGAAGAAATACCCCCTCACTATTACCCCAGACGATGGGTACTGCATCCAGGAACTCTTCTACCTCTAGATCGAGATCCCCGAGAGAGCATCCCAGCCGAGGAACACGGAATATCGCCGATCTGTTCAGATCACAGGGATCCAACATGGCGACGAGCACCTCAGCTCCCTCACGAGATGGGATACTACTAACTCCCAACCCCTCTCCTCACACAACTGCTGCGGCCCAGCCGGAATCCTTGCAATCTCCAAGCCTGCTAGATCTACGCACGGTAGCAGCTGACATCAAAGACACACTTTTTGCTGCCATAACGGACCTTAAGCACGAAATACAAGCCATTGCGGGAAGGGTGCAGGAAGTAGAGAAAATCACCGCCGTCCATCAAGCGGCAATCTCCACGATGCACCGCTCCATAGACACACACACTGCACAACTGCGGGACGTCCAGCGGCACGTTGAAGACCTGGACAACAGGGGTCGGAGGCATAACCTCCGGGTGAGAGGCCTCTCCGAAAGTGTGGACATCGATCACCTCACCCCGGTGGTCACTGCCATCTTCAACCAGCTTCTCGAACAACCCAGCCACTCACCCATAGCAATGGAGCGCATCCATCGTGCTCTCCGACCCCGCGGACGTGACACAGATCCTCCCAGAGATGTGGTTTGCTGCATCTGCGACTTTCAAACCAAGGAAATGATCCTAAAGCAGGCCAGAATGAAACAAGATCTACAATATGAGGGCCAACGAATCTCTATCTATCAAGACCTCTCCGCCATTACACTTCGTAATAGGAGAGACCTGCGCCCCCTATTAGATGTCCTAAGAAATAATGGCATCCCCTATCGTTGGCGCTTCCCATTCGGTCTTTCTGCTACCCATCAGGGTCGCTCGGCCATCCTGAGGGTTCCCGAGGAACTGCACGCCTTCTGTCGCACATTAGACATACCTCTGGTTTCGCTCCCTGACTGGTATGCGGAATTCAAAGGATCTTCGCCCCGCTCAGACCACAGGTCTACCGATCGGATGGACACCCAGCCGTCGCCGTACCGAAGACGTCGCTCTCCATCGATCCGACGACTTTCTCCGACGGAAGCATACGATCATCTGCGCAGTCCTACTGCTGCGCCAACGTCCCGCAGAGCACGTCGTGACCGTTAAAGAAGTGGCTGTGTCGAACCCACCGGTCGGATCATTCCTAAACTTGGAACTCAGCTCACGATGAGGTAACTTTTTCCTCTCCCCCTTCGCCTCATCACTTGACCGACCTTACTCGTGGAACTTTCTTCAGGACTCTCCATAACGACCGTCTACTCTCCTAGTAGACCCCAAGTTCCAGTCTATCTTTGCTGCCCAATCCGTTCGGGATCTCTCTATCGTTTATACGGACGGACGCAGCCTTTGTCCTTACTGGTGACTTACTGATCACGTTCTTTCCTATCAATAGACAGGACCTTCTACCCACTACCATTTTGCTCCAGGCATGTCACACAACCTATGGGATCACTACCTATTGTCCTCCCCTTAACCTATCCCCCCTATAGTCTACACCCTTCTATTTTGCCCTGATCTCTGGGACAATGCCTCCCTTGCCTTCTGCACGCAAGGGTTTCCTCACTGGCTCACAAACACCAATGTAGTGTGTTCCAGAAGATGTTTCATGACTCGCAACATGACTCCAATAAGCGTACCTATAGTATGTGCTTTCTTTCTCATTAATATGTTTACTAACTTTATTGTTTTAACCTTGTTGAAGAGATGGCGTATAATTGTTCAAACGCTTTTCACGTCTAACCTGTTGACATTTGATTCTTTTATTGCACTGAGGACGAGAGGATGAGATCTCCCACATCAATCCGGTAAAGCCATACCTAAACCTATGGCCTAGCCTAATTATTTACATCAAAAATTAATTTGGTCCTCTAACCAACACCTACTGGAAAGAACCCTTTTTATATGACTTGTGCAGCCACGGCTTTGATGTGATAATCCCATCCTCCTCCAGCCCTCGGCTACCTCTTAACATGATAAGTATCTCTGTTATTGAGTTCGCTTATAGGTTTGTTCCTCCGGTTCCTGTTTTACAAAGGAGGACTTGTAGACATTTAGGTTACGTCAATGTTACTTGAAAACACCTACCCAATAAGGTAGCTCCACCCCTACATATTTCATATTTTATACAGGGTATTTAAGTTCACTATCTATAATACTAACGGGTACCTCCCCCACCGACAATGTTTCAACGCTCCTACCCACGATTTTTTCTTTTTTTTTTTTTCTTTTTTCTTCCGAGCAAACTGCAAAAGGGTGACAATTGGCAATATGCTGACAAACTCTCTATATTTGCAACTTAAAGCTGTGGTGTGATGGTTCTCGCACTCTATATCTTTGTCTTTCGACAATCACCTCCCCCCTAGTGGCTTGTTGGACTGTCCAGTGCATTTGTACGGGACATATCCTACAAGCCTCTACCACATTCCGGCCTATACCCCCTTCCCTTTGACACAGGTAAGCAGGTTCTTGCCTGTTGCCGGATTACCGTTTACTCCTTCCCCCAATTTGGGGTTTTTTTTTTTTTTTTTGCTTCCTCTCTCTACTACCCTTTTCCCCGGACGCATCTACATTCACATCCCGATCTCGCCACCATGGCTACCTCTGGGGACGCAAGCAATATACTCCATCTCAAACTTATATCCTTGAACGCTAAGGGTTTAAATGTCCCGGAAAAACGCTCACAACTATTATTAGCCATGCAAAAAAGTGGAGCAGACATACTATTCTTACAAGAAACACACTTCAGATCAGACAATATACCGAAACTCCAGTGCAAACACTACCCCACGGTATACCACTCCACCAACACACTAGCGAAACAAAAAGGTGTTTCCATCTTACTAGCGCGACATTGCCCCCTCCAGATCACTGATACTCTAGCTGATGATGATGGCAGGTTTCTATTCCTTAAAGGGCTCCTCCAAAACAAACCATTTACACTTGCAAACATATATGCGCCCAACACACTCCAAGTACCGTTTTTCAAGGGAATTGTGTCCAAATTGGTCTCATTTCAAGAAGGCACACTTATTATGGGGGGGGACTTCAATGTTCCTTTGAACCCTATTCTTGACACCTCTAATGGACACTCCTCCCTTACCTATGCTGCCCTTCGATCAATAAAAACCCAGATGCAAACTCTGCTTTTACATGATGCCTGGAGAACCCTCTATCCAGATACAAAGGACTTTACGTTCTACTCGGCACCTCATGGAAAATATTCCAGAATTGATTTTCTCTTTCTCTCTCAAGAAGCTTTACCTTATCTTACACACGCATCCATCAACCCTATGTTTCTCTCGGACCACAATCCGGTTTCAATCACACTATCCATCCCATCTTCCACCCCACGCGCCCACTCATGGAGACTAGATCAATCCTTGTTAACTGATCCGATTATAGCTGCAGAAGTGGAGCAAACAATGAAACATTATTTCTTAGAAAACAAAGCCACAGATACCTCTCCCCTCATTCACTGGGATGCACACAAATGTGTAGTAAGAGGAACCCTCATAGCAGCGGCGGCAAAAAAGAGAAAAGAGTACAAAAAACACTTCAATGATTTGGCCACTAAAATTAGACGTTTGGAACGTGCACATAGTCTAAAGAGCACCACCACACTGCATGCTGCCCTTATCCAATCCAGGAAAGAAATGTTAGAATTACTGGGAAAACAGACTAAGCGCAAATATATACTATCTCAGAAAACGTTTTATGAATATGGTAATAAATCTGGAAAAATATTAGCTAAAGCCCTTCAATCCAAGAAAGCATCACTCACTGTTCACAATATCACAGATCCTACAGGCAAAAAATTATCCACAACACCTGACATTGCCACGCAATTTATACAATATTATTCGAATCTATACAACCTTAACTCTTCGTCTACTACACCAACAATCTCTAACCAGCGGCGGACTCAACTTATATCGGACTTTTTAAATAAATATAGCCCAACTCCTATCTCCACCTCCACATGCCAGATGCTCGATACTCCATTGACCTCAGAAGAAGCTCAAATGGCTCTCAAAGCCATGCATGCTGGTAAAAGCCCGGGCCCTGATGGACTGCCCGTTGGTTACTATAGAACCTATGAACATATTTTACTACCCCACTTTCTATCCTCCTTTAACACATGTTCATCCCCGTGTTCTGCCCCACGAGATATGTTGTCTGCACATGTAGCCGTAATCCCAAAACCAAATAAAGATGCCACGCAGGTTACCAACTATAGGCCTATCTCGCTCCTGAATGTTGACCTTAAATGGTACGCTAAGATTTTATCTAACAGACTTTTGCCTTTACTCCCTGACCTTATACATCCGGACCAGGTGGGCTTCACGCCTGGACGAGAAGCGAGAGATAACACTCTCAAAGCTCTTAATGTCCACCATTGGCTATCTTCCCGAAAACAAGCTGGATTCTTCCTTTCCCTGGATGCGGAGAAGGCATTCGACAGGGTGGCCTGGGATTACATGTCAGCGACTCTAAAAGCTCTTGGTCTACCTAATAGAATGCTCAATTATATCAATCTGCTTTACTCGGGACCAACGGCGAGAGTGAAAGTCAATGGCCACCTGTCGAATGCCTTCTCTATCTCCAATGGCACACGTCAAGGGTGCCCGTTATCCCCGATAATTTTTATCCTTACCCTTGAACCATTACTGAGACAAATTAGAGAAAACCCAGACATTAAGGGTGTGGATATAGGCAAAAGAACATTCAAAACGGCTGCATTTGCAGACGACATTCTTTTATTCCTCACAGAACCTTTAACAACTATCCCCACCTTACTCAAAGTATTCAACCAATTCCATATCATCTCTAACCTACGAATTAACTTTACGAAATCCCTTGCACTAAATATATCGCTGACCGAAAAAATGTGCGCCCAATGCCGGGCGAATTTCCCCTTTAAATGGAGCCCTGATAGTATACCCTACTTAGGTATTCAACTTCCACGATCCCTAGATAATTTATATGATCTTAACTTCCTACCTTTATTACGCACTATGTCCACTGATCTTCAGAGGTGGTCAAAAGGCATATTCTCCTGGTTTGGCAGAGCAGCCATCATAAAAATGAATATTTTACCAAGGCTCTTGTATCTCCTCCAGACTATACCTATCTCACTTCCCCAAACGTTCTTTGCCTCCTTCCGCAAACTCAGTTCGACGTTTGTCTGGGGTGCCATAAGACCCAGACTGAGCTATTCAAGACTCGTTGCACCAAAATCACAAGGAGGTATTGGTTTGCCAGACATCTATAGGTACTACTTAGCATGTCACCTTGCCAGAATAATCGACTGGAACGTCCATTCCAGCACGAAAGATTGGGTTCAACTTGAATCATCCCTTGATCAAATACCTGTGGCTCAAACACCATGGTTACTCCCCACACATGTCCCACGTAGCTACTCTGCGCACCCGTTAATCGCCGCGTCGCTCAACGCATTTCGATATGCTTGTAAAACTTACCAGGTCTCCTCAGTCACGGGCCCACTAACACCACTAAAACTCAATCCAGCGTTCCCACCGGGTATGCACCCCTCCTTTCTCCACGGATTGTGGCCTCATCCTAAAGTCCTGTCTAAAGATTTCTATGACCGTAATCATCTTCTATCCTATACAAATCTGTCGAGAAATATGCTCAAACGTGGGTTCTCCCAATGGACATATCATCAGATACACCATTTTCTGACTTCCAGACCCCACTCCCTAGCTGGAGCTCGAACCTTAACCTCTTTTGAACAAACATGTACACTGATCGAACCTCAAAGACACCTCATCTCCTTTTCGTATAATATACTTTTCCCACAACAGACCAACAATGCAGATTGGTCTACCAAAGCCTGGAATAGAGACCTGCCATCACCCTTAACTCCCAAAGATTGGGAAAGTACATATTCTGTCATACATAAAGACTCCCGAAATGTCTGTGTTCAAGAGAATGCATTTAAATTATCCTCCAGGTGGTACAACACACCTCTAAAATTGCATCGTATCTTCCCTTCTGTCTCCCCACAATGTTGGAGATGTCAGGCTAGTCTTGGCACCCTGGAACATATTTGGTGGTCCTGCCCCATCGTCCAACCATTTTGGCAAGAAGTCCATAGAATCATCCAAAGATTCTCTACCCGATCAATACAGTTTTCCCCTGCTCAACTTCTTTTTCATGTCTCCAAACAATCCAAAAAAGCCTACATGGGGTCCCTAACTATGCATATGATCATGGCGGCGAATATGTGCATCCCAGCCAACTGGAAATCCAAACATCCCCCTTCTTTACTGGAGTGGTTCAATCGTATTAACAAAACAGCTGAGATGGAAAACCTGATACATCAAGCCAATGATACCCCTTCTACCTTCACATGTATATGGTCGAGTTGGTTGCTTTTCACTACATCCCCAGAATATCTTTCATTGCTCTCCTAAAGAACTAGTTATATTAATGTCCTGAGAAAATGACTGGCTGGACCAGTTCCCCTTTCTTTAATGAAAATCCCTTATTGCATTATGCATTAGATCTCTATGCTGAAGACTGCTACCTACTACATCTCTTTGAATTTACCTACACATACTAGTGTCGCACTAACATATTACTGACAACAATTACATTTATCTACTAAAGGATATTGATTCTGTATTAGATTTCGCTTCTTTTAAACGAACACAGTGCCTGTTCTGCTCACTTAACATCTTCTAAACCACAGTTAGGCACTGTACTTAAAAATACAACACTGTACCTATCAGATATCCCCACCCTACATCATTATTAGCATACAAATGTTTACTCTTCGATTCTTCTTATGTTAACTGTTGCATTTACTATTTGGAGCATTGTAACATTTTTTTTGTTCTCCTTTTTGCTCTGTACCCTACCGTTTGACTCTTCTGTTTTTGTTATGCACTAAACTTCAATAAAATGTCTTTAAACAAAAATAACCCACATTAGTATATATTATTTGGTCTTTGTGAAAGTTATAGAGTCTACAAACTATGGTGCCAATCACTGAAAATTGATCACTTCTGATCAGGCCTTCAGTACATCAGGTGTACCTCATTTCTTGAGACACTAACAAGTCAGGAAAGTACAAATACCCCCCAAATGACCCCTTTTTACAAAGTAGACATCCCAAGGTATTAAGTAAGTAGCATGGTGAGTTTTTTTAAGTTGTCATTTTTTCCCACAATTCTTTGCAAAATGAAGATTTTTTATTTTTTTTAATTTTTTTTTACTAAATTGTCATATTATCAGGTTATTTCTCACACACAGCATATGCATACAACAAATTACACCCCAAAATACATTTTGCTGCTCTTCCCGAGTACGGCGATACCACATGTGTAGGACTTTTACACAGCCTGGCCACATACAGAGCACTAACATTGATGTAGTACCTTCAGACGTTCTACGAGCAAAAATTACGCATCTCATTTCTCAACCACCTATTACACTTTTGAAGGCCCTGGAGTACCAGGACAATGGAATTTCCCATAAAATTACCCCATTTTGGAAAGCAAACACCCCAACGTATAATCTGTGAGGCATAATGAGTCTTTTGAACGGTTCATTTTTTTCCAGAAGTTTTTGGAATATGTGGGAAAAAATTAAAACGCATTTTTTTTTTACACAAAATTGTCAATTTATAAGATATTTCTAACACATAGCATGTATATAGCAAAAATTACACCCCAAAATACATTCTGCTACTCCTCCCGAGTATGACGATACCACATGTGTAGGACTTTTACACAGCCTGGCCACATAGAGAGGCCGAACATTGAAGTAGTACGTTCAGGCGTTCTAGGAGCATAAATGACACATCTCATTTCATTCCTACCCATCACACTTTTGAAGGTCCTGGACCACCAGGACAGTGAAATTACCCACAAAATGACCCCATTTTGGAAAGCAAACACCAGAAAGGAATATTCTATGAGACATGGGCTGCAAATAGGTACTCGGGTACTCTGATGGCCTGGTGACAGGTACTCGGGTACTCTGATGGCCTGGTGACAGGTACTCGGGTACTCTGATGGTCTGGTGACAGGTACTCGGGTAATCTGATGGTCTGGTGACAGGTACTCGGGTACTCTGATGGTCTGGTGGCAGGTACTCGGGTACTCTGATGGCCTGGTGGCAGGTACTCGGGTACTCTGATGGCCTGGTGACAGGTACTCGGGTACTCTGATGGCCTGGTGACAGATACTCGGGTACTCTGATGGCCTGGTGACAGGTACTCGGGTACTCTGATGGCCTGGTGACAGGTACTCGGGTACTCTGATGGCCTGGTGACAGGTACTCGGGTACTCTGATGGCCTGGTGACAGGTACTCTGATGGTTTGGTGACTGGTATTTGGGTACTCTGAAGGGCGGTGACAGGTACTCATATGGACTGTGACAGGTACTCGGGTACTCAGATGGACTGTGACAGGTACTCTGGTACACAGATGGACTGGAACAGATACTCGGGTATTCAGATGGGCTGTGACAGGTATTTGGGTACCCTGATGGACTGTGACAGGTACTCTGTACTCTAATGGACTGTGACAGGTACTCGGTACTCTAATGGACTGTGACAGGTACTCGGGTACCCTGATGGACTGTGACAGGTACTCGGGTACCCTGATTGACTGTGACAGGTACTCGGTACTCTAATGGACTGTGACAGGTACTCGGGTACCCTGATGGGCCGTGACAGGTACTCGGGTACCCTGATGGGCCGTGACAGGTACTCGGGTACCCTGATGGGCCGTGACAGGTACTCGGGTACTCTGATGTGCCGTGACAGGTACTCGGGTACTCTGATGTGCCGTGACAGGTACTCGGGTACTCTGATGTGCCGTGACAGGTACTCCGGTACCCTGATGTGCCGTGACAGGTACTCGGGTACTCTGATGTGCCGTGACAGGTACTCGGGTACTCTGATGTGCCGTGACAGGTACTCGGGTACTCTGATGTGCCGTGACAGGTACTCGGGTACTCTGATGTGCCGTGACAGGTACTCGGGTACTCTGATGGGCTGTGACAGGTACTCGGGTACTCTGATGGGCTGTGACAGGTACTCGGGTACTCAGATGAACTGTGACAGGTACTCGGGTACTCTGATGGGTTGACAGGTACTCTGATGGGCTGTGACAGGTACTCGGGTACTCTGATGTGCTGTGACAGGTACTCAAATACTCTGATGGACTGTGACAGGTACTCTGATGGGCTGTGATTGACAGGTACTATGAGGGGGGGGGGCAATCAGTATGATTGGTGTACACTGTATGCGGTAACGAGATGTTACCGCAATCTCCTCCTCACACACGATCGGTGTGTGAGGAGGAGAACCCGGTAACATCCCGTTACCGCAGTTTGTTTACATTTTTGTGATCGGCTGTGAAAGGATCACAGCCGATCACGTGGGTAAACAGCCGGCCAATGGCTGTTTACCAGCGTCGGTGACGAGCAGTGTTCCCGGGGAACACGCCGCCACCGACGTGCACACGCAGCGCCATCGCGCGCATGCGCCGTGCACGTTCGGGGTGTGACCATCTGTGATCGGCCGTGACTTCATCACGGCCGATCACGTGGTAAACAGCCATAACGAATGGCTGTTCACCCCCTTCGGTGGCGAGCGGTGTCTCCGTGACACGCCGCCACCGAAGAAACAGGGATGCGCGCGCTCGATCGCGCGCATTCCCTGTTTAAACGGGAGGTCGTCATATGACGGCCTCCCGCCACAATAGGTGCGCCACCTGGCCATCATTTGATGGCTGGCGGTCAGCAACTAGTTAAAGGAAAAATGTAGAAACATGGAGGCCTCCATTGCTGACTTGTCCTAAAAAATTAACTGGATCTTCTCTTGATTTAATGTTTCTGGATTATTATATTTACATATTAGAATTTTGGCATGTCTCTGACTTTCAGTGGCTGTGTTTTGGGTAAGCGACTCAAAGGATCATGGAGGCCATATATATTCAAAAGAAGGCTGGAAATAGTATCTCACATTTTCCCCATGCAGGGCTACAGTTATATTTCCTTTTAAACTAAAACATATCACTTGAACAAGCTTAGACTTCATAGCAATACAAGGTAGGTCAAGACTAGGGATGAGCTTCGTGTTCGAGTCGAACATACATTCGACTCGAACATCGGCTGTTCGCCCGTTCAGCGAATTCCGAACGTTATGGGCCGTTCGCGCCAAATTCGTGTGTCGCTCACGGCCCACAATGCACTGCGTCATCGCAGTGCATTGCTGGCTCATGATTGACCAAGCATGTACTGTGATCCCGCATGCTTGGCCAATCACAGCAGCGAGGAGAGCCATGATTGGCCACAGGCAGGATGCCTGTGGCCAATCATAGCTCAGGCTGTGTAGTACACGCCCCACACTATATAAGGCTGCCAGCGCGGCGGCCTAGTGTAGTGTGTTGGCGTCTGAAGCAGTTAGTGGATGTTCTGTGTACCTTCAACACAGTACACACCAATCACACCAAGCAGTCTTGTAGGGATGATTTACAGTCCCAAGAAACACGTGGACTTGTACGTGGCTGGGAGAAGGTAGCTGCGGATCATGTTGCCATTAGTGACCGAGAGGACTCTGGACCGAATGCCTCAGCTAACCTACGCTGCATGGCCTCCCTGATCCCGCGGAAGGATCCTTGTATTCTTCGGATCAAGGAGAGGGACCATTACTGGCTGGCCACTCTCCTTGATCCAAGGTACAAGGGTAAGGTTGCCGACCTTATCTTGCCATCGCAGAGGGAGCAGAGGATGAGACATCTCCGGGAGGCCTTGCAGAAAGGTCTGTGCAATGCGTTCCCAGAGACTGGGAGGTTACAAACCCCTGGTCCTGGACAACGTGTTGCTGAGGCATCGGTCAGAAGGAGCGGTGGTGAAGGTGGCCGTCTGACTGATGCTTTCAGACAATTTTTTAGTCCGCAGCCCCAAGGTATGATCGGTTCCAGCAACCATCGCCAGCGTCTGATTTTCATGGTGCAGGAATACCTAGGGGCAAGGTCAGACTTGGACACCTTTCCCACCGAAAATCCTCTGGCTTACTGGGTCTTGAGGATGGATCACTGGCCAGAGCTTGCACAGTATGCAATTGAGCTACTGGTCTGTCCTGCATCCAGCGTTCTTTCGGAACGCACCTTCAGTGCTGCTGGTGGCTTTGTTACCGATCACAGGGTGCGCCTGTCCACCGAATCAGTTGATCGACTGACCTTCATCAAGATGAATCAGTCTTGGATCACCCACAGCTACCAAGCACCTGAAGCTGATGTAACCGAAGAATTTTTTTTGAAATATCACATCCCTTCAAGACTGCCTATGCTGATGCTGAGTGACTGTCCTGTTATGTTGATTATTATTATTATTATGTTGTTGTCTATCCTCTTCCTCCTCCGCTGATATGTTGGAAGAACATTTCTGGTTCTGGGTGATGCCATGAGCCCAATTTTTCTGCCCCTGTTTAACAGGGGCGTTTAAGTACAATTTTTGATGCAATGCTTTGCAGCAGGGCTAATTCCTGCAATAAAACTAGAGTATATGGATAGAGGTTGCAGTGTGGTGGCACCAGCACCAGTGCCTAAAGCCCAATTTTTCTGCCCCTGTTTAACAGGGGAGTTTAATTACAATTTTTGATGCAATGCTTTGCAGCAGGGCTAATTTCTGCAATAAAACTAGAGTATATGGGAGAGGTTGCAGTGTCGTGGCACCAGCACCAGTGCCTAAGGCCCAATTTTTCTGCCCCTGTTTAACAGGGACATGTAATTACAATTCTTGATATAATATTTTACAGGAGGGCCCGTTCCTGTGCCCACCCAGAGTAACTGTGAGGACTTATAGTGTTGTGGCACCAGCACCCCAACCACCAAAGGTCAATTTTTCTACCACTGTTCAACAATGGCATGTAATTACAATTCTTGATATAATCGTTCACAGCAGGGCGCTCCAGCGCCCAGCAAGAGTCACTTTGAGGGCTTACAATGTTGTGGCAAAACCAACACCTTGTTCCGCCATTTCTGCAGAGCATATAGGGCAGGCTCCTACTTTCAAACATCCAACTTACAAACATCTCCTACTTGCAAACGGAAGGAGACAACAGCAAGTGAGATGAAAAAAGATGTACGACAAAACAAATTATACAGGGGTGATAACCCTTCCCTATGTTTTCCAAAAAGCTTAAAAATTGTTTTTTTGACTGGAGCTACACTTTAAAAATTTACCAGTTGAAAATTACAAACAGATTCAACTTAACACAACAAACCTACACAGTCCCTGTCTTGTTTGCACCGCCTGTATACTGCTGTTCTGAGTATATGGGGCCTAGGGGCCACACGCATTTCCTTTTTTTAATATGGGCACAGGGTTCCCCTTGATATGCGTACAAGACCCAAAGGGGCTGGTAATGGGCAGGGAGGGCTACCCATGCCATTTTTCTCAATGGTTTTCAACCATATTGCAGGAACCAGATATAACATTAAAACCGCAAGCAGTTTTCAGTGATGTTATTTCTGTTTAATGTCATTTTGTGCAGGGACTGTTCTAAACACGGGAAACACGTGGCACTTCACAGGCATACTACAGACACCCCCCAGGCACCATATTTAAAGGAATATTTCACTTTTTTTTCACTTTAATCATCATTAAAATCAGTGCTCCCGCCAAAGCTGCCATTTTTAAAAACATTTTAGGCATTGACCCATGTCCCCTGGGGCAGGAGCCAGGTCCCCAAACCCTTTTTAGGACAGTATGTTGCATATTAGCCGTTAAAATTAGCACTTTTAATTTCGAATGTTCGAGTCCCATAGACTTCAATGGGGTTCTAAAGTTCGTTCGAATTTGGGGTCCGTTCGAAAGTTCTGGTGCGAACCGAACCGGGGGGTGTTCGGCTCATCCCTAGTCAAGACTGAGGACAGATTCTGAAAGGGGCAATTTGACAACGTGCATATATATATATATATATACACACACATATATATATATATATATATATACACACACACACATATATATATATATATATATATATATATATATATATATATATACACACACATATATATATATATATACACACACACACATATATATATATATATATATATATACACATATATATATATATATACACATATATATATATATATATATATATATATATATATATATATATATATATACATACATACATACATACATACATACATACATACATACATACATACATACATATATAAAATAGGTGCGTATACACACAACAAAATAACATCAACAAATGTGTAAATACAAATAAAACCAAATCACCATAAAATGTACAATTGAAGTGTCCAATGGTTATGAATTATTCATCAAACATTTTTCAAAGAGTGAATCCATACATCGAAACAATCCAATAAAAGAAACTCCAAAAAATCCACCAATGGAAGTGAGTACACATTGAAATGAATGAATGAACACCTTGTGCCCTCCAGCGCAAACTCAATAGCCTCTTCCCAGATTGTATCAATCCCTTCTAATAAAGAGATCAATACAGCGCATTAAAAACAGACAACTCCGGGAGCTCACAGCACACACAGAGAATGCAGCACCTCTGCCACTCAGCTGGCATGATGACATCACTAGTCAAGCTTGACCCAACGCAATTTGCCATCAATCTGCATCATCAGAGGAACAGGAGCACCACATCACAGCCGCTGAGTGGTGGAGGCACTGTGTTCTCTCTGTGTACTGTTTTCATCTTATCTTTGTAAGAACCTGTCTTATTTATAAAATGCTATTTTAGCAGTTTTCCATTATATGTGGCCTCTGTTCCTTGTTTAAATGATGATAATGATGTCTGGCCTGGTGTGCTGACCCTTTGGAGTCAATGGGATTTAACAGCGGGCAGTGTGTTGTTTTTTTTTTTTAAGAAGTTTTTATTAAGGTTTGTCAGGTGTACAATAGCATTAACAATACAGCAACAACAGTTAGGCCGCGTACACACGGGCGGATTGTCTGGCCAACTAAGTTCGTCAGACAATCCGACAGACAGTCCGTCCAACATTTGAATGAACGGACTTGACCACACACGATGAACAGACAGTCCGTTGAAAGCTTGCGCGATGACATGTACAGCACGTACGACGGGACTAGAAGAACGACGTCCAATACACTGCAATGCAACCTTCGGCCGTGTAAATCCTTTCTGAGCATGCGCCATACTTAGTCCGTCCAACTTGCCTACACACGAGCGGACTGTCCGCTGAAACCAAGTTTGGACGGACAAAACCAAGTTTGGACGGACAAAATTACGGAAATTCCGAAAGACTTAGTCCGTCAGACTTTCCGCTGAAAAAGTCCGCTGAAGCCCACACACGAGCGGATTGTCCGCTGAAACACGGTTCAGCGGACTAAGTTGGGCAGACAATCCGCCCGTGTGTACGCGGCCTTAGGTATTGAGAACGACAGGGAAAATACATTCTGTTACATACAGCAATCAACAATCTCGCAGGGCACGTAGCATTTAGTTACAACCATTAATCTAGGGTCGTACTGGACTGCGACATCAATTGGCTTGATCTAATGAACAGATTGATCTAAAAAAGATGATAGGACCTGTCTTGAGACCGCTCGGGTGGGGGTGGTGTCATAACAAATATTTCCGTGCTCGTGGTATAGATAGGCATGCGAGTATTTATAGGACTTCGGTATCCAGTCACCTCAATAGGGATTAGACTGTGACTGTATAAGAGATAAATGTATAGATTCAAATTGCAGGAGCACTTAAGGAATAATACAATGTATAGATTTGATGTTACAAATAAAAGATACTAACTAAAATTAACTGAAGACATATATCAGAACATTGGGTAGATTGTATGCGGCCGCAGCTGCCATACGATTGAAGATCAAATAATCGTGGTAGTGTCCGTGTGTCAGAACTTTGACGGGGAAGGGTAGGGTCATTGGAGAGTGGGCAATGTGGAAGTAATGTATGGGTCAGGAATGCTCCTTATAGTGCGCGTTCCGATATGTGAAAATTGCTTAAGTTTCTCCCGTTAGAGCGAGCTTGTTGCTTGTTAATACAGGTGTTTCCTGAAATAGTGACCTGCAACTCTGTGTATCCGGTTGTAAAAGGTAGGGAGAATGAGAAAAGGGGCCTAGGTGAGGAAGGAGAGGGGGTAGTGGATCGGAAGTGGCTCAATATTGACTTGGGATATTTATTATAGGTATGTTGTAGAGAGTTTGTATTAAGTAAGCAAAGCTCGATATTCCTGTGTGGTGGCGAAGTGTTGCCAGCAGGACCACGTCTGCACATATTTGGAAGGCGTGTCTTTTGCCTGATGGATCAATTCTTCCATTTCAGCGGCTTTGTGAATGCGATCGAACCAATCTCATATTGTTGGTGGGGTAGATAAGCGCCACTTTCTGGGGACACATATGTTTGCTGCTGTGATCATGTGCATAGTTAGGGAGCGAAGGTAGGTACGTTTTGGTTTTGCAGGGTAGTGCAAAAGGAATTGTGCTAGTGTGTATTCAAGCTTGTATGTGGCGATGTTTTGTATCAAATTGTGGACTTTCTTCCAAAAAGGTTGGATCTTATTGCATGACCACCAGATGTGTAATAATGATCCGGGTTCAGTTCCACATCTCCAGCATTGTGGGGAGAGTGAGGGGTAGATATGATGGAGTTTAAGAGGCGTTCTATATCATCGTGATGTGAGTTTCTAAGCATTTTCTTGTGCGTAAATGTTCAGGGACCCTTGTGTGCAATTGTATATATTGTTTGAAGCCAACATTTTTTACCTGTGAGTACACTAACACACAAACAGTGCAGAGCAGCATCAACGAGGACCAGTAAAATGGCCCTAAAATGCAGGGTGGTAGTCTAGAACAATTCTTATTAGCAGGAATGTATCAGACAGTCAGCAACAGGATGTGTGAGAGACTGTCTTCTCTAGGCCACAGCTCATGTTGGCTATGCAATAAATCCATAGAAATAAAGCATATAGCCTGGATCAACTGCTAGACTATTATACAGTTATTATTATATATTAGACATATGTCCACTAAAATAATTTGCTTAACCAGTCACCATATGGATATCCATATGGTGCAGTCCATGTGACCAAAAACCAATGTACAAAAGGAAGGAAAGAAATCCTACCAAGAAGGTCTCATTTCCTGAACACCACAGTTGAACAAACGTAATTTATTATAGAAAAAGGCACCATAATTAATAAACAAAAATAACAGAGATTCCAGTGAAGATATCTTCCACAACTGAATTAATTAAAAAAAGACAACGTTGTCTTAGGAAAGGTCACAGCTGCGCTCGCATCCATTCATCCCAGCAATCACACTTCTATAGATCTTAATAATAAATGAGCTAGGTGCAATTGGTTGATGCACAGTATAGTTCAAATGTGGTTCCAATAGACCACTGGTAGGGTGTGTATGTCCACTGGAGTGGTTGCTGCAAGATGGCTTGCTTATTCAAGGGCTGCCCAGGAATAGTGTAGAATATGTAGTTTAGTTCATAAGGGTATTTCCTAAAATCCTGGTGCTATGCTCTTTGAGGCGTTGCGACTGCAGGTATTGCCTAAAAATTCAGACAGATGGTAACCAGAGTCAAGCATAGCAAAATCAACCTGGTGCAAGAAAGTTGCTGGGGGATGTTGGGAAGGTTGGAGGTTTGTATGCCTGAAGGCAAGTATGAGAAGAGAAGGAGGCCATTCTGTTTTACAGCCAGTGGTGCCTGGTGCTCAAAATTTTTTGGGTGGTGCAAACCACCCGAAACATTCTGAAACCCCTCCATCAATTGCAGCCTCACTGTGTCCATCAAATGCTGCCACTGTGCCTATAAATTGCAGCCATTGTGCTCATCAAACACAGCCACTGTGCCCACCATATGCATCCACTGTGCCCATCATATGCAGCCATGTCTGCCCATCATATGCATCCACTGTGCCCATCATATGCAGCCATGTCTGCCCATCATATGCAGCCACTGTGCCCATCATATACAGCCATTTGTGCCCATCATATGCAGTCACTTGTGCCCATCAAATAATAATATTTATGGTGCCTTTTTCTACGCTAAATATACTTTTATTCAACTGTGGTGTTCCGCACATGTGACCTTCTAGAATTTCTTTCCTTCCTTTTATTCAATAAATCCAGTCTTGTCAGGTGTACTTTTCATGGTGCATCCCCTTGACTAAACTATTACTGGTGTCAAAGCTGTATGAAAAAATAAAACTTTAATTGCTCCTTGGATATTACATAAACATGAAGCATTTTGCCACATGCCTTACATCAGGAAGCATATGTGTAATTAAATGCCTCTGGGGTGAAACCTGTGTGGAAAAAGTGTTAACGGCTTGTATTAACACTGGTAAGCATAATTGTGTTTCACTTACAACAATGAGAAGCATGTCAATGTCACCCCTGTATGGGGCCATTACAATTCTGCTATTTTTGCCATTGCAATATTAATTGCAATGTGAATTAAAATTGATTAACTCTCTTAGTTCCCAAAGTGCGCCAGTGCCCATGGGCTTGAATTAAAAATTCATTTATTGCTGTAATTATTAAGTTATTGCTTGCTGATATCTAATTTTTATGCAATGTTCAATGTTTTTCTACCGCTGTGCTGCCTTCTATTATTTCATTAAATATGCTTCAAATATTGTCATTGCTTTATTCCCCATCTTTATATCTTTTAATAAAGTGACCTACATTTGGTTGAACTTTTTTTATAGACACATTCCTTAACCGCTTCAACCCTGGAAGGATTTACCTCCTTCCCGACCAGGCCATTTTTAGCGATGCAGCACTGTGTAGCTTTAACTGACAATTGCGCGGTCATGCGACGTTGTAACCAAACAAAATTGATGTCCTTTTTTCCCATAAATAGAGCTTTTTTTGGTGATGGTCAAGGGGTTAACTGTGTTCCCTGGGAGGTGTTTCTAACTGTGTGGGGTATGAGTTGCCTGGTAAAAGAGAGATCGCTGATCACAAGGAACAGCTGATCTCTCTCTCTCTCTCCTGCCAGGATGGGGAACTGTTTGTTTACATTGACAGATCCCCATCCTGGCTCTCTTTCCTGCGACCACGGGTGGCCAGTGGACATCGAGCTCCCACAACATGCGGTGGGCGGACGCGCACCCAGAAAAACCCAGTGCACGAACTGATGTACCAGGACATCCGCTCGCTCAGCCGAGCCAACTTGCCGCAATATATCTACGACGGCTGGTCGGCAACTGGTTAAAGTGGTTGTAGAAGCAGACGTTTTTTTAACTTAATGCATTCTATGCATTAAGATAAAAAAAAAAACTTCTGTGTGTGTAGTAGTCCCCCTAATACTTTTCCTGAGCCCCATCTCTATCTAGCGATGTGCACTAGTGCCTCGGTACTTCAGGACGCTCCCTCCTTACTGGCTGAGACACAATCAAAGTCAGTTAGCCAATCAGGAGAGAGAGAGGGCGGGGCTGAACCATGGCTCCGTGTCTGAATGGACACACAAAGCCTCAGCTCCGGTGCCCCCATAGCAAGCTGCTTGCTGTGGAGGCAAGCGACAGGAGAGAAGGGCCAGGAGCACCGAAGAGGGTCCAGAGAAGAGGAGGATCTGGGCTGCCCTGTGCAATACCACTGCACATCGCAGGTAAATATGACACGGTTATTTTTAACAAAAAAAAAAAAAAAAAACAACACATTAGTATTACTTTAAAGGACACATTCACTAAGGAATTAATTGACTAAAGGCAAATATGCTGTTCACTTTGTAATTGAATTTTCCTTTAGGATAGTGAATGAGGTTTAGTTCTGCTGGCTTCCATCATCCAGCCATCATCCATGGGCAATCAGAAATACATTTTTGTAAATTTACCTTGCATGTTATTGAATTCCATCACAAGCTTGATCACGTTCTTTCCCAAAACGTTTTGGCTTCCCCTGACGCTTATGTTCAATAAACATTTTAAATGGATCCCTGAGTGTTTTGACCTTTTTTACTGGGCACTCCGCAAGACACACTCCAGTATTATAATTAACAAAAATATCCTTGCACATAACCTTTTTGATATGAAAAAATTTAAAGAACTAAGGCAGTAGGATTTTTATCCTAATACATTCTATGCATTAAGATAAAATGTCTTCTGTGTGCAGAAGCCCCCCTCAGCCCCCCTAACACTTACCCGAGGTCTCTCTCTGTCCAGCGATATCCACAAGTGTCTTAGCCGTCTGAGATTTTCCCTCCTGATTGGCTGAGATACATCAACAGCACCCTTGGCTGTCGCTGCTGTCAATCAAAGTCAGATAGTCATTTAGGAGAAAGAGGAGGCAGAACCGGGTTGGGGCTCTATGTCTGATTGGACACAGGTAGCTGTTATTTGGCTCAGGGGCCCCCATAGCAAGCAGCTTGCTGTGGGGGCACTGAACAGGAGGGAGGGCCCAGGATCACAGAAGAGGGACCCGAGAAGAGGAGGATCTGGGCTGCTCCGTGCAAATCCACTGCAACAGAGCAGGTAAGTATAACATGTCTCCTTGCCCAGCCTGACAGTTTAGGTGGACGGCCATGTCTTGGTAGGGTTGCAGTTGTGCCATACTCTTTCCATTTTCGGATGATGGGTTTAACAGTGCTCTGTGACATGTTCAAAGCTTGGAATATTTTTTTATAACCTAACCCTGCTTTAAACACAACTTTATCCTGTCCTGTGTGTCCCTTGGCCTTGACCTGTCGGGTGTGTTCCTTGGCCTTCACGATGCTGTTTGTTCACTAAGGTTGTCTAACAAACCTCTGAGAGCTTCACAGAACAGCTGTATTTATACTAAGATTAAATTACACACAAGTGGACTCTATTTACTAATTAGGTCACTTCTGAAGGCAATTGGTTCCACTAGATTTTGGGTTGGTGTATCAGAGTAAAGATGGCTGAATACAAATGATTTGTAATGAACCTCTTCGATACTAAAGTGAACTCAACAAAGTGACAAATGAATAAAGAAGAAAATGCTGCAAAATCTAATAGTGATCACAAATCACCACTGACATAAGAAAAAATATATATATATAGATAAATATATAAATGATCCTGTGCATAACCTAGTGATCAAACATCCTAGTGATAAAATATAACAAGTAAAACAAGTGTAAATGTTCAAAAACAATAATGAAAAATAACATGATTGAATAAGTGAAAAAAAAGTCCAAAAGATGATCCAATACTTCAAACTATGCTTCAAAATAATGTGTAGATGAAAAAAACTGTAGATAAAAAATGTTGACTGTTGTTCCAGTGAAATAAAGCCTTGACACCACACCAATGTGCTCACAGAACTCTCATTTCATGGGCATAAGTAAAATGCCTTAGCAAGTCCACTGGGAACAGTCTTGATTCCAGGATCCAGGATCAACAGTGATAGATAGATGCTTGATTTAAAAGATTACACCCCCTCCAAAGGGATATTCAGATCCACATGCAAAATAAGTAAGCCTCCGATAGTGTATTACCAAAATAATCACAATTTATTGAGTAAAGTACATTACAGCAACATCAAGAGCGCCAAATAGAGACCAAAAATGGCGTTTCACGCCACCTCGTACGTCACTTCCGGTCCGCGGTAAAATGCACGCCATACTTTTCACATATTTATTTGTAAAAAATGTGGAAAACCATTTATCATTTTCCTTCCACTTCATAATTATGTTTCACTTTGTGTTGCTCTATCACATAAAATCCCAATAAAATACATTTACGTTTTTGGTTGTAACATTTCAAAATGTGGAAAATTTCAAGAGGTATGAATACTTCCTCAATGGACTGTGTGTGTGTGTGTATATGTGTGTGTGTATATATATATATATACACTGAGCAAAATTATAAACATAACACTTTTGTGTTTGCCCCTATTTATCATGAGCTGAACTTCTACGACTTCTAAGATCCACAACTTTTTCTATGTACACAGGAGCTGCTGGTTTTATTTCGGGCTTACCCTTACCTCTTCTGCCCGCCTCTTCATCCTAGGGGATTCCGTGAAAAGTATATATCAGACACGTGGTCCTTTTTGAAGATTTATTTAGGGGTAACACCAGAGAAAGACACAAGACACAGTCCTTCAATAGAGGGTTAGAGGATAAGGGGGAGTTCAGGCACCTGGTAATTGCGGGTTAGGCGGCGTACACACGCGGGGACTGTCTGCCGAAACTAAGTTCGTCAAACAGTCCGCTCAAACTTTTGAATGAACGAACACGCCCACACACGGCACTTTTTGAGCGGACAAATACGGCAAACTTTGTTCGTCGTACTAAGTCCGCGCAACTTTTGAAACTCGCCCACACACGAGGCAACAGTCCGCTCATTTCGAGCGTGTGTGCAGGTAGGCGGGGCCCGCGACGGAGACGTCGCGGGCTCCGCCGCCTGGAATGGACTTAAAGGGGAACCCCAACGCCAAAAAAAATCGGCGTGGGGGTCCCCCCAAAGTCCACAACAGACCCTTGTCCGAGCACGCTACTCGGCTGGCCAGGAAAGGGGGGCGAGCGAGCGCGCCCCCCCTCCTGAGCCGTACCAGGCCGCGTGCCCTCAACATGGGGGGTGCCTTGGGGAAGGGGGGGCCGCGCGCCCCCCCCACCCCAAAGCACCTTGTCCCCATGTTGATGAGGACAAGGGCCTCTTCCCGACAACCCTGGCCGTTGGTTGTCGGGGTCTGCGGGCGGGGGGCTTATCGGAATCCGGGAGCCCCCTTTAATAAGGGGGCCCCCAGATACCGGCCCCCCACCCTATGTGAATGAGTATGGGGTACAATGTACCCCTACCCATTCACCTGTAAAATAAAAGTACCCAAAAAAAAACACAACACACGAGATAAAATATTTTATTGCACAGCTCCGGGGGTCTTCCGTCTTCGGGGGTCTTGTCCCCCTCTTCGGTTCTTCTGCCGGGCCACCGCGCCTTCTTATAGCTCTTTTGCAGGCGGTGGCCCGGTCTTCTGTCGCCGCCTTCCGTTCTTCTGTCGCCGCCTTCCGTTCTTCTGCCGGGCCGCCTTCTTATAGCTCTTTTAGAGGCGGTGGCCCGGTCTTCTGTCGCCGCTGTCGCCGCCGCCTTTCGTTCTTGTTATTCTTCTTGTTCTTCTTGTTCTTCTCCAGGAGATGTTGACACGTCGCTCTCTCCGGCCGGAATGCCAGAGCCGCGCTGAGCGGCCACTTATATAGTGACAATGGGGCGGTGTCACATGGTATATGTCACATGGGTTGGTCACATGGTGACCCCGCCCCCTTACGATGTCATAGTCCCCATGTGACATCAACCCATGTGACCAACCCATGTGACATATACCATGTGACACCGCCCCATTGTCACTATATAAGTGGCCGCGCAGTGCGTCCCTGGCATTCCGGCCGGAGAGAGCGACGTGTCAACATCTCCTGGAGAAGAACAAGAAGAACAAGAAGAAGACGAAGAACGGAAGGCGGCGGCGATAGCGGCGACAGCAGCGACAGAAGACCGGGCCACCGCCTGAAAAAGAGCTATAAGAAGGCGCGGTGGCCCGGCAGAAGAACCGAAGAGGGGGACAAGACCCCCGAAGTCGGGAGAAGAGGCCGGCGGCGGGGAGGAAGAAAGCCGGACTCCTCCGCTAGCAAAAGAGCTACAAGAAGATAGCGGAGGAGTCCGGCGAGAAGACCCCCGAAGACGGAAGACCCCCGGAGCTGTGCAATAAAATATTTTATCTCGTGTGTTGTGTTTTTTTTTGGGTACTTTTATTTTACAGGTGAATGGGTAGGGGTACATTGTACCCCATACTCATTCACATAGGGTGGGGGGCCGGTATCCGGGGGCCCCCTTATTAAAGGGGGCTCCCGGATTCCGATAAGCCCCCCGCCCACAGACCCCAACAACCAACGGCCAGGGTTGTCGGGAAGAGGCCCTTGTCCTCATCAACATGGGGACAAGGTGCTTTGGGGTGGGGGGGCCGCGCGGCCCCCCCCTTCCCCAAGGCACCCCCCATGTTGAGGGCACGCGGCCTGGTACGGCTCAGGAGGGGGGGGCGCGCTCGCTCGCCCCCCTTTCCTGGCCGGCCGGGTAGCGTGCTCGGACAAGGGTCTGTTGTGGACTTTGGGGGGACCCCCACGCCGATTTTTTTCGGCGTTGGGGTTCCCCTTTAAGTCCATTCCAGGCGGCGGAGCCCGCGACGTCTCCGTCGCGGGCCCCGCCTACCTGCACACGCGCTCGAAATGAGCAGACTTCCCTCCGAGCGAGAACAGTTTGCTCATTTCGAAAGTGGCCTACACACGGGCGGACTGTTCGCTCAAACCAAGTTTCAGCGGACAGTTTTTCGGAATTTCCGAAAAACTTTGTTCGTCAAACTGTCCGCTGAAACTGTCCGCTGAAGCCCCACACACGAGCGGACTGTCCGCTGAAACACTGTTCAGCGGACAAAGTTGAGCCAACAGTCCGCCCGTGTGTACGCGGCCTTAGAGGTATCAGTCAGATCCATAGGACAAACAGCTCCACAGACTGGGTCCAGCAGTCATTGGATAGGACCCTCTCACTTAACCTAGCTGCCGATGATATGCCAAACAAAGTCTCTGCCACAGACTTGTTAATGAAACTTAGTGGTTCTTGAGAGTAGATGCACAACAAAGTCTCTGCCACAGAATTGTTAAATGAACTTAGAGATTCTTGAGAGTTTTTAGGAAGAACTACCATACAGTACCAGATTCGTTCAGCCGACCCGGTGATACTGTAAAGATATTGATCGGGGATGCATCCTCAAACTGAGTTTTCAGGCTCCTCCAGAGACACCAGCCTTGCGCTCGTTCCTCCACTGGAAAATTCCTCCCATGGATCCTTCAGCTTTCCTCGGCTTCTCCCCACAGGCGAGACAGCACAGGACTACCCCTGGATCAGTAGGCCCCAAGACATTACTGGGTATACACTCTCGGTTGCAGAGCCTCGGGCCAACAGACCCCTCAGCGAAGGACTATGCATCACAGACCCCAGGCCAGGAGGGCCCTGGGGTTGGGATCACGGACCCCAGAAACAACGAACGAGCCTAGAAAAATGGCGTCAGTACCTTAAATACCCTCTCCCAGAATGCACAGCAGGGAAACCACAAACACTGAAGCATTTCTGAGCAAGGGGTGGTATTCAATACATCCAGCCTGCTGCTGTTCCACACCCACTGACGGTGACAGTGACACCTACGGTCAGGTGGGAATCAGTGCAACCCAGCTAAACTGGTACAGAAACCAGAACTTTCGAGAAATTAGTCTGAGCCAAACTACAGCTTCAGATAATTAAATTTAAGAAAAAAACAATAGCGTCTGCTCATCAGGAGCAGGGCGCTATATATATATATATATATATATATATATATATATATATATATATATGTATGTGTGTGCTATTCAATCAAGAAGGGGGTGAGCCTATGTACAAACATGCCTACAAACCGGTGAAGCCAACTACAACTTTAGATTATATTTTAAAATGTGTTCAACATTGATGGCACAAAGCACTGCTCTCACAGGGTCATGAGGATCCTGGATTTCTGTTCTTTCTTGATTTATATTTTGTCTTTCTTGAGGAGTTCATACTTTGAAACATGCCATGTAATCCATGAAAGATTAGCTGTAATAAAAGTTGAGTCTGCACAGAGCTTTAGAATCTTTTTATTCTTTCATGAAATGAGTATTACCAACTGTATAATTAAGATATCATTTCAAGGACACGTCTCAAAACATTAAGTATTTCTGGACATTTTAATGGATTTCTCTTTAAATGTCAATTACAAAAGACTTTCCCCCCGAAAAGTGTTCTAAAGCCTAACAAATGGTTCCTAAGGTTTTCTTCCATTAGAATAAGATAATGTCAGTGTCTCTTCGCAAACAGATCTCAGCGCAGAGTCACTCAAATTCTATATTCCATTACAGTTAGCTAGGTATGAACAATGCAATGTATCTGTACATCACGGGTAGATAATACTATACAGAGAAAAAGAAAGAAGAATTTTCAGAGTAGAGAAATTATTGGTACAAATCAGGTACATTATCAGATATTGGGGTGGATTTATAAAGGGTGTCTGGACACCCTTTAGAATTCTATCTGCGTTGGGGCCTGATTCATGTACCAGAGCCTGTCAAAGACAGGTACATGATCCGATCAGAGCCTGGCATTAAGGGTTGTGGTTTCCATGCTAGGTCGTCCTTCCTTAGTGCTCCCCCTCCTCAACCCTGCACTCGTCACACTGATGGGCACATGATCGAGGAGTTGTGTACTTGGATGGGCAGAGTCTGATGGGGAACTGAGAGGCTAACTCCCTATTAGGTCCACCTTATTTTTAATTGACAGTGGATGACAGTAGGCGTACCCATAGCTGCTATTCAGTCTAGTAGTGGCTTTCAAAATCATCTGCTGATCGTTGGTGCAATGCTTTACAGTCTCATAAAAAAAAAATTAAATGCATTCATTTTTGCATGTAAAAAAATATGAATTTATTATTATTTATTTATTTATTTTTAAGTCAAATAGCTAAATTCTCAGATAAAATATATATAAGACCCCTTTCACACCCCTTTGCAGGCGCTACAGCGCTAAAAATAGTGCCTGCAAAGTGCCCTGAAAGAGCCGCTGCTGTGTCTCGGCTTTCATACTGGAGTGGTGCCCTGGCAGAACGATAAAAAAAGTCCTGCTAGCAGCATCTTTGGAGCGGTGAAGGAGTGGTGTATACACAACTCCTCACCTCTCCTCACTGCTCCTGCCCATTGAAATCAATGGGGCAGCGAGGCTATACCACTAGCAAAGCGCTGCTGCAGCAGTGCTTTGCGGTGGTTTTAACCCTTTCTTGGCCACTAGCGGGGTGGGGGTAAAAGCTCCCCGCTAGCGGGGGGCGTGGCTTGGACGGGACCCGAGATGGCTGCTTGAAAGGAGAGCTCCCGCACCAAGGAGAAGAAAAGCGACTTCCCCAGAGGACATAAGCTAGCAGCAACCATGGGTAGGTCGAATAGAAGCACCTCGACCCCCCGCAATGTGAAGGAACCCGTTAAGGACCCCGGGGCGCATCTCTGTAACAATATCCCGGAGATGTTCCGCTCCCGCCCGGCAGGCCAACACGTGGAGACGCAGGCCTCACAGGCCTCCCAAGACGCGCAGGCCGCATCCCCGGCCTCGCGTAGATACGCCGCGGATCGGACACCGGAACGTCCCGCAGCCCTGAGCCTCTTAGACCTCCAGCGAGATTTACAGAATGTGGCCCTGGATATCAAACACACCCTGACATCCGCCATCGCTGAGCTGAAAACGGATATCCACGCCATGAATCATCGCCTGGCGGTAGTAGAGGATACCTCCCAGCTACAAGCAGCAGCGATCAGGCAAGTACAGAGGTCTTATGATATGCAGCTGCCCCACATATTTGAGCTCCATCGTCAAGTGGAGGACTTAGACAACAGGGGACGCAGACATAACCTTAGACTGAGAGGGGTCCCTGAAGGAGTTGATGCAGCCTCCATGCCACAGACAGTATGCGCCATCTTTAATGATCTGCTGGACCGGCCGGCTGATTCCCCTATAGAAATGGAACGTATCCACCGCGCGCTCAGACCCCCCCCCAGGGACTCTGAACCCCCTAGAGACATTATCTGTTGTATTGTCAACTTTCCCCTTAAGGAGGAAATCCTTAGGAAGGCGAGAGAACGGGGTCGCATTATGTTCAATGGGTCAGAAGTAAAACTTTTTCAGGACCTCTCACAAATAACTCTGCAGAACAGGCGCACTCTACGCCCCCTGTTGGACATATTGCGCACACGCAACATCCAGTATAGATGGAAGTTCCCATTCTGCCTATCTGCTACCTCCAGAGGACGCACTGCATTGCTCAGGACCCCGGAAGATATGCCCTCATTCTGTGAACAATTGGACATACCGCTGGTAGACATACCGGAATGGTGTGCCTTTTACTTCCCTACTGAGCCGTGGAAGTCAGTGGTTCTTAATGCATCACCTAAGAGTCAACGACCAAGCTCCAGACGTCGCAGACTAGATCCCACCTCCCCTGGCGACCGCCAGTCCAGAAGAGACCTCTCCTCACACAGTGCGCACCTTGCTGACACCCCAAGAAGGGACCGCCAAGATGCATAAAGCTACCCTACCACCTTCTTTAGTTCTCCCGCTCACCAACTAAAGACGACGACAATCTTCATTAGCTCCATCCCAACAGAATGCCAGTTGTTGGAGCTGCCCCCTTCCTCCCATTCCTTTCCCCCCCCCTATTTTTCTCCCCCTTCCCCTCCCCCCCTTTTTCTTTTTTGTTTTTGTTGTTCCCTCTCTCCAGACTCTTTCAGGTACGGACACCCGAGGGGTTTCAACGCCTTCCAAGAACTACATACGGAGATGAATCTTCTGCGATTTTCACTTTGGACTTCCCTATCTACCTGGATCCAGTATCTTGTCTCTGGAACTCTGACGTAGCTGATTCTTCTAGGCCTTTCGCTCTAGCCGTCCTACTCTACGTGGCTCCAGGTACTGTCCATGCTCTTGCTCCCACCCGTCGCGGGCCAGGGATTTTGTGGTTTCCCCCCTCTTTTTTTCCCTTAGGATCCTGCAGTGCATTGAGACTCTACCGCATTCCGCTCTGCTTTCAGGACTATCCTAATGTTAGCGTTGGTATGCTGAGACCCCCTTCATTTGCTTACCACCCCCTTCCCTCCCCCTCCCTCTCCCCCTCCCCTCCCCTCCCTATCCCCCTCCTTATCCCCCTCCCCCCCTCCCTCCCTCCCGTCCTCCCCCTCCCCCCGTCCCCCTCCCTCCTCCTCCCCCCCCCCTCCTTTTATGTTTGGAGACCGTGTTAGTTCTCCAATGTACAGTTGCTCATAAATGTTACTGTTATGTCTAGTTCACGTTTCATCTCCCCCTTCATGTTTTCGGGGATTTGCAACGGCTGTGTACCATGTTATAGATGCCTCTTTTTGTTTGTTCCCACTCTGATCTAGTATCTTGCCCCTGGAAACCCTTTTGGGATTCCTATGTTCCCATTAATGTCCCGTACACAAAATAGTTTTTCTCAACTCCCTCATGCTCGGTGGGCCTTGCTCCCCCGTCCTTACGATCCCTGTTCGTTGCTTACCCCTGCTTAAGCCACTATATTGGGCAATAGCCGTAAGCAGTGCCTCGCACCCTGCCCTCCTGAGCAAGCCCCCGATCACTGCTCGTGCCTAGGTTTCGCCCTGCACGACGCATACACTCCTCTGTTACGTTAATTTACTATCCTCGTTCTCCTTGGTGCTACTCCCTTGGTCCATTTCCAGGCTTACTGACCCCACACAGCTGGTCCTTCGACCTGAGCTGACAGTCCGGCTTTCCCCCACTAGGTGGATAGGCACGCCTACGTCCGCCTCCGGTGTAACCTCTATCAGGGATCTGCTTGGATTCCTACCTACTTCTCTCCCCCTTCTGCTGTTACCTCTCCCCCTTCTCTGCCCTCTTACTGATTTGTCCCCCCCCCTTCTCTCTTCCCTTCTTTCCCTCCTATCTGTCTCCCGTTCCCCCTCCTACCCTCTTCTACCAGGGTCGCTCCTCTCCCTGTCCCCCCACCGGCGGGTCGCGCAGCTGACCCCTACTAAATACGACACTTTTATCACATAATTACTGCTTTTTGCGCCCCTGCTGTTCGGATCTCTTAATTAAATACAATGCAGAAGGATTCGAACACTCAGAAGCGCCTCTCATTAAAATGCCTCTCCCTCAATGTGAAAGGCTTAAACCTCCCAGAAAAGAGATCACAAATCCTTTCAGCCCTCTCCAAACATAAGGCTCACTTCCTCATGCTACAGGAAACGCATTTCCGCTCCGACGCAATCCCTAAGCTGACGAACCATATATACAAACGTGCGCTTCACTCCACTAATCCAACCTCCAAGACGAAAGGGGTCTCTATCCTTATTTCTAAGTTTGCTGACTTTCAACTGACTGACTCCTTGTGTGACCAAGAAGGTAGATATATCTTTATTAAGGGCGTGTACGCTTCCAAACCTGTTACAGTGGCCAACATTTATTGCCCGAATGAACACCAAGTGTCCTTCTTTAGAAAAACATGTGACCTTCTTTCCTCATTCAAGGAGGGAATTCTGATTCTAGGAGGTGACTTTAACGTCCCTCTCAACCCGCTCCTGGACTCCTCTACGGGCACGTCTGCACTCCCCTACCGCGCCTTGAGACAGATTAAGATTCAACTGCAAAATCTGACTCTCCATGACACATGGCGCACACTGTTCCCGACTGACAAAGACTACACCTTTTATTCCCACCCGCACCAGAAATATTCAAGAATAGACTTCCTCTTCCTCTCCCAATCTGACCTTTCTTTCCTTTCCAGCGCCACGATAGAGCCGATGTTCCTCTCCGATCACCATCCCATTACCATGACCCTTACTTTCCCTGAATCTAGACATGTAACCAAAACCTGGCGGATGAACCCCTCTCTTTTAAAAGACCCGGCAAACGTTCAAAACTTAGAAACCAGGATTCGCCTGTACTTTCAGGAGAACATTTCCCCTGATGTCTCACCTATCTCAATCTGGGAAGCGCATAAGTGCGTTTTGAGGGGTGAGCTCATCTCTATGACTGCGAAGTCAAAAAGACAACACCAAGAAAGGATCTCGTCCCTTATTAGCACAATCCAGAGACTTGAAACGACACATAAGCATTCGTCCTCGCAAGCTACCTTACAAGAACTCCTGTCCACACGGTCCTCCTTATTGGATGAATTGGGTAAACGCACTAGACGTAGATATGTCCTCCAACAAAAAGTGTTCTATGAACACGGTAATAAAAGTGGGAGGCTACTGGCCCGTACTATTCAAACGACCAAGGCTCCGTCCTTGATTCACACCCTTCGAGACGGCCAGGGCTCACTCCTTTCCAAAAATGAAGACATAGCGGCTCACTTTGAGAACTTCTACTCTGCACTCTATAATCTACCGGACCCTAACGTAGGGCCCCCTGACGCACCCGACCGTTTAACGCGCATTAGGGAATTCCTGGCCCAATATAGTCCCCAGTCAATTACCCCACAGCAGGCCGCGACCTTGGACCATCCACTCTCCCCTGAGGAATTGTCCCTCGCTATAAAGCAAATGAAAGCAGGCAAAAGCCCGGGTCCTGATGGCTTTCCCCTTGCTTATTACAAGAGCTTCGCCGAGACTCTCTCCCCCCGGCTCCTGACAACCCTGAATTCCCTTACAGACCCATCCACCTCTGCAGGGGATATGCTGGCAGCCCACATAGCCGTTATCCCTAAAGAGGGGAAGGACCCATCCCAGGTCTCTAACTACAGGCCTATCTCTCTACTGAACGTAGATATTAAGCTCTATGCCAAGATGATCGTGAATAGACTTTCACCACTTGTCCCTGGCCTCGTCTCCCCTGACCAGGTGGGGTTTGTCCCGGGGAGGGAGGCCAGGGACAACACTATTCGAACGCTAAACATTCAACACTGGCTTTCCACGAATAGGACAGAGGGATTTTTTCTTTCACTTGACGCGGAGAAGGCGTTTGACAGGGTGGCCTGGGATTATATGCGGGAGGTTCTGAGGACCATTGGCCTCCCCTCCCGTATGCTTGCCTATATTAACGCCCTATATACCAACCCCTCTGCAAGGGTGAAGGCCAACGGCCTCCTGTCAAACGCCTTCTCCATACGTAACGGCACCCGGCAGGGCTGCCCTCTCTCCCCCCTAATATTTGTCCTTACGTTAGAACCCTTTCTCAATAAACTACGAACCAATACAGACGTCCAAGGGGTCGTTATTAATCGCACAGAATACAAAATAGCCGCGTTTGCGGACGATATTCTGTTGTCTCTGCAATCGCCCCGGACATCTTTACCTAACCTATTAAAGGACATTAAGGATTTTGGTTCTATATCCAATCTTAAAATCAACTACTCCAAATCCCACGCCCTCAACATTTCATTACCCCCTCAGGAGGTTTCCCATTGCCAAGCGTCCTTCCCCTTTCACTGGAAGAGAGATGCTATAACTTATCTTGGCATTCAAATAACCAAGGACCTGACTGAGCTCTATGCCCATAACTTCCTGACAACCCTAGCAAAAATCCAAACAGACTTGAAAAATTGGTCCAACCTTAATGTATCCTGGTTTGGCCGTTCTGCGCTAATTAAAATGATAATTCTCCCGCGCATTCTGTACCTCCTCCAGACGATCCCAATCCATAGCCCTCCATCCTTCTTCTTGACTTACAAGAAGCTATGCTCCGCTTTTATCTGGAAAGGGAGTGCCCCACGCATTAAATATTCTCGCCTGACTTGTCCTAAAACCAATGGCGGCATAGCCCTTCCTGATCTCTATAATTATTATTTAGCGTGCCATCTAACAAGACTGTTGGATTGGAAATTCCATAGGATGGCTAAGATATGGGTGGACTTGGAAGGCTCCTTTTCGACTTACCCCTTACACACCCTCCCTTGGCTCATACAGCCACACTGGCCCGTCTCCGTCAAGACGCATCCGCTCATCCACACATCCCTGCTAGCTTTCAAGAAAGCGGTAACCTCTCACCAGATCTCCTCATACCTAGGCCCATTGACACCTCTGAGGGGAAACCCAGATTTTCTGCCCGGTGAATCGGCAACATTCCTTTCAAAGGAATGGCCACATGCTGATGTCTTAGCACAGCACTTTTTCCACAGAGGACGACTTCAATCCTATGACGCCCTTAAATCCATGTCTCGCACAGGGGAATTTCCTTTCTGGACTTACAGACAATTGGTGCATTTTTTCACTTCCAAGTCCCATACAGACGACTGGACAAGACGACTTACTCCATTCGAATCCCTTCACGCCCAGACCATGCCACAAAGACACCTCATATCCCTACTTTACTCTATCCTACAAGACAAAACACGATCCCCACAGACGGAATCCTCCAAAGCATCATGGGGTAGAGACTTACATATACAGTTTACAGAGGAAGACTGGATTGCCATTTCCACGTACGCACATAAAGGGTCAATGAATGTTGCCATTCAAGAAAATGGCTACAAAATAATCACAAAATGGTACAGGACCCCCTCCCGACTTCATAAATTCTCTCCCTCAGTCCCAAATGTCTGTTGGAGATGTAACAATGGCGAAGGCTCTATGCTCCACATATGGTTGGATTGCGCTAAGCTCCAACCATTTTGGAAAGAGGTACATTCCATAATATCGCATGTCACCACCTACACACTAGATTTCACTGCTGGTCAATACCTCCTCCACCACACCTCTCTTCCCAGACGAACATATCACAAGTCCCTGGCCATGCATATGGTCAATGCAGCAAGACTTTGCATCCCTGCGCTTTGGCGCTCCTCCCAGATTCCTACTATCAGAGATTGGTTGACAAGAGTTGCTAAAATCGAAGAGATAGAAGAGCTAATCTCTATTTCTCAAGAACGCACGCAGAAATTTTCCGCCACATGGGCATGCTGGACGCACTTTAAGTCCACAGACAGATACAAGTCTTGTTTTCCACATTAATTACCCAAGGTGAATTCTGGTACTGGCTGTGTGGTGGGCTGGGGTTGGGGAGAGGAGCGACCTCCCCCCCTATCCCTTCAATCCCCCCTCTGATCCTTCACCATCCCCCCTTAGCCATACTTCGGCCCCTCCTGGCCCTTCCTTCCCTTCTGTACCCACCCCTCTAATTTCATCCTTTCTTTACTCCTTCCTTACACCCCTCATAAACATACCTTATTCCATTGGCACACTACCCAACACTGAGGTCCCCCACCTCTGTGTACCAAAGATACTAGGAGGCTCTTTATGTTTTTACTTCTTAATACTCCTAGAGGCAAGTCCCCTGATCCTCGTCGGTCCTTGGAAGGGCCCGATGGGGGGGGTCCTCCTGTTCATTGTTTCCTATCCACACACTGCTATTAGCCCAAAGCCTCTTGAATTTATGTAATTGCTGGTAGTTCATATGTTAGTTTTCTCTGTTTCCTGATTTCTTAGGCTCAGTACATTCTGTATTCTATTTGTTCTTGCCTAATCAGCCATGTATAACTGTTTATAGACCTTATCAATATACCGCAGAGTCAAGGACGCTGCTTTTGTTTATCCATGTAATGTGCTATGTACCTGTTTGTGTTATGTACGAATAAAAAATCTTTTTGAGGAAAAAAAAAAAAAAAAGCTCCCCGCTAGCAGCCGAATAGCGCTTGGCGGTAAAGCGCCGGTAAAAATATTGGCGTTTTACCACCGGCGCACACACCGCCCCAGTGTGAAAGGGGCCTAAGGGAGCTTATGCCTAGGCAAGTGAATGAGTTAGCAAAGAGATCAGAAATTGGTAATCACCCCACATATCACTATTCACATATGATGCATGCTTTTCACCTGTGTATTTAGTTGTTTGTCTGTAGTTTAGATGAACTCAACATATAAGTAGCGCTGACATATATTTACCTATTAATGTGTGTTTACATGCTTTAATACAAAGTCTATGGACATTGCTATGGTTCAGTATTTGGAGCCATCTGGTGACCAAATACTGGTAATGCACTTGTATATTATCTCTGAACAAGCCAGAAGACTTATACAGGAAGTGACTGTTGTTTTGTTTAGGAGGTTGACCCTTTTTACCCAGGAGGCTTGGTGACCTACCCATGAACACTCTCTCAAGCAGTGCATGCTGGGTAGGACATAAATGGAAACCGAATGGCCATTTTAGGTCTCTTGGGATTGCGTGGCCAGCCTGTGAGGATCTGTGTTGACCGGATTGGAGACATCCAGAGACACTCATTTGAGCATCGCAGGATTGGGTTCACCCATCATAGCGGAACGGAGTGACGGAGCCATCTGACGGAGAAGCAAGCTGCAGTCACCGGACCAGAGCTACTACACGGAGTTCCGATCCAGTTGGTGAGCGAGTCAAAACCCACAGTTTGTTAACCTTCACACGCAGATAGACTCATACACAGGCCTCACTGGAATCTATAGTTCCATGGAGGAGGGGCCGAGTAACTGACATTAAGCAGGTCTGAGGCCTATCCACCTAGTTGCTAAAGTTACACCAGGAGCACCTTTACCTCAACTTAACTACTTTAACTTGTGGATTACAAAGAGTTACTTTAGCTAGCGAAGACAAGAAGATCAAAGACTTAGTACTTTAAGTGAGATCTCACGCATAGCTTTAAAAGTAGGGGAGCTCCCAGATATATATATATATATATATATATATATATATATATATATATATATATATATATATATATATATAAATAAATAAATTGTTTGTAATTGTTTGTGTTAAAATTCGTTATACTGTTGTCCTATGTTGGGATGACAGCACAACTACTGTAGTCACCCTTTGAAACATATTTACAGTAAAGTACATTTGGTTAAATATCCAGTTGTGTGGAGTGTTGTTTTCTCCCAGCAGGTGGAGTCAATGAATCCTGAGGTTACCACACAGGTATATTGCATTGCATTATATTGTACTGTATTATATTGCACCATGGCTGTGTCAAGGGGACTGAGTCAATTCAGGGGGGGGGGTTCATTAGTAGAGTGCAGGCCCGAATCAAAATTCAGCCGCTCCTTCAGGGGTAAGTGCTACATATACATTTAAAACTTTATAGAAATGAGTAGACTTTGAATGGACACTCAATTATTATTTTATCACCTGGGTACCTGCTGTGTGACTGTCTGTACTTCCTGTTTTAAAAGTACCCATGCAGTGGGGGTACCCCACCCACCCCATCCCATATCAATTAGGTTAAATGCTTGTTTGCCTAGGGGATAAAAGAATTTATTGAAATATTTGCCTTATTCCTCTCTTCTGCAGTATTTCTTCTTTCTGTATAACTGGTCCCCCCAAGCTGCTTGTTGTCACTGACTGACCAATGGCAACTCTCTGACATTATCACATACAACACAGATTCAACTGTCTTGCATAGTATGTGAGGACAGCAAGTGCCTGACCATATCCCTGGAGACAAGGGAGAAGTGTGCCGGCTGTTGGATGACAGAGGAATAAGGTGACAATTTGTACTTATTCCTCCCCACCCATAAAAGAATTTATATATAACTAAAGTCAAAAGTTTTTTTTTATAAAATATAAAGTAAAGAGGGTTTTTAGAACATCTGTCAGTTTGTACTGCTATCTGCCCCCCCCCCCCCCCCCTCCGTTAGGGAAATTCCCCCTCTCTATTTGTCATGTTTACAGTTGATGTTTACAGTTATCACCAAGAATAAAAGTGAAAGAAAAACCCAAATTTTGAGTTACCAGCAGAATAGGAACAGGGAGGATACAGTGCCTTGAAAAAGTATTTATATCCCTTACAACCAAAAACGTAAATGTATTTTATTGGGATTTTATGTGATAGACCAACACAAAGTGGTATATAAGTGTGAAGTGGAAGGAAAATGATAAATAGTTTTCAAAATGCTTTACAAATAAATATGTGAAAAGTGTGGTGTACATTTGTATTCAGACCCCCCAAGTTAATACTTTGTAAAACTTCCTGTCGTTGCAATTACAGCTGGAAGTATTTTTGGGGATGTCTCTACCAGCTTTGCACATCTAGAGAGTGAACTTTTTGCCCATTCTTCTTCACAAAATAGCTCAGGCTCTGTCAGATTGTATGGAGAGTGTCTGTGAGCTGCAATTTTCAAGTCTTGTGAAAAAACAATCCCCTGTGCTAAAGATACTAATTAATGATTAGGCTTAGGCCTGCCGCTGCTGTACATGGCACAAGTCAAAACATGGAAAAAAGGGTATGAGTACCACAGCGCTGACAGTCTGAATAATTACAATAAAGTGCCACTGTAGTGCATATAAAAATAAGTGCAACATTAATCCAAAAAAATATATATATATTAAGCATGTAGCCAGTGAAAACTTAAAAAACAAGGGCAAATATGTATAAACTTCTAGTTGGAAGATTCCTTTCACAAGTGCCTTCCACAGGTGCTGCTGTGCTAGAAATAGTACAAATCATATAGTACCCTCCACCTTGGAAATTTGTAATGATTGATTTTATGATTGGAACTCTGTAAAGATTGCTTTTAATTAATTAAACAAGACGTACTTTACTATGCGGGCTCTTTCTCCATATGTTTCTGCCTGAAAACACCCCAGGAAGGATTGCACCCAGGAGTTGGCATTTTCACCACCCCACTTCCCATACTAAGCCTACCTGGCCAGCAATACAGTACTGCTTGGGGGTCCATTGGATCTGGTGAGTTCAACCATAAGGGGGGGGGGGGTGTGGATCCTGTATGCATTATTATGTTTACGGCATCATATTTTTTTTAGCACAGCAGCTCTTTTGAAAGGAACTTGGGAAAGGAACTTATCAACTGAGAACTGTTATATGTGTAGCGGCGGCTCCTGAAGAGCACATGCTATGCGTTTTTCAAAGTTAAACTTTCCCTAAACTGCTGTTTGGTTTGGGTTTATTTGTCTAAATTGGACCTCTGCATCAGTCTGACTGGACTGTGAGATGTTCAGCCTGGCCACAGGGGGCACTGTCTCTTGTGGCAGGCGTGGATCTATGGTCTGGTTAGGTGCTTAAGTTACTCTCTTTGGGAGCCAGGTCAGTGGGAGTGGCCCTCTCGCTATGCCCTCTGGGAGAGGGTATTTAAGATGCGGACGTCACGTGGTTTGGGGTTACGGTCCAGTATGATGTGCTTCATGGTCCTCGTCCTCCTGACCAGCCCCCAGGAAGGCTATGGCCTGGGGTGCGGATCCACCCAACTTTGATGTCTCGGGGCTGGCTAGCCCAAGGCGAGGAAACTAAAGGAGGATTCTGAGGTGGTTGGGTGCCGCCTCTGGGTTGAACTCATAGAGCCAGGTGGAGACATGCTGTATTGGTAAATTTAAACAGCAGTCCAGATTGGAAATTTAAGCCCAACTACTGTCAAAACTATTTGCTTTTATTTTACAGCAGGGAAGTGTTAGAGCCTCTGTCAGGGTTTTTATTGCTATCTATAGTGGAAACACAGAAAACAAAAACACATTGTTAATAGAGCAAGGCAGAGTTTGGACTTCTGAATGATTTCATTTGTGCCTTTTTGTCCTAGCAGTACCTGCCCCGTTTCTTTTGTAAACATCACACAGACACACACCAGGGGAGGACTGGGCTAGAAGGTAAAGAGGCATTTGACCTCTGGTCACTACTGATAAAATATGTTAGCATAGTGGCCCTATACCATTCAGAATGGGACCCACAGTCCATCCCATGGCATGGCAGGTGATTATATAACTACGCACTCTTGTTGTTCAGACTACCATCCCAGTAGATGGCACAGGAAAGCCTTCCGACACCACCTTCCTTTTATGGCCCTGAGATGTCATGTGACTGAATACCAAAACCCCAAAGATAGCTGATGCTGGAAATTGTAACACATACCATTCTTCATGCCGATGATTTAATTTTGCACCATGGCACAATTTCACAGAAATCTGTCCCTAGAAAAAGGACCACTTGGCTGTAGTTGCCTTCCAAGATAAAGGTTCCTAGTCCTCTCCCGATACACCAGCAAATGCTATTCTAAACACCCTATCCCTAAAGTGTATGCAAGTCCCAATTGTGAACTTCTCTCATGTTCTGTTTTTACATGTTTTATATGTTGTCCAATGTTATTTACAATGGGGAAAATAATTATTTGATCCCCTGCAGATTTTATAAGTTTGCCCACTTACAAAGAAATGAAGGGTCTATAAGTTTTATCATAGGTAAATTTTAAATGATAGACAGAATATCAACTTAAAATCCAGAAAAAAACATGATACAAATGTTATAAACTGTGTTGCCGTTCAGTGAGTAAAATAAGTATTTGATCACCAAGCAAAACATGACTTAGTACGTGGTGGAGAAACCGTTGTTGGCAAGCACAGAGGTAAGTAGTTTCTTGTAGTTGATCACGAGGTTTGCACACATCTCAGGAGGGATTTTGGTCCACTCTTCTTTACAGGTCATTTCAAAATTCGATAGAGGGAATTTTCAGTTCCCTCTATAAATTCTCTATAGGATTAAGGTCTGGAGACTGGCTAGGCCACTCCATGACCTTAACCACCTTCAGACCGGACCATTTTGCTGGTAAATGACCAGAGGTCTTTTTACAATTTGGCACTGCGCTGCTTTAACTGGTAATTGCGCGGTCATACAATGTTGTACCCAAACAAAATTTGCGTCCTTTTCTTCCCACAAATAGAGCTTTCTTTTGATGGTATTTGATTGCCTCTGCGATTTTTATTTTTTGCGATATAAACGTAAAAAGACCGCAAATTTTGAAAAAAAATGATATTTTCTACTTTTTGTTAGAAAAATCCAATAAACTCAATGTTAGTCATACATTTAGGCCAAAATGTATTCAGCCACATGTCTTTGGTAAAAAAAAAGTCAATAATTGTATATTTATTGGTTTGCGCAAAAGTTGTCACATCTACAAACTAAGGTACGTTTTCTGGAATTTACGCAGCTTTTAGTTTACGACTGCCTATCTCATTTCTTGAGGTGCTAAAATGGCAGGGCAGTACAAAACCCCCCCAAATGACCCCATTTTGGAAAGTAGACACCCTAAGGAAATTGATAAGTGGCATGTTGAGCCCATTGACTATTTTATTTTTTTGCCTCAAGCGATTGAATAATGCCAAAAAATAATTTTTTTTTTTTTTTTTACACAAAGTTGTCACTAAATGATATATTGCTCACACATGCTATGGGCATATGTGAAATGACACCCCAAAATAAATTCTGCTGCTTCTCCTGAGTACGGGGATACCACATATGTGGGACTTTTTGGGAGCCTAGCCACGTACGGGGCCCCGAAAACCAAGAACCGCCTTCAGGTTTTCTAAGGGCGTAAATGTTTGACTTCACTTCTCACTACCTATTACAGTTTTGAAGGCCATAAAATGCCAAGATGGCACAAAACCCCCACAAATGACCCCATTTTAGAAAGTAGACACCCCAAGCTATTTGCTGAGAGGCATGTTGAGTCCATGGAATATTTTATATTTTGCCACAAGTTGCGGGAATATTACAAACTTTTTTTTTTTTTTTTCACAAAGTTGTCACTAAATGATATATTGCTCACGCATGCCATGGGCATATGTGAAATGACACCCCAAAATAAATTCTGCTGCTTCTCCTGAGTACGGGGATACCACATATGTGGGACTTTTTGGGAGCCTAGCCACGTACGGGGCCCCGAAAACCAAGCACCGCCTTCAGGCTTTCTAAGGGCGTTACAGTTTTGAAGGCCATAAAATGCCAAGATGGCACAAACCCCCCCCCAAATGACCCCATTTTGGAAAGTAGACACCCCTAAATTTAGGGGTACACTAGTGAGACTAGGTAATAAATGGCGGGTGCCCTGAAACTATAAAAAAAATAACTAACCAACCAGCGTCACCTGTAACAGTTATATGGTGATCACTGGTGAAAGGGTTAACTAGGGGGCAATCAGGGGGCTTTATGCGGTAGTATATGGGGGTCCCTGGCGCTATAAAAAGCTGCGGCGAACCTAAATACCAACCTGCCTAACTAGCGTCACCTGTGACACTAATACAGTGATCAGAAAAACGATCGCTTATTAGGCTGGGTTCACACTGGAGCGATGTGGGAACGCCACGAATGCGCGGCGGGTTCCCGCATCACATGCCTCCCGGCGGCAGTTCACACTGCCCTATGCGAACTGCTGGGAGTGTCAGTGAAATGTTAATGACACCCCCAGATCAGTTCGCATATCGCAGTGCGATCTGCAAACTCGGATCGCATGGTGTGAACACCCATGCGATCCGATTCTGCTGCGGACCAAAAAAAGGGTCCCGTGCGAGTTTGCGGCGGGTGCGGCGGGTGCGACACAGATTCAGCCATACTATCTGTATGGCTGAACTCGAATCGCACAGAGATCGGATGTGATTTGCACTGCAGTGCGGTGCGAATCACATTCGTTCTCATAAACCGCTGCAATGTGAACCCAGCCTTAGTGACACTGGCGAGGGGGGTGATCACGGGGTTAAACCTTTATTGGGGGGGTTAGGGGGGCACATTAGAACTAAAGGGGGCTAACCCTAACTGCCCTAACAGTTATTACAGTCACAAATGACACCAATGCAAAAAAAAAAAAAAAAAAAAGCAATTGGTGTCACTGTGACTGGGGGGGCAGGGGTAATTGGGGGGTGATCGGGGGGTAAAGGGGGGGTGTGAGTGTGCCTGGCATGTTCTACTGTGTAGTGTAGTGCTTGTGCAACTCACCGATGCTCTCTCCTCGGTGCCGGAACGAAAAATACCGACACGGAGGAGAGAATACATCACTTCCTCTCCTGTGTTTACATTACAGGAGAGGAAGTGATGTCACGGGACATTTTCATTCGTCGGGAGCGATCGCGAGGGGGTGGCCATGAATGAATGGCCGTCCCCTCGTCCGGGATCGCTCCCGAACGAATACCGACCACCGCAGGCACCGGGCGGGGGCCCGATCGGGCCCCTGACCGGCGGGCAGGCAAGGACGTACATGTAAGCCCTTATGCCTGCCCGTGCCATTCTGTCGACGTACATCGTCGTGCGGCGGTCGGCAAGTGGTTAAAGTGCTTGTAAAGGCAGACTTTTTTTTTTTTATCTTAATGCATTCTGTGCATTAAGATAAAAAGCCTTCTGTGTGCAGCAGAATAAAAACCACCCAAGATTGTACAATACATGACCCCATCCACTGGCTCCTCAATGCGGTAAAGTCGGATTGTACCTTTAGCAGAGAAACCGCCCCAAAGCATATTGTTTCCACCCCCCATGCTTGACTGTAGGGATGGTGTTCTTATAGTAATAGTCAGCATTTTTCTTCCTCTAAACACGGAGGGTCGAGTTAATGCCAAAGAGCTCAATTTTGGTCTTTCTCCCAATCCTTATCTGAATCTTTTAGATGCTCACTGGCAAGCTTCAGACAGGCTTGTATATGTGCCTTCTTGAGGACGGGGACCTTGTTGCTGGATTTAAATCCATGGTGGCTTATTGTGTTACCAATGATTTGTTTGATTACTGTGGTTACAACTACCTTGAGATCATTCACAAGCTCCTCCTGTGTAGTTCTGGGCTGAGCCCTCACTTTTATTATGATCATCCTTACCCCATGAGGTGAAATCTTGCATGGAGCTCCAGACCGAGGGTGATTGATGGTTATTTTGTATTTCTTACATTTGCGAATAATTACTCCAACAGTTGTCTCCTTCTCACCAAGCTTCTTGCTGATGGTCTTGTTGTAGCCCATTCCAGCCTTGTGCAGGTCTACAATCTTGTCCCTGACATCCTTTGACAGCTCTTTGGTCTTGCTCATGGTTGTGAGGTTTGAATGGAAGAAAGGGATTCTGTGGACAGGTGTCTACACATATTCTGTCTCTAGCGTTAAAAATACACCTATGATAAAAATTATGGACCCTTAATTTCTTTGTAAGTGTGCAAACTTACAAAATCTGTAAGATTGTTGATCTTGTTTGGTACTGTACTGTTTCCTGAACATTTTCAAGATCCCTCCTAGTTCTTATCTTAGAGTACAGAATGATTACACTTTATGTTGTAGCAATTTGAGAGTGGGAGTGGTTTAGTTGTTTAGCAAAAAACAATGGGCAGGGCTGACACCACTCAGTCCACCAAACTCCTGGGACAGGGCCTGGTGTATTTCTGCCAGATCAACAGGTATTTTGGACTTGCAGGGTCTTTAAACAGATAAAACCCAAGGGAATGTGCATAAGCTGCAGAGTTTTTCTTTTTGGCCTTGAAATACACTTCAAGTAAGCCTGTACAAGCACAACAACCTTCTCTAACTCCGCACCATATAGCGAAAAATTGATCTGTGCTCCACAGGAAGTAGTGCAACAAATTCAAAGGAAGGTTGCCTCAGCAGTGGCTTCACTAAGATACAGTGTATGCTGTTAACTTTGACTAAACTACATTAAAAACCAGTTTTTCAAAAATGCTTTAATTCTTTTTGTTTACTTTTCAATAATTTGACATGTTATATTTCAAACTGTGAACCTAACCTGTGTACAGGAAATGAAAGTTAAAATGAATATAAATTTATTTTCCTTTGCTGGAATTTTTGACAAGTTCCCCTGAAGAGTCTGTTTATACTTTTATTAGTCTATTGATCATCCTGTAAGAACAGGAACAGAGAGTACAAAGTCTACACTCCCAAAATAAGAAAACACACTCCGCTGTTTATGGTATTCTTTTTAAGGTCTCCATGCTGACCACAGCAATGTGTTCTTTTTGCACTTTCTTGTGTAGCACTGACCCCCGAAGGAACTACTGGTTTTATTTGGGCTTACCGTTACCTCCTTGTTTGCTTCTCCATCTTGGGGTTCCCGTGGTAGATGGCCCAAAGAATGTGGAAACTGACATCTCCTTTGGGTTATTTATTTAGAACAGAACAGAGTCTCTCAATAAAGGGTAGAGGGTTAGGAGTGAGTTCAGGTACTTGGATTGCAAAAATTGAAGTCTTTAGAGAAAATCCAGAGAATAGACACTGTTTCACAACTGGATTTAACAACCCTCGGATAGACCTCTCTCACTAGGCCTAGCAGCTGGTGGGGTGCTCGACAAAGTCTCTGCCACAGACTTGTGAGACACACTTGAGCGTTACTGAGGGATGTGGAAAAATTTAAAGAACTGACATATGGTACCAGGTTCTCTTAGCCGATCCGGCGATACCGTATGAGTGTTGACCCTGGTTGTGTCCTTCAACTAAGCCTCCAGGCTCCTTCAATGAAACCAGCCTTGCACACCGCCTTCTCCTGAAAGAGTCCTCCCCTGGGTTTCTTCAGTTGCTGGGCCTCTCCCTTCAGATGAGATGGCACTGGACCACCCTTGGATCAGTAGGCCCCGAAATCCACTCGGGCCTGTTGCTGCAGTTGTGTCGCCTTGGGCTCAGGATGCATGGCTCCGCACCACAGGCCAGGATGGCCATGGGGCCGGGTCAGGAGGACCACCAGAACCGGACAGACAGAAAATGAAAAACCCCGCCAACGTGGCGTCGGTACCTTAAATACCACCCCCCCCAGGATGCACAGCAGGAAAACACTCCCACTGGGCTGGTTCCAAGAGAATAGTGGCATTCAATGCACCCAGCTAGACTGCGTTCCAACTCTTGCCGGCAGTGACAGTGTCACCTGTGGTCAAGGAGAACCCAGTGCAACCCAGCTGGACTCGTACTGAAACCAGAAATTTAGAGAAATAGTCCCAAAACCCAACTGTGACTTCAGGCAAATTAACTTTTCAAAAACCAAAGCGCCTGCTCGTCAGGAGCCAGCACTACACTTGTTAATATTATCCAGTGGCTTGTTATGACATCATACAAGTTGATGTTGTTCTGGTATACTGCATTGTGGCCCATTTTTAAAGTGTCCTTTAAGTAAATTCCTGACATGTCACAGTACAGTATACAGCAACAGTATCATTTTTAAAAAGCTTATCATATCAAAATACTCTATATTACCAAAAGTATTGGGACACCTGCCTTTACACACACATGACCTTTAAATGCATCCCAGTCTTAGTCTGTAGGGTTCAATATTGAGTTGGCCCACCTTTTGCAGCCATTTGAGCTTCAACTCTTCTGGGCAGGCTTCCCACAAGTTTTAGGAGCACTGATGTTAGACGAAAAGGCCTGGCTTGAAGTCTCCACTCGAATTCATCCCAGAGATGTTCTATCTGGTTGAGGTTAGGACTCTGTGCAGGCCAGTCAAGTTCCTCCACCCCAAAGTCACTCATCCATGTCTTTATGGACCTTGATTTTTGCAATGATCCAAATAATTTGGTGAAGGGGGGATTATGGTGTGGGATTGTTTTTCAGGGGTTGTGCTTGGCCCCTTAGTTCCAGTGAAGGGAATTCTTAAGGCGTCAGGATACCAAGACATTTTGGACAATTTCATGCTCCCAACATTGTGGGAACAGTTTGGGTCTGGCCCCTTCCTGTTCCAATATGACTGAGCAGCAGTGCACAAATAAGGTCCATAAAGACATGGATGAGCGAGTTTAGGGTAGAGGAACTTGACTGGTCAGCACAGAGTCCTGTCCCCCACCTGATAGAATACATGTGGGATGAATTAAAGTCGGAGACTGCGAGCCAGGCCTTCTAGTCCATATCAGTACCTGACCTCACAAATGCGCTTCTGGAAGAATGGTCAAACATTCCCATAGACACACACCTAAATCTTGTGGACAGCCTTCCCTGAGTTTAAGCTGTTCAAGCTACAAAGGGTGAGTCAACTCAATATTGAACCCTACAGACTGAAAACTGGGATGCCATTAAACTACATGTTCGTGTACAAGCAGGTGTCCCAATACTTTTGGTAATATAGTATATATGTAGCCCATTGTTATAAAAATATCATCAACAAACTCCTTTTATCATTCAAAGCAGATCTTGAACTCTAGTCAGGTAACATTGCTTATGCTTAAATGATTATTTTTATAAATCTAAATGTGAAACCATTGTGTTATAAAAAGACAAAAGTATATGTTACTTAAGGCCGCGTACACACGCGCGGACTGTTGGCCCAACTTTGTCCGTCCAACAGTTTGAGCGAACAGTCCGCTCAAACTTAGCATGGACGGACATGGCCACACACACGACGGACGAACAGTTTGCTGAAACCGTGCGCGATGACGTGAACGGCACGTACGACGGGACGAAAAATACGACGTCCTATACACTGCAATGCAACCTTCCGACGTGGAAATCCTTTCTGAGCATGCGCGAGACTTAGTTGGCCGAACAAGCCTACACACGAGCGAACAGTCCGCTGAAACCTTGTTTCAGCGGACAGTTTTTCGGAATTTCCGTAAGACCTTGTTCGGCCAACTGTCCGCTGAAACTGTCCGCTGAAGCCCCACACACGAGCGGACTGTCCGCCCAAACACTGTTCAGCGGACAAGGTTGGGCGAACAGTCCGCGCGTGTGTACGCGGCCTAAGGCTGCACAGCTCCCATTCACCCCTGTTTTTGAGGAATATTCCCAATATTCCCTCTTGTCTTTTTTTCTAACGCAATGGTCTCACATTTAGATGTGTACAAGGATTATACACCTCGCCCCAGCTCATTGAAAATATATATTCACAGCTTGGCTAAACAAGATCATCCAGATCTTATCTACAGGTCAAGCCCCTCCACAGTTGTTCTTTTAAGCCCCGATAAAGGGGTTGTATTGAGGCCTCCTTCAATGTATTGGATATTAATGTGAAGCTACCCCAGAAGGATTGCTCGGAGTTCTTTCCCTAATAGTTGTCCCGCAGCCAGGTAAATGTTCACAGTCACTCTTCGGCTCAATGAACAGTCCAGGGGTTTTCTATTTAGTGTTTTTATTTTTGGGTAACTTGGATGAGGTTAGGGAATTGAGTTGGATACTCTAAAAGTATGTACAAATAGGAGGTTACTTCCTGTTCTGTAGAAATATAAGCCTGTAGCAACTTGAGAATATCAATCTTCCTCTGGTAGAAAGTCCAAAGTCCTTTCACTAGAAATGAAATAGACTAAACTCTTCAGGACACTGGAAACTATGTCCCCTTTACACACACAGCTGACTAACACATGAGGGGTGGCCTCGGTCTTTATTATCTCTCCTTTCAGTCTGTACTCACAGATGTCCTTGGAAATATTGGTTGCCTCCATACAATATCCTTGTGACACTTTCTCCCTTTGATATCAGACTAGATCCTCAGACGACAGTCACTAAGTCAGCTTTCTGCAGCTTCCAGCAAAGCATGCCTCCAGGTAGCCAACCTCAAGACCCTGCAGGCACATAGAAGGATGGCCCAAGGGGGCAAGCAGCCCACCCTTAGGCTGTGACCTTCTTCTACGGAGAAGACCCCTCTGCTTTCTGTCCCAGAGTATTTATACAGGCTCCCAACTACAGTCTGAGCGACTATCATATAAATGTACTCACCGATGCCAAGATGCCGAGAGTGGTCGCTGTTGCGACTCAGAGCAGACCACCCCTGAAGGTGGCACAGAGGGTGGTTGCACCAAGAGGCACAAGCTACCAGTAGGACAGTCACTTGTTAGTAGATCAGCAGGTAGCTTGAGCAGAGCTGAACGGTGATGTCCCGTGGGAAGGTACAGAAGCAATGGTAGCAAGTCCGTAAGGCAAAGGCAGAATCCAGGAGGCAGGCCAGGGGTCAAACATAGTCCAGATCAGAAGACAACAAGTACCAGGAACACTGAGACAGAAGGGTAATCCAAAGACAAGCCAGGGGTCGAACACAGGAGATAGCAGGCAAGTCCAGATGCAGGCTGAGGGTCAAACACGTTCAAAAAGCGGGAGTCCAAGGTCAAGCCAGAGGTCGGGTCAGGAGAAGATCAGCGAGGTCAATGAGGCAATCCGGGTCACAACGGGTAATACAGATCACAAGAGCAGATGTGGGAATCACAAGAAGTTGAAGACGAACCAGCAGTGTGTTTGGATGACCTCACTTCCTTTATAGGTCAGCGAGGGGTCACACCCTGTGTGTGTGTGCTTTAGCGCATTCCTATTGCGTACAACTGTGCGCCAAAGCGCTTTACCCGTGCGCATCTTATGACAGCGACCCTCGCTAGGGATGGTCCAGGGCTTTATGACTAGCTGTTGATTAAACTCTTCCTGTCCACTAATTTCCAAAGCTTTCTAGACTTAATCAGGGTGAAGCAGTTAATCCTGCAACTAATGAAACATAGAAAAGACCAAAACAATCAACAAAGCTATACTGGTTACAGTGAGCCAAATCGAAATGTGCCGACCAAGAAACAGCAGCTCCACTGCATACAGTGGGCCAAACATACTTTAACTATTCCTAGCATCTATCTAGGAGGATGCTACATTATGTTTCACTATATGCTTAGAATAAAACCCATTTGGACTTCAACATTCTGGTTTGATGCTCCAAACTTTCAAGTCTGCTAATATAGTCAATTCCTGAGGCTTCTGTGGAGGTCACTCTGTGTATGCTTCTGTGGAGGTCACTCGGGAGCAGCTCACAAATCACTCAGATGCTCCTCCGGGTACTACTAATACAGTTTTTTGATAATACCAATAATAGGTACCAAGTAGTATCCACCTGGAATTTCAGTGCCATCAAATTAGGAAGGCTGAGATGGTGTAATCAGTTTGTAGTAAGAAGCATGTACTCGGCCTCCCTATTAACCAGACTCCAACATTGTGATTTTTGTAGCAAGGTAAAAAGTTGTTCGCAGATCACTTGTATGTATCAGATGTGTGTGAACAGAACCAAGAACTACACAGGCAAGAGGATTTTCAAGGTTCTTCCTTATCTGATCCAGAATCTCAGTGCAGAATATAGATAACGACCTTGAGTGATGCCTGAACATAAAAGCCTCCATTCTTCTGTAGAGAAAAGGTGATGAAGGTTTGTCGGGAGATGTATTGTGATTTTTATGAGAGGTAATAAATACTCTTGTAGCTCTGTTGTAAAGCAGGCAGACACATTTGACAGGAATATCACTTTTAATCTATCCAATATCTATTATGAATATCGAAGACCCTATTATATGGGAATCAAGATCCTAGACATATTCCAATCAGAATGAAGATCTTGTCCCCAGGTTGGTTAGAATGATGATTGTGGATCACTTTGCTTAAGGCTTTAAAGGTTTATTGCACATATGCATGAAAAGAAGGGAAGGAGGAAAAGGGGAGCACAAGATAACTGCAGATTTAATTTCAAAACACTCTTGCTTGTTTCTATAACTTTTTGGGTCCCACACTCAGTGGCTTATTTTGGCTGGGCACTGGATCTTAAGTAGTGATGGACGAACTTCCGATAGGACGTTTCGCGAACGCGGACCGCGAACGCGGCCGATAGTTCGCGAACCGTAACGTTCACGGCGGGCCCCATTGACTTCAATGGGAGGCGAACTTTGCAAACCTACAGGTCAAATTTGCAGCCACAAAATAATTACTAGCTGTGCAAACATAGTCCCACCACATGGCCAATGACATAACACATGTATGAGGTGAATCTGGGATCGACAACTACAAGCATTCTTTTTTTATATGTGAAATTGTGACAATTCAGGACTGTGGCGCGCATGAAGGCAATGGAGGGGAGGGAAGGTCAGGGTAGGCAAAGAAGAGGGTGCAGGAGATGATCACCAGCAGCGTGACATACAGCAATGACACCAGCACCGTGATATACAGCACTGACACCAGCACCGTGATATACAGCACTGACATCAGCAGCGTGACATACAGCAATGACACCTGCACAATGATAGAGTGATCTGACACCAGCACCGTGATAGAGAGCACTGACATCAGCAGCATTACATAAAGCACTGACACCAGCACCGTGATATACAGCACTGACACCTGCACCGTAAGCAGCCCCAGGAGGAAGTCAGCATAGCACAGGGATGGTGGGAGCCCCTCATAATGAGCATAGCACAGGGATGGTGGGAGCCCCTCATAATATGCACAGCAGAGGTACAGCCCCAGGAGGAAGTCAGCACAGCACAGGGATGGTGAACTTTACAAACCTACAGGTCATATTTGCAGCCACAAAATAATTACTAGCTGTGCACACATAGTCCCACCACATGGCCAATGACATAACACATGTATGAGGTGAATCTGGGATCGACAAATACAAGCATTCTTTTTTTATATGTGAAATTCTGACAATTCAGGACTCTTGAGACAATGGAGGCGAGGGAAGGTCAGGGTAGGCAAAGAAGAGGGTGCAGGAGATGATCACCAGCACCAGCACCGTGATATACAGCACTGACATCAGCACCGTGATATACAGCACTGACATCAGCAGCGTGACATACAGCAATGACACCTGCACCATGATAGAGTGATCTGACACCAGCACCATGATAGAGAGCACTGACATCAGCAGCGTGACATAAAGCACTGACACCAGCACCGTGATATACAGCACTGACACCAGCACCGTGATAGAGAGCACTGACACCTACACCGTAAGCAGCCCCAGGAGGAAGTCAGCATAGCACTTTTTTTGGACAAGGAAGTGAGCCAAATGAAGAAAGAAGGTCTGTGTGCTCGAATAAAAAAATAGTTTATAGACATATACATGGTCTACTGGTCACATGTGTTGAATTCCTCTGAGATCCATGCCTCATTCATTTTTAGAAATGTGAGGTAGTTAACACTGTCGTGAGCTAGGCGAGTACGCTTATCGGTCACGATCCCCCCTGCTGCGCTGAACGTCTTTTCGGACAGGACACTGGACGAGGGGCAAGCCAACAGTTCGATTGCAAATTGGGCAAGCTCTGGCCAGAGATCAAGCCTGCCCACCCAGTAGTCCAGGGGTTCATCACTCCTCAGAGCATCCACATCGGGCGTTAACCCGATGTAGTCGGACACCTGACGGTCTAGGCGTTCCCTGATGCTGGATCTGGATGACACCTGTCGATGGGTCGGCTAAAAGAATGACCTGATATCAGAAGTCACCAACACATCTTCAAACCGGCCTCTTCTTGCAGGCGCTGTTGGATTGGTACCCGCAACTCCTTCTCTGGGAGTGGGAATTGCTCCTCTGCCAGCACACGCAAAAGCAGAATGCAGCATTTCTCGAAGCAAGGCCTGGGAGTGCTCCATTCTGACAGCCCTCTGTGACGGCGGTAACATTTCCGCCATTTTGTGTTTGTACCGGGGGTCTAAGTACGTTGCCACCCAGTACTGGTCCTTGACCCTTATGCTTTTTATATGGGGGTGCCTATTAAAACACTGGAGCATGAAGGCCCCCATTTGCACTAAACTGGAAGCAGTGTGGTGGCCTGGCTCCTGCTCATCATCCAGGATAATGTCGTCCTCTTCATTCTCCTCTCCCCATCCACGCACAACAACAGGGATCCCAGAAAGGTTTAAAGCATGCTCTTCTTAATCCTTCTCATCCGCCCCGGCACTATCCTCCTCTGACTCCTCTTCAGACTCCTGTTGTTCACTTGTCTCAGATAGAGTAGCCCCCCCCTGGGAATTCATCCAGCATTGCGACTTCCTCATCTTCCAGCTCCTGCTCCTCCACAGCTTGATCAATGACACGACGAAATGCACGCTCCATAAAGAAGGCATAAGGTACCATATCACTGATGGCGCCATGGCTGCGACTGACCAGTTTGGTGATCTCCTCAAATGGCAGCAGAAGTCTGAAGGCGTCGCGCATGAGCAGCCACTGGCGCGGTGAAAAAAAAAACAGCTCCCCAGAACCTGTTCTGCCGCAGAGTTCATACAGGTAGACGCTAACTGCACGTTTCTGCTGGAGCAGCCTATCAAGCATATAGAGGGTTGAGTTCCATCACGTCTGGCAATTGCAAATAAGACGTCTGACCGGCAGATTGTGTCGCCGCTGAATGTCAGCAAGGCGAGCCATGGCCGTGTAAGATCTTCTGAAATGGGCCGAGATTTTCCTTGCCTGCCGCAAGATGTCCTGGACCCCAGGGTATTTGACAACGAATCACTGCACGACCAAGTTTAAGACGTGTGCCATGCATGGCACGTGCGTGATTTTGCCCTGTTTCAATGCGCTAAGCAGATTGGCACTGTTGTCACACACCACTTTACCAACTGTGAACGCAAAGCTGAAAGGAGTGCCGGGCCAGTGTGGCTCTTGGCTTCCAGGCACAACAGACGCAGCACGGCATGGCAACGTCTCACCTGGCATGTCGAATAGGTTCTGGGGAGCTTGGGCAGCGCAGCGGAAGAGACGCTAGCAGCGGAAAAGGAGGAGTCAGCCGAGGAGGAGAGGGAGGAGGATGGAGTAGGAGGAGGAGAGGGAGGAGGATGGAGTAGGAGGAGGAGGAGAAGAAGAGCCAGGCCTGCATGCAATCCGTGGCGGTAAAACCAAATCTACATGGGTGCCACGGGTTACATGCTTGACGGCCGTCAGAAGGTTCACCCAGTGGGCAGTAAAAGTGATATACCTTCTCTGCCCGTGTTTGCTAGACCACGTGTCTGTGGTCAGATGTATCTTGGCACCGACACTGTGTGCCAGAGATACATTCACTTGCCGCTGAACATGGCCATATAGCTCTGGGATGCCCTTCTCTGAGAAATACTTCCTTCCTGGGACCTTCCATTGTGGTGTTCCAATGGCCACAAATTTTCGAAAGGCCTCCGAGTCCACCAGTTTATATGGCAGTAGTTGGCGGGCTATCAGTTCTGACAAGCCAGCTGTCAACCGTTGGGCAAGAGGGTTATCCGGCATCATCATTTTTTTTACGCTCGAACATTAGGCCCACGGAAGCCTGCCTTTTTGCAGAAAAACGTGAGCTTGGCGTGATGGAAGGTGGAGTGGAGGACAATTGTGAGGAGAGAGGAGAAGGAGAAGTAGAAGACAAGGCTGGACGGTGAGAGCCTGGAGTGTGGCTTTGTGTGTTCTGTTGCTCCCACTGGGCTCGGTGATGGCTGCTCATGTGCCTTCTTAAGGCAGTCGTCCCTAGGTGAGTGTTGGGCTTACCGCAACTAATGCGTTGACTGCAAAGATTGCAGATGGCAACACTATTGTCGGCAGTGGACACGTTAAAAAAAGCCCACACTGCGGAGCCATGTTCCGGCGTCCTGGGAGCGCCAGATGTGACCGTACATGGTCGATGACTCGCTCCTGATACATTAGCAGTCTGCTTTGTCCCTCCTGTGCAATGTAAGTTATTCCTGCTTCTACTCCCTATTTGCTGGTCCATATCTCCCTCTGAACTCCCCTCCTCTTCCTCTCTTGTGGGCACCCACGTGACATCACTAGACACGTCATCATCGACGTCACCTTCCCCGCCGCTATAAGTAGAGATCTCGGAGTAGGCAGCAACACCGGGGACCAACCTCCTCCTTGGGCTGATCTGGGTACTGTCGTCAGACTGCTGAGTGGTTGTTCTTGCTACCTCCTCTTTCTGATCCAATGGCAAGAGTGGCTGCGCATTAGAAATGTCTTGATATGGATCGGAAAATAATTCCTGTGACTCAAGCGGAAGGTATGTGGTGGTGATGTTGTTGTTGGTGGTAGTGTCTTTGGGGGTGCACATAGCAGAGAGTCAAGAAGAGGGTGCAGATCGAGAGGATGAAGAGGGTGCAGAAGAGTAAGGCTGAGTGAGCCACTCAACCAAGTCTATTGCGTCCTTTAAAGTAATTGAACGCACCTTCTGCAACTTCCCACTTTGGCTCAAGCCTGTTGCTCCTGCCCTACCCCTACCACCCCTGTGGAAGGGCCTGCCTCTTCCTCTGCCTGTCATTTTTTAAATGACCCTGTGACAAAACTCACAGTCCCTATACTGATAAAGGACTGCTGCAGAATAGGGCAGCAGTCAGCAGTAGTGCACCTCAACCCTATATATTGTGGACCTATACCAGTCCTTAAGGAATAGCAGACTGTACCTCACTCAACCCTATGTACTGTAGTACGCTATACCTTACCAGTCCTTATAAGGACCTTTGTGCAAATAGTAGGTTGTGATTAGCAGACTGTACCTCAGTCCCTATACTGATAAAGGACTGCTGCAGAATAGGGCAGCAGTCAGCAGTAGTGCACCTCAACCCTATATATTGTGGACCTATACCAGTCCTTAAGGAATAGCAGACTGTACCTCACTCAACCCTATGTACTGTAGTACGCTATACCTTACCAGTCCTTATAAGGACCTTTGTGCAAATAGTAGGTTGTGATTAGCAGACTGTACCTCAGTCCCTATACTGATAAAGGACTGCTGCAGAATAGGGCAGCAGTCAGCAGTAGTGCACCTCAACCCTATATATTGTGGACCTATACCAGTCCTTAAGGAATAGCAGACTCTACCTCACTCAACCCTATGTACTGTAGTACACTATACCTTACCAGTCCTTATAAGGACCTTTGTGCAACTATTAGGTTGTGATTAGCAGACTGTACCTCAGTCCCTATACTGATAAAGGACTGTTGCAGAATAGGGCAGCAGTCAGCAGTAGTGCACCTCAACCCTATATATTGTGGACCTATACCAGTCCTTAAGGAATAGCAGACTGTACCTCACTCAACCCTATGTACTGTAGTACACTATACCTTACCAGTCCTTATAAGGACCTTTGTGCAACTTGTAGGTTGTGATTAGCAGACTGTACCTCAGTCCCTATACTAATAAAGGACTGCTGCAGAATAGGGCAGCAGTCAGCAGTAGTGCACCTCAACCCTATATATTGTGGACCTATACCAGTTCTTAAGGAATAGCAGACTGTACCTCACTCAACCCTATGTACTGTAGTACGCTATACCTTACCAGTCCTTATAAGGACCTTTGTGCAAATTGAAGGTTGTGATTAGCAGACTGTACCTCAGTCCCTATACTCATAAAGGACTACTGCAGCAGAAGGGCAGCAGTCAAGTATAATATTCTTTCCCAAGGCGTCTTTCAGGACAGCACCTGAGAGATAGCGACTCCACCCTCCTCGTTAGGAAACACCTTCTTCCTCCAGACTTTAAAGGGAGGCGCCTCCCTACCACACATCAGTTTTTGTGTTTCCTCCGGCCCGGAGGGAACACCTTTTGGGAAGGAGTCTGTTTCTCTTAGGTGTTCCTGAGGGACTAGGCTTCTTTCCCTTTTTTTCCTCCTTTAGAGACCCGCTGTCCTCCCGACCTACCCACGCCTCGTCAGCGGTAGCAAGCGGGCTCCTCTTCCCCTCTTGTGCTCGGAGAGAGCCGAAGACTCGGTGGCCCGCACGTTCGTAGGCGCGGCGGCGCGCGTGTGCCGCCGCCATGTTTGTTTTCGGCGGTCGCGCCGGAAGTGACAGAGCGGGTCATCGGGTCAGCTGAAACGTCGTTTCCGGCGTGGACGCAGGGGGGAGGAGGGAGGACAGGTGCTGGTGCCTATTTCCGCTTCCGGTCCGGTGCAGCTGCACGGCGTGACTCCGGAGGCGGCGTTTAGCCACAAGTGGATCTCTGCACAGCTGATTATGGAAGATTCAGCGTCTGCAGCGGTGGGGACAGGCACAGGCACCAGCAAGGCCCAGGTAAGAGGCAGCAGTTAAAGTCTGCCTTTCTTTTTCTATTTCCTGGCGTTTGGTCTCGCTCTCTCCTTTCTTTTTTCCCCCCTGGTGGCAAGGGGCCTGTCTGGGCACTAGAAGCTGACTGGTTTCTTCTCAGTGCACCTGTGTGGTGATCCCTATCAAAGCTGAGACTGGGTCTCACTAAGGGTTCCCTGGTTTTTTTCCCTTTTTTTTCTTTTTCTTCATAGGCTAAGAGCTCTGACCCAAAGAAAAGATGTCCTTCTTGCAGGGCCAAGCTGGGAGAAAATTGGAAGAAAACCTTATGCAGTCCCTGCATTACTTCTTTAGTTAGAGGAATCTGCCTCTGTATGTGAGGATCTGGTGGCCTCTGTAAAGAAGGAGCTGTACGCCACGATCCAGAATTTTCGTGACTCACTAGCAAACCCGGCTGCTAGTCAGCCTTCCACTTCAGAGTCTTCCCAGGGGTCTCTCTCAATCCCGGTGTTAGAATCTCTGCCTGAAGACCCTTCAGATAGGGAAAAGCAGTCCACTGCTCTTTCCGTTAAAGATTCGGAAGAGGAGTTGGAGGATTCTGAGGTAGCCCCCTCTAAATTCAAACTGTCCCTTGAAGAGGTCGATGGGCTCCTTAAAGCCATTCATGCTACGCTTGGTTTAAGTGAGGTGAAAAAGGAATTATCACTCCATGACCGCATGTATGCTGGGTTGGATGAGCCTAAGGGCCGAACATTCCCAGTTCATCCGGTCATCTCTGAGGCCATTAGGAAAGAATGGCAGGATCCAGAGAAAAAGCCCTTTTTCTCCAAAGCCCACAAAAGGCGTTTTCCTTTCGAGGAGGACCCTGCAGCAGTATGGAACAAGGTGCCCAGACTGGATGCCGCCTTTTCCCAGGTTTCAAGGTCCACAGATCTGTCCTTTGAGGATATGGGAGTTTTGAAAGATCCGATGGACAAACGCATGGATCTTTTGCTCAAGAGATCATGGCAATCAGTTATGAGCAATTTAAAACCAGCAATGGCCACAACGTGTGTAGCCAGAAATTTAGAATACTGGATTAACCAGTTAAAGTCACATATAGCTGCAGATTCCCCTAAACAGGAAATCTTAGATTCTTTTCCTACCCTGATTACGGCAGTGGCCTATGTTGCAGATGCCTCAGCTGAGGCAATTAAGATATCGGCCAGGTCAGCAGCTCTAACTAATGCTGCAAGAAGAGCCTTATGGCTTAAAACCTGGCCGGGTGACTCGGCTTCAAAGAATAAGCTGTGTGGGTTACCCTTTTCAGGAGACTTGCTCTTCGGCTCTGACCTCGATAATATTCTTGACAGGACAGCCGATAAAAAGAGATCCTTTCCGGTCAAAAAGAAAAAGCAGGTACCAAAGCGTCTTTTTCGACCTCAAAAAACTCAGGATCAGGACAGCAAGTTGCAAGGGAGAAGGAAAAGTTGGTCCGCCCCGAAGCCGAAAGGTAGAGGCGGAATTCTCTTCCGTCCTCCTACACAGGCCGAAAAATCGCAATGACTCGTCTCTGCGGGTGGGCGGAAGACTACAAGAATTTCTTCCGCAGTGGTCAGGGATAACTTCAAATCAGTTTATCCTGACCACTCTCGCGCAGGGTTACTCACTCGAGTTTGTCAACGACCCCCCAAAAAGGTTCCTGATTACCAACACCCCGCGGGATCCAGTAAGGGCCCTGGCCATGAAGTCCTCTCTAGAGGAACTGATGCAACAGGGCGTAGTAGTACAGGTACCCCTGCAAGAACAGCAGGAGGGGTTTTATTCCCATGTTTTCCTAGTAAAGAAACCGACAGGGAAGTTTCGGTTGATTCTCAACCTAAAACCTTTAAACGAGTCCATAAGGTACAGGAAGTTCAAAATGGACTCAATTTTTTCGGTCAGAAACCTGTTGACGCCAGGATGTTTTATGGCGTCAGTAGATTTAAAAGACGCATACCTACATGTTCCGATCTCTCCCCAGTCTCAGAAGTTTCTCAGGCTGGCGGTGAGGTTGGGGGGTATGGTTCATCATCTCCAGTTCAGGGCCCTACCCTTCGGCCTGTCATCATCTCCCCGAATTTTTACCAAAATAATGGCAGAAGCTTTAGCGCCACTGCGTCTTCAGGGAATCGCAGTTATTCCTTATTTAGACGATCTGCTGTTTTTCGCCCCATCCAGCGAGGAATTGCAGACCAATCTAGGCAAAGCTTGCAGCCATCTGGAGGCGTTGGGTTGGATTTTGAACCTCCAAAAGTCGTCCCTAAACCCATCTCAGGAGATTCGGTTTTTAGGGTTTCTAATAAATTCGGTGGAGCAAAAAATCTTCCTTCCCTTAGACAAAAAGGACAGGATTTCCGGTGCAGTGTCTTTATTACAGACCAGCCAAAATCTGACAGTAAGACAGGTTATGTCAGCTTTGGGAGTTCTGACTTCAGCAATGCCAGCAGTCCAGTGGGCAAGAATGCATTTCAGGTGTCTGCAGGCTTTCCTTCTAAAATCTTGGGATCACACAGTGGCATCCCTAGAGGCAGAGGTGAGAATGTCAACCCAGGTAAAAAGGTCCCTATGGTGGTGGAAAAGACAGGAGGTCTTATCGGAAGGGTTAGTCTGGGCTTTTCCAGTCGGGAAAAGACTAACAACCGACGCCAGTTCCTGGGGGTGGGGAGCCCATCTAGGAACACGTTTCACTCAGGGGTCCTGGGCCAAAGAGGAGACAATAAGGTCCTCAAACTGGAGGGAACTCAAGGCGATTGCCTTAGCTCTGGAGTTGTTTGTTCAGGAACTGCAGTCCCATCACGTCCAGGTCCTAACAGACAATGCCACGGCAGTGGCTTATTTAAACAGACAGGGGGGTACAAGAAGCAGGTCGCTTCAGGTACTGGCCATGGAGATTCTTCGGTGGGCGGAAAAACATTTGTTATCCCTATCAGCAGTCCACCTAAAAGGGGATCTAAACAGGGTAGCGGACTTCCTAAGCAGAAACGCTATTCGGGAAGCAGAATGGTCTCTAAACCCGGAGGTATTCACAATGATTGCCGGAAAATGGGGTTTACCAGAAGTAGACCTGTTCGCCTCAAGGGTGAACGCCCAGGTTCCCCAGTTCTTTTCCCTGGACAGTCGCGATGGCTCGCTGGGCACAGATGCGCTAGCTTATCCATGGGAATTTCGTCTTTGCTATGCTTTCCCCCCATTTCAGTTAATCCCGTTAATTTTAAGAAAAATTCAGAGGGAGAAGGTACCAGTTATTCTAATCACGCCCTTTTGGCCAAAAAGGGCTTGGTTTTCGACAGTTCTAGGCCTGGCAATCAAGCCTTGTTGGCGTCTGCCCCTCAGACACGATCTGTTGTTGCAGGGCCCAGTGAACCATCCAGGAGTGGCCAGCCTGGCTCTCACGGCCTGGTTTCTGAAAGGCAGCTCCTTAGGAGCAAGGGGTTTTCCAACCGTTTGATCTCGACCCTTTTAGCAGGTAGGAAAAGGGTTACGAGGGCCATTTATTCTAAGGTCTGGAAGCGTTATAAAACTTGGTGTTTGTCAGCCGCCCAGGTGCCAGGGAGCCTTGTCTCCATCTTGGAGTTTTTACAAGATGGTGCAGACAAGGGACTGGCAGTTAGTACCCTGAAGGTGCAAGTAGCAGCCCTGACGGTGTTCTTAGAAAAATCTGTGGCCTCAGATCCGCTGGTGATCAGGTTCTTTAGAGCTCTTAAAAGATCTAGGCCAGCTCCTGTTAAGGTTTTTCCTAGATGGGATTTGTCGGTAGTCCTACAGTCTCTAACAAAAGGGCCTTTTGAGCCTCTTGTGGAGGCTTCCCTTAGGTTTCTCACATTAAAAACCGTGTTTCTGATTGCCATTGTCTCTGCACGCAGGATCAGTGAGCTAAATGCTCTGTCAATTAAAGAACCATATCTTTCCATTTTTCCTGACAGAGTTATTCTTAGAACAGATGCAAAATTCTTACCGAAGGTAGCTTCAGTTCAGAACCGTATACAGGACATAGTACTGCCAACGTTTTGTGTTAACCCCAAAGGAAATAAGGAGACTTCTTTCCATACTTTGGACGTCAGAAGGACTCTGCTGAGTTATTTAGAAAGGACGGAGTCCTTCAGGCGTTCAGATTCACTGTTTGTACTTTTCTCAGGAAGAAAAAAGGGTTTTCAGGCTTCTAAAGTTACTTTAGCTAGATGGCTGAAATTAGCTATCTCAGAGGCATATTCCCAGGCAGGGTTATCTCCTCCAGCAGGAATTTGTGCACACTCAACCAGAGCTCTGGCGTCTACGTGGGCAGAGAGAGCTGGTGCCACCCCTGAGCAGATCTGCAAGGCGGCGACGTGGTCGAGTTTTCACACATTTGTGAAACATTATAGACTGGATCTCACTTCTGCCAGCGATCAGGCGTTTGGCAGAAAGGTCCTGCAAGCTGTTGTCCCGCCCTAAGGGGTAAGTCTCTGTTATCCTCTCAGGTGCTGTCCTGAAAGACGCCTTGGGAAAGACCAAGTTAGACTTACCGGTAACTTGTTTTCCAGAAGTCTTTCAGGACAGCAAGCATCCCGCCCTATGGTATTATATTATGCTACGCTGTGACTAACGTATGTGTTTATGTGTTCCAGCCGGGGCCGGAGGTTCTCTTCTACAACTGATGTGTGGTAGGGAGGCGCCTCCCTTTAAAGTCTGGAGGAAGAAGGTGTTTCCTAACGAGGAGGGTGGAGTCGCTATCTCTCAGGTGCTGTCCTGAAAGACTTCTGGAAAACAAGTTACCGGTAAGTCTAACTTGGTCTTTCTATATTTGGAAGAAAGAATATTATACGTGTACAAGCCTATTACCATACCAGTCTTGAAAAGAACCTTTGTGGACCTAATAGTAACAGCTACTGATTACACTGACTGTCCCTCACTGCCACACACAGCTTCCTGCCTGTCCCTATTTAAACTGACAAAACACAGGCTCCTGCAACAAGAACTTGAATAGCACTCAAAACTATATCCTGTACTACTTTACCATAGCAGTCCTGAAAGGGACTTTTGTGGACCTAATAGTAACAGCTAATGAATAAACTGACTGTCCCTGCTGCACACAGTGTCCTGTCCCTCTCTCAGCCCTGACAAAAGACAATCTGCAGCAACAATGACTTGAATAGCAGTGCCTCAAATCTATATCCTGAACTACACCTAACACCTATACCATACCAGTCCTTAAAATAACTTTTGTGGACCTAATAGCTAGCGATTTGGGTCAATGCAGTCTCTCCCTGCTCCACACAGCAACCTCTCCCTATAGTGACATACGAAAGAATGTAAAATGGCCGCCGGATTGGGTCTATTTATAAGTTAGGGGGAATGTCCAAGTGTCCATGTGCTGCAATGTCTCAATTGGCTGTCCTGTACCCCATGATGGATGTGTCATCATAGGTCAAAGTTCTTTTACACAGTAAAAACACGGAAGTCCGCCGGACGAACAGCGGCAATAGTCCGCCGATCGGGCGGACCGCGAACAACCCAAATTTGCCGCGAACCGACCGCCGGGCGAACCGTTCGGCCATCCCTAATCTTAAGGATGGCTCACTGACACCTGAGGTTCTAATGGTATCTCAGACTTGAAGTCAGGACAGCACTAGGAAGGTTCTTGTGTTATTTCCCTACTCAGTAGTCTCTTTCCACCTTCATGTGAGGGACTTCTGCAGTCTGCCTCCTCTAGGCCTCTAGTGAGGGCATTTGGCTTATCTAAAGGTCCTCTTAATTGCCATTCTCTAGGCCATGATGGGATGCCCCAGAAGAAGCCCTCTTAGTGACGAAACCGGTCGGGTAAAGGAGCTGTTTCTTGCTATCGTGTTCCTGTTTGCAGTATCTGGATGTTTTTTTGGTGGCCGGCTATGTTGTATACAACACTGGTTTTTATCTGAATAAATGGAAGTGCAATAATTTTAATTAAATTAGTCCTTTGGGATTTTGCACTACATCATGGCATCTCCTTCATTTGCATGGTTAAATCTGGTTGTGGGGTAAATGAAGCCTGGTTTGATTATCCAATTAAAGTTCTTAATTTGATCTGAGTACCCATCTTCAGTGTCCATTTTGGAAACAAATTTCGATTTAGTTTTAGTCTTAGTCTTAGGACTGAAATTACATTTTAGTTTTAGTCCCATGTTAGTCTTCTGCAATTGTTTTAGATTTAGTCATATTTAGTCAACTAAATCTCCAGTACATTTTAGTCGAATAAAATGTCCTACGTTTTAGTCTACTAAAATTTTCAGTACGTTTCTAATACTCATTTTAGTTGTCTGAAATCTAATGGGTGTAATTAAATTGTAATGCATTAGTTAACATTTCTCTACAATATCCAAACTCTTTATATACTGATGGAGTGAAAAAATAAATATGTTATTATTTATGATATTGAGGTATGAACATGCACTACAGACCAGTGATCATTTTTAAGTAAAATTTCAATTTAGTTTTAGTCTTAGCCCTTGTACACACGGTTGGAGATTCCGACAACCAAATCCGTCGGATTTTGTCCAACGAATCTTGTCCGAAACTGTTGCATACACACGGTCGGACAAAGTTGTCAGAAAATCCGATCTTTCAGAACATGATGACGTAATTTCGTTACGATGGGACTACGTTCAGGCTAGTAGCCAATAGCTTTGATGTAGGAAGCTGATCTGAGCATGCGTGGCACTTTGAACGATCGGAATTCTCTATACATGATCGTAGTATGTCCGATCGGAGCAGTTTGTCGGAAAATATTTCCAGCAAGTTGGAAAATTTGGTCCAACGGATATTCGGACGGAAACAGTCCGATGCATACCACACACAGTCGGAATATCTGACAAACCGCTCCGATCGGACACATTCAGACGGAATCTCCGACCGTGTGTACAAGGGCTTAGTCTTTTGACTAAAAAGGCGTTTTAGTTTTAGTCCCATTTTAGTCTTTTGACTAAAATGGCATTTTCGTTTTAGTCGTATTTTAGTCATCTCAAGTTGTTTTAGTTTTAGTCGCATTTTAGTCGACTAAAATAGTATTCATTTAGTTGACTAAAATGTTTTAGTCGGTGAAATTAACATTGCTCATCTCCAGCTGATGACCCCTGCAAAGATTATTACATCAAGCCTGTTTGACCCTCTGTAATAAAGGGTACAGGCTCTCTGGTAAGAGTCTATATCGCTTGTGGTGGTGGTATCTGCACGAGGTGGAGGGTCTTCTGGATTCATCTGCAATTTTACAGATTTGTGTTTTTTGAGTTTTTTCACAATTGGACTTTTTGTAACACTTTATGAGCAAAATGTATGTTTAGCACAACACTGTTTTTTGTATATGTTATGTAATATGATTAAATCTCACTTTAGTGGGGCCGCTGGATATTTACACTGTAATGGTTTAATGCCATATGTATGATTTTGTTTTTTTTCACAAGCGCAGTATTTCTTTTGTATGAATTCCATGATTTAAAGGTTAGGCAGTGTATTAAAAAAAAAATGGCCAGTGAATTTTAAACCTGCAGAACTTTCTGTGAATAGTAGCAAAACTCTAAGGTCCGGTTCACATTGAGGCAGCACGACTTACAGCGCGACTGCCTCAGGTGACCTGGACGCGACCACTGCGGTGACTTGCAAAACGACTTCTGTATAGAAGTCAATGCAAGTGACCTCAAGTCGCCCCAAAAGTCGTACACAAACCTTTTTCTAAGTCGGAGCGACTTGAGTCGCTCCGATTAGAACGGTTCTATTGCACAGATCGGGACGCGACTTGTCAGGCGGCTAAGTTGCCTGACGAGTCGCCCCTGTGTAAACCGACACTAAAACTCATCCCTAATGACTAGCAGACTTGGATCTGTAAAATAACTTTACCAAAACTGTAACACCTGATTTTTTTTTTTTATTATTTTTTTTTTTTTAGATAGTCCAGTTCAGGCTGGGCAGATAATGTAGACCTTTACTGCTAGAATGTTTTTCTTTTGTGTAAACCCCATATTAGGTTGTTACAGATGTAAGAAATCTAAGCATGTCTAGTGGTAAAAACAGTGCAGTGGATACCAAAACCAAAATTCCAGAACTGATCAAATGTTAACCAATTTTGGTTGGCTTACTGGAGTTTTTGCAAACAATGGTATATATAGTTTGTGCAGTCTTTGCCAATCCTTTAATTTTCTGACTTCTGGCCAAAGGTTTTGTTACTAAATGATAATGAGAAAAACTGGCTTTTGAATTCCCGACTCTGCACGATCAGAGTAAAATAAGTCAATATTCTTTATTTTTTACAGACAACCATCTGACATCAGACATACAAAAATGAATCACCATGATGGTGCTTAAAATAGCGGACATATAATTTAAAACATGCTTTGCTTGTCCCTGATTTAACATAAAGCATTTCAAATTCCATTTCTAAAATCATTCTTTTTGATATAGCTGTGCAGTGTTGTTACTGTTAAAGATCACTCACCTAATTATTATCATTGCTGCAAAGGCACACTGTTCACATTTACATTTCAGAGAGGCTGTGGCACTACTGAGCATTGTAGCATTGTATGATGTTACTGTTTGAAGTGAATGGTGAATGGTTTGAAAATAATGTAGAGTGTGTGTATGTGTGTATATATCTATATCTATCTATCTATCTATCTATCTATCTATCTATCTATCTATCTATCTATCTATCTATCTATCTATCTATCTATCTATCTATCTATATTATATATATATATATATATATATATATATATATATATATATATATATATATATATATATATATCACATTATTATAAACTTTAATATAAAAGAGTGCACATATAAATATATACCTATTTAAATATTACATATTTACCACTAGCGGCCAGTAATTGGCATGCTTGGCTCCAAGTGTGGGTAGCAGGTTCTGGTGACTGATTTTAAAGGCTTGCTGTGAAATAAACCTGAACAGCAGAGAGAAACGATGTAATAGACTGCAAGGTGAGATATGCTGGAATCCTCTGTACAGATACAGGGAGCAAAGAAAAATGCCTGTTGCTCATGTGACATCATTTGTTTACAAGGAAGGAAAATACTGAATTCTTGATATAGTGCTTAATCTTTGATAAAGAAATATCTTTAAGCAAAAAATTCATAAGAGCTTCCATCACTACTGGCATGACAAATATTTTCTTTAGGTTCTGTTGGTGCTGTATTTTTCTTTCTTATATGCTAGTATATCATACCAGTGCCCAGTAACCCACCCCCTAAATACAGTTGAAGAGCATTAAAGTATTAGTACACTTGAAAAAAACTTATTGTATTTTGACATATGCTGGTACTTGGTAAAAAGCTTGGAGTTTACACAGCCAGGATCATGGGCAGTTGTAACCCTACATCTGATATAAATTGTATCCTCCGGGTTCCAAAAAAATTAAGTAAATACATCTTGAACAAGGGGGAGTCACTGGAGCAATACACACAATAAACCTCCAATCTAAAATCCTAGTTCTGACTACAACCCCTGTAAGTTATTAACAAAAATCTCAATACAGCACATCAGAACAGGTGTGGATAATATAACGAAACGACACTGTATTAACCACTTTCCACTAATCAACATACCGGTGTGTTGCTTGACTTCAAGTGGTTGTACTTGGATGATGCCTGCAGCTGCAGCATCAATAGGCGGTCAAGGTTTCTGTTCTGAGAGTACCCTAATAGCAAAGGGATTGAACTGACAAATGTAACTGGTTAGCTCTTCGTGTGATGAACGGGGGATGTAGAAGTGGATGCCTCAGCATCTGCTGATTAGAGTGCTGGCAAGGGATGAAGCTTGTCCTGGCTCCTGTAGTAACTCATAGATAAAAGGGGTAACCCCTAATCTGAAAGATCCTAGGGAGGTGAGCTGAGCGGCAACCTCAGCCTGACTATGACTCAGGCCATACCCCAACGCCTTTCACTCTGCCCCATGGGGATATGAGCGACAATTCTCGATCTGCAACAATGACAGGACTAGCTTCCGATCATTTGACCACTGTGACAGCCAATCACAGTGCCCCCCCCCCGGGCGTACAGACCCTATTGCATAGAAGAAAAAACAAGCTTAACTTGAGTCAGTAAATAAATAAAACATTTAGAATAGCTGCATCTCTAATGTGTGATATACCTCATATAACACATAAACAACATTTGTATAGAACATTATATAGAGTTGTGTTTCATAAAAAAAGTTCTGAAGTTTCTTTGGGGCGATTGTTGAGTGTAGGGCAGCCCATTCAGGTGGATGGGCTGCCCTATGTGTGATGAGTGAAAATGCTCAAATGCCTCCCCCCCTCGCTAAAAAAAAAAAGATGCATGGGGGAATTCGAGTTCCCGCTATGCAGAGTTGTGAATGGGGCTTGACAGTTGAATGTTTCTGTCCACTCCTTTCCCAACACCAAACAGTACCGGGGGACGGTACTGTTTGGTGTTGGGAAGTGAAGACAAGTGACAGAGCTGCTGAGGTGCCGAATGTGTCCGGAGATCTTCGGAAATTGGGGGACATTCCAGGTAATCTGGAGAGAGGATTCGCCTACAGGACCATCAAGCTTTGGTCGGATTGCCATCCAAAAGCCCTGGCGGGGTAATCAGCCACAAGGTCCAGTACTGCTGGTAAGCAGGCAATCTTTCTATACTTTTGGTGGTGGTATCATATGGTGTTTGTCACACAGGGGATTGGAGTGGACTGTATGTCACTACGTTTGAGACCCATGTGTGGTATACTACTTGCAAGATCAATATTACTGCTGCTTAATCATCATCCTTTTCCTTCTAACAGGACTACTGGTTGTTTTGTATGATACTTTTTATGCTGTGAAACTGTTTATTAAGCGCGACTCTATTCTGTTAAAGAGACCCTAGGGCTGGGTGGGAACGGATTAACATGCAATGCATGAAACTTAGCTTCTAGAGCTTAAACCCTTTGTTAGAGCAGACAGAGTCAATGTAGAGTTGCCTATGGACAATTTTGGTACTAAGGTTTTTCCTGTTTTCACAGGCACGTTCAATTTAAAGGCTTGAAAAGTTTGGTATTTATTTACTTGATTCAACCTCATCTTTTATATTTTACAAAATTGGGTATTACATTGTGTTTGTACTAAAATAAATTTTAATGTACTTAAAAAAAGTTTAACAGTTGCACAAATACCATGTAACATAACAATTTGCAACTGCCACCATGTTATTCTATAGGGTATTTGCTTTAAGAAAATATATAATTTTTAAGGGATTTAAAGTAATTTCTGTCAAAAAATGAAGATTTTAACATGCGTGTGAAAAATGGAAAAAATTGCATTGGTAGAAAAGTGGTTAAGCAACAAAAGAAATGTTCCTATTATGTAAAGCCTTTTCTCCCATTTTGCTGAGGCTGTAGTTAACAAAAAGTCCACATTTGGATGAGTCAGGTTTTTTATCTGTACTTTCCAGTACTTGCAGCCATGAAACTGTATTGTTTTTCTTCTCCATTCTTCTATGGAGCACAGAGTTGGAAGCACGGACCGTGTTTAAGTTTAGACGACTCTTACTGATAGATGCTTCATCTGGAATTATGACACCTTTTGAGAGATTTTTGTACAGTTTTCTGTCTGTTATATTTTATGTCTAACATATGGATTGTTGGATTTTCGCTCTGATATTTCATGTGACCAAATGCAGATAGCTGCAGATGAAGACAATATTTTCTCTGCCTGGTGTTGTGATTGCAGGTCAGAACAGGCACAAGGTCCTGTAGGTATATTGGCTACCACACTGGTCACAAGATTTGGAGCCTGCCCTCTGTCTTTGACACCTCGCTCCTTGTGCTGGGAGCTCACGCAATGAGCTCCCAAAGATTGTGCCCTGAATTCTAAAAAGTCCTTATACTATAAGGCCTGTGCACACCTACACAATCAGGATGCTGGTTTACAGTTAAATGTGGACCCAGAGTTTCAGAGTTCATCCCTTCCAAATCTTCACAAATCCTCTGGGCTCCAGAAACCAATCCAGGATTTACCAATTCTGGGGAAAACTATTTTTCTCCACTCAAAACAGACATCCCAGAGCCCCTCAATCTGCGTACGTGAAAAAACCCCTAGGTGACATCCAACCCTAATTAGTGGTGGCAGCAATGAGAGTGAACCACCAGATTAGTGAGTAGGGTGGACTGATACAACAGAGCTGGTTAAAAAAAACATTTGTGACTGGAGCGTACCTTTAAAGTTGGACTTCAATCATCTAAAGCAACTTTCTTACTATCAACTGGTAGCTTAACACCTTTCCCCTTCCCAGTATATTTACCAAAGGGGGATTTTTATAAGCTGATCGGAGCTCATATATGATCATGCTTTCTGTACTGCCTCTAGGGACTGTCAACCCACATTTTGTTACTTCATAAATAACAGCTTAAAAAATGAACATATTAAACCATCCATAATGATCTTATATTTTACATTTAATTAGTTTGCAGCACTAATGATATATTAGTAAGATTTTAGCAATTGTATATTCATTATTCATTAATTCTTAATCACTATGTGTGACAGGGGTGATGCTTAGGCAGACTCGAACCGGAGTGTAGAATGCTGCACAGCATACAGAGACCTAGCCAGCATTTGTGCAGCAAATGGAAGGTAAATATACAATGATTTGAATTTGACTGGCGCATCAAGTTTGGCTTATGTGCAAAGCAGAGCTGCGATACTTACTTCCCTTTGCCAGTCCAACAACCCAGGATGACATAACTCCTGCACCAGGTTGCAGCCATTTTAATTGGCCAGCGCAGGACGACATCACTCCTGTGTATGTATGGGATTGCAGTCATCCTGGCACACAGGTGCTGAGTAGGGATGGGCGAACAGTTCGACCCGAACATAAGTTTGGGCCGAACTTTCCTCTTGCCCTGCTGCAGAACAAATGGGTCTTTCTTTTGTTTGTTCTAACCTCCAAACTTACCACAATGCATTGCGGCGCTAAACAGTGCATTGTAAGCCCTAATTGGCTGAAGCAGTGAAAGCTTCAGCCAATCAGGACACAGAGCACTGTCAGAGTCATGATTGGACACTGTTATCACGACTTTATCCAATCATGGCTCATTCCTGCCCCACAGTATAAAAGTATTTTTTCAATGGCAGCCATTTTCAGTGTGATTTTTGCATGGAGAGAGATTGAACAGGGCTCTGTTCAGTGCTATTAGTTAGTGTGCTATACTGTGCTATTTTGCTTCAATTTTCAGTGTAGAATACTAGTTTAGTGTCAGTATAGGAATAGTGTGAGTGTAGTGAGGAGGATCATCATTCAGCTTTGCATAGTGTGCAGCTAGAGTAGGGACAGCTCAGAGAGTTTCACTGTAGTGTAGTGAGACCGTGTCATTCATACATACATTAGTGTAGAGTAGGGACAGCTCATATAGTTTCAGTGTAGTGTATTGTAGTGAGACCGTGCCAGCAATCTTGAGATTAGTGTATAGCTACAGTGGAGATAGTGCAGATTGCGTCAGTGTAGTGACGGTTGGACCCCCGTCTATTTGATTGCGTTACTGCCAGTTTAATGCCATTTACTTCTGTGTGCGTTCCTGCAAGTTTAACACCATATCGTTATGTGTGCGTTACTGCCAGTTTAACGCCATATAGTTTTGCGTGTGTTAGTGCCAGTTTAACGCCTTATAGTTTTGCGTGTGTTACTGCCAGTTTAATGCCATACAGTTTTGCATGTGTTACTGCCAGTTTAAAGCCATATAGTTCTGTGTGTGTTACTGCCAGTTTAACACCATATAATTTAGCATGTGTTACTGCCAGTTTAAAGCCATATAGTTTTGTGTGCATTACTGCCAGTTTAACGCCATATATTTTAGCGTGCGTTACTGCCAGTTTTTTTACGCCATATAGTTCTGTGTGTGTTACTGCCAGTTTAACGCCATATCGTTTTGCGTGTGTTACTGCCAGTTTAGCGCCATATAGTTCTGTGAGCATTACTGCCAGTTTGACGCCATATTGATTTGTGTGCGTTACTGTCAGTTTTTTTTTTATTCTTTATTTAATTTTTCAACCTTACATCAGACATAAGTACATATCATATATAACAAAAGTTCAAACTTCAAAATAAAAAAATGGCATAGGTAGCCCCCCCTGCCCATTACCAGCCCCTTTGGGTCGTGTACGGATATTAAGGGGAACCCCGTACCCATATTAAAAAAAGGAAAGGAGTGGGGCCCCCAGGCCCTATATACTCAGAACAGGAGTATACAGGCGGTACAAACAAGACAGGGACTGTGTAGGCTTGTTGTGTTAAAGAGGGATTTCACTGTAAAAAAAAAATATTAAAAGCCAGCAGCTACAAATACTGCAGCGGCTGGCTTTTAATAAATGGACACTCACCTGTCCCAGGATCCAGCGAAGTCGGCAGCCAAGGCCCCTGCCGCCATTCTAGGTGAGGGGATCAGGAAGTGAAGCATTGCGGCTTCACTTCCTGGCTCCCCACTGCGCATGCGCGCATCGCGTGCGCAATAGGAATGGTCCGCGCTGTCTCTGGGACCCGCGTGTGTCCCAGTAGACAGTGCGCCGGGATAGGAAGAGGCATAGACTCCCGTGGGAGTCTATGCCCGGAAGTCGGTGCAAATACCTGTCTTAGACAGGTATCTGCACCCCCCTCCCCCTGAAAGGTGCCAACTGTGCCCCCGGGGGGGGGTTCTGATGAGCGGAAGTTCCACTTTAGGGTGGAGCCCCGCTTTAAGTAGAATCTGTTTGTAATTTTGAACTGGTACATTTTTAAAGTGTAGCTCCAGTCAAAAAATCTATTTTTAAGCTTTTAGGAAAACATAGGGAAGGGTTATCACCCCTGTATAATTTGTTTTGCCGTCCGTATTTTTTCCTCTCACTTCCTGTTGTCTCCTTCCGTTTGCAAGTAGGAGACATTTGTAAGTTGGATGTTTGAAAGTAGGGGTCTGCCCTATATGCTCTGCAGAAATGGGGGCCTAAGGTGTTGGTGTTACCACAACACTGTAAGCCCTCAAAGTGACTCTTGCTGGAGTGACTTGCTGTGAAAGATTATATCAAGAATTTTAATTCCATGCCATTGTTGAACAGTGGTAGAAAAATTGGGCCTTTGGTGGTTGTGGTGGTGGTGCCGGTGCCACAACACTATAAGTCCTCACAGTTACTCTTGGTGGGCACAGGAATGGGCACTGCTATGAAATATTATATCAAGAATTGTAATTACATGGGGCTGAAAAATTGGGCCTTAGGCACTGCTTGCTGGTGCCACAAAAATGCAACCTCTCCCAGATACTCTAGTTGGAGTGCAGGAATGAGCCCTGCTGCAAAGCATTGCATCAAAAATTGTATTACATGCTCCTGTTAAACAGGGGCTGAAAAATTTGGCCTATACACTGCAACCTCTACCATATACTCTAGTTGGATTGCAGGAATGAGCCCTGCTGCAAAGCATTGCATCAAAAATTGTAATTACATGCTCCTGTTAAACAGGGGCTGAAAAACTGGGCCTTAGGCACTGGTGCTGGTGCCACGACACTGCAACCTCTCCCATATACTCTATTTGGAGTGCAGGAATGAGCCCTGCTGCAAAGCATTGCATCAAAAATTGTAATTACATGCCCCTGTTAAACAGCCATATTGATGCACTGGAAAAAGGTCAGGGTTCTGAGTATTTCCTTCTGGAAGGGTCTGGTTAACTCGATGCTACCATATTACAAGGCCACATATGAAGCTAGGGGGTGCATGAAGAAGTTTGACAAAGTATGGCACACATGGTTTAATTCCAGCGAAGTCGGCAGCCAAGGCCGCCACCGCCATTCTAGGTGAGGGAATCAGGAAGTGAAGCATTGCGGCTTCACTTCCCGGCTCCCTACTGCGCATGCGCGCATCGCGTGTGCAATAGGAATGGTCCGCGCTGTCTCTGGGACCCGCGTGTGTCCCAGTAGACAGTGCGCCGGGATAGGAAGAGGCATAGACTCCCGTGGGAGTCTATGTCCGGAAGTGGGTGCAAATAACTGTCTGCACCCCCTCCCCCCTGAAAGGTGCCAACTGTGACACCGAAGGGGGGGGGGGGGGTTCTGATGAGCGGAAGTTGTAATTACATGCTCCTGTTAAACAGGGACTGAAAAACTGGGCCTTAGGCACTGGTGCTGGTGCCACGACACTGCAACCTCTCCCATATACTCTATTTGGAGTGCAGGAATGAGCCCTGCTGCAAAGCATTGCATCAAAAATTGTAATTACATGCCCCTGTTAAACAGCCATATTGATGCACTGGAAAAAGGTCAGGGTTCTGAGTATTTCCTTCTGGAAGGGTCTGGTTAACTCGATGCTACCATATTACAAGGCCACATATGAAGCTAGGGGGTGCATGAAGAAGTTTGACAAGGTATGGCACACATGGTTTAATTCCAGCGAAGTCGGCAGCCAAGGCCGCCACCGCCATTCTAGGTGAGGGAATCAGGAAGTGAAGCATTGCGGCTTCACTTCCCGGCTCCCTACTGCGCATGCGCGCATCGCGTGTGCAATAGGAATGGTCCACGCTGTCTCTGGGACCCGCGTGTGTCCCAGTAGACAGTGCGCCGGGATAGGAAGAGGCATAGACTCCCGTGGGAGTCTATGTCCGGAAGTGGGTGCAAATAACTGTCTGCACCCCCTCCCCCCTGAAAGGTGCCAACTGTGACACCGAAGGGGGGGGGGGTTCTGATGAGCGGAAGTTGTAATTACATGCTCCTGTTAAACAGGGACTGAAAAACTGGGCCTTAGGCACTGGTGCTGGTGCCACGACACTGCAACCTCTCCCATATACTCTATTTGGAGTGCAGGAATGAGCCCTGCTGCAAAGCATTGCATCAAAAATGTAATTACACGCCCCTGTTAAACAGGGGCTGAAAAATTAGGCCTTAGGCACTGGTGCTGGTGCCACGACACTGCAACCTCTCCCATATACTCTAGTTGGAGTGCAGGAATGAGCCCTGCTGCAAAGCATTGCATCAAAAATTGTAATTACACGCATGTGCGTCCACAGAACCTTTTTCGGGGGGGGCAGCATTTTAAGGCTCCATGCATTCCATGCTCCACCCCTTTTCGACTGTCATTATCACGGTCAGAGACTGCAGACATAGTACAAATACACCCCCCATACACCCAGATACAATTCACCCCCATACACACAGATACATCACACACACAATCATTAGTATGGAGAACTCCCCTCCAATCTATTTCTATATTGCAAGCTTCAGATGACATTAGAGAGAATTTGATGGATTACTAACCCCAGAAAAGGCACATGGAAGGCTCCAACAACAACTGCACATGCTGAGCAGCTCAGATGAGCTAGGTCCCATCTAGAAGGGAGCACTGCGCCTCTCACACATGTCTAGGCAGAGCACCCACAGCCAGCAGTCCGAGGTGAAGAAGAAGGGGGTGGAGAGAAATCATCAGTGATCTGGTCAGGCTGAGCATTATCAGAAGCTGTCCAGGCAGCAGGTGAAAGGTAACAAGCAAGCTGTGGGAGAGCTTTGTATTCCCTGCCTATGGCTGCTCTGCCTCCCCACAGCTCAGAGGCTGCAAATACCAACACTCCCTGACAATCCATGTTGTGTATGTGACTCCCATCCCTGGGACATGCAGCGCGGTGCCCCTGACTGATTGTGCGCACTTGTCTATAGGTAGCACCAGCCCGGCCAGGGGGGGCACTTGGACGCCCATGATTACACACCCCTGTTAAACAGGGGCTGAAAAATTGGGCAGGTGGCATCACCCAGAACCAAAAATGTTCTTCCAAGATATCAGTGGAGGAGGAAGAGGATAGACAGTCAACATAACAAGACAGTCACTCAGCATCAGCATAGGCTTATTATTTTCACATAAAACATACAATACAAACAGTGAACGCCTCAACTGGATGCGTCCATCCCAGCTAGCCGGCCGCTAAACTATCTAACAGAGTTCTTCTAACTGCCCTCCCACCCCCCAACTTCCCGTCCCCCCCTGGGTCACAGCTCGACCTCCTACCGGATTCTCCTGCTGTCCTGCATCACATTAACATGTCAACCTCTTCTTCATAAACCCAGTCTCCGTACCTTCCAAGAGGTATCCCACCAGTCATTATCTAACAGCGTGGCTTCTTCAGTACATACAGGCAGGGCCGCTGTTAGAAATCATGGGGCCCCATACAGCCTACCTGACGGGGCCCCCTTGTCCCCGCCCACAACCCACCCTGGCTCCGCCCACAACCCCACCCCTCGTCCCGCCCCTGCCTCCACGCTGTCAGGGTGGGGGGGGGGGAGGGGTGTCTGGAGGCAGGAGCTGGAACATGCAACATTTATAGCGCCCCACCATTCATAACTGCATCTGAATGGGAGAGATGTCAGTGTTGTGCCCTTTCAGTTTGTGTCTTCATACACCATCGACTTGTGTGCATTTACATCAGGCTACCTCTGATCTGTCACATTTAGGTCTGGAGAAATAGAAAAGGATATTCTTTTCCAATTATTTTTATTTTTTTCCTACCTGAATGGACACGGAGGAAGGTGGATCTAAATGCACAAAAGTCAGTTCATACCTGTAAACCTACATGGAGCTTTTAATCAGGTCTGCATGAAAAAGGACCTAATTGCAAAGCTTGGGTGAAAAGTTATCAAAGGGGAGTGGTTTGGGGGTGGTAAAAATGCAGCTTGGCTGTGTGTTTTTACTGCCCCTTCCCCCCATCACATGTGTAAAAGTAGCATCTCACTATGTGCTCATGATGTATGGCTCTGTCAGTGTACTGAGTTATAGTCTGTAACACACAGTACAGCCATATATCAGGAAAGTCAGCACCACACAGTTACACTGACAGAGCCATACAGCACCTGCTGTGCCCTGATCATCATAATGATAATAACCATGAGCACACAGAGTCTGGGGACTGCACATTATACAATAGTGTGACCTGTCAGTGTGTCTGTGCAGGGGACTGCTTGCCTGTGCACCACTGCCGTTGCCCAGATTACACCTGCTGCTCTGTCTGTCTCAGCCGCCTCAGTGATAAGTCCCTCAAGCTGCAGCACTTACTGAATGAAGGGAGCCATATAACAGTAATAGCCATCCGCCTGGGAAGCATACAGTGAGCAGGAAGAACTTTAGTTTGTGCAGGTATACTAAGAACAGCATGCAATTGTATCCCTGCACCCGAAAATGGAAAAAAAGTCCCTCTTCTGCTTTCACCTCCTGGGCCCCTCTGGTATCCTGATGGGGCCCAGGAAATGAATATATATTCCTTATATACCCTAGTAATCAAGTGGGTGCGGGTTAATATAGTTATTTAGCTTTTTTTTTATTTTTTTTAGCTAGAGGTTAAAAGCTGCTCGGGCCCCCCCCTGCTGGCCAGGCCCGGTACAACAGGGCTGGTTGTACTGCCCTATCAGCGGCCCTGCATACAGGCCCTGCACCCAGTTAACCATGTGTCTCCAGTCCGGCTCACCCCACTGTGGATCCGGAATTAAACCATGTGTGCCATACCTTTATCAAACTTCTTCATGCACCCCCTAGCTTCATATGGGGCCTTGTAATATGGTAGCATCGAGTTAACCAGACCCTTCCAGAAGGAAATATTCGGAACCCTGACGTTTTTCTAGTGCATCAATATGGCTTTCCTACCGTAGAATAGTAGTACATTCAGCATTGTGCACATGGCATGTGACGGGACCACTTCCTCCACCAACCCTAGCAGGCACACCCATACTGTTAATGGGACTGGCACTTGGATTAGATCAGATATACAAGAAAAAACCTCCTCCCAAAATTCCTGCACCTGGGGACATCCCCAGAATATGTGATCTGCATCTGCGGGAGCATAGGAGCACCTCCAGCATTCCGCAGACACAGTCGGGTAGATCTTGTGTAATCTGGCCGGGGTATAGTAGCTCCTGTGCAGGAATTTGAACTGGATTAGCCTGTCCTGTGCAGACACCAAGTGTCTAAACGGTTGGGCCCATAGGAAGTCCCAGTCCTCCCCCCTTACCTCCGGTACCTCCTCCGCCCATCTGTCCCTACATTTAACAATCACTAAAGGTGTGGATGCGAACATTGCTTTGTAAGTTAGCAAGAGAGGTTTGGTCAAACTCTCACTTCGTAATAAAGTTTCGAGTGAGGAGGGCACTGACTCCGCCCTCATCGCACGAAACTGAGCCTTAAAAAGCCGGATCTGTAAATATCTAAACAAGTACCCATTGGGTAGGCCGTGTCTCGTCCTGCAATTGTGGGAACGTGAGCAGTTCCCCAAAGGTGGTAATGTCCTGTACCGTCTTAATACCTTTTGTTGCCCAGAGCATAGGATCCGGTAAATTATAGAAGTGGGGCAACGTAGGGTTCATCCATAAAGGAGTCGACGGTGTCACCCCCCGAAAAGAAGGACACGCTAGCTTGACCACTACCCCCCCAAGCCTTAATGGTGGCCTTCATCGTTTCCGTTAGGGGCAGTTCCGATCGGAGACCTCTGAACAGGGCAAACCTGAGACTCTCCAGGGAGCTCAACTGAGCTGCTTCCAGCAGAGTTGCTGCATCCCCCTCGTCAATCGTCAGCCATCTATGTGCGAATACCATCTGTCCGGCTATATAGTATTTATGGCAGTTGGGCAGCGCCAATCCTCCCTGGTCCGTTGGTTCCTGCAGTATTCCAATGCCTACCCTCGGTGACCCGGGAGCCCAAATGTAAGATGTTATAATGCTATTAAGTTTCTTAAAATAAGACTTCGGGACCCACACAGGAGCATGCCTAAGGAAATACAAAATAATCGGGAGAAATTTCATTTTAGAAGACTAATTCTCCCAGCAAGGGACAATGGTAATCTGGTCCAGGCCTGCACCTTTTTTCTAAGTAAGTGTATCAGAGGAAGCAAGTTTAGAGACATATAGTCCCGGACATTGGCTGTAATTCGAACGTCTAGATATTTCAGGGACTCAACCCATTGTAACGGTAGAGTGGGATCCGCCCTCTCCTTGGTCCTCGCATCTATCGGCAAGATAGAAGATTTACTCCAATTTACCCTTAGCCCAGAGAAAGTAGGGAAGTGGTCAATAACTTGTAGTGCCGCCCTCAGCGATGCCCCCGGGTCATTCAGAAAAAGCAGCATATCGTCTGCGTAAAGCGCTAGTGTCTCGTGGATAGTACCTACTGTAATGGGACTGATCTCAGAAGAGGTGCGCAGGGCGATCGCCAGTGGTTCCAGGGCCAGGGCGAATAGAAATGGGGATAAAGGGTAACCCTGTCGGGTCCCCCTACCCACCACAAAAAAATCTGAAATTGAGGAGCCTACTCTGATTGCTGCCTTCGGACACTTGTATAACATAGACACACATTTTCTAAACTGGGGCCCGAAACCCATGGCCTTCAACACTGTGGACATGTATAGCCAGTCCACTGAATCGAAGGCCTTCTCAAAATCTATCGAGACCACCACCCTCTATTTATCCGCTTGCGGGGAATCTGAAAGTGAGTAAATAACCGTCTTAAATTTGTTTCAGTCGACTTACCTGGCATAAAGCCTGTTTGATCGATATTAACTACCAAGGTAAGTACAGCGGCCAACCTAGTGGCCAGTATTTTGGTCAGGATTTTTAGATCCATATTCAGCAGCGCTATTGGTCTATAAGACGCACACTCTGTAGGATCTTTTCCTGGTTTCAATAGAAGGACCATATAGGCTTCTAGCATGGAGTGTGGGAGAGTATCTTGTTCATGACAATAGTCCAAAAGCAGATTAGGTCTGGGAGCTAATAATTCCACATTGGCCTTGTAAAACTCTGCTGGAAAACTGTCCGGACCCGGGGCTTTGTTAGGGGGGAATGTAAAGATCGCCCTTTGAATTTCTTTAATTGTGATTTTAGCATCCAGTAGAACCCTGTCTTCGTTTGACAATTGCGGTATCGGGAGGGTCTCCAGCAGAGCCTCCAAAGCCACGGGATCATAGGAAGGGATGGGAGAATACAGCTTAGAGTAATAAGTCACTAATTCTTGCATAATCCTTTCGGGTTCAGTCACCAGGTTCCCCAACCCGTCCCTAACCGCCGGAATACACGTAGGGGGAGGGCGATTCGCCACCAGCATTGCCAAGAGTTTCCCGTTTTTATCTCCCTCCGCGAATACCGTCTGGGCATTCTTTGTCAACTCTACCCTGGCTTGTCCTGTAAAATGTATAGACAGGGCGCGCCTAGCCTCCAGTAAGGCCCCATACGACTCCCCTGTTGGCGAGTCCGCATGTGCCTTCGCCTCCTGCCTTTCTCGTAGCACCAATACCTCGGAATCTTCTCTATCTTTTGTCCGTGCGACCTTAATGGCCGATATGTACTCTTCCTGTGTTACCGCTTTAAAGGCGTCCCATACTATCCCCGGGTCAGCCGTGTGAGCATTAGAGCTCCAAAAGGATTGCATAGCGTCTCCCACCTGGGCAGAGACCCCTTCATTTTGTATCTAGCCCGGTGAGACCCGCCAACCACACCTCCTCTTCTCTTTCCCAAAGGTCAGGGTGACCGCCAGAGGATTGTGATCAGTCAACCCTCCCGCCAAATATGAGGTCTCAGACACATATGGCAACAACACATTATTCCCAAAATCTAGGTCAATTCTGGCTGAAGACCTGTGGGTGGTCGATATGTGCGAGTAGCATCTGTCAATCGGATGCCTCCAGCGCCACAACTCCGTCAACCCCGCCACAGAGCTCCAGCCAACCAGTCCGGCAGAGTCCCCCCTGCCCAGACTGGAGGAGTCCAAAGCCACATTAAGAACGGCGTTGAAGTCCCCCAGCCATATAGTCGGAAGATGACCATATGGTGCAAGTTTTGTTAATAAATCATATAACACCTTTGAATGAAATGGGGGAGGCACATAGACATTTACCACCACTATTTGCCTATGGAATACATCCATGACACGCACCACATATCTCCCATCTGGATCAGACATGACCGGATGTATCACGCAGGGAACACTTTTGCTAACCAGAAGAGAAACTCCTCTCGCAAACGTGGAATAAGTGGAGTGAAAGGCCCTCTGTATCCACGGTCTGCACAGAGCAAGGATTCTACTCCCGTCTAAGTGTGTTTCCTGCAGGAGAATCAGGTGTGGTTTAGACACTTTGAGAAATTGGAACACTGAGGCCCTTTTAAGTCTGTGGTTAAGGCCCCGAACATTCCAAGATACAATTCTCAACTCATCCGCCATCATCAGAAGTGGCTACTATGGCCATCCAGGGTGACCCAAGTGGCAGGAGTTGGCACCCCCACGAGGTTTGCAACAACATCACTAAGACAACTTTATCAGTAATTGTATCCCTGTGTTGAGCTGTGACCCTAAAGAAACCCATCCATGCTTTTATACCAGAAACAACCCCAACATGTCCGGTACTAAGCTTAGTCCCAATCCAAAAAACGTAACCATAACTGTCACTGGGAACTCCCGCCGCACTAATCGAAAGTCCGGCAGTTCCTTAGCTGGTTCCGAAGCATCTCCACAAGCTCCTAGCAGCAATATGGGAGCCAGGCCCGACAGCAGCACCAACCAAAGTCTGGTAACTGGCCCAGCACATCAAGCAATAATTGGGCATACATCCGGTGCATTTAATTCCAGAGGGGTCCTGGATGAGTCCAGCACAGGAAAGGGGGTGCAAATCAATGCAAATCAATAGCCCCCCAGTCTGGGAAGAACCCCCAGAGTGTCAGAGCAGGCAACCCTTGCAGTAAAGACCAGGAGGCAGTACCACATCCCCACCCTTTGTACCTCTGTCCCTTTAGTCAGAACCATAGGTAAATCAGCATGGGAGCACCCGCACCTCAGGACCCCATCAAGCCGTATAACAATAGCAGGTGGTTAGGGTACCTCCTCATCAATTGTCGCCAATCCACTAGGCCCAAGTCAGGATGTAGGATACCCCCCCTCCCCCCAGAGCAGGACCCCATCAACCGCGTCTCTGTGGTCGATAATTATACCTTCAAAATTCTTTATCCATCCAGTCAACGGCTTCTTCCGGGTGTTCAAAAAACCTCACTGATCCTTTATATTGAACTCTGAGTTTACTCAGGTATAACATGCTGTACTTGATCTCCTTCTCTCTTAGGCGCCTTCTGATGTCATTAAACGACCTCCTTTTCTGTTGCGTGGCCGCAGAGAAGTCTGGAAACAACATAATCTTTGCATTTTCATGGCGCAATTCCTGCAGCCTCCTGGCACTGGACAGGATCATGTCGCGGTCTCGAAAGTTCAAGAAGCGAACCAGGAAAGGGCGAGGGAAGGCTCCAGGGGGTCGTCTGCCAGTGGGAACCCGGTGCGCCCTCTCGACCACATACGCAGCAGACACCTCCTGCAGGGACAGAAGCTGTTTAAAAAATTGTTCTGCAAACTGAGAGGGCTGATCTCCTTCCGCCCCTTCAGGGAGCCCTACCACCCTGACATTATTACGCCTCTAGCGGTCCTCAGCGTCTATAGCCTTGTGTTGTAGGGACCTGACCTGGTCCCTGAGTTCCGCCAGCTGGGCTTCATAATCGTGGGATGTGTCCTCCACTGCTGACACCCTTGTCTCCACTGTGCTCAGGCGACCCCTAATTTTGTCCAGGTCATGTCTAATCAGGGTGCACTTGGACGAGAGGTGGTCTATACGCCCCATGAGTTCCGCCTTGCTGGCATTGATTGCCTCAAGTATAGGTAGGGTAATATCCGCCACTTCTACGCCAGAGGGACGCTCATGTCCCGGGATGATTCCCTCTGCCTCCTGAGTCTGCGCCATACCTCCCTCCTTGAGCTTGTCGCGGGAAGACAAGATGGCGGGGGCGGGGCCAGCCTCCATGCACGGTGTGGTGTTGGATTTCTGCGGGGCACTGCAAGCCTTAGCCGCTCTCCTCGCGTCCGATGATGGCATCACTAGCTGCTGCTCAGTTTCCCCTAGCTGGTGGGATACCTGTCGGGCGAGTAATTCGCTCCATGGTGGTCGGATGACTGTGTGATACCGCTGCTGCCTCGATCACATCCGGCCGGAAGTCAGCATAGGCAGTCTTGAAGGGATGTGATATTTCCCAAAACATTATTCAGTTACATCAGCTTCAGGTGCTTGGTAGCTGGTGGTGATCCAAGACTGATTCATCTTTATGAAGGTCAGTCGATCAACCAAGTCGGTGGACAGCCGCACCCTGTGATCGGTTACAAAGCCACCAGCAGCACTGAAGGTGCGTTCCGAAAGAACATTGGATGCAGGACAGGCCAGTAGCTCAATTGCATACTGTGCAAGCTCTGGCCAGTGATCCATCCTCAAGACCCAGTAAGCCAGAGGATTTTCGGTGGGAAAGGTGTCCAAGTCTGACCTTGCCCCTAGGTATCCCTGCACCATGTAAATCAGACGCTGGCGATGGTTGCTGGAACCGATCATACCTTGGGGCTGCGAACTAAAAAATTGTCTAAACGCATCGGTCAGACGGCCACCTTCTCCACCACGCCTTCTGACTGAAGCCTCAGCAACAAGTTGTTCAGGACCAGGAGTTTGTAACCTCCCAGTCTCTGGGAATGCATGGCACAGACCTTTCTGCAAGGCCTCCCGGAGATGTCTTATCCTCTGCTCCCTTTGCGATGGCAAGATAAGGTCTGCAACCTTACCCTTGTACCATGGATCAAGGAGAGTGGCCAGCCAGTAATGGTCCCTCTCCTTGATCCGAAGCATACAAGGATCCTTCCACGGGCTTTGCAGGATCAGGGAGGCCATGCAGCGTATGTTAGCTGAGGCATTCGGTCCGGAGTCCTCTGGGTCACTAAGGACAACATCATCCGCAGCCACCTCCTCCCAGCCACGTAGAAGTCCACGGGTTTCTTGGGACTGTAAATCATCCCTACAAGCCTGCTGCTGCTGATGCTGAGTGCCAGGCTCCACCTCCATGCTGACACAATCATCCTCGGAAGGTTTCAGCACTATTCTGGTAGTAGTCGACCGTCTTTCAAAGATGGCCCATTTCCTACCTATGTTCGGTACCCCCTCTGCTCTGGAAACTGCCAATCTCTTTATTAAGGAGGTTGTCAGGCTCCATGGGGTTCCCAGCAGTATCACGTCAGATAGAGGTCCACAGTTCACCTCTAAATTCTGGAGAGAACTCTGCAAGATACTGGAAATCAAGATCTGTTTGTCATCGGCATATCATCCCCAAAGTAACGGGCAAACTGAACGGACAAACCAAACCCTTGAGCAGTATCTTCGCTGCTTTTGTTCAGGATCTCAAAATGATTGGTCGGCCCTGTTGCCATATGCAGAATTCGCCTACAATAATTCAATTCATACAACTACCAACCAGACTCCCTTTTGGATCAACTGTGGGTTTCACCCTTCTTTCCTCCCCAACTCCATCCCAGAATCCACTGTTCCTGCGGTCCAAGATTGGATAGCCGCCAACCAATCTAATTTCCAAAGGATGCAGGAGACCATACAGAAGGCCCAGGATGATTACAAGAAATAACATGATAGGGGAAGGAAGGAGAACCCTACCTTTAAAATTGGCGAGGAAGTCTGGCTATCTGCCACTAATCTTAAACTTCCTTGTCCCACACGCAAGCTGGGTCCCAGATTCATAGGACCATTCCAAATCAAAAGGGTAATAAATCCTGTAGCCTTTGAACTAGCTCTCCCTGAATCGTACAGGATACACCCTGTTTCCCATGCCTCCCTTTTGAAGCCATTGGTTCCTAGTCCTTTTCCTGGAAGAGAAGTGCCTCCTCCTCCACCCATCAAGATCGAGGGAGAAGATGAATTTGAAGTGGAAGCTTTACTAAGATGCAGGAAAGTCGGTAGACAAATACAATACCTGGTAAAATGGAAGGAGTATCCTTCAGAAGATAACTCCTGGGAACCATCCAAGAACTTTCATGCACCCAAATTAATAAAGACATTCCATCAGCAACATCCGGAATTGATGGCTTGCTTGGGCATCCAGAGGCTGCCCCTCGGGGGGGGGGGGGGGGCACTGTCATAGGATGCGCACGGGTAAAGCGCTCTGGCGCACAGCTGTGTGCAAAAGGGATAAACTAAAGCACACAAGCACACACACACAGGGTGTGACCCCTCGCTGACCTATAAAGGAAGTGAGGTTATCCAAACACACTGCTGGTTTGTCTTCAGCTTCCTCTGTTTCTCACGTCTGTTCCTGTGATCTGCATTACCCGTTGTGACCCGGATTGCCTCATTGACCTCACTGATCTTCTCCTGACCCGACCTCTGGCTTGACCTTGGACTCCCGCTTTCTGAACGTGTTTGACCCTCAGCCTGCATCTGGACTTACCTGCTATCTCCTGTGTTCGACCCCCGGCTTGTCTTGGATTATCCTTCTGTCTCAGCGTTCCTGGTACTTGTTGTCTTCTGATCTGGACTGTGTTTGACCCCTGGTCTGTCTCCTGGATTCTGCCTTTGCCTTACGGACTTGCTACCATTGCTTCTGGACCTTCCCACGGGACATCACCTTTCAGCTCTGCTCAAGCTACCTGCTGATCTACTAACAAGTGACTGTCCTACTGGTAGCTTGTGCCTCTTGGTGCAACCACCCCCTGTGCCACCTTCAGGGGTGGTCTGCGCCGAGTCGCAACAGCGACCGCTCTCTGCATCTTGGCCTCTGTGAGTACATTTATATGATAAACACTGTCTGGATAAAGGGGGCCTTGAGAGGCAAGGAAGTACTCCTCTTCCTACCTCTGTTCTGTCTCAAGTGCCCTGTCCATTATTCCACACAGCGTATGCTCCAACAGATGGACAAGAGGTACAGTGTCACTGATGCATGCACTGTCACTGCTCAACATCCTTGTGGCCTCCTCAAACGGTGACAGGACAGTGCATGCATCCCTGATCATGCCCCACTGGCATGGACGAGAAAAAACCGAGCTCCCATGACCCTGTCCCGGTGCCGTAGTTGCACAGGTACTCATTTATGGCCCTCTGCTGCATGTGCTGCAGCATGGCCAATGTTGAGTTCCACCAGGTGGGCATGTCACATATAAAGCAGTTCTTGGGCAGGTTCAACTCCTTTTGGAGCTCAGCCAGCCGAGCACAATCATTAAATGATCGGCGGAAATGCACACAGACTTTCCTGGCCTGCTTCAGGACATCCTGTAAGCCCGGGTACCTGTCCAAGAACTGCTGCACCACCAGGTTAAGGGCGTGAGCCACACAGGGCACATGGGTCAGTTGTCCCTGTCGGAGGGCGGAGAGGAGGTTGGTGCCATTGTCGCAAACCACCATTCCTGGCTTAAGCTGGTGTGGCATCAACCACCTATTGGCCTGCCCCTGCAGAGCTGACAAAATATCTGCCCCAGTGTGGCTCCTGTCCCCCAAACAAACCAGCGCAAACATGGCATCATTTTGCCTGCACACTTGTGTAGCCCCTTGAATGCCTACGGAGCACCACTGGTTCCGAGGACAGAGCACTGGAAGAGGCCATGGAGGAAGAAGAAGACGAGGGGGTGGAGGAGAGAGGTGCATCACAACCAGTAGTAGAATTTTGGAGGCGTGGTGGCGGAACAACCTCCAACACTACTGCACCTTATCCTGCATCCTTCCCAGCTGCCAGAAGAATGATCCAATGGGCCGTGAAAGACCGGTAACGTCCCTGTTCATGCCTGCTGGACCATGAGTCAGTGGTAATATGCACCTTACCGCTGACCGCCCTGTCCAGTGAGGCAAGGACATTGTCTTCCATATGCCGGTAGAGAGCCGGAATCGCCTTCCGTTAGAAAAAGTGGCGTTTGGGGACCTGCCACTGAGGAACCGCACATTGCACAAACTCACGGAAGGGGGCCGAGTCTACCAACTGAAAAGGCAACAGTTGAAGTGCTAGCAATTTAGCCAAGCTAGCATTCAACCACTGGGCATGTGGATGGCTGGGAGTGAACTTCTTTCTACGGTCCAGCAGCTGGGGCAGGGAAATTTGCCTGCTACAATCGGACATACATGTACTGCAAATAGAGTGCCCTCAAGCACTTGGCTGTGACACACCTAATTCTACACCTTCATTCCACTCGGTGCAGGTTTCCGAGAGGACTTAAGGTCCCAGCTGATGAGGAGCAAGGAGAGACCTGCTTTGTTCTTTGGTGTGGGTCTTTGAGGTACGCTTGCCAACGAGCTGCATGACAGATCGACATATGTCTGGTCGAGCATGTGGTGCCCAATCGGCTGATGTTTTGGCCACGCGAGATACGCTTGAGACATATGTTGCAAATAGCAGCATTGCGATTTGATGCACTCATCTCAAAAAAGGCCCACACCAAAGAACTTTTAGAATAACATGCAGAGGCAGCGCTCTGCACAGGCGGAGCTCCGCGGTGTGATTCAGTCGGCGTGCTGCCCCTAAGCTGGCCCCCAGAGGGCATCCTGCCTCATTGGAGATGTGCCTCCTCCTCCTCCTCTCTCCTACCAGGCACCCACGTGGAGTCAGTGATCTCATCATCCCCTCCCTCTTCATCACTGGAGCAAACCTGGCAGTATGCTGCAGCTTGTGGAACATGACTGCCAGATTGCTGTCCTTCTTGAGCATCCCCTCTCTCTGCGCTCACGCTACTGCCTTCCTCTAGCTGAGTATCATCATCAGAGCCAATAAAACACTGGGCATCCTCCTGGAGCATGTACCCAACACTGTGCTCAAACAGTTCGGGGACTCCTCAGGAGGACATGGTGGGTTTAGGGAAGGAGTGACTGATGATGACATTGAGACGAGGGAAGAGGATGCGTTGGCAGCTGCTTTGCTAGTACCCTGAGCCTGGGTGAGAGAGGATGAGGTGGTCATCCACTCTACCAAGTCTTCGGCATGATGCGGCTCAACAAGCCCAGCTGCCGAAAATAAGGACAAGCGTGTCCCATGGCCACGTGCTGATGACGATGCACCATGTCCACGACCAGCACTGTTGTCTCCAGACACAGAGCCTGCTTGCCCTCTTTCATTGGCTCGTGCCTGTCTGCCTCTCCTTGTTGGCCTTCCAGACATGGTAATGGCCTGCAGGGAGATGGGAAAACCAGCAATTGGGTAGTGTAATTTGTGCCGGAGGCACACAACTCCCACTAACTCCTGCAGATGCCTGTGTGAGCCCTTGTACACATGTGTCCTATCGGACCGTGTTGTCGGATAATCCGACTGTGTGTGGTATGCATCGGACTGATTCCGTCGGAATATCCGTCGGACCCAATTTTCCAACTTGTTGGAAATATTTTCCGACCAACTGGTTCGATCGGACATACTCCGATCATGTGTAGAGAATTTTGATCGGACCAAGTGCTACGCATGCTCAAATTCCTACATAAAAGCTATTGGCTACTAGCCTGAACGTAGTCCCATAGTAACGAAATTACGTCATCACGATCGGATTTTTCGACAACTTAGTCGGACCGTGTGTATGCAACAGTTTCGGACAAGATCCGACGGACAAAACCCGACGGACAAAACCCGACGGACAAAATCCGACGGATTTGGTTGTCGAAATCTCCGACCATGTGTACAGGGGCTGATAGAACACCAGCAATAAAGGGTAGATACAGGTGTATACTGTGCTGTGCTGGAGGCACACAACACCCACTAACGCCTGCAGATGGCTCTATTAGAGAACAGCAGTAAAGGGTAGATACAGGTGTATACTGCGCTGGAGGCACAAAACACCAACTAAATCCTGCAGATGGCTGTATTAGAGAACACCAGCAATAAAGGGTAGATATAGGTGTATATTGTGCTCTTCTGGAGGCACACAACACCCACTAATTCCTGCAGATAGTTCTATTAGAGAACAGCAATAAAGGTAGATACAGGTGTGTACTGCACTGGAGGCACACAACACCTACTAACTCCTGCAGATGGTTCTATTAGAGAACAGCAATAAAGGTAGATACAGGTGTATACTGCGCTGGACGCACACAACACCCACTAACTCCTGCAGATGGCTCTATTAGAGATACATCCAATTGAAATGCTTTGTGGAGAAGCTTCCAAAACCAATTAGATCAGGTCAAGAGCTCTCATCTCTGGAGAGCTGGATTATGAAAGGCAACCCTAACAACAAAATAACATGCCTATATAAAATGCTCTCCGAGGGAGAGGGATTGGATGTCCCCCCATACATCAAGAGTAGGGATGAGCTTGGTGTTCGAGTCAAACGCATGTTCGATTCGAACACCGGCGGTTCGCCCGTTATTTTTATAATAAGATATCGTGAAGCCGTCTGGTCCCGGGCATTTGCCTGGGGGCGACTTCTTCAAAGCTTCGTAGATTTCTTCCTCTAATATTGGTCCTTCCATACTAGCCTTATTACTATCTGATAATACTTTTAATCTCCGGGTATGTAGGAAATCTCAGAGTTTCTCCTCTTGTATGGGCTGGTCTCTTTCCTTCTCTGCATACAGTGCTTTATAGTAGTTCTCAAACTCCTGCACGATCTCCTGTGTGGCGTATACTATTTCTCCTATTTTATTTTAAATTTTCTCAGTGAAATGTATTTCCCTTTTTTTCTTCAAAGTTCTAGATATATGTCTGCTTGGTTTATCGCCCCAAATATGTTTTTCTCGCTTAGCTCTATTTAACTCCCTTCTAGATTCATATTCTATTAAATCATTAAGAGCTCCTCTTTTGTTAACTAAGGTATGGTAAATTTCCTGTTGTCGACACCCTGAGTTTTTATGTTCTCGTTCTAATCTGGAGATTTCTTCAAGAGATTCTTGATAGTTTTCTCTTTTTCTCTTTTCTTCCTTGCCACGATGGAGATGAGGATCCCCCTGATATATACCTTATTGGCCTCCCAGAGGGCTGATACTGAAATGTCCCCTGTTTCGTTCATTAAGAAATAATATTCAATCTCTTTCTGAACTTCTTCCCCCAGTTCTTTGTCTTGTATCACACTCTCATTCAGTCTCCAAGTAAAAGGCACTCTTTGGATATCTGGGATCCCCAGCTTCATCGAGACCGATGCATGATCAGAGATAGTGATTGCTTCAATGCTCACGTTCCTCACTCGTTCAATCATTCTATGGTCTATAAATATATAATCTAGTCTAGAGTAAGTCCTGTGCACAGGGGAGAAGGAGGTATAGTCTTTAGTTTTAGAGTGTTTCGCTCGCCAAATATCAATGATTTGGGCCTGGTGTAACTTAACTTTTATCTCTTTCAATTGTATCTTACTCATCCCCTGTGCCTGGGACGTACTGTCTATCGAGGGATCCAGGCCAAAATTTAGTTTCTGGGGGGCTCCAGCTGGGCAAACTTTTATCCCGAATGTCCTCCAGAGAGGTGGGCTGGGATAATTAGTTTTATAACTTATGCTTATATTCCCATTTGAAGGGGGCACCAGAGAGTAGTGCAGCTTTATCCTGCTATAGCAAGTTCTTTTAAATCTTTTTCTACAGTCTCTTAAGCAACCCCCCTTTCTCCGCTTATGTCCACACACATCACCCATTCACAGGTTTTTTTTTTAAGATTTAAGATTTCACAGCCTTTCAAGGCAATTCCCACATACCTATAGGAGATGGCCGTTTTTTTTTTCAAGTCCAATAGCTGCATGTATATGTAAAATAGAAATTTCTGTTACCGTTTTGCTGGTTCATATATTGACTTTCTCTGCGATATGTGGTCTCCCACTGCTCCGGGTACATCAGAAATCCTCCTATGCTGCTGCGGGATTGTAGGACATCAGTACACACCAGCCCAAGACCTCTGGCTGTTCGCCGCTGGGCACCAGAGGTTGCAGGGGTCTTGCTGGAGTCTATGGAGCCATAAGGGGGCGCGTCATAGGGTTCTTGCCAGGGATCGGGGAATCGTATGAGGGGGCTCACTCCACCTCGCACAGCCTCCTTCCCCGTTCCTCTGGCGCATCCTCACCCCTCTGTGCTGCACGCTGTGGGACAATCTTGCTCAGCTGACATCTCCTGACTCCTCCCCTCACCACCGACGTCTCTGCATCACATGCGTTACTGCAAGTTTAATGCCATATAGTTTTGCGTGCGTTACTGCCATTTTAACGCCATATAGTTCTGTGTGCGTTACTGCCAGTTTAACGCCATATAGTTTTGTGCATTAATGCCAGTTTAACACCATTTACTTCTGTGTGCGTTACTGCCAGTTTAACACTTTATAGTCATGTGCATCACTGTACGTTTGGCTGTGAAGTGTGAGTACTCAAATTAAAGTAAACCAAACATCTCTTTACATTGATTAAAGTGCATCTACGTACAGATTTCAACTTCTTCTTTACATTTGTTTATAAGCAGCACCTCCTTCCTCCCAATAATGTCTGGGAGGACAACAAGGAGAGGCAAACGTTCCCTTGGCACTGTAAGGGGACCAGCAACAAAGGTGGATGTGGTGGTCAGTCCTCAGTTGGGGCATCATTTCCTCTGTTTAGTGAGTTTGTCCGTGTTTTCCAGCCACGACATGCAGAGGAGGTGGTGGACTGGCTTACTAAACCTTCCTCATCCTCCTCATCCTCTGTCACACAAGCAGAGACAAGTGTACAGTCCCCTGCAGTTGCCATAGTGGATAAACATGCCTCTTTGTCCACATATATTCCTGCCATAGCCCCAACATCAGCCATTTATTTGGCCACAGCATCAGCCACTTGCTCCTTGATGATACCCAGCCATTACTGGATTCAGATGTTGATTCTGAGGTTGAGGATGACAGGAACATGAGCCTAGAGAGAGGAAGGAATACTGGCAGACAAATTGGCATTCATGTTCCCAAGCCACAGTGTATTGCCTAGTTGTCTCCAGTGATAATGATGAAGCTGGAGGAAATGGAGATGATGATGATGATGATGAGGTCACTGATGTGCCAGATAGAGCAGAGGAGAAAACTGAAGGTGAGGCGGCACAACCCCAAGGAGGCCGACATCAAGGAAGAGTATAGAGCAGCTACCCTATTGCATCACATTCTGCAGCTGTTATCTCCCGGCCCACTCCCCAAAGCTCAGCTGTCTGGGCCTTTTTCAGCACATCTGCAGCAGATCGCACTGTAGCTATCTGCAAACTGTGTCTCAGGCACATGAAACATGGCAAAAACAACAACCATTTGGGTCCCACATGCTTAACAAGACATTTAACGTCCAACCACTCAGCCCGTTGGCGAGAGCACCTGAAAGCCACACAAAAGGAGCTCAGATCTGTCCCTCCTCCTCCTCCTTACCCACTTCAGTTTGCCCCTGCGATACCAAGTCATTACCTTTCAGCAGCCTCCACTGACAGGGATGATGGTATAGCACAGGGTGTCCCAGGTCCTAGCAGCACATCTGCCAGCAGCACACCACCAGCTGTAGCTGGCAAATTTCTCTGCCCCATCTGCTGCAGCGGAAAAAAAAAATACAGACCCTGCCACCCTCATGCCCAGCGTCTGAATGAAAGCTTGTCAATGCTGTTGGCTCCCCAACTTCTGCCTTTCAGCCTGGTGGATTCTGCCCCCTTCCGTGAATTCACACAATGTGCTGTACCACAATGGCATGTTCCCAGTAGCTACTACTTACAACTAAGGCTGTTCCATCTCTCTACCATCATGTGGAAGGGAATGTTCTGGCATCATTGGGCAAGGCACTCAGCCATAAAATCCACCCTACTGCTGACACATGGTCCAGCAAGCATGGGTAGGGACGATATATTTTGTTCACAGCACACTGGGTAATGCTGCTTGCAACTCGAAAGGATGCAGGACAGGGCTTGGTGTTGCAGCTTGTTGTGCCCCCACGTCTCCATACAGCTGGTGGTGATGATGCCAGACCTGTGAGCTCTACCCCCTCCTCCTCTGCCACCTCCATACCCTCCTCTGCAGAATTGTCCTATGAACATCTGGTACCCCCTAAATGTTCAAAGGGCTATTCCCAGAGTCAGGCTAAAAGATGCCATGCAGTGCTTCAGCTGGTGTGTTTAGGGGACAGGAACCACACCGGAGCAGAGATTCTTGCAGCTCTGCAGGGACAGGCCCAGAGGTGGTTCACACCACGCCAGCTGGGGCCTGGAATGGTGGTGTCCGATAATGGATCAAAGCTACTGTCCTCCCTTAGACAGGGAAAGTTGACACATGTGCCATGTCCGGCACATGTCCTCACTTTGGTGGCGCAGTGTTTCCTAAGTAAGTACCCAGGGTTGCAAGATGTACTAAAGCAGGTGAGTCTGTAGCCATTTTAGGCAGTCATACACAGCCAGTGCTCGGTTGGCTGAAATTCAGCGGGAATTCCACCTGCCCATAAACCGCCCGATTTGTGACATGCCCACCAGGTGGAACTCACCGCCTGATTTCTGACATGCCCACCAGGTGGAACTCAACTTTGGGAATGCTGCAGCGGCTATACCTGCAGCAGAGGGTCATCAACGAGTACCTGTGCCAGTGCATGCACTGTATTGTCACCATTTGAGGAAGCCACAAGGATGGTGAGCAGTGACAGTGCATGCATCAGTGACACAATCCCTGTTGTGTTCCTGCTGGGGCAGACTCTGCGTGGCATTATAGACAAGGCACTGGAGGCAGAGCATCAGGAGGAAGAGGACTTCCTTTCCTCTCAAGGCCCATTTTATCCAGACACCATCTTTCCTATGTCACAGAACACACAGGAGGAGAGAGGGGAGGAGTATTCTGGCATAGGCTTCAAAGACGAGGAAGACATGCATCAATCTGTTTCCAACCCCAGGAACCTTGAGAGTAGTATGTGGTTGGGAGGAGGAAGTGACCCCGAGGAGTCTGTTTCTCAAGCCTCTGCAAATTTGAGGTGCATGGGCAACCTCATGCTTGAAAGCTTGCGAAAGGACCCAAGAATACGTGGCATAAAGGAGAAGGATGATTACTGGTTGGCAACCCTCCTCGACCACCGTTATAAGGGGAAGGTCTCAGAACTCATCTCATAGACTTATTTGGATTTTTCCTTATCGATGTACCGTGTTTCCTCGAAAATAAGACCGGGTCCTATATTGACTTTGGCTACAAAGAACATACTATGGCTTATTTTCAGGGGATGTCTTATTTATTTACGGTATGTACAAAAATTTTTATCCCCCTGGCTGCTCAGGAGTCAGCATTGTGAAATACTGTAATCCCAAAAATAAAGCTTAGTTAAAGACATTGTAAAGTTATGTAATCCATTCTGTAAAAAGTTAATTTAACATGCAGTGTGTCTCCTTGTGCAACTTTATTGTGGAAAATACCTTATTTACAGCTCCACTGGGCGCTCGCGTGACCCTCTGGAGCGAGGGAGAGGCCGAGAAACCCGCTGACGTCAGGCTGCTCTGAGCATGGCAGAGGGAGGGGCTGCTGACATCAGCCGGGAGGAGAAAAGAAGAACTCAGATGGGTCACGTGAGCACCTGGCGGCGCTGTAAATGAGATGTGTTACACAAGGAGAAACACTGCACATTATATGATCTTTTTACAGAATGGATTACATAATTTTACAAGGACTTCAACTAGGGCTTATTTTTGGAGTACGGCTTATATTGCAGCCATTCCAGCAACTCACGCTAGGTCTTCTTTTCGAGATAGGGCTTATTTTTGGGGAAACATACAAATTGCTTGATTATTATATTTAAAGAGAGAGCACACTTTTTTTTAGTGTTGTCATGTATATCTTGTGTCCAGATATTGTTTGTGTGCAGCTATCATTTCCTTTATATGCTTAACGCAGAATATTTTTTTTTATAATTTATATTTCATCACTGTGCCTGGAGAACTGGCTCCCTCTACCCCCCCCCCCCCCCCCCCTTATCCTAGCTCTACAGAAATGATGTGGCACCAGATCTTGAACATGCTCATAGACTGATGTCTTGTTTGTTGACATGTTGCCATAGTGCAAGATATCATAGGATTTTATGAATGGTGTAAGTGAGGCCTTGTATCCTGGAAGGGTGCTGAATGAGGCTTTCCTGTCATTCTTACCTAGGTGATAACAGAGTCAGGGGGCAGATTGAACATTAAAACAAGAAAAAAGTAAATATAAACAAACTTTATCAAAAAAGGTTTCTTTTTCAAGCCAGCCATACATGGACTTGAACAAAATAAAGCATGAAGACATGGATGGATTGGTGAGTTTCCTGTAAGTATTAAAAATGTATTAAAAAGAGTTTTCAGTTTATGATGCTCAGATACATTTTAGTTCCGCTTTAAGCATATAACAAAGGAATAGTTCAAATAACCTTTTGCCAACATGGCGTTCTCTAGCAACTGTATCTATTGATATTTTGCAGGCACTGCAGGATATACTAAAGGCAGCATAGCAAACTGATTTTGTGATCATTTGGCCCTATAAGTAACAAACTATAATAATGTTCCATAATGTATAATAAAAGTCTGAGAAGCCTAAAGGGGAATTCTATGAAATCTATAAAAATCAGATTTTTTTTGTTAACGGTCTAAATCTCACCAAGAACCCAAAACTCTGTAATTATCGATATTACATACAATGTAGCCACATTAACCTAATAAAACAGTTTAAATAAAATATTGTTTTTTAAAGCACCACTATGGGAAAAATCATGTATTCTGATAAATAAATGTGGTTACGTCTTTTAATGATAAGAGGACCTCATATTGAATTGTATTTCACGTGCCATTATTTACACTATATTACCAAAAATATTGGGACACCATTACATGCACATGAACTTTAATGGCATCCCAGTCTTAGTCCGTAGGGTTCAATATTGAATTGGCCCACCCTTTGCAGCTATACCAGCTTCAGCTCTTCTGGGAAGGCTGTTCACAAGTTTTAGGAGTGTGTCTATGGGAATGTTTGACCATTCTTCCAGAAGCGCATTTGTGAGGTTAGGCACTGATGTTGGGTGAGAAGTCCTGGCTCGCAGTCTTATAATAGGCCAAGGAGTCTTCAATCTTATTCAAAATGACTAGAAAGTATAGACATATGGGGTGATTACATATTGGCCACAGCGTATGTGGCCTCCTTATACACCTGTATCCCCCGTTTGGGTTGAGGCCGTTAATCACTTTTTAAACAGGGACAACTCCATCACAGAAATGCAGGTGATTATGTCATCGAGTTGTTGGAGTTCGCCACAAAACTTAATTATTTTTGGTTTGACCGTAAATTCTTTATTCAACAAAGAGGTGTGGCTATGGGCATAAAATTCACTCCTAACCTCACCAATTTATTTATGGCCAAGTGGGAGGAGGATGTCGTCTATTCCGAAGACAGACCATCTCTGGTCTTGTGGACCAGATACATAGACAACATCCTCCTCTTATGGGATGGCAGTCCAGAATCCTCTGAGTAATTTTTTTCGGTTTTAAATACCAATGATCGAGGGATCTTGTTGACTTATGAATTTAGTTACATTAAAATCAATTTTTTGGATTTAGAGATTCAGATCAGCTCACGTCAATTTAAATTCCAGACTTATTTCAAGCCAACTAACCACAATGGTTTCATCCACACAGCCAGTTGCGATCACCAATCCTGCCTTCGTTCAGTCCCACAAAGCCAATTTCTGCAATTACGCAAGAAATGTACTGACATGAGACTTTTAAAAAAACAAGCTTCCATTCTTACCAAGAAATTCTTACATAAGGGATATGACCCAAGGGATGTTGACTTATGGTTTAGAGACATTTTATAGGTGGATAGGAGTTCTTTGTTGGCAGACGGACCCCAACGAGCATCTGATGACTCTTTCAGGTGGTCAATACTAACCTCTTATTCAGTACAACATAGAGATATGAAAGTTATTTTGAATAAACATTGGGACCTTCTTAGGACCGACAAGGTTCTAGGCCCTATGTTACAGAATAAGCTAAGGTTACCTTTTTACAGGAGTTCCTTCCCTACAAAGCAAAATCACTCCTAATATTATTAACCCACCTGTTTGCCCTTCCTACTTTCATAATTTAGTAGGTTATTACCCTTGTAAGAAATGTGTCATGTGTTTACATAACACAGGGGGTAGATCTAAATACTTGGAGTCCAAATCTATGACTGACAACCGTGTGTGTATCCAATCAGGGGATTTTACACATGCGCCACTAGACACTTTCCCTATATGATAATGTGCCCTTGTGGCAAACAGTATGTAGGCTGCACTATTCGCACCTTTACAGTTAGAATAAGTGAACATATTGCCAAAATAAAGAATGGTGACACTAAACATACTGTACCGAGACACTATAGGGAACATCATAATTGTGACCCTAAGAGTACAGATTTTCTCGTCATTGATAAATACATCCCCCTTGGGGGGGGGGGGGGGTGCAATGACAAGAGGTTGGATGGGGAGTGCAATGACAAGAGGTGTCTCACGTCTTGAAACGTTACTATGTTACTTAGTTACTATGCGGCATTGTAGCCACTTGGCATGGAAGCTGGAAGATTGTAGTACCAGTGATTCTCCACTTCCAGAAGCATCCCACAGATATGGAATATGCATACTTACATTGATCCAAGCTGACAATAACATTCATTCCTGGGATTGAGATTTAAAGTGGTTGTAAACTCATATATATATACCCAGTGAAGTGACTGGCCTCAGGTGATACACAGAGATGAAACAAATCCCCGTACATAAGTTGTACCTGTTTATATCAGCAGCCCTTTATTCTCTACATCTGTTCAAAATGCTGAATTATAAAGCTTATCTGAGAGTTGGGAGCTGATGGCAGGGCAAACACACACCCCCCTCCACACAGCTCACAGGAGAGAGCTGAGGCTGTCAATCAGCTGGAGATCCCTTCCCTGTCACCATTTTTCTCTTGGTGTCAGGAAAACTTGTCAGCATTCGTTCATGCTGATAGAAGAGGAATATCATAGCAGTGACACTTAATGCTCTTAATTGAGACAATAACACACTATAGAGGGATATGCCTTGTTCATATTTTAGGTCTGCGATTTACAACCACTTTAAGTGCTGACCAAACTATCCAGTACAATGACAGGGTTTAGGACAAACTATTGCACTGTCAGGGTTTCTTCTTGAGCAGTTTGTTTTAAAACTTTAGCAACTACCTCTCATAAAAAACATAAATGTCGTTTTTTAAAATCAGTGATTAATTGACCACAAAGACTTCTTAATGTTGTAATGTGGGGGTGTGTCATTGTTGGAAGGGGGCGTGACATCTAACACAGCGAGGAAGCATTTCCTCGCTGTGTATGTTTGCATTCCAGGAGTGTGCTCCTTCTGCGCTCCAGGTTTTAAGTAACATCACACAGTGGGTATATACTTTCCCTGCCTATGTAGGACCTCTCCCAAATAGCAAGCAATTGTGCTGCAAGTCATTTTCAAACTTGCTGTAGAAAAACAACTGCAGCTTTGCTTTTGCTAGAGACTTACCATGCAAATTTGCTACAAATTGGAAAAGTGTCAACTAGAATTTGTGCTTCAAGTGCTCTGCAAATATAGAACTTACCAGTGAAAGTGTGCAGCAAGTTAACAAGACTTATGCCCTGTACACACGATCGGACTTTCCGACAACAAATCCGTAGATTTCTGTTCAAAGGGTGTTGGCTCCAACTTGTCTTGCATACACACGGTCACACAAATGTTGGCCAACAAGTATGAATGTAGTGCTGTACAAGATGTACGGTGAGCCGATGTGATATCTCCATTACGAGTGCTAGTTTTACAAGACCGAGTACTTGATTCTGAGCATGCGTGAACTTTTGTGCGACGGACTTGTGTACATGCAATTGGAAAGTCTGACAACAAACTTTTGTTGGTGGAAAATTTGAGAACCTGCTAGCCAACATTTATTGGCAGAAAGTCCGACAACAAATGTCTGATGGAGCATACACACGGTCGGACTTATCGCCAACAAGCTCACATCCAACATTTCCTGTCAGAAAATCCGATCATGTGCACGTGGCATAACAATTCAACACTGCCACCATTTGTGGCAAGTTATCTTTGCTCAGTGAAAAATATATAATCAGCACAATAATCAATATAATAATGTTAAATCAATATATATTGTAATTAGCCTACTAATCGGCTTAACCACCTCAATACAGTGCACTTACACCCCCTTCCTGTCCAGACCAATTTTCAGCTTTCAGCGCTCACAGTTTGAATGACAATTACTCAGTCATGCAACACTGTATACCCATATGAAACTTGCGTCCTTTTTTCCACACAAATAGAGCTTTCTTTTAGTGGTATTTAATCACTAGTGGGTTTTTTATTTTTTGTGCTATAAATTAAAGAAAAAACGACATTTTGTGAAAAAACTGAAAATTGTATACTCACCTTCCGTAATTTTCCTTTCCTGACGCATCTTCATGGCAGCACACACTGGGTTGCAGTATAAATCAGTGGTGTGAAAAAGTGTTTGCCCCCTTCCTCATTTCCTGTTCCTTTGCATGTTTGTCACACTTAAGTGTTTCGGAACATCAAACCAATTTAAACAATAGTCAAGGACAACACAAGTAAACACAAAATGCAATTTGTAAATGAAGGTGTTTATTATTAAAGGTGAAAAAAAATCCAAACCATCATGGCCCTGTGTGAAAAAGTGATTGCCCCCTAAACCTAATAACTGGTTGGGCCACCCTTAGCAGCAACAACTGCAACCAAGCATTTGCAATAACGTGCAATGAGGCTTTTACAGCGTCCTGGAGGAATTTTGGCCCACTCATCTTTGCAGAATTGTCCTAATTCAGTTACATTAGAGGGTTTTCGAGCATGAACGACCTTTTTAAGGTCATACCACAACATCTCAATAGGATTCAGGTCAGGACTTTGGCTACGCCACTCCAAAGTCTTCATTTTGTTTTTCTTCAGCCATTCGGTGGTGGACTTGCTGGTGTGTTTAGGATCATTGTCCTGCTGCAGAACCCAAGTTCGTTTCAGCTTGAGTACATGAACAGATGGTCGGACATTCTCCTTCAGGATCTCTTGGTAGACAGCAGAATTCATAGTTCCTTTTATCACGGCAAGTCTTCCAGGTCCTGAAGCAGCAAAACAGCCCCAGACCATCACACTACCACCACCATATTTTACTGTTGGTATAATGTTCTTTTTATGAAATGCAGTGTTCCTTCTACGCCAGATATACTTGGACACACACCTTCCAAAGAGTTCCACTTTTGTCTCATCGGTCCACAGAATGTTGTCCCAAAAGTCTTGGGGATCATCAAGATGTGTTGTGGAGAAATTGAGACGAGCTTTGATGTTCTTTTTGCTCAGCAGTGGTTTTCTCCTTGGAACTCTGCCATGCAGGCCATTTTTGCCCAGTCTTTTCCTGATGGTGGAGGCATGAACGCTGACCTTAACTGAGGCAAGTGAGGCCTGCAGTTCCTTGGACGTTGTTGTGGGGTCTTTTGTGACCTCTTGGATGAGTCGTCGCTGCGCTCTTGGGGTAATTTTGGGCGGCCGGCCACTCCTGGGAAGGTTCACCACTGTTCCATGTCTTCGCCATTTGTGGATAATGGCTCTCACTGTGGTTCGCTGGATTCCCAAAGCTTTGGAAATGGCTTTATAACCCTTTCCAGACTGATAGATCTCAATTACTTTCTTTCTCAATTGTTCCTGAATTTCTTTGGGTCTCGGCATGATGTGTAGCTTTTAAGGATCTTCTGGTGGACCTTACTGTGTCAAGCAGCTCCTATTTAAGTGATGCCTTGATTGTGAACAGGTGTGGCAATAATCAGGCCTGGGTGTGGCTAGAGAAATTGAACTCAGGTGTGGACAACCACAGTTATAGTATGTTTTAACAAGGGGGGCAATCACTTTTTCACACAGGGCCATGATGGTTTGGATTTTTTTTCACCTTTAATAACACCTTCATTTACAAATTGCATTTTGTGTTTACTTGTGTTGTCCTTGACTATTGTTTAAATTGGTTTGATGTTCCGAAACACTTAAGTGTGACAAACATGCAAAGGAACATGAAATGAGGAAGGGGCAAACACTTTTTCACACCACTGAATGGTGGCCAAAGTTTATGAAGAAAAATTGCTAATTAGCAATTTTTTTTGACAGAAACAAAGATAAAGGCATTTTTCCTGACGCCTTCATGGCAGCACACACTGGGTTGTGACTCCGCCCCCACAACCTGCCAGGATTGGATTAGCTATAAATTTGAAGGGGAGACCCCCCCGCTGCATTCTCCGTATATATCATCACAAAGATTCAGGGAGGGAATCATGTGCTACCATGAAGATGCGTCAGGTTCCTGACCCCTTCATGGCAGCACACACTGGGAAATAACTCGCCAGTCGGGTGGGTGCAAGTAAAAAATAAACTTTAATTCCTTATAACGCAGAAGAATTTGCTTTAATGATAGATCTGCCGAAGTCAATCATGGACAAGTAAGCTGAATCCACTTTGTAATGGGAAATAAAGGTATGCCTGGAGGACCAAGATGCTGCTCTGCATATCGTCTCTGGAGATACTCTACAATATGCTGCCCGGGAGGTAGCCACTGCCCTTGTAGAATGAGCCCTGATGCCTTCAGGAATTGTCAGTTGCTGGGAGGAATATGCTTTTTTTATGATCCTAACCAGCCAGGATGCGATGGTGCGTGAAGAGGCTGCTTGACCCCGCTTGGAGCCATGAGGGATGACCAAGAGAGAATCTGTCCTTCTGAACGAGGTAGTAGCAGATAGATAATTGATGATGGTTGACTTCACACCCAGAGGGTGCAGATCCCCCTGATCGTTACGGAAGGATGGAAGAATGATATCCTGGTTGTAGTGGAATGGAGTGGCTACTTTGGGTATGAACTGCTCCGAGGGTCTTAGAACCACTTTGTCAGGAAAAAGGACTAAATGAGGTTCCGAGATCATTAATGCTTGTATTTCCGATACCCTTTTTGCTGATGTAATTGCAATCAGGAAAGTCAGTTTTAAGGTCAAGTCCCAAAGAGAAATTTTTTCAGATGGAATAAATGGAGGTGAAGACAGGGCACGAAGAACTACTGATAAATCCCATGACGGAAAAAACGGCTTCCTGGGGGGTTTGATTTTCAGATAGGCTCTTAAGAACGGGACAACTAGAGGATGAAAGGCCCACTTCGTGTCCGTTTTGGCTGATAGGGCAGACACCTGAACCTTGAGGGTACTTAGACTCAGGCCCTTGTTGACCCCTAACTGGAGAAATTCCAGAATGTGAGCAGGCTCTGGAGAAATGCTATTCCATCCTTTCTGTTGAGCCATGGAGCAGAATCTTTCCCAAATTCTAGAATAAATATAATTGGTCGTGAATTTCCTAGCTTGCATTAGAGTCGATATGACCTCTTGAGAACATCCCTGGGCTCTCAGCCTAGCCCTTTCAATTTCCAGGTCATCAGGTACAACTTCTTCGGAGCTGGGTGCAGGAACTGACCTTGGGAAAAAAGATCCGGGGGTACCCGAAGGGGAATAGGAGGTTGAAGGCTGAGTTGGAGAAGTGTTGTGAACCATGGTCTCCTTGGCCACAGTGGTATAATTGCGATCACCGTCGCTGAGGATCTTAGGAGTCTGGATAGAAACCTCGCGATCAATGGGATTGGAGGAAAAATGTATCCCAGCCTGAAATTCCATGGGTGACTCAGACAGTCCACCCCTTCTGCCGATGGGAATGACCCTCTTGATAGGAACCCGAGGCATTTGGTATTCGTTGGGGTAGCTGCAAGGTCTATCTCCGGCATTCCCCAAAGTTCCATCAAAATAGCGAAGGTTCGAGGGTTCAGGGACCACTCGTTGTTGGAAAAAGTCTCTCGACTCAGGCAGTCGGCTAACATGTTTTGCGCTGCTGGAACATATACTGCTCTTAGACTTGAAAGATGTATCTGAGCCCAATCTAAAATGGGCCAAACTTCCTCCATAAGAGTGATACTCCTGGTACCTCCCTGCCTCTGAATGTAGGCCACTGCCACTTTGTTGTCCATGCGGATAACTACATTCTTGCCTCTTAGGAGTGGCGCAAAGGCTCGCAAGGCTTGGAAAGCCGCTCTGAGCTCCAAGATGTTGGAGACTAAGCCCAAAGTCTGAAAAAGCCACTGCCCCTGGGCTGCCAGGTCTCGAAAATGGGCTCCCTAACCCGTCTGGCAGGCGTCCGAAGTTACTACTTCTGGATCTAGAGGGACTAACGCCCTGTTTTTTTCGAGGTTGCTGTGGTGTGTCCACCACCATATTGACTGCTTCACTGTACTGGAGACCCAGATGGTTTGACTCATCGATACTCCATCCCACTGCCTGAGAAATTAGTTCTGGAGAGGTCTCATGTGCCACTGGGACCACTGTATCATAGGTATTGTTGCTGACATGGACCCCAGTATACTTAGGCAGTCTCTGACTGGCAACTGATCTGTTGACAATAGCTTTTGAATTTTCCGTACTAGAGGTCTGACCTTCTCCTGTGGAAGCTGTATCCTGTTTAATTTGGTGTCTAGGTCTGCCCCCAGATAGACCATCCTCTGTGTAGGTTGCAAACTGCTCTTCCTCCAGTTGACTATCCACCCAATTTTCTGGAGGGTCGCAAGGAGAATCTCCTGGTGGAGAGTCAGAGATTCTTGATCCTCCGCTAACAGCAGGATGTCGTCCAGATAGTGGTGGACTCGTAATCCTTTCTCCCTGAGGAAAGCTACTAGTGGCAGCAGAACTTTGGTAAATGTCCTGGGAGCCGAGGAGATGCCGAACGGAAGACACTGAAATTGGAAGTGGTGTTGATTTATGGCGAAGCGCAGGAATTTTTGAAAAAACGGGTGAACTGGCACGTGAAGATAAGCGTCCGACAAATCTATAGAAAGCATCCAGTCGTTTAGGTTTATTGCTAGGAGAATAGACTGTAAGCTCTCCATTTTGAAGGACTCCACTTGGATGCCTCTGTTGAGTCTCTTGAGGTCCAGTACGGGTCGCAAGTTGCCTGTTTTCTTCTTCACTAAAAAAAGAGGGGAATAGAACCCTCTCCCTTTTTGGTGTGATGGTACTTCTAGGATTGCACCCCTTTGTCTCAGTTCCGTTATATATTTCACTAACAGGCATCTTTTGGACAATGAAGACAGAAGCCTGGTTGCACGGAAGTAGCTTGGTGGAGGACCGTTCTTGAACTTCCATTTGTGACCAAATTTTATTGTGGAACGTGTCCACAAGTCTTTTATGTGTCTTGCCCAAATTTTGGAAAAGCTTTTCAGCCTGGCGCCCACCTGGGCCGGGTGGGCAGGCGGATCTTCAAAATGATTTTGGCTGATCCCCAGTCGGGTTGGCCTTGGATTTTTGTAATTTGAGAAAGGAGGGTTTTGTGCTCCTCCAGTCCCTTCTAAACTCCCTACCTGGACGGTAGGATCTGGATTCCCGGTACTTGTCTGGTGAATTACGCTTGAAGGCTGGACCTCTCTGTGTCCTAGGTCTTCTGTCGGAGGGGATCAAACCTGACTTTCTCCGGAAACTTTGGAGATGACTGAATCTAGTTTAGCACCGAACAGGTTTGAACCATCGTATGGAATCCGACACCAATTAGTTTTAGAGGCTGCGTCCGCTATCCATGGCTTGAGCCATAGAGCTCTTCTTGCCGTCACCGAAGCCAGCATTGACCTTGCAGAAGATCTAATAACATCTACCGAGGCCTCTGCCACGAAATCCCCTGCGAGTCTGATTATTTTCTCCATCTCGACGCCGTCTCTGAGGTTCTTCTCCACTCCGGATGCCCATCCTGAGATGGCCCTGGCCACTGCCGCTGTAGTAATCGCTGGTCTACAGGCCCCTCCAGCTGTGGAATAAGCTTTTTTTTCACTCTAGATCCATGTTTCGATCCAAAATATCCCGGAAAGAGACCGCATCCTCGATCGGTAAGGTTATGTGACGGGCCAGGCTCATCAATGAAGAGTCAACGACGGGGGCATTCATTAGGGGCCTCACTTTTGCTTCCTTCAAGGGATACATTTTCGCCAGTCTGTTAGAGAGGCTAGCTCTCTTATCTGATCTTTCCCATTCTCCTTGATAAGGTCCTCAAGTTCCTCAATAAAAGGGAAGGTTTCTGGATCTCTTTTTAAATTCGGAAAATATTTCCATACCTTCGGAGGATTAGCCGCGTCCTCCTGTGTCAGGAAGGGCATGCCAGCACCCAAGATGGCTGCCAAAGAAGACGACCTGTTAGCTCTTCCTGTCAGGAAGGGCATGCCAGCACCCAAGATGGCTGCAGAAGAAGATGATCTATTACCTCTGCCCCTGTCAGGATGCCATTGGTGTGCACGCACCATGTGACAGCTTTGTCCGCCCAAACAGGCTATTTAAACTCAGCCAGTTTCCAGGCTCAGTGCTGTCTGCGCTACAGCGTTCCCTGTGTAACCTGCAATTAGCTACCTGACTTCTGTTCCTGTTGTGACCCGGCTTGCTTCCTGACGTTCCTGTTTCCTGCCTGCATCCGACCCCGGCTTGTCCCCCACTCCGCACCTGCCTGCTCCTTCTGCTACTCCGCTGCCAGCCTGTTGACGACCCGGCCTGTAATCTGATTCTGCTTCTGCTTCAGCCCCTGTTCCTGACGTGCCCGTTGTGTATGACCCGGCCTGCCTGTACTTGCCTTCTCTTCAGCCTTGAGGGTGCCACCATCCCTTCTGCTGCATCTGCACTCCTGCCTGTGGGGATCAGTTGTCTACTTGTTCCAGCTACCTGCCTATCACTGCTCTGGGAGTTCTACAGACACCTCTACAGCCCGGCCGAGTGCTCTGATCCAGCTCCAGGTTCAGCGATCCCACCAGGCACTCGTGCGACTCTGCATCTCGGTGCTTCCTGTCAGCTCTATCAGGGGCTCCAAGTCAGAGTTGTAAGAGAGGCCGTCCTCTGCATATCAGGCTCCATCACCAGGTACGTGACATCCTGCCACCCAATTGCCTCCTTAACAGATTTCGCAAAAGGCTCCACCAGGGAAAAGTCAAAGCCGGCTGACATATCCTGACACTCGTCCTCCGAGGAGGATTCTGATGCTTGAGTGAGATGAGGTTCCGCAGAGGATGTGCTAGGAACTGCTCTATCCATAGCCGGTGTAGCTGACTCCAGCAATGTTTCCCGTACGGACTCCCTAATGAGATCCGTGGCCATTCTAGCATCTGATTCCTTTTCTCTAGTGGCCTCACTGAAGCAGGAACGACAAGCAAGCTTGTCTGGCAAAGCCGGGGCACCACATACCCAGCAGGCATTTGGTGCAGGGCGAGCATGGCGACTCTGATGGTGCGAGGGAGGACATTTTCTACGTTTTCACTGGCTGCGGTGTGAGTGGCTATGCCGTGAATGGCTATGCCTCAGGTGGCGTGAAGGGGATCTTGAGCGGCTTCTACGAGATTTCCTGCTTGAGGTATGGCTGGATCTTCTCCCCTGTCTAGAACTTGCCGTTGACCCAGGAACGAAAATCCTAAGACTGGGCATGCGCACTGCGGTGGAACGAACGGCGCACAAGAGGGATAACAGGTACCAGCAAGACCTGCTCCCTCCGCTGGAGACAAAGAAGGTAAATTTTTTCAAAGTAAACAAAACCTGAGGGTGCCAGGTGAAAAAATAAATAAGAAAAAAAAGGGGAAAGGCAAGAAAAAGGGAATCCACTGCAAAGAAAGCTTCTTTAAAGCTTGTCAAAATGCCAGTAAAAACGTCCCTTGAGACCACCAGAGCGGGGGGCTCCCTCCATAGAAGCTCCTTTAGAGACTGTACAAGAGGGACTTCCAAACAGGAGAGGCTTGAACCTACTGGAGCGAATGCAGTAGAGGCTTTCTTCATCTGTAACAAGGAAACGCGTCCGACCAACCTGTCAGGTGAGGATAAAAAAGAGAATGCAGGGGGGGGGGTCTCCCCTTCAAATTTATAGCTAATCCAATCCTGTCAGGTTGTGGGGGTGGAGTCACAACCCAGTGTGTGCTGCCATGAAGGCGTCAGGAAAAATGCCTTTATCTTTGTTTCTGTCATAACATTTTTGCTAATTAGCAATTTTGCTTCATAAACTTTGGCCACCATTTATACTGCTACATATTTCTGATAAAAATAACCCAGATTAGTGTGTATTATTTGGTCTTTGTGAAAGTTATAGAGTCTACAAACTATGGTGACAATCACTGAAAATTTATCACATCTGATCAGGCCTTCAGTACATCAGATCTCAATTCTTGAGACACTAACAAGTCAGGAAAGTACAAATACCCCCCAAATGACCCCTTTTTAGAAAGTAGACATTCCAAGGTATTAAGTAAGTGGCATGGTGAGTTTTTTTAAGTTGTTATTTTTCCCACAATTCTTAACAAAATTACGTTTTTTTTTTACAAAATTCTCATATTATCAGGTTATTTCTCACACACAGCATATGCATACAACAAATTACACCCCAAAATACATTCTGCTACTCTTCCCGAGTATGGCAATATCACACGTGTGAGACTTTTACACAGCATGGCCACATACAGAGGACCAAAATTGAAGTAGCACCTACAGGCGTTCTACGAGCTGAAATGGATATTTTGATGATAGGCAACTCCTATCCTCATATTGATTAGTGGTTCCAAATTAATAACTACTGCAGTAGGGAACAGACACAAAAGATACGCTCAGCATCTTTCCAAATAACTGTTCTCCTTTATTATGACGCATTTGAAGGCTTTTATACACATGATTACGTAGGTATCACATTAATATTACAATTGTACGTTTATGGTAACAAGGGGCGTTACATAGGCAGGCTTATTCTAATCAGAACTCGAAAGAATGCAAAACATGTACTGAAAACATTATTAGTGCTGTGTGCACAGTGAGGGCATTGTGCAATACATATAAAATAGAATACAATTATATACAGAACCTACAAATTTCCATTACAGTCTCCTCTCTTTTGATCAATATTTTGATCACTAACCATACCTGCTATCACCTTTAACCTGGAACCTCCACACGCTTAGGTGGAGGTAGTCCTGGCCAAAGAGGCAAAAACTCCATTGTGGAGAAAATAATAGCTGAGCAGCTTTTTTCATTACAAAATGACATTTCACTGTGAAAAACAAATGATTGATAAGACATATTTACAGAGTACTGGCTGTACACTCCTGTGGCCAGAATGGCCTTCTAGCTTAATTGCTGGTATGCTGACTTATCAGCACATGTAAACACAGACAATTCTACATAAAATGGAAGAGGTACAAAAGACAAATATGACTTCAACATGGCTAAACTACTTTTCAAATATATATATCCCTTACAATTAAAGTAATTGAATCAAAAAATACCCTAGACTGTTATCGAAAGAGGGAAACAAATCAAACACGGAGATTTCTTTCATTTAGTCATTTTTGCAGTGTCTGGTGTAGATCCAGGTCACTTTTCCTTCAAGTTTTGCAAAACTGTACATGAAATAGATGCTGTATTGAGTCTCCAAACATTTCCTTATATATAAATGTCTCTTAACAATCCACAAGTCAACTGGCTTTAGTTTTAGATCCTTCCAAACTTTTAGGATCTGGAATTGGGGAGAAAACACATAAATGAGTTTGTCAAAAATCTTAAAAGCAACATTCTCTGTGAGATCCGAATGGAGGACTTCAGCTGCTGAGACAAAATATAAGCAAGTGAGTAGCACACTCCCAACCCAAATCCCATAGGGAGAGAGTCCAACATCCACTTATGGGCTTGATAAAATATAATAAAACATTCAGGCAAAAGTTTTCTAGTTTCTTACTCTACTTTGTCCGCTACATTGTAGACAGTAGGGGGTGTAAAAATAAAACCTCAAAACTTCTAGTAAGGACTCTCCTATAAAAATGATTTCCTCTGTTACTCTCTCTCTCTGTACTTACAAACTACTTCTGATAACACTTTTTTACTGTGGGCTTTGCAGTAGCATTTGCCACTGGACATCTATAAAACATGTCCATACAAACAAAATACACACTCGTAGGATCCTGACTTGGGCATTTGGATATAGCTTTTTGCTATCTCTGGAAGGGATGTTCAGCTTTTGGTAACACCTTTGGTAACAGGTAAAACAAGAAGTGGTATGTTATAAAAACAACTGTGGAGAACCCTGGCTCTATCCCACGCTCATTTACTAAGGCAGCCATAGCTACTTGTGACTGATGACACGGTCCATGTGTCAAGCTGAAGGGAAAAGAGTGTCTGGCAGACACATGATCACCTTTTCCAAAGTCCTGTTTCGTAAGAAGTTGCCCTCTGTGGACCACTTGTGCTTCTCGTTCTGGGGTCCTTAAAGTTGAATTATTAATCCCAGCTATACTGGGCCAGAACTAGGATGGAATCTGTGAGTTGCACAGACCCAGCAAGTGTCCAGGGCTGTAAATGCAGTATCCTTAGAGTTCTGCTTCCATATGTGAGTTTTACTGTTAGTATGGCTACCTCAGCAAGAACCTGGAAGGCTGAAAACAGCCGATCAAATTAACTTGGCATGCTTGATTGGTTTACCTGCCGAAGTAAAAACAAACTTCTGGCCCTTCAAATGGAACCAAAAGCTCTCTATATCTCGACTATCTATATAAATATATACTCTTTTTATAGCTCACAGGCTTTTCTAAAACATGGAGCTCTGCTTCTTGAGATGGGGAAAAAGGATCCAATGACTCTGAATACAGGGAATCCTTCTGGGTGATAAACTTCATCCTCGGTATAAAACCAGGAATAACAATACAAAAAAGTAAATACTCGGGTCTCCAGGGAGTGTGTCCTGCACTGGGCTCACAGCAGCTGATTCCTATGTCATCAATTTAACACATGTGCTTTTTCTTTGTCTCCAGCCTCCTCCAATAGAGGCAATAAGGTGGCTGGATTCAAATGTACTCATTTTTCATTGTTAGATTTGTACATAAACACACAAAACAAATTCATATTTTGAACCTTTCATTAGACAAACACTTAGCTATATATTTGCTGTGCAGAATGTCGGACCGTTAAAAATTAAATATTCAACCAAAATAATATCTGTAACTTTGTCTAATAGCAACTTTGCATAAAGCTACAGCTCTGTTTCATCGGAGTGAACCCTTGATTACTGGGTCCAGCTTGCATAAATATAACATAAGCTTTTTCCTATCATGCTGTTTGTGAAAGAACTCCAGTTTCATGTTTCAAAAAGACAACTTTTTCCTGGCAATATTATAATAAATGATAACAATACTCTGCAGTCATACAGAGATGTCCATAAACCCTAAGTATTCTTCTACTTGTACCCACTGCACTTACAAGGAAAAGGGGCACATCATTTCACAATCCACACATCCTGCTTTGGATTTCAAAAATAAAAATACATAAAAACAAAAGGACCAACAATATGTATGACAAACCAGAAAGCACTTGGCCATCAACAACTATAAACCAACTGGCTGCAGGCAGCAGCTATCCTAACAGGGTGTGTGGACTTGATGTGATGGGTCTGTTATATTTAAATGTTGTTATTACTCTCACATCATGGACCGCACATCAAGTTATTATCAGACTTTAAGATTTCATTTCTGTAGAAAAACTTCCTTATGTATCCCATCCATCTTGGCTTTGTTAAACATTATTGCAGCTGTATTCAAATTAACAACCTCATCTTAATTTTTTCTCTTTCCACTCAATAAATATAAAATCTTAATCTTAATCTAAACTAATTCCATTTTTACCAATTTCCCCATTAACCTGGATTTCATTTCCAACCAAAGGTTGTCTAAACCAGTTTCAACATATCTATATTAATAAAATTGTTAAACTCATATTAGAAATTAATACTCATATGATAATTTCAATATCACACACTAATATATATGCACAGATAAATGTCCTTAAAGGGGGACATATTACTTCATTTTACTCAATTTCTCTCTTTTTTTTTTTTTTAATGCACTGTTTCCACTATCACAGGATATTACATTTGTGTAAGACACGGTTAATTTGTAACCTTCATTCTACCATGTTTGGAAAACAGATTAAAAAACAATTGTGATCACATTGTTTATCATTAGATTCGTTAACCCGGCACATTTTGTTATAAATGTTTTGTCTAAAAAACTGAAATTGGCATGGTGTCCTCCAGCTTATCACCAATCTCTCATGTCAGCCACATTCTTTCAGGAGAGCACAAAGGAGGGGGTCACATCTGTGTTCATGACACAAGCGAGCGAACTAAAGGTTCCAGCATTCACAAACATACTCAAATATATCTCTAAAATTGCTTACATTATTCCCATTTGTACACAACACATGCATATCATTCTCTCACTTTCTTTTAACGCTTTTTAATACTTCCTTGCTTAAATTTCTGCTTTCTTTATTTTGTTCTGATATCCTTTGCATCCAATGTATTGTAATTCCATACTTCACATACTGTACCTTCTATGATCAGACGGGCAGCCATAGTGCTCATCCCATCTTCCCTCTCTGACAACATATAAAGCATTCTGTTTTAACTCTCATTACTGTTTCTTGACTTTACTAGTTGTAGTGCCTGACCCCAAATTCATCCCACAACTTAACATCAAAAAGTCCCTTTCTGTCTAGGGTTAATGTCACTCTTGATCCATCCTGCTCACATAAATAGCTGTTTCTCTAGCTGTATACTCTGCATGATTCTTTGTCCCTGTGGACTTTGGTGGTAACCCAGTTACCCTTTGTGGATCCCTGTCCACTTTAACCATTAATCTAGGGGCTCAGTATAGGCGGAACCACACCTTCGGTTCATATATAGCGCTCCTCTTGCGCTGGGCATTTTTGAGGGTCTCTTACCCATCATTCCCTTACTTAATTTAATGCCCATAATGACTGGCCAGTCTTCTCTACGTGTGCCTATACCCTTGCCTCTAAACTACTTTATCTAGCAGATGTACTACATTATACTCTGTGAACAGCACTATTCTTCTCTTTCTCTATAACGCTCTGATGGACAGTAGACAGTGACAACATAACATATAACCACTAATCAATACAGTTCGATTAAGGGGAGTAAAATAGGTACCCTTTGTCCCGAAAATGCCTTACCGATCAAGGAAGTCTGATAACTCAAATGTAAGCAAAAGGCTTACCTCAGCCGGCTGATTATCAGAAATTCCCGGATCGTCTCAAGCTCCTAGTTTTGGATACTCAGGGTCACCTGATAACCCCTGCTGGGCTGGCTTCGCCACCTGAAATGGATATTTTGATGATAGGCAACTCCTATCCTCATATTGATTAGTGGTTCCAAATTAATAACTACTGCAGTAGGGAACAGACACAAAAGATACGCTCAGCATCTTTCCAAATAACTGTTCTCCTTTATTATGACGCATTTGAAGGCTTTTATACACATGATTACGTAGGTATCACATTAATATTACAATTGTACGTTTATGGTAACAAGGGGCGTTACATAGGCAGGCTTATTCTAATCAGAACTCGAAAGAATGCAAAACATGTACTGAAAACATTATTAGTGCTGTGTGCACAGTGAGGGCATTGTGCAATACATATAAAATAGAATACAATTATATACAGAACCTACAAATTTCCATTACAGAGCAAAAATTACACATCTCATTTCTCAACCACCTATTACATTTTTGAAGGCCCTGGAGCACCAGAACAATAGAATTGCCCACAAAATTACCACATTTTGGAAAGCAAACACCCCAACGTATAATGTGTGAGGCAGAATGAGTCTTTTGAACGGTCAATTTTTTTACAGAAGATTTTGGAATATGTGGAAAAAAAATGAAAATGCATTTTTTTTTACACAAAGTTGTCCATTTCTAAGATATTTCTAACACATAGCATGTATATAGCAAAAATTACACCCCAAAATACATTCTGCTACTCTTCCCGAGTATGGTGATACCACATGTGTGATACTTTTACACAGCCTGGCCACATAGAGAGGCCGAACATTGAAGTAGTAACTTCAGGCGTTCTAGGAGCATAAATGACACATCTCATTTCATTCCTACCCATCACACTTTTGAAGGTCCAGGAGCACCAGGACAATGGAATTGCCCATAAAATGACCCCATTTTGGAAAGCAAACACCACAACATATATTCTATGAGGCGTGGGCTGCAAATAGGTACTCAGGTACTATGATGGGCTGGTAACAGGTGCTCGGGTACTATGATGGGCTGGTAACAGGTGCTCAGGTACTCTGATGGGCTGGTGACAGGTACTCGGGTACTCTGATGGGCTGGTGACAGGTACTTGGGTACTCTGAAGGCCTGGTGACAGGTACTCGGGTACTCTGATGGGCTGGTGACAGGTACTCGGGTACTCTGATGGACTGTGACGGCTACTCGGGTACTCTGATGGACTGTGACATGTACTTGGGTACTCAGATGGACTGTGACGGGTACTTGGGTACTCTGTTGGACTGTGACAGGTACTCAGTTACTCTGATGGACTGTGACAGGTACTTGGGTACTCTGATGGCCTGGTGACTGGTATTTGGGTACTCTGAAGGGCAGTGATAGGTACTCGGTTACTCATATGCACTGTGACAGGTACTCAGATGAACTGTGACAGGTACGTAGATACTCATATGGTTTGTGACAGGTACTCAGATGGACTGGGACAGGTACTCGGGTACTCAGATGGACTGGGACAGGTACTCGGGTACTCTGATGGACTGTGACAGGTACTTGGGTACTCTGATGGACTGTGAAAGGTACTCAGGTACTCTGATGGACTGTGACAGGTACTCGGGTACTCTGATGGACTGTGACAGGTACTCTGATGGACTGTGACAGCTACTCGGGTACTCTGATGGACTGTGACATGTACTTGGGTACTCTGTTGGACTGTGACAGGTACTCGGTTACTCTGATGGACTGTGAGTGACAGGTACTATGATGGGTGGTGACAGGTCCTCTTTATTGGGGGGACAATCAGTGTGTGTTGGTGTACACTGTAGGTGGTAACGAGATGTTAACGCAATCTAATTCTCACGCACGATCGGTGTGTGAGGAGGAGAACCCGGTAACATCTCGTTACCGCGGTTTGTTTTACATTTAGTGATCGGCTGTGAAAGGATCACAGCCAATCACGTGGGTAAACAGCCAGCCAATGGCTGTTTACCACCGTTGGTGATGAGCAGTGTTCCCGGGAACATGCCGCCACCGACGTGCTCGCGCAACGTGCTCGCAGTCACGCGCAGCGTGCTCGCGGTCGCACGCATGCGCCATGCACGCGCCGTGCACAGTGGGGGTGGAGCTATCTGTGATCGGCCGTGACTTCATCACGGCCGATCACATGGTAAACAGCCATACCCAATGGCTGTTCACCCGCCTCGGTGGCGAGCAGTGTCTCCGTGACACGCCACCACGGATAAACAGGGATGCGCGCACACGATTGCGTGCATTCCCTGTTTAAATGGGAGGACGTCATATGACACCCTCCCACCACAAGAGCCGCACTGCCTGGCCATCATTTGATGGCCGGCGGTCAGCAACTAGTTAAAGTGATTGTAAAGGATAATTTTTTTTTTTTTTTAATAACAAACATGTCATACTTACCTCCACTGTGCAGTTCATTTTGCACAGAGTGGCCCGAACATCCTCTTCTGGGATCCCCTGGAGGCTCTAGGAGAAGCACTCTCCCGAAGGGGTTACCTTGCGGGCTCGCTCCCAAGTCCAGCATTTGCATCCACAGACACGAATGACGGACTTGGCCCCGCCCCCGGCATTGGATTTGATTGACAGCAACGGGAGCCAATGGCTATGCTGCTATTAATCTATCCAATCAAGAGCCAGAACCCTGTGGAGAGAGGGAGAGCGCGTCCCCGCCCAAAGAGATGAAGGGGCTCAGATAAGTAAAACAGGGGGCTGGGGGGCCGGTGACTGCCAAGTGTTTTTTCCCCTTAACCACTAGAGATCCATGCTATAGCCGAATGACGACTACAGCGTGGACCTGCATTGCCGGGACACGTCTATTGACGTCGTCCCGTGCTCAAGTGGCCTGCACGCCCTCCATGCGCACTGTGTGATCAGCAAGTCTATGAGACTCGCTGGATCACAGATCAAAGTAAGGGGTCGATTCCGACCACTTACTACGTGATCAGCTGTCAGCCAATGACAGCTGATCATGTGATATCAACACAGCCGGTAGCGCGAGGAGAAAAAAAAAAGCCGTTCACCGGCGGCAGTGAGAGGGACATCAGTCCCGATCACTGCGAAGTGCCCCAGCTCCTCAGTGCCCACATCTGCCCCCTACAAGTGCCGCCTACCAGTGCCCACCAGCGCCACCTGTCAGTGCCCACAGTGCCACCTGTCAGTGCCCACAGTGCCACCTGTCAGTGCTCACAGTGCCACCTGTCAGTGCCCACAATCAGTGCCTGAATAGTGCTGCACATCAGTGCCACCTATCAGTGCCCATCAGTGCCACCTATCAGTGCCTTCAGTGCCATCTATCAGTGGTACCTATCAGTACCCATCCGTGCCACCCATCCATGCCACCCATCAGGGCCCTTCAGTGCCACCTTATCTGTGCCCATCAGTACTGACTTATCTGTCCCCATCAGTTCCACCTTACCTGTGCCTATCAGTACCACCTTACCTGTGCCTATCAGTACCACCTTAACTGTGCCTATTAGTGCCCATCAGTGAAGCCTATCTGTGCCCACCAGTGCCATCTCATCAGTGCATATCAATGAAGCAGAAAAATTACCTGTTTGCAAAATGTTATAACAAACTATAAAACATGATTTTTTTCCCCTAAATTTTCCATCTTTTTTTGTTTGTTTAGCAAAAAATAAAAACCCCAGCTGTGATTAAATACCACCAAGAGAAAGCTCTATTTGTGGGAAAAAAAGGATTACAATTTAATTTGGGTACAGTGTTGTACCGTGCAATTGTCATTCAAAGTGCCTCAGTGCCGAAAGCTGAAAATTGGTCTGGGCAGGAGGGGGTGGGGGGTTAAGTGCCCAGTAAGCAAGTGGTTAATATATAGGATGCATTAAAGTGAAAAAACACAAGGGCTTACAACCCCTTTAATGTGATTGCTGCCCACACCACTTAGAGTGTATTCACATGTGACTCTTAATATATTAAAGCGGTAGTAAACCCACACATTTATTTTTTTTTATTTTTTTTTAAACCTGCAAAGCAAAAGGCATAATGCATACTAGCTCATTATGAAATACTTACCTTAGAACGAGGCCCCGACATCTGGCCCGATCCATGTCAGCTCCCTCGGCGTTTCTTCCGGGTATCGCGGCTCCGGCGCTGTGAGTGGCCGGAGCCATGATATCGTCACTCGCATGCGCGGGAGATTTCATTCCGGCCAGTCGGCCACTGCCGGATTTTCAGGCCGTGAATCCCCTTGTGCGCATGTGCCGCTGCAGTCAGCGGTGCATACCGAGGGGAATATCTCCTAAACCCGTACAGGTTTAGGAGATTTTTTTTTTACCTACAGGTAAGCCTTATTTTAGGCTTTCCTGTAGGTAAAAGTTAAAAATTTGAGTATACAACCACTTTAAACAAAACAAAATATAGTGTAGCGCAACCATAAACAAATAGAAATAAAATAAGTCCACATTTAACAAAATTCCACCGATGTGCAACTTTCAGTGACAGATCATAAATTTCAAGTGACTTTCAGCGGTGGTTTATGAGCTGTCACTGAAAGATGCACAACGGTAGAATTTTGTCATATTTGGACTTGTTTTATATGTATTTGTTTATGTTTTGCTACACTATATTTTGTTTTGTTTAAGTTATCCTTGCTTTCTGGTCTTCTGTCCATGTCCCTAATCAGATAGCAGGGATTACTTACCACAAATTTGACACGTTTCCAATTTGTAGCAAATTTGCATGGCAAGTCTCTAGCAAGAGCAAAGTTGCAGCAATGACTCTACAGCAAGAGCTCTGCAAGTCTGCAGCATGAAAATTCAGCCACTGTGACCCCTGTGGTGGGATGATTATTGCACAACATAACTGAACCAGAACTTGCAGCAGACTTGCTGAATGTTTGCAAAGAAAGTTGATCTGGAGTCATGCCATGTGGACTTGCTGCAATTGTGCAACAAACTTGTAAAGCCTGGCAAGTCTAGCAATAGCTTAGGAAGTCATTTTCAAACTTGCTGCTCAATTGCTTGCTATCTGGGTAAAGGCTGCAGCAGATTGCGATTGGCTAAGAGCCGGTTCACACAGGGGCGACACGACTTCCAGGACGACTTTGTGAGGCAACTTGGAGATGACTTGAACACGACCTGGGGCGACTTACAACACGACTTTAAGTCGCCCCAGGCCAGGCGACTTTTGCCATGGCCAATCAGAGAATGAGCTCTGAAGGGGGAACTCCACGCCAAATTTATGAAAAAAATTCCCCCTCCGAGAGCATACCAGGCCCTTAGGTCTGGTATGGATTCTAAGGGGAACCCCCACGCCGTTTTTTTCCCCCCAGATCCATACCAGACCCTTATCCGAGCATGCTACCCGGCCGGCCAGGAAAGGGGGTGGGGGACGAGCGAGCGCCCCCCTCCTGAGCAGTACCAGGCCGCGTGCCCTCAACATGGGGTGTGCCTTGGAGAAGGGGGGACCGTGCGGCCTCCCCACCCCAAAGCACCTTGTCCCCATGTTGATGAGGACAAGGGCCTCTTCACGACAACCCTGGCCGTTGGTTGTTGGTGGTCTGCGGGCGGGGGGCTTATCGGAATCCGGGAGCCCCCTTTAATAAGAGGGCCCCCGGATACCGGCCCCCCACCATATGTGAATGAGTATGGGGTACAATGTACCCCTACCCATTCACCTGTGAAAAAAATGTACAAAAAAAAAACACAAGGGTTAAAATAGTTTATTGCACAGCTCCGGGGGTCTTCCATCTTAGGGGGTCTTCTCGCCGAACTATCTTCTGCTAGCTCTTTTGATAGCGGAGGAGCCCGGCTTTCTTCTTTGTCGCCTCCGCCCTCTTCTTCGGTTCTTCTTGCCGGGCCACCGCTTCTTCTTCCAGCTCTTTTACTAGCAGTGGCCCGGTCTTCTGTCGCCGCCGTCGCCCCAGCCTTCCGTTCTTCTTCTTCTTCTTCTGGAGATGTTGACTCGACACTCTCTCCGGCCGCAATGCCAGGGACGCGGTACGCGACGACTTACAGTGGTGTGAAAAAGTGTTTGCCCCCTTCCTCATTTCCTGTTCCTTTGCATGTTTGTCACACTTAAGTGTTTCAGAACATCAAACCAATTTAAACAATAGTCAAGGACAACACAAGTAAACACAAAATGCAATTTGTAAATGAAGGTGTTTATTATTAAAGGTGAAAAAAAATCCAAACCATCATGGCCCTGTGTGAAAAAGTGATTGCCCCCTAAACCTAATAACTGGTTGGGCCACCCTTAGCAGCAACAACTGCAACCAAGCGTTTGCGATAACGTGCAATGAGGCTTTTACAGCGTCCTGGAGGAATTTTGGCCCACTCATCTTTGCAGAATTGTCCTAATTCAGTTACATTAGAGGGTTTTCGAGCATGAACGGCCTTTTTAAGGTCATACCACAACATCTCAATAGGATTCAGGTCAGGACTTTGGCTAGGCCACTCCAAAGTCTTCATTTTGTTTTTCTTCAGCCATTCGGTGGTGGACTTGCTGGTGTGTTTAGGATCATTGTCCTGCTGCAGAACCCAAGTTAGTTTCAGCTTGAGTACACGAACAGATGGTCGGACATTCTCCTTCAGGATCTCTTGGTAGACAGCAGAATTCATAGTTCCTTTTATCACGGCAAGTCTTCCAGGTCCTGAAGCAGCAAAACAGCCCCAGACCATCACACTACCACCACCATATTTTACTGTTGGTATAATGTTCTTTTTATGAAATGCAGTGTTCCTTCTACGCCAGATATACTTGGACACACACCTTCCAAAGATGAAAAAGTATATGGAAAGTAGTGTTGCGCAGTACTGGATAGGTAGATATTAACTTGAAAATGTAATAGATTATGTCCGCATCACAGTAATTAAAAGAATAGGTGTGCTGTCGCCCAGACTAGAAAGGGTGATATATAGGAGGCCAGAATTGGCAAAGTGACATAAAAAATGATGCTAAAGTGTGAATAAATCTGTGTAAGTGTCCTCTACGTCACAATGTGAATATCATAATACATAAATAATCAACAAAATAAAATAGTGATTCTTAATGCGATTAACAGAAAATCGCATAAACAGTGTCAGTGCTTAACGTTGAATAAAACTATAAAAATGTCTACTACACCATAAAATAAAAACCAATATACATACAAAAAGTCACTAAAAACCAGGATTATGTAAAAAGAACTTAATAGTGACTAAGAAATCGCATACAGTGCCAGTGCCAAGAATTATTGTAGATAAATGCGTATAAATGTCTTTATACCATATGCTGAATCGTGTGGGTGCGGTTAACTTATATAAACGTGCGACATAAAACAAAGGATAAAACGTGTAAAAAACCACAAAGAGATAAGATCTCTTAAAAAAATAAAAATAAAATAAAATCGCAGTGAATGTGCACAGTGATTTAAAACTATATCAACCAATAAATATAGTTAAAGGGGTTGCACAATCACATATATCAGGTTAGTGTCCATTCAAGATGTGCAACAACTGGTGGCGATTATATCCAAAATCGCATGCAACAGAAACGCATATGGTGCTGGTATTCGATTTTTTTGTGCACTATAAGATAACGATGCAATCGGTGATTGTGTTGGTGATGGTGACTATATCCCACGTTGTCCTGTGTGCTCAGGGTATGGATGTCCCCTTACCTTACAGCTGTAAGGTAACAGCGTTTGACATATGTATCCTCAGGGTTCCTGGTAATCCTTATCCTTCGAGGTCCTATTCTTGTGGCCCCAAAGACCTGACGTCTCCTGCCTATTGCGCCGTGTTGATCTCCTCAAATGGACGCTCAGCGATACTCAGCATGGGGGGGGGGGTTGTTAGGTTGCCTCAGCGGTAGATTTATGTGAGGGTTAAGCAGATAAGGAAGAGGGGAGCCCCATAGTGAAGTAGGTTTGAACAAAGTTTGAATTTTATTTAAATACTGAATAAAATACTCACAAACATATAGAGCTTTTTTGCAATTTATAAACGAGCCTCGAGCTCGATTGCGTCACTTCCGGTAGCGTCCCGACGCGTGTTCGTCACGGTCACGTGACTTCATCAGGGGATGACTAGTGTACAGGGAAGTGTCCTTAAATAGAGACAATGATTGCTAATACGGTGGCCATTTTGGGGAAGACCCGCAAGTATCCCGGCGGCCATTTTGCGGGTTACATTGTCGCCGGAAGTATGCCGGCGGCCATCTTTTTGGTTGTTACAGCATGTTTCTATGTCGGCGGCCATTTTGCTGTTAAAATTGTCGCCGGAGGTCTAAGCGGCCATCTTTTTGGTTGTTATACTCTGTTTACTGTAATGTATATCCAGAGATCGATACATGGCCATTTTTTGGGAGGTGTCCTCAGCTGAATCCACCAGCGGGGCGTCGCTGTGTGGGTGTCACCGCCTCCCCAGTAATCAAAGTGCCTGATTGTAATTAGGAACGAGCGAATGTATATACCTTATACAGTATAGGCTATAAATTAAAAGGGCAATCGCTGATTAAGGAACGATGGCCTTTCTATATAATTGGCAAGTTTGGAGTAAACAATATAACTACATAGAAAAAGATAGTGTATGCCATGTGTAATAGGCAATCACTGATGCTAAACCTTAAAAAATGAAATAAATCTATGTCTTTAAAACCAAAAATAATAAATATAAATACGGGAGACAATATAAATGTTAAAATATGCATAAAATTATGGAAATATTAATTAATTTATTTATAAAAAAATGTATTTGTTTAAAATAACGGATATATTTAGATTGAAATAATTTGCAAGGCCTTACTATTTATGGGCGTAAGGAGATGATAGTTTGATCCGGGTGGTAAATTTTACAAATTGGGGATTACATTAAAGACAAATATATATAAAATATTTACATATAGGATATTTACACTAGATACATTCACGCCAAAGGGACTCAATGTGGAATTTGACCTAAACTGCTTCATTAGCGACTTTTAATCACCTCTCAATTTTGAACGATTTTTTAAACTTTTCCAAAACTTTTCTGTAAAACTCCATACATTTTTCACATATATCCTATTCATTTTAGAGTTTACTATTTATATATTTTTTCTTAGTTACCCCGACCCCTCCCCCTTTACAATTTGTAAAATTTACCACCCGGATCAAACTATCATCTCCTTACGCCCATAAATAGTAAGGCCTTGCAAATTATTTCAATCTAAATATATCCGTTATTTTAAACAAATACATTTTTTTATAAATAAATTAATTAATATTTCCATAATTTTATGCATATTTTAACATTTATATTGTCTCCCGTATTTATATTTATTATTTTTGGTTTTAAAGACATAGATTTATTTCATTTTTTAAGGTTTAGCATCAGTGATTGCCTATTACACATGGCATACACTATCTTTTTCTATGTAGTTATATTGTTTACTCCAAACTTGCCAATTATATAGAAAGGCCATCGTTCCTTAATCAGCGATTGCCCTTTTAATTTATAGCCTATACTGTATAAGGTATATACATTCGCTCGTTCCTAATTACAATCAGGCACTTTGATTACTGGGGAGGCGGTGACACCCACACAGCGACGCCCCGCTGGTGGATTCAGCTGAGGACACCTCCCAAAAAATGGCCATGTATCGATCTCTGGATATACATTACAGTAAACAGACTATAACAACCAAAAAGATGGCCGCTTAGACCTCCGGCGACAATTTTAACAGCAAAATGGCCGCCGACATAGAAACATGCTGTAACAACCAAAAAGATGGCCGCCGGCATACTTCCGGCGACAATGTAACCCGCAAAATGGCCGCCGGGATACTTCCGGGTCTTCCCCAAAATGGCCACCGTATTAGCAATCATTGTCTCTATTTAAGGACACTTCCCTGTACACTAGTCATCCCCTGATGAAGTCACGTGACCGTGACGAACACGCGTTGGGACGCTACCGGAAGTGACGCAATCGAGCTCGAGGCTCGTTTATACCTTGCAAAAAAGCTCTATATGTTTGTGAGTATTTTATTCAGTATTTAAATAAAATTCAAACTTTGTTCAAACCTACTTCACTATGGGGCTCCCCTCTTCCTTATCTGCTTAACCCTCACATAAATCTACCGCTGAGGCAACCTAACAACCCCCCCCCCCATGCTGAGTATCGCTGAGCGTCCATTTGAGGAGATCAACACGGCGCAATAGGCAGGAGACGTCAGGTCTTTGGGGCCACAAGAATAGGACCTCGAAGGATAAGGATTACCAGGAACCCTGAGGATACATATGTCAAACGCTGTTACCTTACAGCTGTAAGGTAAGGGGACATCCATACCCTGAGCACACAGGACAACGTGGGATATAGTCACCATCACCAACACAATCACCGATTGCATCGTTATCTTATAGTGCACAAAAAAATCGAATACCAGCACCATATGCGTTTCTGTTGCATGCGATTTTGGATATAATCGCCACCAGTTGTTGCACATCTTGAATGGACACTAACCTGATATATGTGATTGTGCAACCCCTTTAACTATATTTATTGGTTGATATAGTTTTAAATCACTGTGCACATTCACTGCGATTTTATTTTATTTTTATTTTTTTAAGAGATCTTATCTCTTTGTGGTTTTTTACACGTTTTATCCTTTGTTTTATGTCGCACGTTTATATAAGTTAACCGCACCCACACGATTCAGCATATGGTATAAAGACATTTATACGCATTTATCTACAATAATTCTTGGCACTGGCACTGTATGCGATTTCTTAGTCACTATTAAGTTCTTTTTACATAATCCTGGTTTTTAGTGACTTTTTGTATGTATATTGGTTTTTATTTTATGGTGTAGTAGACATTTTTATAGTTTTATTCAACGTTAAGCACTGACACTGTTTATGCGATTTTCTGTTAATCGCATTAAGAATCACTATTTTATTTTGTTGATTATTTATGTATTATGATATTCACATTGTGACGTAGAGGACACTTACACAGATTTATTCACACTTTAGCATCATTTTTTATGTCACTTTGCCAATTCTGGCCTCCTATATATCACCCTTTCTAGTCTGGGCGACAGCACACCTATTCTTTTAATTACTGTGATGCGGACATAATCTATTACATTTTCAAGTTAATATCTACCTATCCAGTACTGCGCAACACTACTTTTCATATACTTTTTCATCCTGTAAAAGGGGTTCAAGTACCCCATTTTCAGTGTATGCAGCGGTACAATAATTAGATTGTCGTTCCCTTTCCTGATTAGGCGCAGGAATAACCCCCTAACACACCTTCCAAAGAGTTCCACTTTTGTCTCATCGGTCCACAGAATGTTGTCCCAAAAGTCTTGGGGATCATCAAGATGTGTTGTGGAGAAATTGAGACGAGCTTTGATGTTCTTTTTGCTCAGCAGTGGTTTTCTCCTTGGAACTCTGCCATGCAGGCCATTTTTGCCCAGTCTTTTCCTGATGGTGGAGGCATGAACGCTGACCTTAACTGAGGCAAGTGAGGCCTGCAGTTCCTTGGACGTTGTTGTGGGGTCTTTTGTGACCTCTTGGATGAGTCGTCGCTGCGCTCTTGGGGTAATTTTGGGCGGCCGGCCACTCCTGGGAAGGTTCACCACTCTTCCATGTCTTCGCCATTTGTGGATAATGGCTCTCACTGTGGTTCGCTGGATTCCCAAAGCTTTGGAAATGGCTTTATAACCCTTTCCAGACTGATAGATCTCAATTACTTTCTTTCTCAATTGTTCCTGAATTTCTTTGGGTCTTGGCATGTTGTGTAGTTTTTAAGGATCTTCTGGTGGACCTTACTGTGTCAAGCAGCTCCTATTTAAGTGATGCCTTGATTGTGAACAGGTGTGGCAATAATCAGGCCTGGGTGTGGCTAGAGAAATTGAACTCAGGTGTGGACAACCACAGTTATAGTATGTTTTAACAAGGGGGGGCAATCACTTTTTCACACAGGGCCATGATGGTTTGGATTTTTTTTCACCTTTAATAATAAACACCTTCATTTACAAATTGCATTTTGTGTTTACTTGTGTTGTCCTTGACTATTGTTTAAATTGGTTTGATGTTCCGAAACACTTAAGTGTGACAAACATGCAAAGGAACAGGAAATGAGGAAGGGGGCAAACACTTTTTCACACCACTGTATATAGGGACAAGGGGCAGGGTCACCGGTTGATGTCACACGCGCGGCCCCCCCTTCCCCAAGGCACCCCCCATGTTGAGGGCACGCGGCCTGGTACGGCTCAGGAGGGGGGGGGGGGCGCTCGCTCGTCCCCACCCCCTTTCCTGGCCGGCCGGGTAGCATGCTCGGATAAGGGTCTGGTATGGTTCTGGGGGGGGACCCCCACGCCGTTTTTTCGGCGTAGGGGTTCCCCTTAGAATCCATACCAGACCTAAGGGCCTGGTATTCTCTCGGAGGGGGAACCCACGCCAATTTTTTTTCATAAATTTGGCGTGGAGTTCCCTCTTGAGAGCTGATAATTCTGTCAGTCGCCTCCGTATAGACAGAGATCCGACTTGGAGGCGACCTCCATTGAAATCAATGGGTACCAGTCGCCTACAAGTCAGATTGAAGTAGTACAGGAACCTCTTTTGAAGTCGGAGCGACTTCAGTAGCGTGCATTAAGACGACTCTCATTCACTTACATTGATTTTTAAATGTTGTCCGACCTGAGGCGACTAGGGGCGACCTGAAGTCGGATCTGAGTCGCCCCTGTGTGAACTGGCTCTAATGGTTCACAGTCATTGTCACAGCAGCCGTGCTGAGCATGGGGCTTGTGTGGAAATCTGACTCCAGGGACACAGGTATACACCGTGCCTACACATGACATGCCTGTATCCTTATAAGGGAAAGATATGCAAACTCTCCTTGCCAGCACAGATTCGCTGTCATGCTTAATGTTGTCAATTTTTAAAAAGTAGATGAATGGGACTAACAAGATAACCAATGGCTCATATTGAAACACAAGAGGCTATTGTTTGTGACAAAAATACGCTGATAAAAATCTTAGGAGTAACATACGCTTTAATTGTTTTTTTTAGTTAATTAAAATTATTATTATTATCATTGTCGTTATCCTATAAATAAAATATAGCACACATATGTATTGGCTTTTTAGGTAAAACCATCCTCTTGGATTATACAGAGCTGTGCTTGATGGTGCAGAAAAAGCAAAATCAGCCAAAATGTCTTGATAAATAGCATCCAGCATTTAATCCTCTAAGGACTCTTAATGGCCGTGGACCAGTTACTAAGTGATTGGAAAAAAAAAATGGTTACGAGACACAAATGGGGCTGAGTGAAGGAATGATTTATAGGATTAGCATGTGATGTCACCACAGTAATGTCTCACTTACTCTATTGTCTTCTTCATCACATACTTGTCTTTTTTAATCATTGTTTGCAGGAAGGATGCCAAACATGCTATCAACTATGAAATAAGGAACAGAATGTTGAAATAGCTTTGGAAAATATGAAAAGACAGAAGCACAGTGAAAAATATATGTGGCACAATAGAATGATGACAGCTTTCCTGAATGTAAGTCTGAATAGATATATAGTAATAAGAAGACGCATGACTTAAAGTGGAAGTATGTGCATATAAAGCATCTCTATTCTTGCCAATGCTAACTGAAACCACCATATATATATATTATTCAGCTAATAAAATTCTCACCAGTGCATAATCAGAGAGGAAAAACTCCTCTGCTCCAGTCTGATTCTGCTATGTTACCTCTTGAATAATAGTCCATCAGTTATCCCTAACACGTTCAAGACACCTCTGCTCCTCCTGCGACAGTCTTGTATTACCGCTCTCAGTATACATCAGTGGCTAGGGGTAGTGGTTAGAGATAAAGATGAGGGTTTATGTGTTGACTTTTTACAAATAGCCAACATTTTCCTACCAGTTACCATTCCTCAATATATTTCAGCCAGCCATAGATGGTTCACATTTCGGCCAGTTCAGCAGGGACCGGCCGAGAAATGATCAATCTATAGGCAGGCAGATTGTACCTGAGTCGATCCATCAATCGACTGGGATACAAACAGCCTGTTTGAATTCTAGCATGTGATTATTACCAGCTGTTATAGCCGCTAGCAATTATAATTGTGTTCTTCTGGAAGGGACTGCTCCCCTTGGCCCCCGTGGGGGGGGGGGGGGGGTGCATGGGGCACCGTCCTTGCCAGAAGAACACAATAGCTCCTCCAGAGGGATTCCCCCATCAACACTGACTTTGTTGATGGGGGAATTGAACAATTTTCTTTCCTGCAATCCTGGGTTGCAGGAAAGACAATCACACGACCTATGTCCTGCCTTATGTTTCTTATTTTGAGGAATGACACAGCCGGTGAAGCAGCTTATGAAAGCACCACTTTGTTTACAGGTTTGGCAAAGGCTCATTTTAACTAAATCATAGATTGTTAATCTTGCTTCCTCCATGCTTAGTTCCTTCTCCATTTTAGTATTTAGGCGGGGCTGAATTCTCAACTCGCAATCACACAATCACAATCAAACACTTCTCACAATCAAAACACCTGGAGAATTATTGGGAGAAATAGCGGACCTTCATCAAAAATTTAAGATATCAGCCTTCTCTCTCCCCCCCACCTAATACAAAAATGGGTGCTCAACCTATGGCCCCCCAGCTGTTGCAGAACTACAATTCCCATCATGCCTCTGCCTTTGGGAGTCATGCTTGTAACTGTTAGCCTTTGCAATGCCTTATGGGACTTGTAGTTCTGCAACATCTGGAGGGCCACCGGTTGAACACCTGATGTATAGCTTAATCCCATGCAGCTTCTTTGGATAACATTACACATCCCAGGAGGCTATAGAACTGGTCTAAAAGCAATAAATGTTACCAAAGAAAGAAGGGTAAATAGTAACGCTAAATAAGTTTCACATGTTACACTGTATAACACCCAGTGATGACAAAGTGCAAATAGTGATACAAAAGTCCAAATGTGAATAATTCCACAACTAAACAGGCGTATTCATCAGTCCATGAAAGATAAATCCAGATAATGTCCACTTCACACCATGTGTGATGCGTGTCACCGCTCCCCCATAAGATGTACACTCAACGAGCAGTATTTACCTCACACTCTCATGCTTGGCAATAAGGCATTGTACCCCTCAGGAATATTAGTGGTCCACAGCGTATCCTCCACTCTCATGGATTAATGAGTAACTCCCGTGTATAAAAAACATAAAAGGAGACTCCAATAGTGCAAAGACATCTAGAAGCGTGCTGTGTGCAGAGGTAATGTGGTATGCTGTGCGATCGAAACAGTAGGCAGGATGGACTGGAGGACAGCTGAGTGTACACAAGCGCAGAGCCACTGAAGACCAGAGGCTGTGGTGCCAGCAGACTCCAAAGTGCCACTGTCAGAGTACTGAATGGAAGAGATGACCACTCGCATGGACCCGGACCCACCACAACAGAAGGCTGGGGACTGGCGATGGGTCCAGGTCCATGCAAGTGCGGTGCTTTAGAGTCTGCTGGTGCCATCGGCCTCTGGTATTTAGCAGGTCCAAGCTTGTGTACACTCAGCTGTCCTCCAGTCCATCCTGCCTACTGTCTTGGTACATCTCTTTTGTAGTTCTTTCTCCAGGAAGCAGTGATGTCATTTAGCCCCCTTGCTGTGGTGGACAGACCGGGCCTCTCAGATACATTCAATGTACAGGGGCCTAGTGCACCCTCTCACATTCACTACAATTCCTTGTGGTGGATGGGAACTCTAGTTTTCTTTTGTATTGCAGAGAGAGAGAGAGGAGAGGATATGACATAATCCCCGCCGTTACAGTGCCTTGCAAAAGTATTCACCCCCCCCCTGGAATTTTTTTTATTGTGAAGCAAACATCAAATAGGCCAAAATAACAGAAAAAGTAAATGTGCATAATGATTCACCCCCCTAAAGTCAATACTTTGTACAGGCACCTTTTGCGGCTATCACAGCTCCAAGTCAATTTGGATAAGTCTCTATGAGCTAGCCAGTTGCCACATCTTACCACTGGGTTTTTTGACCATTCCTCCTTGCAAAACTGCTCCAGCTCCTTCAAGTTGGATGATTTGCGCTTGTGAACAGCAATCTTTAATTCTGACCACAGATTTTCTATTGGATTGAGGTCTGGGCTTTAACTAGGCAATTTACATGTTTCCCCCTTAAACCACTCAAGTGTTGCTTTAGCAGTGTGTTTGGGGTCATTGTCCTGCTGGAAGGTGAACCTCCATCCTAGCTTCAAATCACACACAGAGTGGTACAGGTTTTGCTCTTTTCCATCTTTCCCTCAACTCTGACCAGTTTCCCAGCCCCGACTGCTGAAAAATATCCCCACAGCATGATGCTGCCACCACCATGTTTCACTGTGGGGACGGTGTTCTTCGGGTGATGTGATGTGTTGGGTTTGCGCCAGACATAGCATTTTCTTTGATGGCAAAAAATTCAATTTTCATCTTCACCTTCCTCCATACATTTTGTCTCCCACGTTTCTTTTCACAATCTCAAAATGAGCCATTTTGTTTTTTGCTGAAAGTAATGGCTTTCTTCTGGCCATTCTGCCATAAAGCCCAACTCTATGGAGCATACGGCTTATTGTCTTCCTATGTACAGATACTCCAGTCTCTGCTGTGGAACTCTGCAGCTTCTCCAGGGTTACCTTAGGTCTCTGTGCTGCCTCTTTGATTAATGCCCCCCTTAACCGATCCGTGAGTTTTGGTGTACAGTCGTCTTTTGGCAGGTTTGCTGTTGTGCCATGTTCTTTCCATTTGGTTATGATAGATTTGATGGTGCTCCTAGGGATCCTCAAAGATTTTCATATTTTTTATAACCTAATCCTGACTTTTACTTTGTTGTTTGGAGAGTTCCTTGATCTTCATGGCAGTGTTTGGTTATTGGTGCCTCTTGCTTAGGTGTTGCAGCCTCTGGAGCATGTGTATATGTAATGACAGCTCATGTGACACTTATATTGCACACAGGTGGACATCCTTTCACTAATTATGTGACTTCTGAAGGTAATTGGCTGCACCAGAGCTTTTTATGGGCTTTATAATAAAGGGGACGGATATATACGCACATGCCAATTATCAGTTTTTAATTTATGAAAAATAGTTTTATGTATATATTTTTCTAATTTTACTTCACCAACTTAGACTATTGTGTTCTGAACCTTCGCATATAATTCAGATTAAAAAAACATTATACTAAAGGCTGTAATGTAACAAATTTGGTAAAAAGCCAATGGGGGGTGAATACTTTCGCAAAGCCCTGTCCTCCTTGGCAGAGCAGATGCTGATTGTCTTTTGAATAACAGAGATGAGGTCATGAAAATTCAATTATACTTTTCTCCTTAATCGGAAAGATTTTCAAAATGACATCTAAAGTGGCTTTAGACCAGCTAGAAAACAGCGATAATAAATTAGAATCATTCGCAGAATTGAGCGATAGTGATTTGTGGGGAGATCCATCATCAAACACTGAAAAGTAATGACAGTGACAATTCTGCAATTAAGCAAATTTCAGTGTTTTTGATTTGATTACTAGTGATGGCCGAACGGTTCGCCCGGCGGTCGTTTCGCGGCGAATTTCCGACTTTCGCCGTCCGCGGGTTCGAACGCCTTTTTCCGTCGTTCGCCCCGGCGGACTTACGTGTTTAATGTATACAAGAACTTTAACCTTTCGTGACACGTTTATCATGTGTTACAGGACAACCAATTGAGACATGACAGCTCATGGACACTTGGACATTCCCCCTAACCTATAAATACACCCGATCCGGTGGCCATTTTACATTCTTTCTTCTGTCACTGTAGGGAAAGGATCCTGTGTGGAGTAGGGACAGAGAAAACGCTAGCTATTTGGTACACAAAAGTTCTTTTCAGGACTGGTATAGGTGTTAGGTCAGCAGCCTGAGTTTCTTTTGTCAGTTTAGATAAAGGGACAGAGCGCTGTATGCTGCTATTTTAGGGACAGCTCAGCCAGATTAGTCTTTCTTCATCATCATCATCATCATCATCATTAGCTGTTACTATCAGGTCCACAAAAGAGCTGTTCCAGCTAATCGTTCCAGCCTACTCTTTTTTGCCAATTTGTATAGGGACAGGCAGGAAGCAGTGTTGTCAGGCAGTGAGGATAATTTTAAAGACTTGCTGTTACTATTAGTTCCACAAAGGTTCTTTTCAGGACTGGTATCAGTGGTACGGTAATAGGCTTGTACACGTATAATATTCTTTCTTCCAAATATAGAAAGAATATTATACTTGACTGCTGCCCTTCTGCTGCAGTCTGCTAATCATTCACAACTCACTTGTTCCACAAAGCTCTTTATCAGGACTGGTAACTTGGTCTGTCTAGGGTGCTACGGTACATAGGCTTGGGTGCGGTACAGTCTGCTGTTCTGTAAGGACCGCTATCGGTCCACAATACATAGGGTTGCCGTGCACTACTGCTGACCGCTGCCCTATACTGCAGCAGTCCTTCATTGGTATAGGGACTGACGTACAGTCTGCTAATCACTAACACACAACCTGCTTGGTCCACAAAAGTTCTTATAAGGACTGGTAACTTGGTATAGGGTGCTACGGTACATAGGCCTGAGTGCAGTACAGTCTGCTGTTCTGTAAGGACCGCTATCGGTCCACAATACATAGGGTTGCCGTGCACTACTGCTGACCGCTGCCCTATACTGCAGCAGTCCTTCAGCGGTATAGGGACTGACGCACAGTCTGCTAAACACTAACACACAACCTGCTTGGTCCACAAAAGTTCTTATAAGGACTGGTAACTTGGTATAGGGTGCTACGGTACATAGGCCTGAGTGCAGTACAGTCTGCTGTTCTGTAAGGACCGCTATCGGTCCACAATACATAGGGTTGACGTGCACTACTGCTGACCGCTGCCCTATACTGCAGCAGTCCTTCAGCGGTATAGGGACTGACGCACAGTCTGCTAAACACTAACACACAACCTGCTTGGTCCACAAAAGTTCTTATAAGGACTGGTAACTTGGTATAGGGTGCTACGGTACATAGGCCTGAGTGCAGTACAGTCTGCTGTTCTGTAAGGACCGCTATCGGTCCACAATACATAGGGTTGCCGTGCACTACTGCTGACCGCTGCCCTATACTGCAGCAGTCCTTCATTGGTATAGGGACTGACGTACAGTCTGCTAATCACTAACACACAACCTGCTTGGTCCACAAAAGTTCTTATAAGGACTGGTAACTTGGTATAGGGTGCTACGGTACATAGGCCTGAGTGCGTTACAGTCTGCTGTTCTGTAAGGACCGCTATCGGTCCACAATACATAGGGTTGCCGTGCACTACTGCTGACCGCTGCCCTATACTGCAGCAGTCCTTCATTGGTATAGGGACTGACGTACAGTCTGCTAATCACTAACACACAACCTGCTTGGTCCACAAAAGTTCTTATAAGGACTGGTAACTTGGTATAGGGTGCTACGGTACATAGGCCTGAGTGCGTTACAGTCTGCTGTTCTGTAAGGACCGCTATCGGTCCACAATACATAGGGTTGCCGTGCACTACTGCTGACCGCTGCCCTATACTGCAGCAGTCCTTCAGCGGTATAGGGACTGACGCACAGTCTGCTAAACACTAACACACAACCTGCTTGGTCCACAAAAGTTCTTATAAGGACTGGTAACTTGGTATAGGGTGCTACGGTACATAGGCCTGAGTGCGTTACAGTCTGCTGTTCTGTAAGGACCGCTATCGGTCCACAATACATAGGGTTGCCGTGCACTACTGCTGACCGCTGCCCTATACTGCAGCAGTCCTTCATTGGTATAGGGACTGACGTACAGTCTGCTAATCACTAACACACAACCTGCTTGGTCCACAAAAGTTCTTATAAGGACTGGTAACTTGGTATAGGGTGCTACGGTACATAGGCCTGAGTGCGTTACAGTCTGCTGTTCTGTAAGGACCGCTATCGGTCCACAATACATAGGGTTGCCGTGCACTACTGCTGACCGCTGCCCTATACTGCAGCAGTCCTTCATTGGTATAGGGACTGACGTACAGTCTGCTAATCACTAACACACAACCTGCTTGGTCCACAAAAGTTCTTATAAGGACTGGTAACTTGGTATAGGGTGCTACGGTACATAGGCCTGAGTGCAGTACAGTCTGCTGTTCTGTAAGGACCGCTATCGGTCCACAATACATAGGGTTGCCGTGCACTACTGCTGACCGCTGCCCTATACTGCAGCAGTCCTTCAGCGGTATAGGGACTGACGCACAGTCTGCTAAACACTAACACACAACCTGCTTGGTCCACAAAAGTTCTTATAAGGACTGGTAACTTGGTATAGGGTGCTACGGTACATAGGCCTGAGTGCAGTACAGTCTGCTGTTCTGTAAGGACCGCTATCGGTCCACAATACATAGGGTTGCCGTGCACTACTGCTGACCGCTGCCCTATACTGCAGCAGTCCTTCAGCGGTATAGGGACTGACGCACAGTCTGCTAAACACTAACACACAACCTGCTTGGTCCACAAAAGTTCTTATAAGGACTGGTAACTTGGTATAGGGTGCTACGGTACATAGGCCTGAGTGCAGTACAGTCTGCTGTTCTGTAAGGACCGCTATCGGTCCACAATACATAGGGTTGCCGTGCACTACTGCTGACCGCTGCCCTATACTGCAGCAGTCCTTCAGCGGTATAGGGACTGACGCACAGTCTGCTAAACACTAACACACAACCTGCTTGGTCCACAAAAGTTCTTATAAGGACTGGTAACTTGGTATAGGGTGCTACGGTACATAGGCCTGAGTGCAGTACAGTCTGCTGTTCTGTAAGGACCGCTATCGGTCCACAATACATAGGGTTGCCGTGCACTACTGCTGACCGCTGCCCTATACTGCAGCAGTCCTTCAGCGGTATAGGGACTGACGCACAGTCTGCTAAACACTAACACACAACCTGCTTGGTCCACAAAAGTTCTTATAAGGACTGGTAACTTGGTATAGGGTGCTACGGTACATAGGCCTGAGTGCAGTACAGTCTGCTGTTCTGTAAGGACCGCTATCGGTCCACAATACATAGGGTTGACGTGCACTACTGCTGACCGCTGCCCTATACTGCAGCAGTCCTTCAGCGGTATAGGGACTAAGAGTTTTGTCACAGGGTGATTTAAAAAATGACAGGCAGAGGAAGAGGCAGGCCCTTCCGCAGGGGTGGTAGGGGTAGGGCAGGAGCAACAGCCTTGAGCCAAAGTGGGAAGTTGCAGAAGGTGCGTTCAATTACTTTAAAGGACGCACCAGACTTGGTTGAGTGGCTCACTCAGCCTTATTCTTCTGCACCCTCCTCATCCTCTCGATCTGCACCCTCTTCTTCACTCTCTGCTATGTGCACCCCCAAAGACACTACCACCAACAACACGACCACCACCACCACCACCACATACCTTCCGCTTGAGTCACTGGAATTATTTTCCGATCCATATCAAGAGGACATTTCTGATGCGCAGCCACTCTTGGTATTGGATCAGGAAGAGGAGGTAGCAACAAGCGCTACTCAGCAGTCTGACGCCAGTACCCAGATCAGCCCAAGGAGGAGGTTGGTCCCCGGTGTTGCTGCCTACTCTACTTATAGCGGTGGGGAAGGTGACGTTGATGATGACGTGTCTAGTGATGTCACGTGGGTGCCCACAAGAGAGGAAGAGGAGGGGAGTTCAGAGGGAGATATGGACCAGCAGATAGGGAGGAGAAGCAGCAATGACTTACATTGCACAGCAGGGACAAAGCAGACTGCAAATGTATCAGGAGCGAGTCATCGACCATGTACGGTCACATCTGGCGCTCCCAGGACACCGGCACATGGCTCCGCAGTGTGGGCTTTTTTTAACGTGTCCGCTGCTGACAATAGCGTTGCCATCTGCAATCTTTGCAGTCAACGCGTTAGTCGCGGTAAGCCCAATACTCACCTAGGGACGACCGCCTTAAGAAGGCACATGAGCAGCCATCACCGAGCCCAGTGGGAGCAACGGAACACACAAAGCCACACTGCAGGCTCTCACCGTCCAGCCTCGTCTTCTACTTCTCCTTCTCCTCTCTCCTCACAATTGTCCTCCACTCCACCTTCCATCACGCCAAGCTCACATTTTTCTGCAAAAAGGCAGGCTTCCGTGGGCCTAATGTTTGAGCGTAAAAAAATGATGACGCCGGATAACCCTCTTGCCCAACGGTTGGCGGCTGGCTTGTCAGAACTCATAGCCCGCCAACTACTGCCATATAAACTGGTGGACTCGGAGGCCTTTCGCAAATTTGTGGCCATTGGAACACCACAATGGAAGGTCCCAGGAAGGAAGTATTTCTCAGAGAAGGGCATCCCAGAGCTATATGGCCATGTTCAGCGGCAAGTGAATGTATCTCTGGCACACAGTGTCGGTGCCAAGATACATCTGACCACAGACACGTGGTCTAGCAAACACGGGCAGGGAAGGTATATCAGTTTTACTGCCCACTGGGTGAACCTTCTGACGGCCGTCAAGCATGTAACCCGTGGCACCCGTGTAGATTTGGTTTTACCGCCACGGATTGCATGCAGGCCTGACTCTTCTTCTCCTCCTCCTACTCCATCCTCCTCCCTCTCCTCCTCAGCTGCCTCCTCCTTTTCCGCTGCTAGCGTCTCTTCCACTGCACCGCCCAAGCTCCCCAGAACCTATTCCACATGCCAGGTGAGACGTTGCCATGCCGTGCTGCGTCTGTTGTGCCTGGAAGCAAAGAGCCACACTGGCCCGGCACTCCTTTCAGCTTTGCGTTCACAGGCAGATGAGTGGCTAACACCGCTCAATTTGACAGTTGGTAAAGTGGTGTGTGACAACGGTGCCAATCTGCTTAGCGCATTGAAACAGGGCAAAATCACGCACGTGCCGTGCATGGCACACGTCTTAAACTTGGTCGTGCAGCGATTCCTTGTCAAATACCCTGGGGTCCAGGACATCTTGCGGCAGGCAAGGAAAATCTCGGCCCATTTCAGAAGATCTTACACGGCCATGGCTCGCCTTGCTGACATTCAGCGGCGACACCATCTGCCGGTCAGACGTCTTATTTGCGATTGCCCGACGCGATGGAACTCAACCTTCTATATGCTTGATAGGCTGCTCCAGCAGAAACGTGCAGTTAACGTCTACCTGTATGAACTCTGCGAAAGAAACGGTTCTGGGGAGCTGGGTTTTTTTTCACCGCGCCAGTGGCTGCTCATGCGCGACACATGCAGACTTCTGCGGCCATTTGAGGAGATCACCAAACTGGTCAGTCGCAGCCATGGCGCCATCAGTGACATGGTACCTTATGCCTTCTTTCTGGAGCGTGCATTGCGTCGTGTCATTGATCAGGCTGTGGAGGAGCAGGAGCGGGAAGATGAGGAAGTCGCAATGCTGGATGAATTCCCAGGGGGGGCTACTCTATCTGAGACAAGTCAACAACAGGAGTCTGATGAGGAGTCAGAGGAGGATGGTGCCGGGGCGGATGAGCAGGAGCAAGAAGAGCATGCTTTAAACCTTTCTGGGATCCCTGTTGTGCGAGGATGGGGAGAGGAGAATGAAGAGGACGACATTATCCTGGATGATGAGCAGGAGCCAGGCCACCACACCGCTTCCACTTTAGTGCAAATGGGGGCCTTCATGCTCCAGTGTTTTAATAGGGACCCCCGTATAAAAAGCATGAGGGTCAAGGACCAGTACTGGGTGGCAACGTACTTAGACCCCCGGTACAAACACAAAATGGCGGAAATGTTACCGCCGTCGCAGAGGGCTGTCAGAATGCAGCACTTCCAGGCCTTGCTTCGAGAAATGCTGCATTCTGCTTTTGCGTGCGCTGGCAGAGGAGCAATTCCCACTCCCAGAGAAGGATTTGCGGGTACCAATCCAACAGCGCCTGCAAGAAGAGGCCGGTTTGAAGATGTGTTGGTGACTTCGGATATGAGGTCATTCTTTCAGCCGACCCATCGACAGGTGTCATCCGGATCCAGCATCAGGGAACGCCTAGACCGTCAGGTGTCCGACTACATTGGGTTAACGGCCGATGTGGACGCTCTGAGGAGTGATGAACCCCTAGACTACTGGGTGGGCAGGCTTGACCTCTGGCCAGAGCTTGCCCAATTTGCAATCGAACTGTTGGCTTGCCCCTCATCCAGTGTCCTGTCCGAAAGGACGTTCAGCGCAGCAGGGGGGATTGTGACCGATAAGCGTACTCGCCTAGCTCACCACAGTGTTAACTACCTCACATTTCTAAAAATGAATGAGGCATGGATCTCGGAGGAATTCAACACATGTGATCAGTAGACCATGTATATGTCTATAAACAATTTTTGGAATCAAGCACACAGACCTTCTTAATTCATTTGGCTCACTTCCCTGACCCAAAAAAGCACACCGTACTATATGCCCCTACCCTCCTCTTTGAAGAGGTTGAGCGGTGTCATATTTCTACTGGGGCTGCTTATTATGAGGGGTTCCCACCATCCCTGTGCTGTGCTGACTTCCTCCTGGGTGTTCTTATTATGAGGGGCTCCCACCATCCCTGTGCTGTGCTGACTTCCTCCTGGGGGTTCTTATTATGAGGGGATCACACCATCCCTGTGCTGTGCTGACTTCCTCCTGGGGGTTCTTATTATGAGGGGATCACACCATCCCTGTGCTGTGCTGACTTCCTCCTGGGGCTGCTTACGGTGCTGCTGTCAGCGCTGTATGTCACGGAGCTGCTGTCAGCGCTGTATGTCACGGAGCTGCTGTCAGCGCTGTATGTCACGGAGCTGCTGTCAGCGCTGTATGTCACGGAGCTGCTGTCAGCGCTGTATGTCACGGAGCTGCTGTCAGCGCTGTATGTCACGGAGCTGCTGTCAGCGCTGTATGTCACGGAGCTGCTGTCAGCGCTGTATGTCACGGTGCTGCTGTCAGCGCTGTATGTCACGGAGCTGCTGTCAGCGCTGTATGTCACGGAGCTGCTGTCAGCGCTGTATGTCACGGAGCTGCTGTCAGCGCTGTATGTCACGGAGCTGCTGTCAGCGCTGTATGTCACGGAGCTGCTGTCAGCGCTGTATGTCACGGTGCTGCTGTCAGCGCTGTATGTCACGGAGCTGCTGTCAGCGCTGTATGTCACGGAGCTGCTGTCAGCGCTGTATGTCACGGTGCTGCTGTCAGCGCTGTATGTCACGGAGCTGCTGTCAGCGCTGTATGTCACGGTGCTGCTGTCAGCGCTGTATGTCACGGAGCTGCTGTCAGCGCTGTATGTCACGGAGCTGCTGTCAGTGCTGTATGTCACGGAGCTGCTGTCAGCGCTGTATGTCACGGAGCTGCTGTCAGCGCTGTATGTCACGGAGCTGCTGTCAGCGCTGTATGTCACGGTGCTGCTGTCAGCGCTGTATGTCACGGAGCTGCTGTCAGCGCTGTATGTCACGGAGCTGCTGTCAGTGCTGTATGTCACGGAGCTGCTGTCAGCGCTGTATGTCACGGAGCTGCTGTCAGCGCTGTATGTCACGGAGCTGCTGTCAGCGCTGTATGTCACGGTGCTGCTGTCAGCGCTGTATGTCACGGAGCTGCTGTCAGCGCTGTATGTCACGGAGCTGCTGTCAGCGCTGTATGTCACGGAGCTGCTGTCAGCGCTGTATGTCACGGAGCTGCTGTCAGCGCTGTATGTCACGGAGCTGCTGTCAGCGCTGTATGTCACGGTGCTGATGTCAGTGCTCTGTATTACGGTGCTGCTGTCAGTGCTCTGTATCTCCTGCACCCTCTTGTTTGCCTACCCTGGTCCCTGACCTTCCCTCTCCTCCATTGCCTTCATTAGCTCCATAGTCCTGAATTGTCAGAACAATTTCCCAAATAAAAAAAAAATGCTTGTAGTTATCGATCCCAAATTCACCTCATACATGTATTATGCTATTGTCCAGGTGGTGGGACTACGTGCTACCCCCTAATAATTACCCCGTGGCCGCAAATTCGACCTAAAGGTTTGCGAAATTCGCCTCCCATTGAAGTCAATGGAGCCCGCGGCGAACGGTCGTTTTCGCGAACGTTTGTGCCCGTTCGCGTTTCGCGTTCGCGAAACGTCCCGTCGGAAGTTCGTCCATCACTATTGATTACATTATTGAATAATATTTATTATTATTATATTATTATTTGGTATAATTCTTTATAGTTATTTATTATATTTTAATTTATGATTTTGTTTTTCAATTTTTTTTTTTTAGACTTTGAGTTTTTTATTGAGTATAATATAGAGTTACAGGTACAATTAACACAGTACGTCGAACAGCGACGTCAATACATAACATATACAACGGGTTCGTTGTTTAACACTGTTATATGTATACATCAGTAGGTAATGTAAGTCAAAAATGCATATAAGGAAATAAAAAGGAATAAAGGGAAAGAGAAAAGCAAGGTAAGTAGTATGACCCGAGAAAGCGTAACCAGAATTCCCACTAGTGTAGCACCCCGTAGGGGATCATTAGTGCCACACCAATGGGAGATTCCCCCTAGAGATCATTAGACTAAAGTGTCATTTCATTGGAGATATAGAAAAAAAAAGGGGGGGCAATCCAAGGAACAAGTAAAAGATAGTATCTAGTATTGCTCGGTCAAGAATTCAGGACTAGGTCAAAAAATTACCATCATGGAGTACTAGTCACAGCAGAGTTCCACTTTATCCAAGGTTGCCAATTAGCAGCGGTTTTAGAAGACCGACCACTGCCCATTGTCAACCCGGACTCGTAGTTGCAATGTAGAGTCACTATATCTGACACTTGCGCTAAAGTGAGAGGGGTGTCCAATCTCCAGTGTCTGGTGATATTAAGCCTGGCAGCAAGTAATATATGTGTGGCGACACATCTCATGTTGTGAGGAATTTGATCAATGGTCAAGTTGAGTATAGCCAATGCAGGGGTCTTGGGCACAGTGCAATTAGTAATTGAGGAAATGAGATTGAAAACATCCTCCCAATATTGTTTTAGATGAGGGCAAGCCCATAGGATGTGGATTAAATTTCCGGATTCTGATTTGCACCGCCAACAGCTATTGGTGGAATGGGGATCAAAGGATGCTAATCTAGTTGGGGTAAGGTAATACCTTAATGAGATTTTTTGCATGAGTTCCCACAACGCTGCACACTTTGTATATTTGTAGGTAACATTAATTGCCAATTGCCACTGGTCGTCCGTATTGTTTTTCAAATTTTATCATACCCGGGATGTCTACTAGACTCTGGTTTGGACAGATTTAAGTGAGTTATTCCTAAGAACTACAGACCTACAATATAAAACACCAAATTTCCATGCAAAATAATTGTACCGCTTTCAGCACCAAAAATCTGAAATAATCATACTGCCAGGGAGGTTAAGCTGACCAAAAGCACATAGAAAACTGATCGATGTACAAAGGCCCTAAATATAAATTCACTTTTCTAAGTGAACACTGGGGTTTATTTACTAAAGGCAAAATCACTTTGCACTGCAAGGGCACTTGGAAGTGCAGTCGCTGTAGATCTGAGGGGGACATGCAAGGAAAATAAAAAACAGCATTTTTGTTTGTTCATGATTGGATAATAAAATCAGCAGAGCTTCCCCTCATTTCAGATCTTTACCCCAGAATTAAAGTGACTGCACTTCCAAGTGGTTTTGCCTTTAGTAAATCAACCCCAATGTGTTTGAAGTATGAACCAAGCCTTAAGGGTTTCCTTAGATCAGCTTCTGAACACATCCTGGCTATAGTAAAGAGACTTTGGAGTAACTATGGATTCTGGCTAGACAATGAAGATGCACTGCAACTAAAACATGACTGGTAGGCCCCATTCACACATACAAATCATTTGTCTGTTTTTCATCCATTCGTTGGCAGCTGAAAACCAGACATTAAAACACCTCTATGGAAAAATGGATGTAAACGGATGATCATCCATTTACATCCATTTACATCCGCTTCCATCAACATTTTCGTTATCTGGTTTTTGCATGAAAAAAACGGCTCTGGGACTCAAGTGGTTAAGGACTCTTGCTGGCGGATGTAAAAAAAACAGATGAAAAACTGAAGTAAACTTCATCCGTTTTTTTCTTTGAAAAAACAACTGCACTGACAAAACGAGTAGTGCGCATGTGTGAAACGGGAGGTTTGTGCAACAAAAAGGCATTAAAACTGCCTGGACAAAATCCAAATCCAACTTATACCACACAGCACATAAGATCAACTTACGTAGAAACTTACAAATAATGCAGCTGTTTAAGCTCCATACACACGATCGGAACATTGTACAAAAAAACCCAGTTTTCAAAGCAATCATGCGATAATCTGATTGTTAGTACACAGTTGTTGTCCAAAATGTTTCTCATACAATACCAGATTGTACGATTTTCGTTTAATCCGTACAGTTTTCATCTGAAAATATACATTACATCACTTCCGAATTTTTTTTTCTGTCGTACGAGAAATTTCATACTGTAGTAACCTATTTGTTTTTGGTACAGAGACATGCATCTAAAAAATAAATAAATAGACGATCATTTGTCTGATAATCATTCATCTGTGTGCACTAGGCTTTACATTTAGGCCTCGTTCACACCATGGTGCTGGGACGTCAGTTTTTCTGCACACGTTCTGAAGGGCACAAAAAAATTGCTCTCTGTGTGTCCTGTTCACACCAAAACAATGGTATCATGTGTGGATTTTTCTTTGCAGGAATCTGCATGGAAAGGAAACTGACGCGACATAATCATTGGTATGAACAGGACACCTAACTGACGAGCCTGAAAACTGACGTCAACGTGCATGAAAACTGATGTGAAACTGATGTCTCTGCACGTATGGTGTGAATGAGCCCTTCACTTTGACGTTGAATACCATTGTTATGGCAGCAGAAAGCTACCAAAACCATGGTATTTTTTAAACCTGCGGGTGGTCCGTTTTCAGATTAAAGTGGTCTCTGCGGCGGATTTGCCACAAGATCACTTTTATTGGCCCACCCCCTCTCACCACGTCCCGGTCATCTCCACAGCTTACCAGTGTCATCGGTAGCAGTGGAGACAATCCAATGCTGTTCACTCAGAGACATGAAGTCAAGTGAGGGAATGATGGCCCCCACTCGACTCCATAACTTTTTTTGATGGTACTAGCTCATTATGCCTTTGTCTTGCAGGTGTTTGTTTTTTTGTTTTTTGTTTTCAAAGTGGGTTTACAACCACTTTATTGACATTTAAAAAATCTTTATGATTGAGGAGAAAAATATAATTTAATTTTCATGACCTCATCTCTGTTATTCAAAATATAACAGCATCGTATCTGCCAAGGAGGAAATGCAACAGCAGGGAATACAGAACACAGACTACTTTATTAATCCCAAAGGGAAATTGGGAAATTGTTAAATTTTTATGTCATTCCTCTCCTCTCTCTCTGCAGCAAAAATGCTTGAAGCCAAAAACAGCAGCTGTAAAAATGTGCAGTGTGCACGAGGCCTTAATATTAGGAAACTTACCTGTCCAGGAATCCAGTGGTGACTTCACCTGAGCCGATTTTTCAATCAGCTATTGGGTGCTGCCACCGAGGGGAAACCGTAAGTGAAGCCTTGCGGCTTCACAGCCAGTTCTCTTCTGCACATGCACAAAGTGTGCTGAGTTCTGTGAATGGGCTGGCTGTGGAGGAAGGAGGAGGGGGGCTGAACTACCAGGTACCCGCTCACCCCCCCAAAGGTGCCAAATGTGGTAGCAGAGGGGAGAGGAGGCATACAAGCAGAGCTTCCCCTTTTGGATGAAGCTTTGTTTTAAGTGCATTTTACTCCTAAAAGAATCATCAGATTCAAGCATTATCAGAATCCATCTATCAAAAATACAGTTGGGATCGAGCCAATGACACATTCTATAGCACGTGGCGATTATTTCAAGTTTTGGGCTAATAATTCAAGGTTGCAATTTACTTTGACCTGATGACCTGTTTGTTGCCTACATTCAAAAACTGAAGATCAGCTATGTTAGGACCCTTTCACATGGGCAGACCAATCGGGTCTAACTGTTTGTTTTTGAGGTGGACCCTCCAGTCTCCTCTATGAAACAGTGCTTCCATTGACACCCACTGACATCTGTTCCCCATCCATTTGGCATATTGGATCGGATGGCAGTCTGGTGTAAACAGATAAGCAGTCTGTTTACATTGGACTGCCCATAGAGGAGAGTGGGCTATGTCTGTGTCTGCTCTGCATAAGCAGAGCAGACATGGACCAGCCATGAACCAGCAGGGATCAGCGGACAGATAACCCACTGAGCAGGCAGACTCCAACGGAGCTGTCCCGTGTGGAAGGGGCCTTATAGGGAAAAACTGGAAAGGTAATTATACCTAAGCACCGATTTTTATTACCTTTTGGTGTAAATTTCTCTTGAAAAATAGTAGTACACTTACTGTGCCTTGAGCATCATAGCTGTATACCTGAATTGTGAAATCGAAGGCACTAGAAAAAATGGGGTTTCCTCGCGCTATCAAAGTGAAAAATATCTGAATGTGGTATGTCGGTTAGATTGCTGCTAAAGTGTATACCATGCACTTGAACAAAAATAAATAAAAAAGGTGCAAACTATATACCATATATTACTACAAAGATGGAATATCCTTGTTTGATATTTATATGTGTTCTACCTCATAGATAAAGTGCAATAAATCAATAATTATACCAATACTAATGGTGAGTCCTAGTGCAAATTGCTGCTGAGCATGCAATTATTTAGCTGCTGTGCAAACTATGCAAATAAATTATTTTCAAAAAATGCGCAACACATTACCATAAATTCATGAAGTAAATAAAATAGCTGCTGCTGTGTAGATTATTATGAAGTCACGACCTGTGACGTAATGCATAGGGAAGTTATTGGATTAAGGAGCAACCGGAAGACACGCATAGAGACGTTTGTAACACAGCACATTGTTTGATCTGCCTGTCGTTTTCAGCATTGTTGTAAGTAGCCATTTTTTAACCACTTGAGACCCGCGCTATAGCCGAATGACGGCTACAGCGCGGATCTCCTTTTTTGGGACTACGTCTATTGACGTGGTCCCGTGCACGAGCGGCCTGAGCGGCCCCTGAGGGGCGCGCGCGGCGCGCTCTGTGATCGGCGAGTCTACGAGACTCGCCTGATCACCGATCCGTGCAAGGGGTCGATCCCGACCCCTTATCACGTGATCAGCTGTCAGCCAATGACAGCTGATCATGTGATATAACGGAGCCGGTAATCGGCTATTATTATAAAAAAAAGCCGATCACCGGCGGCCGTGATCGGGACATCAGTCCTGATCACGGCCAGCCCTGCCAGTGCCCACCTGCCCCCTGCTTTGCCTGCCTGAATAAAAAATGTGTCCCCCCTGTCAGTGCCACCCAGCAGTGCCCACAGTGCCACCCAGCAGTGCCACCCAGCAGTGCCCACAGTGCCACCCAGCAGTGCCCACAGTCTGCCTCAACAAAGGTGCTGCACCCCAGTGCCACATATCCGTGCCCAGCAGTGCCACCCATCAGTGCCCATCAGTGCCCAGCAGTGCCGCCCATCAGTGCCCAGCAGTGCCACCTATTAGAGCCACCTATCAGTGCCACTTATCAGTGCCCATCAGTCCCATCTATCAGTGGTACCTATCAGTGCCCCTTAGTGCCACCCATCCGTGCCACCCATCTGTGCCACCCATCCGTGCCATCTTATCTGTGCCCGTCTTTGCCCATCAGTGCCGCCTTATCTGTGCCCATCGGTGCCGCCTTATCTGTGCCTATTAGTGCCGCCTTAACTATGCCTATCAGTGCCCACCAGTGCAGCCTATCAGTGCCCACCAATGCAGCCTATCAGTGCCCACCAGTGCAGCCTATCAGTGCCCACCTGTGCAGCCTATCAGTGACGCCTCATCAGCGCACTTCAATGAAGGAGAAAAATGACCTGTTTGCAAAATTTTATAACAAACTATTAAACATGATTTTTTTTTTTTTTTGCGTCTTTTTTTGTTTGTTTAGCAAAAAATAAAACTCCCAGCTGTGATTAAATACCACCAAAAGAAAGCTCTATTTGTGGGAAAAAAATGATAAAAATTTCATTTGGGTACAGTGTTGTATGCCCGCGCAATTGTCATTCAAAATGCATCAGCGCTGAAAGCTGAAAATTGGTCTGGGACTGAGGGGGGTTTAAGTGCCCAGTAAGCAAGTGGTTAAACATAAATAAGCCTATTTGAGACATATTATGCTAGGGGATCTTCCTGCTTATTCCCCACTTTTAATGAATGGGCGAACTAACCAACTGGGAGCCATTATTTCAATACAGCATTCTTAAAGTGGGGTACCCCTTAAAAAAAAAAAATTAAAAGTCAGCAGCTACAAATACGGCAGCTGCTGGCTTTTAATAATCGGACACTTACCTGCCCCGGGGTCCAGTGATGCGGGGGAACAAAGCCCCCCCTCGTTCCCCGCGGCGCCGTCATGCATACTGTGGGCACCCGGCTGTGGCTTCACAGCCGGGCACCCACTGCGCATGCGCGAGCGGCGCAGGGCGCCGTGATACGCCGTACAGTCACCTGGGACACGTGACAGGTCCCAGGTGAATGTGCGGCGCAAGGGGAAGTGATGTCACCAGCCCGGGCAATGAAGAAGGCAGACTACGAGGGACCCCCTAGCAACCGGTATTTAGAGGTGCGTAAAAAAATTTTTTTTTGCCAATTATTTTTTTTTTATTTTTTTTATTAATTTTAAGCAGCTTTTCATTTTTTGGTGGCAACACCACTTTAAGGACATCATCCCTGGTTACCACCAGGGGCGTAACTATAGGGGGTGCAGCAGTCGCGACTGCAACTGGGCCCTGTGCTGCAGGGGGCCCATGCAGCCCCCTCTACATATGGCCGGCAGCAGCTCGGGCAGCTAGGGGTACCAATGCGCCATGCACACCGGTGGCTGGAGGTGGAGGGTGACTAGCAGAGCTCCATGCTTGACTATCGCACTGGCTGCTCTTTAGTTGTGCATTCCCCGCATGACCTGTGTCCTCAGCCGGCTCCTCAGAGTACCCCTTTCCTGCTCCATGCATTGCCGCTCAGTCCGATGTCTGTTCTCCCCAGCCAGAGTCCCGCCCCCCCCCCGAGTCCGGCCCACACTGCACTGCATACTTCTCCCGGGTAAACAAACTTTAAGCACACAGATGCAGTGCAGCCCTATGAGAGCCGGCTCCCGGAGGACATTGCAGGCTTGTCTGCCAGCCCCCCCTCCTCCCCCGTCATACACAGATGATGAAAGGTCTTTCTGGGAGATATGCTGATCACCCGTCCAGCACACTGGATGGAGCCCAGGCCAACATGGATGAGTGCGCGGCCTGCAGCTTGGTCATGGTGAGTGAGAGGACCCCATCCCCCACACACCATTACATACCCCCTCCATCTCCCCCTGGGGACAGGGGCCCCTTCTCACGTGGGAACAGCGACCCCCATCTCCCCTGGGGACAGGGACCCCTTCTCACCTGGGGGCAGTAACTTCATCTGCCCTGGAGAAAAGGACCTCATCTCTTCTGGGGACGGAGACCCCATCCTACCTAGGGACAGTCCCCCAATGGGGCACCTAAAAATAACAAATAAAAACAATAAAAAAAACTACTGATGCCAGTGGTGGAACTACAGGGCTCAGAAAGGTCATACCTGTGAGCACGCCCTGGAGTTCCACCGCCGGACTCAGAGGGAAGGACCCTGGCTGGGGTTCAGGGGGGCCCTTCATGGTTTCTTGCATCGGGGCCCTGAAGGTTCTAGTTACGCCACTGGTTACCACCCTTAGGAGGGCTCATCATTAGAAATATCTGAGTGGCATTTCTTACTCATTTAGAGGTAAGCGCATAGAGAGCACTGAGTGAAGCACACGAAGAGTACACAGTGGATGTCACCTGAAGAGTTTGCCTGTTACATTGCTGCACACCAGCACTTTTTGCACTCATTTGCACCTTTACTGTTTATGGATGAACTTTTATGGGTATCACTACTCAATATAAATAGTACTGTATTGGTACACCTACACACTTAAAGGTGTACACAAAGGATCATTTGATACTCTGCACTTTATGATAATCTTGCACCATTTTGCACTATTTAGTGTTCATTCAATTATTATTTAATATTGAGCACCTGATGATGATTTTCACGATTTTATACTATATTAATTGTTTGTTTTAATAATCTACACAGCAGCAGCTATTTCATTTACTTTATGAATTTATGGTAATGTGTTGCACATTTTTTCAAAATAATTTATTTGCATAGTTTGCACAGTAGCAGTTTGCACAGCAGCTAAATAATTGCATGCACAGCAGCAATTTGCACTAGGACTCACCATTAGTATTGGTATAATTATTGATTTATTGCACTTTATCTATGAGGTAGAATACATATAAATATCAAACAAGGATACGCCATCTTTTTAGTAATCTTTTTAATCTAAGGCACTGCCTTCTCTATTAATCTCAGGAAAGTTGGATTGAGATTTGGTGATGCCACTACTGTGTTGATGACTGTTCTTCTATTAGGAAGCTCTACCTGAAAAACTGTAGTATAGGCATCTCCCTGCTTCTGCTTCATTAATTTGTGGACTTGTGTTATATACACCTTTACTGCTCCTTTCTCATTGCTTGTGTATGTGTATATATATATATATATACATATATATATATATCTATATATATATATATATATATATTATTTATTTTTTTTGACACAGCTTCCACAGTTCAGGACCTCTGTGCAAGTGCGCTGATAAGGCAGTACAGGCAGTACCCTCCTGTACTGAGCCCCATCAATTCAAGAGGGGCCCAGGAATCTGACAAGCAGGAGGGTGGTGTCTACTGCCTCATCTCTGCAACTGACTCTCATGTAGCTCCCCCTGTTTTCCGTGGCCTTTCCACTGCTGCTGGAGGAGCCAAGAGCCAAAGGGGGATCTGTTCCAGTATCTGCAAATCTGCCCCCCCCCCCCCCGCTGGATCATTCACCCCCACCTTTGGGTCCTGCAGCACTGCTCATTCTAGGTGTCTTTCCCCTCCTCTTCCTACCTCCGGCTGCAGCTGCAATCGACATGGCTGTCAAATTAATACTTGCAGCAGTGTTCATACAGCTGCTGTAACCCATAGCATAACATAGGCTGCCTGCACACAGCTTCAGATATCTAAAAGCCACATAAATCACTGATTCACACTGTAGAAGCCATAGTGTCCATGCATGTGAATAAGCCCCACATCCTCATTCACTCACGAAGCTTTATTTATGAACTCAGTACAGTTTTATCTTTTCGATTTAGCAGGAATTTCATAAGTTATGTTGTGTTTGTGTCCGCTAGGTAGGCTGTACAGGGTCCCGTAATGTGCTTATTATATTCTAATAAGTTCTATCAGTACTGGGATCTGATCTACCCTAGTTTTTCTTTATCCATAACAATAGGCTAGGCTTTAAAGAGGAAGTAAACCCTGATGGGTTTTACTTCCTCTTTTGCTCCCTGCAAAGCCTGCAAATTAAAAGCATAATGGGCTAGTATGCATTGCATACTAGCCCATTATGTGGCACTTACCTGCAAAGGAATCCATCGCTGTGCCCTGTGCAAGCTGTGTCCATCTTCACCCCTCTTCGTTCCAGGGGCCGTGGACTCTGGCTCTGTGATGGCCGGAGCCGCGTGACATCACTCCCACACATGCACGTGGGAGCCGTCAGTAGCGTCACGCGCTGGGAGAAGAAATGACACGGAGGCCCATTTCTTCCCAGCACATGCGCCAATTACATCATCAGCGCACTACAAGTGAAATATCTCCTAAACGGCGCATGTTTAGGAGATATTTCCACTACCTAACTATAGGTAAGTCTTATTCTAGGCTTACCTATAGTTAAAAGTTACTAGGGAGGGTTTACAACCACTTTAAATGAAGTGTTCAAGCAGAGTTAAGATTATCACTACTGACGCTGCAGCAGATGACCATTGGAAGAAGACTTCATTTTGGACAAGTACAGTAAGAGAAGCTGAAAGCAAGAAAAAAAGCTGGTGAAAGAAACACCCGAGAGACAGGACTAAACAAATTCCTAAAGAGCATAAGTGATAGCAAAATGCCAATAAGAAAATAGTAAAAACTGCAAAACAATTGTCTTGGGAGATGTTTAGGCATTTTTTAGATGAAGGTTTTATTGAGAACTGAAAGCTGATTTATAAGGTTCTTAAAAGTCTGAGATGAGAAAAAGAATGCCTATTGAAATTCATTAAAGATAAGAGAGGAAGACACCTAACAAATAAAATGGAAAACATAGAATAATGAAAAATGTACATTTAAGAGTTGCTTGTAAGTGAACCTTAGGGGAATAAGACAGAAACGAAAAGTGACTGGAATGGCTGCATAGAAAGCAGAAAAAATAACATAATGATAAAAGAACTGAAGCATGCTTTAAAGAAAATGATGCATGGAAGTAAAAGGAAGTATGATATCTCACTAGAGATGTCGACATTATAGGGCAGCAGAGAGAACATTTTAATTGGAGGTGTTAAAACTGGCATGGACAGAAAAAAAAGTTCCCAAAGGCTTGGAAGTTTCATGAATAATCCCAGTTTAATGACTATAGAAATTGGCAAAACCACCATTACATGTGACAGGGTGGGGGAATAATTTACTCAGTCATACTGGACTGAGAAGAGAGATCATGTCCTCCTTTTTGTCTCATTACTCCCCAGTGCCTAGTAAATATCAAGATCTGAGTTATAAGGTCATCACACATTGGTATAAGGTCCTGTCTCTTTTGAAGACAATTTACCCAGATGCAGTGAACAACACCTGTTGGCTATGCAGGGAGGCAGAGGGTACCATGTTGCATATCTTTTGGTCCTGCCGACAATTGTAAGGGTTTTGGTCCAAGGTGCAAGGCACGATAAAGCAGCTCACTGACTACGACTTGGGCTTTGACCCGGCCAGATATCTCTCAAAAATATAAAAATTCAATGTTGATCCACCTTCTAAATGTGGCTAAGACCTGCATTCCGCACTCTGTGGAAGCTTGAATCACCCCCTTTGATCTCACTATGGCTTACCAAAACCGCTGATATTTATACCATGGAAAGTATTACTGCAACCTTGCGAGGTAAAGAAGAGAAATTCAACAAAAAGTGGTTCCTTTATACTTTCTCTAGGGAATATGGCACCGAAATAGTAGAGGGGGAATAAGGACCCCACACCCTACCCTTTCCTTTTTCCCTTTTATCTTTCCATTCTCCACCCCCCACACTTTTTTATACCCTTTAGCTAGGTTTTGTTACTTTGTTGTTTTGTTGTTTGAGAAAATAATGAATGCTCAGATGGCAGAGACTCAAGTGTCTGTTATCACTGGTGTTTTATGACATGGATTATGACTTCTGTGCCTTCTGTGATTACTTATGATGTGATTTATGTTACACGCTATATCTCTTGGTATGCAATGGCAAATTTTTCTCACATGTCTGTCTGTAAGAAAAGTTGTTTACAATAATAATTGTTTTGAAATAAAGAATAAAAAAAAAAAAAAAATCTGAAGAAAAAAATGTCTGCAATATTGGAGATGTTGTGTCACTTATCCATGTAGTTTCATCAGCTCAAACTCTTTTGGAACAAGAAAGCCACTTGGATGAATGAGGAAAAGATGATCCGCACTCCAGTGATTGCTCTTAAAAAATGTTGTATTTATTAACAAGCCACAGTGACCAAACGCAAATAAGAAAGGTTGACGCGTTTCAGCCTATAAGGCCTTAGTCATAACCACCTGGTGGTTATAACTTAGGCCTTATAGGCTGAGATGTGTCAACCTTTCCGCTCTGACACCTTCCATTTGAGGATGCCCCACAGATGCTCACAAGGGTTTAGGTCTGGAGACATGCTTGGCCAGTCCATCACCTTTATCTTCAGCTTCTTTAGCAAGGCAGTGGTCATCTTGGAGGTGTGTTTAGGGTTTTTATCATGTTGGATAACTGCCCCATCGGCCCAGCCTCTGAAGGGAGGGGATCATGCTCTACTTCAGTATGTCACTGTACATGTTGGCATTCATGCTTCCCTCAATGAACTGTAGCTCCCCAGTTCCGGCAGCACTCATGCAGCCCCAGACCATGACACTCCCACCACCATGCTTGACTTTAGGCAAGACACACTTGTCTTTGTACAACTCACCTGGTTGCTGCCACATGTGATTGACATCATCTGAACCAAACAAGTTTATCTTGGTCTCATCAGACCACAGGACATGGTTCCAGTAATCCATGTCCGTAGTCTGCTTGTCTTCAGCAAAATGTTTGCAGGCTTTCTTGTGCATCATATTTAGAAGAGGCTTCCTTCTAGGATGACAACCATGCAGACCAATTTGATGCAGTGTGCAGTGTATGGTCTGAGCACTGACAGGCTAACCCCTCACCCCTTCAACCTCTGCAGCAATGCTGGCCGCACTCATACGTCTATTTCCCAAAGACAACCTCTGGATATGATGCTGAGCATGTGCACTAAACTTCTTTGGTCCACCATGGCGAGGCCTGTTCTAAGTGGAACCTGTACTTTTAAACCACTGTATGGTCTTGGTCACAGTGCTGAAGCTCAGTTTCAGGGTCTTGGCAATCTTCATATAGCCTAGGCCATCTTTATATAGAGCAATGATTCTTTGTTTCAGATTTTTATTTGCCATGAGGTGCCATGTTGAACTTCCAGGGACCAAAAATGAGAGAGTGAGAGTGATAACACCAAATTTAACACACCTGCTCCCAATTCACACATGAGACCTTGTAACACTAATGAGTCACATGACACCGGGGAAGCAAAATGGTTAATTGGGCCCAATTTGGACATTTTCACTTAGAAGTGTACTCACTTTTGTTGCCAGTGGTTTAGACATTAATGGTTGTGTGTTGCGTTATTTTGAGGGGACAGCAAATTTACATACATTTGTTATACAAGCTGTACACTCACTACTTTACATTGTAGCAAAGTGTCATTTCTTCAGTTTTGTCACATGAAAAGATATAATAAAATATTTGCAAAAATCTGAGGGGTGTACTCACTTTTGTGAGATACTGCATATAGAAGAAGTAAATGTATAAGGAGACCATGTTGGTTGTAAAATGTCTTGTATTCATCTGTGCTGTTACCTACAGCTGCAAAGCAAGGCAAATGTTGATTTTAGTTAATATGATGGGACAGAATTAGGAATTAGAGCAGCAGGCATGACCTTAGTGCAATCCTGCACAACGCATAATACTGATTATATAGCTTTCAAGGGCTGCACATGCAAACATAATAACTGAGGAAAGTCTGCCCAGTGCAAAATGCTGAATGAGGAAATTTGAAAATGATAGAGGCCAAGAATGTGGAAGGATAATACTGAAAAATGACTAGGCAACTGGGGTCTAGACTGGAAATTGAGGACAGAATATATAGGAATCTTATTTGTTTCAATAAGTGTAATCCTCAATACCATCCCATCTGTATGTTACTGATATCTAAGGCCGCGTACACACGGGCGGATTGTCTGGCCAACTAAGTTCGTCAGACAATCCGACAGACAGTCCGTCCTACTTTTGAATAAACGGACTTGACCACACACGACGAACAGACAGTCCGCTGAAAGCTTGCGCGATGACGTGCACGGCACGTACGACGGGACTAGAAATTCGACGTCCAATACACTGCAATGCAACCTTCGGCCGTGTAAATCCTTTCTGAGCATGCGCCCAAACTTAGTCCGTCCAACTTGCCTACTCACGAGCGGACTGTCCACTGAAACCAAGTTTGGACGGACTGTATTACGGAAATTCCGAAAGACTTGGTCCGCCAGACTGTCCGCTGAAAAAGTCCGCTGAAGCCCACACACGAGTGGATTGTCCGCTGAAACACGTTTCAGCGGACTAAGTTGGACGGACAATCCTCTCGTGTGTACGCGGCCAAAGACATTCATGACTAGCTTGTTCTTTGGCAGTTTGTGTTTATCATCCGACAACAAATCCTTTTTGGTAGACTGATCTGTTTTCTTGAGACTTCACAGTTTTTGCAGAGCACTTGAAGCACAAGTTCTAGTTGACACTTTTCCAATTTGTAGCAAATTTGCGTGCCAGGTCTCTAGCAAGAGAAAAGTTGCAATGGTGAGTCTACAGCAGGAGCTCTGCAAGTCTACAGCATAAAAATTCAGCCCTAGTGACCCCTGTGGTGGGATGACTATTGCACAACATAACTGAACCAGAACTTGCAGCAGACTTGCAGAATGTTTGCAAACAAAGTTGATCTGGAGTCATGCAATGTGGTTTTGCTGCAATTGTGCAAGAAACAAGGAAAGCCCGGAGCGAAAAGAAATAAAATGAAGAAATAGCGTAGGGCTGGGCATGACTGTGTTAACAGGGTGCCAGAAGTGCGAGGGCTCGTATGATTGGAGGAGAATGGGGGAGGAGGGGATAGGAGAGTAAAAAGGAGCTGGCTCCTCTCCCAGGCATCAGTCAGCGTGCAGGAGAAAGCTTGGAGGAGCCTTGCTGATCGGCGGCACGGAGGGTTGGATGGCGGCGGAACGGTAGGCGGGGGCCGAGGGAGCGGGCGGCATGTGCGGGTGTCCCCGCGTGCTGGCTGACCAGTGCCGCTGGAGCCCCTCTCACAGGACTTTTCCCAGGGACGACGTCGGGCCGGAAGGGTGCTGCCCGCGGTGCACATGGATGGGGGATCCTAACCCCCCCCCCAACGGCACTCGGCGACGGGGGGCCTCCGGGAACGGTGAGGTGAGCGGCGGTGGCGGCACCCGGTCCCGATCTTCCAGGAGCACATGTGGTCCGCAGCTGGCGGCGGGGGCGGAGCTGTGGTGGAGACCATGGCCGACGGCCGTTCGCTCTCCGGAGGCCGCCTCGGGTGCACAACCCCCCCCCCCCACACCGACCAGTGGTAGGCGGGCGATCGGGGGACCTGGGCAGTTTTCGCCCCCCCCCCCCACTGCGGCGAGAGGAACGCGCGGGCTCCCTCAACCCCCCCCCCCTGGCAGTGTGTCGGCAGGGGCGGTGGAGCTCGGCACCAACACACGTACTGGACTGATGACTCCTGCGGCGGACATCGGGCCTGCACTGCCCGGCCGGTGGCTTGCAACGCACTGGTCAGTGGTTGCGTCTGATGGGGACAGGTCGGGGGACAGGGGTGCCCCCCCCCCCACTCAGCCATGCCCAGGCCCGGCGATGGAGTTCCGGCGCGAGGAGGCGGAGGCAACGGCCGCGCGGATGCTCGGCATCCTGGGATGCTTCCCCAGGAGGGCTGCGGATCGCTGGGGGACGGACGGTTGGAGCAACTTTAGAGGGAGATGCATGGTCGGTGTCAGAAGAGGAGGAAGAGCCCCGGAGACGATCGGCGGGACCTTCGGCTGGTGGGACTCGCACCAGGCTACTAGGTGATGCCTTTCACGCTTTTCTAATTTTTGGCAGTATGTGTGTTAGCAGAGGGGATCGGTATGGGTGGGCCCAGGCCGCGGCATAAGGGGCAGGACACGCGGTCGTGTTTGCGTGGGGGTTTTTCCCCGGGTGCTTTTGGCTATCATTCACGCACGAGCCAGGGTGGATACGGGAGCATGGGGGTTTCCGGATAGGGGGCTGGGGGGCCCATCAGTAGCCTGGTTATATAGGGGGGTGCACGGGGCTGGAGGCGGCTAGTGCTCAGGTGGCTGGGGGTTGTTTATCTGCCTCTAACCTACGAGGCAGGGTGGGTGCTGGTGAGGGCCCCTCGACACGTGCCTTACTTGGGGTTCTAGGGTCACCTGTGGAAGGTGGGGGCTGGGGCACGGTGCGCCTGGAGGCTTTGGACGTGGGGCGTAGACGGCTGGGGTACAGCGAACAGGGAACACGATGTGGGAATGCGGCGGTACAGTGGGAGCTTGCAGGATTTTCCCTGCTTCGGTGCTGGCTTTGGCGATTAGGTTGGAGTTTTACCCCGGGGCGGGGGACCACATGGGAAGGACTGGAGGGCCGGCCCCATCGGGGGTATGGAGGTCTCGCCATGCCTGGGGGACAGTAGCGAGTGGGGCCCAGAGGAGGTTATTTGCCCCTTTCTGCCTCGGTAGAGGCGGGGGGTTTGTGCCCTTCTGAATTGGGTGCCCCTTCCTGGCTGGGGTGGGTCTGTGATTGATAAAAAAAAAAAAGAAAAACGGTGAGCATCTAGACGGGGTGAGGGGACCCATGGACAATGGGTAGGGCTGGACCCAACTGAGGCGGGGTGGCCCGATCCTATTGGTACAAATGGGGTCCTTTCCTATCTGGGAAATGCCACGGTGGGTTAGGGGCATCCGAGTTGGGGAGGCCCTCCCTAACTTGGGAAAGTAGTGGGTGTGGCTGATTTTAGTAGTGGGGGTTTCCTTTCCATCGGTCATGAAACGGTGGATTGGGGGCCAGTCTGAGGTATGGAGGCCCCTTCCTGATTGGTATAGGATGGGGGGGTTGGGGCCCATTGGTGGCGTGGATTCGGTCTTTCCTTATTAAGTTGGGGACTTAGGCTGCTTTCACACTGGGGCGGTATTCAGGCGTTACAGCGCTAAAAATAGCGCCTGTGTAACGCCTGAAAAAAACCGGCCCCTTTAACTCCAGTGTGAAAGCCGGAGGGCTTTCACACTGGAGCGATGCGCTGGCAGGACGGTGAAAAAAGTCCTGCCAGCCGCATCTTTGCAGCGGTGAAGGAGCGGTGTATTCACCGCTCCTATACCGCTGCTACCCATTGAAATCAATGGGACACCGCGGCAATACCGCCGGCAAAGCGCCGCTGCAGCGGCGCTTTGCGGGCGGGTTTAACCCCTTTTCGGCCGCTAGCGGGGGTTAAAACCACCCCGCTAGTGCCCGCGCACCGCCGCTAAAACGACGGTAAAGCGCCGCTAAAAATAGCGGCGCTTTACCGCCGACGCTGCTCTCGCCCCAGTGTGAAAGCAGCCTTAGGGGGGGGCCCAGCGGGGGTATGGGTGCCCCTTCTGAGTTTAGGAAGGGGGTGGGTCGGACACATCGGAGGTACGTGTGTCCCTTCTGCACTGGGTCGGGCCTATTTGAGGATGGGGGTCCTTTCCTACCGGTGGACGATTGTGGGTCGAGGCCCTTTTGGGGGGTATGGGTGTACCTTAGTAGCGGTGGATGTCGGGGGGGCTGGGCCCCTCGGAGGTATGGTTGTCCCTTCCAGACGGGGTAGCGGTTGGTTGGAGCCCATCAGAGGGATGGGTCCCTTCCTGCCGGGCACAACTGTTGGTGGGGGCCCATCGGTGGGCGGGTGTCACTTCCTCACTGGGGAAATGTTGGTGGGGCCCATTGGAGGTATGGGTGTCCCTTCAAAAAAAAAATAAAATAAAAAAATATGAAAGAAAAGAAATTTCTTGGTTGGGGCCCATCGGAGTCATGGGTGGCCTTTCCTAATGGTGGAGAAATGTGGTTGGGGCCCATCGTAATTATGGGTGGCCCCTCCTTACGTTGGAATTCTGTGGGTGGGGGCCCATCGAAGGTATGGGTGTCCCTTGCTCGGTGTTGGATATGTTGGTTGGGCCCATCAGAGGATGGGGGTCCTTTACTGACATTATGGTGGTGACCTTGGGGTATCAAGTGTCCGGTGAGTACGTGACTGGTTCATTTTACTATCGCGTTGGTAGCATGGAGGTGTACGGTGAGTATTTGGTAAGTATGTAAGTGGTGCATTTTACGGTTGCAAGGGTGACAGCGGGGCATCGGTGAGTATTTGGTGAGTGGTTGTTGTTACAAGCACGACTATGGGGCGCTGCATAGATATTAGGGCATTAGGCGAGGTGGTTTCAGTGGTTAGGTATGGTCTGTTATTGGGTAGGGGTGATGCCGGACAGGCATGTATGGGTGTGCTACCGTAAGGACAGGCGGTTAGGTTTTCTCCTTGGGCCAGTGGAAGGGGGTTCCATCCGCATTCGGAAGTACGCCGGTGGGATACATAATGCATGTCAACGGTATGGTTTCCAGTGGTGCTGGCTCTGGAGGAAGGGGGGAGTATGTTGGGGTTCTGTCGGGTGCTTCAATGGAGACGTCACATGGGTGGTATGGGTTACCAGATGTTTGCAGTCTAATTTCGGCTGGGGGTCGGGCTGTTCTGTCCTTTAGGATTGAGAGATTTGTGGGCCTCAGTTAGGGGTGCTGTCCACCTCTCGGGGGTGGGAGTGTCATGGCTTAAGCTTTGTTTCGCTGGCGTCATGCAGGAGCTCGGTAATGGGGTTATGGCGATTTTACAACCAAGTGGTTTTTCTTTGTCCCGCCTGCCGGGGTTGGGATCCCTGGAGGTTGGGTCAGGCGGGCCATAAAGGCGATAGGCAAGGACCTTTGCTTCATCCTTGCGGGGTTTTGGGCAGGCATGTCTGTCGTTGTTGCTTCGTGCAGCGTAGGCACGGTGGGGCCCAAGGGGGGGGTCACTGGTTCTGCGCTGGGGGTTGCGGATCATGAGGCGGTGGTTTCGTGTGTTTTTTCTACAAATTCGCAGGACTGCTGGTACCTCATTGCCAGATCAGCGCTGAATGGGTGTCTGTCCTCTCGTTGCGCCTGTACACGGACCACACTGTGTAGTTTTTTAGATTTTCCGGAATCCATTTATGTATTATTTGTTTATAAATATTTAGCTCATTGGGTTTTGGGGGTTCTATCGGGTAAGAAGTTTCCTTGTTCACGAGGGAAGGTTTCTCACTGGCGTTTCCGTTCGGGCACGTGGGGTCGGCGCTTGGGTTAGCCTTCCTGAGAGGTTCAGGAGGGGGCAACGCCCAGTTGGGGCGCAAATGCGAACGGTGAGCCCGCAGGCGTGGGGGGGTCTCTGTTGCCACGTCGGGATGGTTGCGCTAGGTCCAGATTTCAAGGCAGTTTTGTCTATCGGATTACGGGTGTCAGGTGGCAAGAAACAAAAAAAAAAAAAAAAAAAAACACATTAATTAACAAACAGGTATGTTTTTGTGGTGGTGGGTTGTCAATATGTGAGTAGCTTGGTGTGTCTAAAGGGGGGGCTGCTGGGTACTGTGTCGCGGGGCGGTGGCAGCCATGGGCGCTTGCAGTCTATTTGGAACAGGACGAGGGTTATGAAGGTGGTTTCGGGCACGTCCGCAGGGCTGTCTTGGGGGCCACTAGCGGTGGGCCCAACATCGCCGGCCCATCTATTTGGGTGGCCTGGTCGGTGGAGGGTATGAGCATAGCGCCATAGGGGTTTTTCATGGGTAGGTCAGCAGATGCTGGGTTTGGACTGGCGAGGTTGGTCGGTGGGCAACTAGAGGTGCGGTCAAGGTGACGGAGTAACTCTTATGCTGGGGTTTCCATCTGTGAGCTCAGGGTTTTACAGCAGCATGTAGAGGTGGTTGGGGTTGGAGGGGCGCCCAAGGGTAAGGTTTTTCCCTTGTGCGCTGTGGCGGGTGTTGGTCTTTGCAGGTGAATGAAGAAACCTCGGAAAATGGAGAGTCCGGGACCCATGGTGGTATGGTTCCCGATGGTGGTATTACAGCTAACGGTGGTTTAACTGGAATTTGGTTAACGAGTGCACTGCGGTCAGTTGGTCGTCTCCGAGCCAGTATGTCGGCGAGAGGCCTATTATCTGATTTAAAAGGTACCGCAGTGCATTACTATTATTAAACAGATGGTATGAGAAGTGCATGCAAAGACCAATGCAAATATCAGATGTTGATGGTTATGTTCATTTACATTTATGGTTTAATAAAGGGGCTGCTACAGCCAAAGTTTACTCCAACCTGGTGTGGTCTCTATTAATGGGAAGAATGGTAAAGGGGCTGTAGCAAACAATGGTCAGGCAGTATGGAAGCACAGAACATCTGTTATACAACAGTCAAGGAAAGCCCGGAGCGAAAAGAAATAAAATGAAGAAATAGCGTAGGGCTGGGCATGACTGTGTTAACAGGGTGCCAGAAGTGCGAGGGCTCGTATGATTGGAGGAGAATGGGGGAGGAGGGGATAGGAGAGTAAAAAGGAGCTGGCTCCTCTCCCAGGCATCAGTCAGCGTGCAGGAGAAAGCTTCCCACCCACCCTCCCTGTTTTGCTTTCTTGGATGAATTTGTCTTCTTTTTTCTTACAGATTGGTTTGTCTCTGGTTGTCGTGGCAGCTGGCGGGTGTTGGTCTTTGCAGGTGAATGAAGAAACCTCGGAAAATGGAGAGTCCGGGACCCATGGTGGTATGGTTCCCGATGGTGGTATTACAGCTAACGGTGGTTTAACTGGAATTTGGTTAACGGGTGCACTGCGGTCAGTTGGTCGTCTCCGAGCCAGTATGTCGGCGAGAGGCCTATTATCTGATTTAAAAGGTACCGCAGTGCATTACTATTATTAAACAGATGGTATGAGAAGTGCATGCAAAGACCAATGCAAATATCAGATGTTGATGGTTATGTTCATTTACATTTATGGTTTAATAAAGGGGCTGCTACGGCCAAAGTTTACTCCAACCTGGTGTGGTCTCTATTAATGGGAAGAATGGTAAAGGGGCTGTAGCAAACAATGGTCAGGCAGTATGGAAGCACAGTACATCTGTTATACAACAGTCATGTGAAGCCTGGCAAGTCTAGCAATAACTTATCAAGTAATTTTTAAACTTGAAGCACAATTGCTTGTTATCTGGGATGGGATGTTGTCCTTTTTACAAACTGGATGATTTATTGTCCAAATAAATGTTTTATTGAGTTGGTCATCCTTTCTCAAACAGTTATATAACCCCAGTCAGATAAAAAATGATTTTTGTGTTTCTCCTTGTGAGATTTATAGTAGTTCAGAAGTGTATGATTCCTTAGCTTGAATGTAGTATTTTACTTGTAGCTTGCACTCATCCCCAAAACAAATAATTATAACATTCTCAAAAATCTGTGTAATGGCCCTTACAAAATTACAATAGAAAACACCCCAGGGCAACCCAAAGTGTAGAATGAGCAGTGAAACATTACTTAAGCCTAGTACACACAATTAGAAAATCGGACGAAAAAAATGCCGCTTTCAAAGCGAGCCTACGATAATCTGATCATTAGTACACAGCTTTTGAGAGCTGATCATAACAGTTCAATTGAAATTATCCGAAGGGACACACACTAAACTTTTTCTCCTATGATACCAGATAGTATGATTTTTGTTTAACCACTTGCTTACTGGGCACTTAAACCCCCCTCAGTCCCAGACCAATTTTCAGCTTTCAGCGCTGATGCACTTTGAATGACAATTGCGCGGGCATACAACACTGTACCCAAATGAAATTTTTATCATTTTTTTCCCACAAATAGAGCTTTCTTTTGGTGGTATTTAGTTACAGCTCGGAGTTTTATTTTTTGCTAAACAAACAAAAAAAGATGCAAAAAAAAAATAAAAAAAAAATCATGTTTTAATAGTTTGTTATAAAATTTTGCAAACGGGTCATTTTTCTCCTTCATTGAAGTGCGCTGATTAGGCGGCACTGATAGGCTGCATTGGTGGGCACTGATGGGCTGCATTGGTGGGCACTGATGGGCTGCATTGGTGGGCACTGATAGGCTGCACTGGTGGGCACTGATAGGCATAGTTAAGGCGGCACTAATAGGCACAGATAAGGCGGCACCGATGGGCACAGATAAGGCGGCACTGATGGGCAAAGATGGGCACAGATAAGATGGCACGGATGGGTGGCACGGATAAGTGGCACGGATGGGTGGCACGGATGGGCACTGATAGGTACCACAGATAGATGGGACTGATGGGCACTGATAGGTGGCACTGATAGGTGGCTCTGATAGGTGGCACTGCTGGGCACTGATGGGCGGCACTGCTGGGCACTGATGGGCGGCACTGCTGGGCACTGATGGGCGGCACTGGGGTGCAGCACCTTTGAGGCAGATTTTGGGTGGCACTGTGGGTGGCACTGCTGGGTGGCACTGTGGGTGGCACTGTGGGCACTGCTGGGTGGCACTGTGGGCACTGCTGGGTGGCACTGTGGGCACTATGGGCACTGCTGGGTGGCACTGACAGGGGGGCACTTACTTTATTTCAGGATGGCACTGCGGGTGGCAGGTGGGCACTGGCAGGGGGCAGGTGTCCGTTTAAATTGCTGGCCGTGATCGGGACTGATGTCCCGAACACGGCCGCCGGCGATCGGCTTTTTTTTTTTCTCCTCGCGCTGTCAGCGCGAGGAGGAATACTAGCCGATTACCGGCTCCGTTTTATCACATGATCAGCTGTCATTGGCTGACAGCTGATCACGTGATAAGGGGTCGGGATCGACCCCTTACACGGATCGGTGATCAGGCGAGTCTCACGGACTCGCCGATCACAGAGCGCGCCGCGCGCGCCCCTCAGGGGGCGCGCAGGCCGCTCGTATCCGGGATGACGTCAATAGACGTAGTCCCGGAAATGTGGGTCCGCGCTATTGCCGTCATTTTGCAATAGCGCGGTACCCAAGTGGTTAAGTAGTACAATTTACGTCCAAAAATACAACGCAATACATTACCTCATTTCCTAATTTTTATTCTGTTCTACAAGAATTTTTGTAACTTTAATAACCTCTTTGTTTTCGATATGGAGATAATCTCATTGTGTGTACCAGGCTTTAAGAAGAGTGCATATCTCAATATCTGAAGAGGAATATGATAAAACATCCTAAACCGATATAGCATGTTTACTTTGAATTTCAAGGTACTGTTTCATGTATACAGTAACTACTTTGTGTCAAGATATTTTTGTAAGCTGTGAATTTAAGGGTCATTGATGACTTATGTCACACAATTTTGGTACAAAATTGACCTCCTCCCCATCACATTTCATCACAAAACTCTGATTCTTTCCCACCTGCTCTAAGAATATATTTTCAATAACTCATTTGGGCCTTATACATCCACAGTTTCCTAAACTCGTCTGACCTAAACCCCAAAGAGAATCTGTGGGGTATTGTCAAGAGGTAGATGAGAGACACCAGACGTAACAATGCAGATGAGATGAAGGCCACTATCAAAGCAACCTGGGCTTCTACAACAGCTCAGCAGTGCCACAGGCTGATTGCCTCTATGACACTCCGCATTGATGCAGTAATTCAAGCAAAAGGAGCCACGACTGAGTATTGGTATAGTGCATACTATACCGTACATGGGCATACTTTTCAGTAAGCCAACATTTCTGTATTCAAAATCTTTTTTTTTTATTGGTCTTTATGTGTTCACTGGCATTTACATGGTAATGACAGTCATTAACATATGAAAACCGTGATTTATTGTCAAAGTTGACCTTGACCTCACCATTTCTTTTTCAATACATTTTTTATTGAAGGTTTGCAGTATTGTTGCAGCATAAGAATTGATGACAGTCAAGTTCAATTGAAAAATATATCGCCAGTACATAAAGACTTATGCCGCGTACACACGATCGGAATTCTCGTCGGAAAAAGCTCTGATGGTTTTCCCGATGGAATTCCAATGGATGTCGGCTCAAGCTGTCTTGCCTACACACGGTCACATCAAATTCCGATCATTTATAACGCGGTGACGTACAACACGTACAACGTGACTAGAAAAAGGAAGTTCAATAGCCAGTAGCCAATAGCTTCTGTCTCGTAGTTGAATCTGAGCATGCGTGATTTTTTGGAGTGTCGGAATTGCATACACACGATCGGAATTACCGATAGAAAGTTTTTTCCGTCTGGAAAATTGAGAACATGCTATCAATTTTTGGCTGGTGGAAATTCGGACAGCTAAATTCCGATAGAGCATACACACAGTCGCATTTTCCGATGAAAAGCTCTCATCTGTCTTTTTTCTGGAATTCCGATCGTGTGTACGCGGCATTACATTTGTGAATCCCCTAAACCTTGTGTGATGGGTCAGGGCAGCGCTGGGTATGGAGGTCACCTGAAAACCCAATTTTTTACTGTTTGTTTGAAGTGGTTTCCAGTATATATAAACTCTTAGGCCGCGTACACACGGGCGGACTGTCCGCCCAACTAGGTTCGTCAAACAGTTTGACAAACAGTCCGTTCAAAATTTGCATGAGCGGACTTGACCACACACGACGAACGAACAGTCCGCTGAAAACTTGCGCGATGACGTGAATGGCACGTACGACGGGACGAGAGATTCGAAGTCCTATACACTGCAATGCAACCTTCGGCGTGTAAATCCTTTCTGAGCATGCGCGGAACTTAGTTTGACGAACAAGCCTACACATGAGCGGACTGTCCGCTCAAACCAAGTTTCAGCGGACAGTCTTACTGAAATTCCGAAAAACTTTGTTCGTCAGACTGTCCGCTGAAACTGTCCGCTGAAGCCCACACACGAGCGGACTGTCCGCTGAAACACTGTTCAGCGGACAAAGTTGGACGAACAGTCCGCCCGTGTGTACGCGGCCTTACTGCATCATATCATCAATGTGACAAGACTACTTTTAAGCCAAATATAATTTTAGCTTGTGCCAATAAAGTAGATGTGAGCCCTAATGGAATGAAATTTTATTTGCAAAGCAATGTGTAACATAGACAGCTGCCGTCTTTTTTTGTGCTTTTCTCATCTTTGCTCATTGCATTTTGGATTACAGTTAAATCAATGTTTAACATGTTTTCAAGAAGAATATTGAAACATTTGTTATTCTGTTATTTTATGTTGTACTAAATTAAAGTTGACAGATGTATTTTTCTGATAAAAAGCTAAAAAGGGCACCATGGAATGTATTAGTAAAGCTACAGCACCTGTAATATGTGTTATACTCATCTTATACAGCCAAGTGCCACCATATTTATAGCTTATTTATGAAGCCAACATATTTATAAGGTGAACACAACATTCATTTATCTGATCCAGTTCTCCAATTAACCCCATAAGTGTATATAAACCATAAAACAAAAAATTTAATACATTGGAGCATAACCGTCATAAGCTGTGGGCGTTGTTTTAGATCTTTTTTTTTTTTTTTTAATTCTCCTTTATTTTAACGTGCTGATCGTGATCCTGGCAATAACACGCTTTTTAGGCTAGGGTCACTCATTAAACTGTATCAGAACACTAGAAACATTACGGGACTGAAGAGTTCCTCCCCTTCTAGAGGGGTCAGGTCCTGTAGTCCATAGAACAATGTAACTGGTGAGAATGCAGGACAGACAAAGAGCACGGAAAGTTATTATCTGACAAAATTGCTTACAAAATAAACATATTTTTTGCCCGTCAAACAAAATGCTTTTAATAGTATATTAAATAAACCAACATAGGCTATCCATTTGGCTTTCTCAGTTCCAATCAGTATCAGAATTATATCCCAGCTTCTATACTCATGTGGGTAACTTAAGCTGGCCATACATGAATGGAAATTTGGTCAGTTAACCCCTTGCTTACTAGGCACTTAAACCCCCCTCCTATCCAGACTAATTTTCAGCTTTCAGTGCTGTCACATAGTTAGTAAGGTTGAATAAAGACACCAGTCCATCCAGTTCAACCTGAGTGAGTGTCTGCAATTGTCCCTATCCCTGTACATTGTACATCACACACTCACATTGGTCCCTACCCTCAAGGGGAGCACAATCCAAGGTCCCCATTCATATACTAGGGCCAATTTTGGACAGAAGCCAATTAACCTACCTGCATGTCTTTGGAGTGTGGGAGGAAACCAGAGTACCCGGAGGAAACCCACGCAGGCCCAGGGAGAACATGCAAACTCCAGGCAGATAGTGTTGTGGTTGGGATTTGAACCAGCCAGGGACGTCTTTAATATTGATTGGACACTGGGCAAGAATTTTCTTGGGACCCCCCTCATGCAATTTCACTCTCCACCTGCTCTGAGACATACAATAAATAGCAGTTAGACTTAAAATAAGTTTACTGTATCAGATCAGGCAGTGATTGCGATTAGTTGTCATTGGTTACATATAATTACTGCTTAATGCCTGGTTGCTAGAGGTTACAGTACATATTACGGTTCACTGTGGAATCTCTCCATATATCGAGGAAGGAGAAAAGGGTGGAAGGTCGTTCCCTTTGGATGTTCTTCCCCGTGGAGTAACCAGATCCTGCACTGTGAATCATACAGGCCTGCTTGCCCTTCGTGGGCATAGGGATTCGGTGAGTGGGGAGCTGAGGGGGTGAGCATGGAAGTCACTTGAATTTCATATGTTTGAGCATCAGTCACTTTAAACTGCATCTGCTTGAAGACCTAGAGCATATATTAATTCTACCTTGGTCTTGTAATGGAAATTTGTAGGTTCTGTATATAATTGTATTCTATTTTATATGTATTGCACAATGCCCTCACTGTGCACATGGCACTAACAATGTTTTCAGTACATGTTTTGCATTCTTTCAAGTCCAGATTAGAATTAGCCTGCCTATGTAACGCCCCTTGTTACCATAAACGTACAATTGTAATATTAATGTGATACCTACGTAATCATGTGTATAAAAGCCTTCAAATGCGTCATAATAAAGGAGAACGGTTATTGGAAAGATGCTGAGCGTATCTTTTGTGTCTGTTCCCTACTGTAGTAGTTATTAATTTGGAACCACTAATCAATATGAGGATAGGAGTTGCCTATCATCAAAATATCCATTTCAGTCTCGACTGCACTTATTTGTTTCTCACAAGGATTGCACTTACCTGTTTTTTATAAGGACGCTTCACTGATCAATTAATGAATCTGTCTATGGACTTTATGCACTAAGTTATATATTTATATATATATATATATATATATATATATATATATATATATATATATATATATATATTTTTTTTTTTTTTGTTTTTGTTTTTATAATTTTATACACAATTTTCTCCATTTCATGTGATCAATTGATGGTTTTGCAACTTTTGCACATTTTTGCGTTTTTTTGCACTTCTGCACATTTATATATTTTTAATACTTATCTTACACTGGGTATACGTATATATCTGTATGATATAGTGTTATTTATATATGCACTTATGATGCTTTTATGGTACTATTAAGGCTGAACTTGAATACCCCCTAGTATAATTTTAGCCAGTATTGTAGTTCTCCTTTCCTCTTGTAATCACTCATATTGGAGTTATACTTTCCTGATAACTATTTACATTTGGGTGAGAATTATATATTATACAGTACCTCTCTGAAGCCTGCCCTGCCTACTCCTCCCTCCTGGTCTTCTCTCACTCGTGTGTGCTGGGGAGTTCAACCATTACTCATTTTGGTGTTTATCCCCTTTTTTGGGAGCGCACAATAGTGCTGTGTCTGTGACTACTGCAGCCCTGGGGCTGAATGCAGCCCTTTGCTTGCCTTTACCCACCCCTTCCTGCCACTGACACCAACATTGGGGCATATTTCCTTCCACTTATACCAACTATGGGGTGCTATTCCTCCTACTGGCACCAACTATTTCTCCCCCAATACCAAAGATCAGGCATTGTTTACTCCCACTGGGCACAGTCCGGCCCCCCTAATATCTGAATGACAGTAAACTGGCCCTTTCTTTAGAAAGTTTGGAGACCCCTGATCTAGCAAATAAGGGAGAAATTTAAAAGTTTAGGGACTGCGGGCTAAAGGTTAAAAAAAAAAACAGATTCCTCCTCTACACAAAAAACAAGGCGGATGGAGGAATCTCTTGCTGAGACATTAAATATTCCATTATATGCAGCTGATTGGCTATAGCTGCTGTTCGATGGATTTTTTTTTTTCGAGCATAGGAACCCACACACTGATCAAAATATGATCAAAGTATGTTCAGCTTTAGAAACTTATAGATGAAAAAATGTATCTCTATTTTTACATGCCGTCACACACCCACACACAGAGTTTACTGAAAAGTGTTACAGCAGATCGGGGGGGGTTTATCATGGGCAGCTTAAAGCTAGTGGCCATTACAGAAAATGTCCATATTTATATTTTGACATAGTGTGCGTTTTGCACAATCCTATATCAGATTTTGGTGACCTTCCTAATTATTTTTTCCTAGCAGATACATGTATACAGTACCATTCTATATGCCACAGCAAGAACTTCAAGTTGCTATTTTGACTGCAATTCCCACCCATCATTTTTTTCCACTTAGTGTAAGGTCAAAAATACTGGAGGAGGTTAGTCTTTAGTAAAAGCATTTACAGACTGTGCACATGCTGTTCACCAGAATATTTATGGTTCTTTTTTTATCAGTAAAAATATGCAGTGAATTGTTGATTTGTAATGAAAAGCTGGCTGTTGTGGGTCTTGTTAAAATATGGCTTAATTATTGTTTTTTGCAGACTGTACATATCCACATTTCACTCCAATAAAATGTTAATTACTAGATTAAAAAAATGTCAGTTTTCTTATTCAATTGGGGCTGGAAAAACAATACATTTACAATGGGAATGTACTCTCTACAATATTTGTGTTTTTTTTTCCTGAAAATAAAGTATACTGTAATGTTGATTTCCAAAGTTAGTGAGAACATATTTGCTACAAATGGGGTGTTTTTTTCTGGAAATAAATAACACTGCATTATCGATTTCTAGATTCAACAATGATTTTTGGTGGTCCAGTGTAAAATGGATCTTGAGTGCAAATGAATTAAAGTGATATTAAAGGCTTATTTTTTGTTTTTGTTTTAAAATAACAAACATGTCTTACTTACCTGCTGGGTGCAGTAGTTTTGCACAGAGCAGTACTGATCTTCCTCTTCTCGGGTCCCCTGCTGGCGCTCCTGGCCCCTCCCTCCTGCCTAGTGCCTCCATAGCAAGCAGTTTGCTATGGGGGCATCAGAGCAGGCTCGCTCCCGAGCCACTGCTCTGTGTGTCCCTTCATACACGTGCAGGGTTCGGCCCTGCCACTGATCTCTCCTCATTTGCTCACTGGCTGAGATTGACAGTAGCAAGGAAGCAATAGTCAAGGTTCTCAATGGCTCTGGAAGAATAATACGTTTTCATCTTCCTTATGCTGTAGTGTCTCTAGTGACCCAACAGGAACACCAGAGGGATGGCTCACTCTTCCAGTTGCCTCTGGCCATGACACAAGCTGGTGTGGGGTAGTCACCTCTCAGTCTGCATGTCCCTAGAGAGCTGCCAGAGTTTATGCCCCAGTGTGGCCCCTGTTCCCCAAATGTACCAGCTGCAAAGAGTTTTGTCATTTTTTAATTGGATGTTGCATAGGCTTTAGCACTGCTGGTTCTAAGTGACTGCCGTTAAGGCAAAAGGGAGAAAGGTGACCATGTTGTCACCCTCACAAGTGTGCAGGACACTGATGCTCCAACATTTACAGCTTTGTGCCTCATCCTGTATCCTTCTCTGCCGCAATCTTTTTTACCCAGTGTACCTTGAAGGGGATATACTGTTCCTGCCCATGCCTGCTGGACCAGTTGTCTTTGGTCATAAGGACTCTGACAGTGTGGTCCAACTGGAGGCGTGCAGGCACAACCTTTTGGGAAAAAAATAGCATCTGGGTACCTGCTTCTGTGGTGAAGCACACACCATAAACTGGGGGCTTTTTCTGCCAACTTTTCTTATTTGGGCATTGCTCCCATCCAGCTATTTGGTGAACAGGCCTTTGCTTCCTCATACATGCAGTACCCAAATGCCTGTTACTTTTACCACCGCTGATACTTTGAAGGCTTACTTTGATACTACCTGAAGTGTATATTTTGAACATGTTGGAAAAAATTGAGCATGCAAAGATGGGGAGGGGATTCTTGGAATGTTGGGTTGTGGTTTTGAAGTGTTTTGGTAATTTTTTTTTACATTTTGTTAGGAAAATGCACTGTTAGTGAGGTAAAAAAGAAGCCACCAACTGTAACATTAAATTGTTGTACTGCTGGCCAGTTTGTACAAAGCTGAGGAATTAGCATTGTTTCTTTTAAGAGTACTATTTGCTATAGCTTTTAGATCTGTTGTGGCTGCCTGCCAATCCCACCAGTTAATTCATGCTTGTTACGGCGCGGTTAAGTAAATCATGTGTCGCCTCAACAACTACCTGAAAAAGCTATTATTTTTTCCTAGCTATAATAATGGATCACATTTGACTTCTGCTGATGTTATACTAAACCAATAATATGATATTTAAAAATATATTATACATGCAAATTATGCAATGCCAGCATGCAGTGTCTCTGATGCTGTCCATGAGAACTGCTGTGTACCTAACCCTGCATACAGCTTAAAGGCATTTCCCAAGCATTTAATTGAAAGGAGAACTATTGGCTGAAGGCAGTGCCCAGCTCCCCATGTCCCACGCTTGACAATACCTTGCTTATTAGCCTAGAAAATGGCCAGAATCCACCCCCCGGCTTCAGAAGAAAATCTGCAGTTTCTGAAGTTTATAATGAAACAAATGGCTCACGCCCATAGATCTAGCACTTTTGATTATCACTACTACTGATTAAGTTGTCCAAAAAAATAACTACACTAATGATAACAAAAGTAAAATGACAGCTGTACTGAATATAATTCTGAATGCAAATCAGAAATATGTTGTGATTGAAACAGTTGCTTGTGGCTTTCATCTGATATTTTATTAATGTTCGTCAAGGATGCAATGTGCTTGTTCAAATGTAATTGTAAAATATGTATGAGTGAGTATTTAGTCAGAAGCATATTTGTAGTTTGTGGCAAACATTATAAAGTGGGAAGCAGGTTGTTGTAATAAACAGATGTGTGTTTTTAATTAGTTTCTGTTCATTTTAAAGAGAAATTCCAGGCAGCAACCTGAACCACCCATGAACTTCACATTTTAACTGTAACTTGGGCCGGAGGTGGCCATAGGAAGGATCCTGGAGGGTAATATAGGGAAGGTAGGAAGGAGTATACTGTGGATCTCCTTTATGTCAGTTAGGCCCAGAAAGGGGGTTGTGACCAAATGTGCACTACCATTAACTCATATCGAGACCCCAGGAATATGACTAATATGAATTTGGGACTTATTATTGTGATATGAAGATGCACTAATTATAAGACCTAAGGTCATCCATGAAGATTCCCTGGGTATAATGTGAGGCTTCTGCAAGCCTTTCAAGGCACATTGACAGTACCTTCCTGATCTATCCTGAAGAAGTGGACTTTGGTTCATGAAATGCATTGACAAGTGCATTTCCTTTTGGCAGACCTCAATAAATACTACAATAAATATACAGTATATGTACTGATTTTGGAAGATTATATAAATACAATATATGAGAAAACATTGAAAGTTATATAATGTAATCAGCTCCCAAATAATCCCCTGTGCTTTGTTTGTTTCCTGTATTATTGGTTTTATGTCTACATATTAAGTGTGTCTTAAGTTAAAAATTTAGTCTTAACGTACCTAAAAAGTCCCACCAACTGTGTTTCTATGTCTTTAAAATGTTATCTAACATACACTGTAACTGTTTTAAAGTGAAATAGTCCACCTAAGTTAACTTGAACTGGAACTTTACCAAAAACATTTTTTCCGTTTTGAGGGCGTGGGGAATGGTTAAAACCCTTGTCAGGATGTTATAACATTACAGAGACCCTGTGGCCAGACCAGTTATTTTAACAAAAATCTTCCAATAAGATTATATGTGCATTTAACATATTTTATACATGCAACTTAACTGTTAATGCCCCCATTGTTTACACATCCAAAAGTCCTGAGAGACTGCTGCTGGGCACCACCATATTGGATATAATATCGGCTCCCCCAGTAGACATTGAGTCAATGACACTCTATAGCAGTGATGGCAAACCTTGGCACCCCAGATGTTTCGGAACTACATTTCCCATGGTGCTCTTGAACTCTGCAGTGCAGTTGAACATCATGGGAAATGTAGTTCCAAAATATCTGGGGTGCCAAGGTTTGCCAACACTGCTCTGTAGTATTCACCTTTTCCCTTCCCTGGCATCTACATAAAACATAATGTAGTGAGAGGCGTGACGGAGGACCCTGGACATCCAAAGATAAAATTCTACTCTTCTAGAGAAAAGGGCTATAACATGGAGGGAGGCGCTGTGCTAGAGAATTGACTAGTCAAATGTTCTAGCAAGCTCAAAAGGCACAAGCAAAAGAAATGTACATTTTTACAACTTTCAGCACATAAAAATTAGATTCAAGATTTAAAATAAACCTAACCCAAAAGCACCAGTTTTCTTTCAGCCATTACAAAGTCAAACGACATTGCAAATATTACCGTGCCATTTTTCTGGTGTGCATAGGTGACAAAAAATGTAAACAATCTAATCTGGTTATAGTGATGGACATTTATTAAACGCTTTAACTGAGGCTGGCAACCCTGGACTACATTTAACGCTCTCTCCTATCTTTGAAACCACTAAGCCGTATAGTTATTTAAAATGGTACATAGACGTGCCTATGAATTGGTATGTCAAGCATTTGCCTTTGTGCTCTCTAAATGTTAGTATGCAGCATTTTCTTTTCACAAAAAAAGGTTAGCAATCCTGCTGACGCATCTCCTCTAAGCAAGAAACTATTATAGGATGCTGTCATTTACATGGACTTGAGAGTCCACAACAACAGCAATTTAGTAAATGGCACTTTAATAACAATGTCATAGACTTTCCATCCTGCTCCTAATCACTTATTTTACTTACAAACATGCCACCAGTAGCTCAGAAGGCAAATGATCCGATTAAAGCAGTTGAAGCAGAAATGTCAGAGCTCTATTTGCTATAAGTGATAATTTAGCCTGGTTTTGTTGGTGTTGGGCAGAAATAAAGCATATTGCTGATGAAAAATTGTGGACATTATCTTTGATATATGGCTTCATTAGGGACTGTGATATTTCTTTGAGAGAGTCATCGATGCTGCAGATATACACTGGATGATGTGATAGATGTTTTCAATTATCAGCAATGAAACAATCTCATACAAGAATTACAAGTCCATGAATTCCATAGGTGCTTTGGCTCTTATTTACTTTGTAATATGTATTCAATGTGTTTAGATACCTAGAAGAGTATATCTGCTAGCAACAAGAAATGTACAGCCTTATTAGAGAAAAGTAGTGTGGATACATAAAGTTTATGTGTATTTTGACTTTTTTCACTGTTTTATGTGTTTGCCACTACAGCAAGGCTTGCAGATCCTAAAGCTTTTTGTATCCCTCTCTTCCCACTTAAAGGGGTTGTAAACCTTTGTGTTTTTTCACCATAATGCATTAGGCCCCTTTCACACTAACGTCCCGTTCAGGCCCGCCTGTCAGTTTTTCAGGCGGACCTGAACGGGTGCTCCATAGAGCTCTATGGAGCGCCGGATGTCAGCGGTGACATGTCCGCTGACATCCGACCCGCTCCGATCCGAAAAAGTGTGACGGAGGAAAAAGCTATTTTTCCATCCGTCTGCGGATCGGATCGGATGACGACGGGCACTGCGGTCCGTCGTCATCCGATCTCCCATAGGGGAGAGCGGCGCTGTGACAGGTCCGTCCCTGCACAGTGTGCGGAGACAGACCTGTCATCTCCCTGCTCAGCGGGGATCGGCGGAGTGATCCCCGCTGAGCAAACGGACATCCACGGGGCGGATCAGAACTGATCCGCCCCGTGTGAAAGGACCCTTAAGGTGAAAAAACACCTGGCAGTGACCGCCCCCCCCCCTATTTACTTACCTGAGCCCTGGAACCCTAGGGGGTTATCTGATGTGGGGAGGAGCCACAAGAGCCAGCGGGGGACCTCAGAAGAGAATGATCGGGGCCACTCTGTGCAAAATGAGCTGCACAGTGGAGGTAAGTATGATATGTTTGTTATTTAAAAAAAAAAAAACCCTTACCATAACTTTAACATTGACTGCTCATTAATCTTAGCGCACTGCAGATTTAATACAACAAAAGAAAAAATTGGGCATGGAATAGCCCAAGGTCAGACTTTAGAGGCACAATAGACTGTGGTAGATATAAAAATATATATTTTTATTTATAACAGTATGTGGTACAAAAATAGCAAAAGAAGTAAAGAATTAAAAACATATGATACACTCTATACACAATACATGACAAAGATGAACATGCATAGTATATATAGTAGTGAGCCTTTGTGTGTCAACACGTTTCACTGTCTAACTTCATCAGGACACACTCAGGGATTGTTGGAGAAAACAGGTGTTACCATCTAAAATAAAACACTGAATAAGACTTCATATAATAGCAACATATATTAAAAATGGACCATCTTAATATCTGAGTGACACATATGGCACACAAATAAAAATAGCTTGCAAGAGAGTCTATGGAAGATAATCTCATCCATTAGGCTTCAAGTATTCCCATATAAAGTATTTCAAGTACTTGGGTATTCATAAAACAGAGCCAGCTGGAACAATTCATATAATGACATAAGGCATTAAGAAGACAAAAACATCCCAAATGTTCAAAAAAATATTATGATGAAATAGAGATATACTCACTAGCTTGGAGTGCCTATATTGACAATATTGGCAGGTGTAAGGACTCAAAAAGACATAACCAGATGAGAGGAGAATGGGGGGGATGGTGGTATGGACTTGGACAATGAGAGCCAGAAGCCTTAACCACTTCCAGACTGTCTCGCGCCGATATACATTGGTATTTTGAGGAGGGATATCTCTGTTATGGCAGCAGTTAGCTGTCAGAACACAGTATCCTCGTCTTCAGTGAGTGGTCCGGTTTCCAATAAAAGTGGTCTTTGCGGCAGATTCGCAACAAGCTCACTTTTATCGGCGGCGGGCGAGGGGCCCCTTCAGTGCCCTCCGCCACTTACCAGAGCTGCCGGTAGCAGCGGAGGGGATCAGGCCCCCTTCCTTGCTTGGTATAGAGAGGAGTGAGGGGAAGATGGCCTCCACCCATCTCCATACCATTGCAGGACGGAAGTGGCATCAAAGTGTGAAACCTAGAGGCGATTCAGTTCACATTGTGCGCTATACAAGTATTTCATTCATTCATACATTCATTCATTCATTCCGCCCATAGCTCTTAAAGCAAAAAAATTTTTTAAATGACATTTCATTTTTAATGTCCTGTCTTGCTTTTTTCCTATTACAAGTTTACATTCCTTGTAATAAGAATAAAAGTGACACTTTTTTGAAAAGAACAGTGTAAAAATAGAAAATAAAAAGGTAAAATATATAATAAAAAATAAATACCATTTTTAAACGCTGCCCTTCTCACAAGCTTGCATGCAGAAGTGAACACATACTTGAGCAACGGCCACATATGAAAATGGTGTTCAAACCACATATGTGAGGTATGACCCTGGTTTTTAGAGCGAGAGCAATAATTCTAGCCCAAGACCACCTCTGTAACTCAAAACATACAACCTGTAGAATTTTTTAAACATCGCTTATGGAGATTTTAAAGGGTAAAAGTTTGTCGCCATTCCACGAGCGGGTGCAATTTTGAAGCGTGACATGTTGGGTATCAATTTACTCTGCGTAACATTATCTTTCATAATATAAAAACATTGAGCTAACTTTACTGTTGTCTTATTTTTTAATTCAAAAAAGTGTATTTTTTCCAAAAAAGTACACTTGTAAGACCCAAGACCGCTGCGCAAATACGGTGCGACAGAAAGTATTGCAATGACAGCCATGTATAATGTTTGGGGGTTCTAAGTAATTTTCTAGCAAAAAAAAATGTTTTTAACTTGTAAACAACAAATATCAGAAAGAGGCTCAGTCCTTTAGTGGTTAGTAGTATGAACATATATTTAAAGGCGGCCACATATACATGAATACTCAGCAAAGAGCCCAGACTTCAATCAGCAAAGTAGAAGTCAAATTAGGTCAGATTCAACAGTCCCCCAGGGCCATCTAAAAAGGAGAGGAGAGTAATACAATATAAGTTTACTTTAAACAGGCACCACACTTGTGAGGTTGCTTATACTGATACTGAGTACTCCTTGCTTGTACTTACCATAGCTAGAAGTCCATTTGACATACGCTCCAGAGAAGCGCATGTTCACCACATTGGGATAAGATAGAGTGAGCTATTTATAGCCCTCTAATTTCACTCGAGACCCAGCCACATTACAATGCATGTGGCACGGTTCATACGCTGAGCAATGGCGCCGCTGAGTGACATCACCCCAGGATGCAACGGCTGACACGCCCTCACCTGACATCCGCAGATAGGAGGCAAAGACAGAGCCGTCCATATAGGGCATCAGATGGATACAATACAACAACGAGGAGGACACCGAGCCTGCATCCTCCCACATGAACATGAGAACAGCAGGAAAGGGTTGAGGAGTATGGGCAGACACAAAAGCAGACCCTAAATCCAGTCCATTCACAGTACAAAGTTAGCGCATATCCACGGCACACAGGCACATAAAGGGCACACGCGAACATGCACAAGCACCTAACCACCACAACAACTATGCCCAAAGAACAAAGCCAACTATTGCCTATTTCAGGCAAGGGAAAAGGAGGGGGGTTTATGTTGGATAGAGTCTACAAGCTACAATGCAATTAAGTGGTATCAATATACAAGATTAGAACGTGCACCCAACATGTCACAAAGATATGCAAGAGATAATCCATAAAAAAGAAAGGCTATATTGCTCAAATACCATCATAAATGTGTAATCAATTAATACATAAATCACTGTTTAAAGATATAGACTGTAAACATATAAAGCTTAATAAGCTAAATATTACATAGAGGGGGTCATTTACTATAGCGCTGCAGCGCTAATTACCGCAAATTAGTGCTAATTGCGCCAGTTAGCACTAAAACGGTAGTCACTATAGCACAGGTAAAAAAAATGCTCAAAATTTTTTTTCACTATAGTTCCCTGAAAACAAATAGCACCCAAACCCTTACTCTACTAAAATCTGGAGTAGTACACATGGAAATAATGTTTAGAGCATGATATAATTGTCTAAATAGTACTGAAATATGCGGTATATTGTTGAAAGATAATCTGCTTTTAAACTATGTGAAAAAGTGATTTCTACACTGAAATATCTTTAAAAGTCTGAGAAGAGATAAATTCCCCGTCTGTACAACTAGGTGCCAAAACAACTGAGCATGCTCAGACCTGCAAATAGCTCTCATTTTAGCTCCAATGAGCATTTTTTAGAAGTGAAAATCTGTGCCATTATAGTCCAATGCAAGTTTTAGCCATTGATTTTAATGGTTAATTGGAACTTCCTCAAATAAATCCTTTTAATGTTGAGATGAAAAATATCTTTCTCTGAAATAAAATTTTCCTGGTGCCTCCATGGCAGCATACCAATGGTTGGTTGCTCCACCCCCTACCAACCCACAGGACCACTTTAACTCTATAAAAAAGAGTTGCTCCCCTCAGCCGGTATTCTTTTCTCTATCCTCATTCCTGCAGGATCACGCTCAGCCCTACTACACCGCTTTATGGTGTGACCGTTGCAGGTTCATGCATTCATGCAGTATGGAGTTCCATTGCTTGGGCTGCTAAAGGCGCCAGCCAGATAGATTTTTGTGGATATTTTTTTGGACAGTTTTTCAAGGGTTAACAGGAGCTCTCTCTCTCCTCTACTTCCCTTTTGTGGCATGTCCAATAAATATATAATAGATTATATATATATATATATATATATATATATATACTGTATATATATATATATATATTTAGCCATATGTTCTTTTACTACCTACTCTACAGCGTCCCCCCATGTGTATTCCCTCCTCCTCCTCCTATAAGGGTGTGCGGCGCTTTGCTCGTGCCGTTCGGCTCTGCTTTACCAGGCGGGGGAGGCAGAGTAACGGCGTGATGTCATGAGCGGCGCATGTGCAGTACCACATTGAGGCCTTCAGCGGCCATTTTGATATACCCAAAATGTTCTCAGGATAAATAGAGAGCTTTTGGTTCATTGAGAAGCCAGCTATCAAGGAGAAGATATCGCTCAAGGTGTCTTCTCTATTCTTATCTTCATTGCACTCATAAGGAATATCTCATAAGGAGGAAGAGATTTACTACATGCCCAGCTGTCCAGCAGAGAGCGAGGGATTCCAGATCTTACTGCCCAGGAAGGGAGTACAGAAGAGGCTGGAAGGGCTCACAAGCTATGTTTTTGAAATCAGGAAAACCCAAAGCCTCTACATCCATGGTTGAGAGCAAGTCCTTTTGACACCCTTTCCACCCAAACTGGTCCAGTGGGAGCTCGTCTCAAGGCATTTGTCCAGGTTTGAGTGGAAAATTGAGTAGACCAGTAGGCAATCTCCATGGTCTTTCAAGGGCATTTCTGGAAATTCAAAAGGCACACCCCCTCTTTTCCTTCCAGACCACCAAAATTCCAACCTCCAAAGAAAAGAAGGAAGTCCTTCTTCAATATGTTCAAATGCTTATTCTCCAGCAGGCAGTAGTGCTGGTTCCGGACTCGGAAAAACAAAAGTCGGGGGGTTGGAGGCCTGTGCTGGACCTAAAGATGGTGAACAGACACATTCATGTGGAGCATTTCAAAATGGAGTCCTTAAACACAGTCATTTTATCTGTACAATCCGGGGATTTGATGGTTTCCATAGACCTGCAAGAAGGGTATCTTCATATACCTATCCATCGGCAGTATCAGCCATTTCTTCGGTTCAAAGTAGGCAACTTACATCTTCAATTTCAAAGTCTTCCTTTCGGGATTTCAACTGCACCCAGAACCTTCACCAAAGTACTAGTGCCAATCTTGGCTCCTCTTCGACAGAAGGGGATTTGAGTACTACATTATTTGGACAATATCCTAATTCTATCCCAGCACAAAGAGAGCTTGGAAATACATGTGCAGTTGGTCCTAGATACGCTGATCAAGTTTGGGTGGCTGATCAGCTATTCCAAAAGCCAGCTCACACCTATGCAAGAGATGACATACCTAGGAGCCTTCTTCAACACTCCAAAAAAAGCAGTTTCACTCCCATTAGAAAATCTTTCTGATCGCCATCACTTCGGGTCGCAGAATGTCACAGATCCAAGCACTGGGATCACAGGAACCTTACATCAGCTTCTTGCCAGACAGAGTGGTTTTGCAGCCTATTCATCAGTTCATTCCTAAAGTGCCTTCAGTTTTCCATCTGAACCAGGATTGGGTTCTTCCAGCATATCACCCAGCCTCCTCAAGGCTGCATGATTTGGATAAAGTCAGATCCCTAAGGCACTATTTAAATTTAACACAACAGTTCCGCAAAGATCAATGGCTATTTATCATCCCAAGAGGTGCCAAAAAAGGAATGGTGGCATCCAAGAAGACCTTGGCAAGCTGGATTGTGAGGTTAATCCAAAGAGCCTATCAGGCTAATGGTCTTCCAGTTCCAGATGCGGTCAATGCGCATTCAACGTGTGGAATAGCCTCCTACTGGGCAACCTTGGTGCGGGTCTCCCATGAGACAATTTGTTGAGCGGCCAGTTGATCATCCTTCAACGCTTTCATGTCTCACTATAGTGTAGACCCAGCAGTTCTTACTTCCAGAGAGTTTGGGGAAAAGGCTTTGCAGTTATCTGTACTGCAGTTTTCATTAAATTTCTTATTGCAGTACCCTCCCTGGAAGCGAATTATTTACCATTGGTATGTTGCCATGGAGGCACCAGAAAATCGGAAAATTTAATACTTACCTTTCCATAATTTTCCTTTCCTGGTGCCTACCCTCCCTTCTATAATCCTTAGTGTTATGAGGTCTACTTACAAGAATACCGGCTGAGGAGAGAAACTTTTTTTTTTAGAGTTAAAGTGGTCCTATGGGTTTGTAGGGGGCGGAGCAACCAACCATTGGTATGCTGCCATGGATAGGCACCAGGAAAGGAAAATTACGGAAAGGTAAGTATTCCATTTTCCATTTTCCTTTGCAACATTTTTTCTTCTACTTAATCTATTTTGTTTTTAAGAATGCTAGAATGTGGAATGTTTTGATGCTTTGGTAAAATATATTTTTCTCTGTCACATTCACTTGTTACTCTCCATCTCACAACAATCTTTACCCAAACTCACATGTGTCTTTACAAACCACAAACAATACCTTGCTGATGCAAATTTAAAATGATTCACAATTTTATTTGTTCTTTTTATTATTTCCAAATAATCATAATTTGAGCCCAAAAAAATGTGATATGTGTGCCAACATCAGAAATCAAAATGTAATTCCCCACTAATCTACACTCACCCACAAAGAAGAACCACCAAATATCACAGAATAAATCAAGAAGAATTACTCTTGAGTAATGTAATTCCAGAACGTGTATGTCCAGAGATATGCAGTATTTATGTGTAGGAGGTTTTCACATGTAGTAGCTCCATGGCTTAGAGGTTAGAACTTCTGCTTAGCATCACTGAGCATCTAGGTCCAAATCCCAAACATGCTGCTTCATGTAGAAAAGTTGTCTCATCTCCCGGGTCCTAAAAATATGTCTAAATGTAGTATTTATGTGTCAGAGGGTTCCACCACCATTGTAAATCTTACCAGATACACTATCTAGCCAAAAGTATTGGGATGTCTGCTTTTACACAAGCGTTAATGGCAGTCTTAGTTCATAGGGTTAAAATTTGATTTGGTCCACCCTTTGCAGCTAGAACAGCTTCTGGGAAAGCTAGGAAGACTGTCCACAAGGTTTAGTGTGTCTATGGGAACGTTTGACCATTCTTCCAGAAGTGCATTTGTGAGGCCAGGCACTGATGTTGGATGAGAAGGCCTGGCTTGCAGTCTCTCCTCTAATTCAGCCGAAAACCCCCCTTTTTTTTCTTTACAGGGGGTGCCCAAAGGGCGATCCCTGTGGAATTGTTTGCCTATAGGCAATAAGGAGGAGGACAACAATAAAAGACCATCTATTACATATATTACCACCCCTTTCCTTCGAGAGCCTTGGATACTGGGAACACACATATTCCATCTATTTGGTCTGTTGTTTTTAGCTAAACATCATTTTATGTTTACACGACACCTTATCTGGCTATGTTAGTACCAACCGATACAATAAGATATGACTACTTTTGTTCCACCAGGTTCCTGTTCTAATACCTTGTCATTTATATTCTTCACTAGAATTAGATGTCATGCTGTTTCTCCACCCCTGAAGAAGGAGACTATACTAGCTCCGAAACGCATAGGGTGAACAACTCTGTAGCCGATCTTACCTTGTATAGGTAACTTGTCCTACTGTACTATATGTTGTCGTGATTTGTATAAATCCTTTGCATTTTTATTTATATATGTTTTTATATCAATTTAATAAGTAAACAAACCTTTCTTACTATAGCCAATGCTTGTATGTGCCTTTAAAAGTCCACTACCAGGGGTTTCCCTACTTTTGTAGTCTCGATATTGGATGTGGCACAACAAACTTCACACAGCATTGCCGTCCTACACCTTTTCTTTCTAATTCAGCCGAAAGGTGTTCTATCATGTTGAGGTCAGAACTCCAGTCGATTTCCTCCACCCCAAACCCGCTCATTCATGTCTTTATGGACCTTGCTTTGTGCACTGGTGTGCGGTCATGTTGGAACAAGAAGGGGCCATCCACAAACTGTTCCCACAAAGTTGGGAGTATGAAATTATCCAAAATGTCTTGGTATGCTGATACCTTAAGAGTTCCCTTCACTGGAACTAAGAGGCCAAACCCAACCCCTGAAAAACAACCCCACATCATAACCCCCCTCCACCAAATTATGTGTACCAGTGCACAAAGCAAGGTCCATTGGGTTGGAGGAACTTGACTGGCCTGCACAGTCCTGACCTCAACACAACAGAACACCTTGGGGATGAATTAGAGTGGAGACTGTAAGCCAGGCCTTCTCGTCCAACATCAGTGCCTGACCTCAAAAATGCACTTGGAAGAATGGCCAAACATTACCATAGACACACTCCTAAACCTTGTGGACAGCCTTCCCAGAAGAGTTGAAGCTGTTATAGCTGTAGAGGGTGGGCCAAATTCATTTTGAACCCTATGGACTAAGACTAGGGTGCCATTACAGTTCATGTGCGTATAAAGGCAGGAGTTCCAATACTTAGGACAGTATATTGTATATTGCTTGTGACACTGAGCATGGCTATGGGTTGTTTCACACCACAGAGATGCCGACAACATGTGTGAGGCTGCCTGCTGGCTAAGTGGGTAGCTATTCCATCTAGCACTGGGGTTGCTGGTTCAATTCCCCAACATCCTAATGCTTGTGTTGAAAATAATATGCTCTCCCTATGTGGATTTCTCACTACAATCCAAAGACATGCTGGCATTTTATTTGTCTCCTGTTGAAATAGTCTCTAATGTTAAAAAGTTAGTTTTGGACTTTAGATTGGAAGCTCATTGCAGCCAGGGACTGATGTTAATGTTTGTTAGCACTAATCATGCAAAAGGGTCTGGACATTTAAAATTGTGGGGTTTACACTGCACAGGTACATATGCTTAGAAAACTTGCTTTGTTTATGTGCATGCAAATGGACTTCGATCTTTGGCCTGTAGTTGGAGATTTGATGCACAAAGCCAAGAGCTAGCACAGTTGCAAATAGTATTATGTGTTACTGCTCATCAGGTGCAATTACTTTAGACATACATGAAGAGACAGATTGAAAGATACTGGTGAGTATGTTCTTCTATTGGGCGTATGTCAGTGTGCTAACAATACAACCTGTTTGGCCTGAGAAGGCCAGGTTTTTTGCGGTGATTTGTGGGGGAGAAGGAATGATATTGTGCCTATTGACAAATGCTCAACTAGGGCTGCTTGTTTGCTGAAATTCTTGTGCATTTTTTCAAAAAAAGTGGGTTTATGTGGCCATGCTGTCAATGTTGCGTGTGTATTCCTGTCTGACCATGCATTCATGGTTTAGGAGCATGTGCTGACCTTCTACTCTTTGACCTAATTTCTTAATTATGTACACAGAAATGCAGATTCCAGCAGAACATACTCACCAATGTATGTATGTATGTGTGTGGATTGTGAGCTGGTGGTGGTGTTATATTTTGAAAATGTGCCTTTTTTTATATTACGTTGGAATGCTTTGTAAGAATAATGACTGTTAAGTATGTTTCTATAATCTTGCAGATAAAAATGTGGGCTAGTGTATGAGTAGTTGTACTATGAAATGCTACCCGTTATACAAAAAAGTAAAGCTGTGTCCACTCTAAGGTTTAGACAAATTTTGGTTTAGATACATTTTTCTACTATGAGCAGGGCCCTTAAAACACAATTGCTAACTGTTTTGCTAAATGGAGCACCATATATCCTGTATAATATTTTTTTGAAGCTAGTAAATTAATGTACATAATTTTGTTTCTGCTGGCAAAATAAAAGTACATTATTGAGCTTGTTTGTTGTGAGTTTTTTTTTTCTCTTTTCTTTATTCTTTTTAATTCGTTTTTGGGGTGGTGGTTTTGGGCAAGTGCAACATCTATCTTTTATTTCTTATAATTTCTATATGTATTTGTGCACCAAAAAAACAAATCTTTTCAGCACACCTGCAAGTAAATGATAAAGGTGGAATCTTTATACATAACAATCGTGGAGAATTGCAGGTAATGAATTCAGCTGGTGGATAGGCATTGTTGTATGTGTCAGCCCTGGTTCACTTTGGTGTGATTTGACATCGGCAGCAATTGCATCATTCTAATTGGTGAGGCGCTGCAATTTCCAAAAGTAGTTTCTGTACTACTTTTTGGCGACTTCGGGGTGCGATTTTTATTGATACCAGTGCAGAAACCGGCACAAATGTCTCCGAAAATCATGTTCGAATCGAACATCGGCTGTTCGTCCATTTGCCGAAACCAAAACTTTGTGAGCCGTTCGCATCAAATTCGTGTGATATGAACGGCCCACAATGCACTGCGCCAGTCGCAGTGCATTGCTGGCTGATGATTGGCCAAGCATGCACTGTGACCCCGCATACTTGGCCAATCACAGTGCCGGCAGCGAGGAGAGCCATAATTGGCCACAGGTTGGATGCCTGTGGCCAATTATAGCTCAGGGGGTTTAGTACACACTCCACACTATATAAGGCCGCCAGCGCGGCAGCCTTGTGTGTTGCGGCATTCATAGAGAGAAGGATAGGCAGGGACAGTGTCAGCTGTGCTTTACTTCTTTAGATAGCGCTGTTACAGTGAGTGTAGTGTTGAGGGAGAGAGCAGGATAGGCAGGGACAGTGTCAGCTTTGCTTTGCTTCCTAACCTAGCGCTGTTACAGTGGGTGTAGTGTGCCTCCTGCACAGCATGCACCTGAATCTACCCCTCTAATTGCTGGTGTTGTGTAGTTGATTTGTGCAACACAGGCATCTGCCTAATATTCAGTCAGTGTAGTGTGCCTCCTTCACAGCATACACCTGAATCTACCCCCTTGTTGCTGGTGTTGTGTAGTTCATTTGTGCAACACAAGCATCTGCCTAACATTAACATAACATATTTTGGGTGCGGGGTTCCCCTTAATATCCATACAAGACCCAAAGGGGCTGGTAATGGGCTGGAGTAGGGGGGGTGATGGGGTAGCCATGCCATTTTTCTCAAATATTTTCATCCATATTGCCAGGACAAGACATTACATTAAAGTGGCATGGCTAGGATGGGTATGGGTTAAATGTACCCAATACCTATTCACATGGGGGGGCGGGATCTGAGATGTTTTGGGGGGAAACCAAAGCACCCTCCCTATGTTAAGAGCATGTGGCCTGGTACAGTACAGGAGAGGGGCACTCTCTCATCCACCCTCTTTTCCTGCGGCCTGACAGGTTGCGTACTTGGATAAGGGTTTGGTATGCATTTTGAGGGGGACCCCAACAAAATTTTTTTTTCAAATTTTGTATCCATACCAGACCGGAAGGTCTACGCAAATTTTTTTTTAATTTGTTGCGGGGTCCCTTTTAATATTCATACCAGACCCAAAGGGCCTGTTACTGGACTGGGGGGGGGGGGACGCACACCATTTTTTTCAATGATTTTTCTCTATTCTGCCAGTATCCGACAATACATTACAGCCGCAAGCAGTTTTAAAAGACTTTTTTTCCTTTAGAAATTACATTTTGCTGCGTTACTGTTCTAAACATGGGAAAGACACGCTACTTTACGGGCATACTAAGGATACCCAGGGCTGGATTAACGTAGGGGCTATTGGAGCTGCAGCTCCAGGCCCCTACCTTAATATAGGCCCAGCCATCCAAAAATGACATGGAAAGCAATGGGTCAATGGGAAGAGATCTCCCCTGACGGGCAGTGCATTCCACATGCACCGCCTGGGCAGGGTGGTGTGATTGATAATGGGCACTGCATGAACAGCCTTAACAGAAGCCTGGGGCACTCCAATGCAGGGGTCTTACAGAAGTCTGGGGCACTATTTCAGCGCAGAGTGCATGCTGATGCATGGCCTTTACAGAAACTTGGCAAATCAAATGCCAGGCTTCCCTAGTGTTATGCTTGTACGGCGGCACACTTTTGAGTTTGGGCGCACGCCAGCACAGGCTCTTGTAAGCAGAAGGGTGCCCAGTAAAAGGTCCACCAAAATCCTCAGCACCAAGCATATGATCCTCTTATTTCATTTTTATTGTTCCACTTCAAGCATTATTAAAATCACTGCTCTCAAAACAAGGCAGTTTTTAAAACTTTTTTTTTGCATTGATACATGTCACCTGGGGCAGGAGCCGTTTCCTCATACACTTTTTATGGCAATAATTTGCATATAAGCCTTTAAAATTAGCACTTTTGATTTTTCATGTTCGTGTCCCATATACTTTAACTGTGTTTGCACAAATGTTTGGCCTTTTTGCACATTCTGGTGCAAACCGAACAGGGGGTGTTTGGCTCATCCCTACCCAATAGCCAATGACACATGAGCATGGTTAGTACCATAATATTAATGCCTCAAATGCAAAACATTATTGTATAGAATGAAAAGAATGAAACATTAGTAATAGTATTTTCTATGTATGCTCAGCTCCATAGTGTAGTGGTATGCCATGTTACCTTCAAAGGTTCAAGCCATGTGTTTGAATTCCACCAATAGTATCACCTCCTGAAAACCTACATTATACTTAGCAGCATAATTAGCGAATGCACATCAATTTGGTTTATTCCATAATTTTAACTCTTCAAATGCATGCAATGGTATGTAATTATTCAATAATATCATGGTGTGGAATTCCAAAAATCCAGCTATTCAAAAATCAAGGAAAAATGTGGGGTAGGGTCCCCCTACCCAGTGCATACCAGGCCCTTTGGATTTAGTATGGACTTTAATGGGAACCCCACCCCAGAATTAAAAAAAAATAATTGACATGGGGTCCCCCCAAAATCCATACCAGGCCCTTCAGGTCTGGTATGGATTTTAAGGGGAACCCCACACCAAAATAAACAAAAATGGCGCAGGCCCCACCCAAAATCCATACCAGACTCTTATATTGCTGTAGGGTAAATAATGCTCTGTGTCTCCTAGTCTGTGGCCTATGCCACTGCTGTGGCAATCAAGAATATTTGTGGCTGGTTTTTTGATTAAAACTAACCTGGTTTCCTTCTGTTAAAGGAGAAGTATGGGTTACAGGAGTTCACTTAGTTCTTCATTCCTGTAGCCCAAATTCAGCCTACAGTGCGCTAAAACTCACTGTCGGCTGCCATCACAGAGCTGGTCTAAGGTTTGCATGGATCCCATCAATAATACTGAGATCCACCCAGATGCCTGACCAGCAGCTGGCTTAGCCTCTCAGTGCACAACCTGAGCCAGCTGCCCCTACTCTCTTCATAGCCCAGTGCTCCAGTGAGAACTGGAAGGGCAGAGCCCAGAGCGGTGATTGATAGTCACCGCTCTGTACTTAGAGTGAACCCAAGAACTGATCGATCAGTGGTCTTTGCTCAGTTCTCAGGTTGCGTGCTTGGATAAGGGTTTGGAAAGCATTTTGAGGGGGACCCCAAACTTTTTTTTCCAATTTTGGTGCAGGGTTCCCCTTAGTATCCATACCAGACCGGAAGGGCCTGGTATGAATTTTGGGGGTACCTCTACGCAATTTTTTTATTTTGGTGCGGGATTCCCCTTAATATTCATACCAGACTCAAAGGTCCTGTTGATGGACTAGGGGGGGGGGGGGGTAATGCACGCTGTTTTTTTCAAGAATTTTTCTCTATTTTGGCAGGATTCGACAATACATTACAGCTACGAGCAGTTTTAAAAGACATTTTTTTCCTTTAGAAATTTTATTTTACTGCGATACTGTTCTAAACATGGGAAAGACACGCTACTTTACAGGCATACTAAGGATACCCCCTAGACACGATATTTAAAGCAATATTTCATTTTTATTGTTTCACTTTAAGCATTATTAAAATCACTGCTCCCGAAAAAAAGTCAGTTTTTAAAACTTTTTTGCCTGACCAGCAGCTGGCTTAGCCTCTCAGTGCACAACCCGAGTCAGCTGCCCCTACTCTCTGCACAGCCCAGTGCTCCAGTAAAGGGCAGAGCACAGAGTGGTGACTGATAGTCACCGCTCTGTGCTTAGAGTGAACCCAAGAACTGATTGATCAGTGGTCTTTGCTCAGTTCTCAGCGTAGAGCCAGCAGGGGATAGCTGTACCCTTGGATTGATGCTGCAGCCATCTAAGTAAGTGATTGTTTTTTTATATTCACCCATTAAACTAAGGTCTAATAAAACTGCTTATATATTATGCATGTAGTCAGTACAATATTTTACTTGCTTTTTCCGGTAAAAAAAAACACAATAATGTTGATTGTTTTTTAAATTAAAAGCTGCTTGGTGTTTCTCCTGTTCAAAATACTGGCAAGTAAAAGTAAAATTATTACACTTTAATGCTGGTGGCTTTATTTAAAAGTTGCCTGGTGTCTCCTTGTCACAATGTAGCCTGTTATAGCTGCCTAAATAATGTGGAAGGAGTCAATACAATATTATGATGGGTTTTTGTGTGAAATAATTACAATGTTGACTTTTGGATTAGAAGCTGACAGTTGCTTCTCCTGTTCGAAATGCAGCCTACCAAAAGTACTTAAAGACTGTCTACAGAGTCAGAATACTATTTCTTCCTTTTTTATGAAATATATACACATTATTCTGGATTTTGGAATGAAAACCTGCATGCTAGGTGTCATTTTTAAAAGGCAGCCTACTCCAACTACTACAATGCTGTCTATAGAGCCTGCACAATATGTCTTCCTTTTCTGTGAAATACTTTTTATACATTAAATGTTGAATTTTCAAATGAAAAGGTGCATGCTTTGTTTCCTTTTAAAAATGTAACCTACTCCCACTGCTTCAATGCTGTCTATGGAGTCTGTAAAATATTTTTGTCTGTTGTCTTTAAAATAAAACACTCTATTTGAACAAAATCTGACAAGTCTATTTTTCTGAAATTGCAGCCTACTAAATATGCTGAGACAATGTTCACAAAGTCTGTACAACAATTCCAGGCTTTGTCTTAGTAATAATTCATTCTAATTACTTCATGATAAAAACTGCCTCATCTCTCCATCTTACATATATACCTTACATACTCTGCAGCCTCTGTGCTATATCGGGGCTATTGTCTCTGAAATATGGCAATTCTTATTTTTTTTAGTGTAAATTTTCCTGTAGCTCTTAAATCTTTTACTTCTACTTTCACTGCTAAATTCAGGCCTATTTCTGCAAGAAAAAAAAAAAAAAGGTTTCTTACCCAAACCTACCAAAAAAGGCCCCTTTTTTTAGAGTTGAAATTATTCAGATTGTGGTGCTTTTGCTTTACCTAAGCCAGAGGTGCCCGACTAGTGGCCCAGGGGCCACATGTGGCCCGCGGAGCCCTCTGAGGGGGCCCGCGACCTTCTGCTCTGGGATGGTGGGTTGGCAAGCCTAGATTGTCAGTTGCCAACCCTCTATCCCAGAAAATCAGTGTTGGGAATAAATCCACTGGTAGAGCTTCTGTTAAAAAAAAAAAAGCCACTGGTAGAGGAAGCAAGTGGCTGCAGAGCCGCATAAGCCGATGCTTCCTGTATAGTGCCAACTCCTGTCACAGGTGGAGTGATAGCAAATGCGATCTGCCTGGGACAACAGCCAGCAATACCTGAATGGAAAACTGTTATTAAAGTTACGTTTATTACTTAAATCAGTGTACATATGGGCATATCTGTTCTGCGGTGGTTACTGGGCTGCTTTTAAACTGATCCGCAGGTGCAGTGCAGAACACCTGCGGGTTTCCTGCACTGAGCCATAGACTTCTGTTATTACCTGCAAGTTTAGTGCGCTTTCAGAAAGTGCACCACACCTGCAGGATATAATATAAGTCTATGGCAAAGTACAACTAACCTGCAGGAAAGCCACAGGTGCACTTGTCTGCACCCTCTGTGTGGGTAAACCACACAGAGGGTGCAGAAGGGTGCACAACCAATATTTAAAGCAATATTTCATTTTTATTGTTTCACTTTAAGCATTATTAAAATCACTGCTCCTGAAAAAAAGTCAGTTTTTAAAACCTTTTTGCCTGACCAGCAGCTGGCTTAGCCTCTCAGTGCACAACCTGAGTCAGCTGCCCCTACTCTCTGCACAGCCCAGTGCTCCAGTGAAAGCTGGAAGGGCAGAGCACAGAGCGGTGACTGATAGTCACCGCTCTGTGCTTAGAGTGAACCCAAGAACTGATCGATCAGTGGTCTTTGCTCAGTTCTCAGCGTAGAGCCGGCAGGGGATAGCTGTACCCTTGGATTGATGCTGCAGCCATCTAGGTAAGTATGATTGTTTTTTTACATTCACCCATTAAACTAAGGTCTAATAAAACTGCTTATATATTATGCATGTAGTCAGTACAATATTTTACTTGCTTTTTCCGGTAAAAAAAACACAATAATGTTGATTGTTTTTTAAATTAAAAGCTGCTTGGTGTCTCTCCTGTTCAAAATACTGGCAAGTAAAAGTAAAATTATTACACTTTAATGCTAGTGGCTTTATTTAAAAGTTGCCTGGTGTCTCCTTGTCACAATGTAGCCTGTTATAGCTGCCTAAATAACGTGGAAGGAGTCAATACAATATTATGATGGGTTTTTGTGTGAAATAATTACAGTGTTGACTTTTGGATTAGAAGCTGACAGTTGCTTCTCCTGTTCGAAATGCAGCCTACCAAAAGTACTTAAAGACGGTCTACAGTCAGAATACTATTTCTTCCTTTTTTATGAAATATATACACATTATTCTGGATTTTGGAATGAAAACCTGCATGCTAGGTGTCATTTTTAAAAGGCAGCCTACTCCAACTACTACAATGCTGTCTATAGAGCCTGCACAATATGTCTTCCTTTTCTGTGAAATACTTTTTATACATTAAATGTTGAATTTTCAAATGAAAAGGTGCATGCTTTGTTTCCTTTTAAAAATGTAACCTACTCCCACTGCTTCAATGCTGTCTATGGAGTCTGTAAAATATTTTTGTCTGTTGTCTTTAAAATAAAACACTCTATTTGAACAAAATCTGACAAGTCTATTTTTCTGAAATTGCAGCCTACTAAATATGCTGAGACAATGTTCACAAAGTCTGTACAATTCCAGGCTTTGTCTTAGTAATAATTCATTCTAATTACTTCATGATAAAAACTGCCTCATCTCTCCATCTTACATATATACCTTACATACTCTGCAGCCCCTGTGCTATATGGGGGCTATTGTCTCTGAAATATGGCAATTCTTATTTTTTTTAGCGTAAATTTTCCTGTAGCTCTTAAATCTTTTACTTCTACTTTCACTGCTAAATTCAGGCCTATTGCTGCAAGAAAAAAAAAAAGGTTTCTTACCCAAACCTACCAAAAAAGGCCCCTTTTTATAGAGTTGAAATTATTCAGATTATGGTGCTTTTGCTTTACCTAAGCCAGGGGTGCCCAACTAGTGGCCCAGGGGCCACATGTGGCCCGCGGAGCCGTCTGAGGGGGCCCGCGACCTCCTGCTCTGGGATGGTGGTTTGGCAAGCCTAGATTGTCGGTTGCCAACCCGTTATCCCAGAAAATCAGTGTTGGGAATAAATCCACTGGTAGAGCTTCTGTTAAAAAAAAAAGCCACTGGTAGAGGAAGCAAGTGGCTGCAGAGCCGCATAAGCCGATGCTTCCTGTATAGTGCCAACTCCTGTCACAGGTGGAGTGATTGCAAATGCGATCTGCCTGGGACAACAGCCAGCAATACCTGAATGGAAAACTGTTATTAAAGTTACGTTTATTACTTAAATCAGTGTACATATGGGCATATCTGTTCTGCGGTGGTTACTGGGCTGCTTTTAAACTGATCCGCAGGTGCAGCGCAGAACACCTGCGGGTTTCCTGCACTGAGCCATAGACTTCTGTTATTACCTGCAAGTTTAGTGCGCTTTCAGAAAGTGCACCACACCTGCAGGATATAATAAAAGTCTATGGCAAAGTACAACTAACCTGCAGGAAAGCCACAGGTGCACTTGTCTGCACCCTCTGTGTGGGTAAACCAGAGCGCATCAGTGTGAAAACAGCCTTAGGCCCCATTGACACTATTGGTCTGGCCCTCTGTTCACCTCTATTGAGCTGCAGATGTAAATGTACTTGTGCCTGTTTACACCCCACCTACTGTACCTCCAACCCGATTCCTCCCCTTCTATCTGGGCAGATGGGATCCAAGGGCCCATAGCGTAGAGTGGGTTGTATCCGCATCTGCTCTGCATATGCAGAGTGGACATGGAACTGCTTTCTTTCTGCTCCACTCATTGTGGCCCGCGAACGGTTACCAAGTCGCTTAAGTGGCCCTCACTCTTCAAAAGGTTGGGCACCCCTGACCTAAGCCAAGCACTAAAAATTGCACATGCAAAATATGTGACACCAGAATATATTGTTGCTGATGCTGTTTGTGAGAATCACATTGTTCTGTAAGGCTCGATTCACATCTATGCATGTTGCTTTTGAGCATTATTGCAGTGTTTTTTTTCAGTGCTTGCTGCATTTTTGACCGTTTTTACCGCAAATTTGCCGCAATTTGCTTTTTGTGTTTTTTTTTACACTGTATATAGCTGGTTGCTAAGGAGAGGGCCGGGAAGCCGGTCGCCGCGTCCTTAGCAACCAATGAGTCATCAGCTGTCAGCTGACTTCCCGCTGAATGTAAAAAAAAAAATGCCTGCTAAAAAAAATTGTGAAAAAGAACGGTGTGGGGTCCCCGCCAGATCCATACCAGGCCCCTGGGTCTAGTATGGATTTGGAGGGGACCCCCACGCCAAAATTTAAAAAATATGGAGAGGGTGTCGCCCCAAAATCCATACCAGACCCTTATCCGAGCATGCAGGTCAGGAAAGGGAGGGGACGAGCGAGCGCCCCCCCCTCCTGAACCATACCAGGCTACATGCCTTCAACATGGGGGAAGGGTGCTTTGGGGCAGGGGGGGCTCTACACCCCCCACTCCAAAGCACCTTGTCCTCATGTTGATGAGGACAAGGGCCTTTTCCCAACAACCCTGGCTGTTGGTTGTCAGGGTCTGTGGGCGGGGGGCTTATCAGAATCCTGGAGCCCCCTTTAATAGGGGGGCCCCAGATCCCAGCCCCCTGCCGTATTTGAATGAGCATGGGGTACATCGTACCCCCACCCATTCACCTGGAAAAGAAGTAGTGTAGTGTAGTGTTAAAAAATACAGTAGACAGTTTTTGACAAGTCTTTTATTAAAAATCTTCTTCTCTGCTTCTTCCTCCATCTTCTCCCGCATCTTCATCCTCTGGTCTTCTCCTTCTGCTGGGCTGCATGCTCAGAAAGGGTCTGGTATGGATTTTGGGGGGACCTCCATGCCATTTTTATTTAAATTTTGGCGTGGGGGTCCCCTCCAAATCCATACTAGACCCAGGGGCCTGGTATGGAACTGGGGGGGGACCCCACACCATTTCTTTTCTCGTTTTTTTTTTTTTTTTGCCGGCATTTTTTTTTTTACATTCAGCGGGAAGTCAGCTGACAGTTGATGACTCATCGGTTGCTAAGGACGCAATGTTTGGCATCCCGGCCCTCTCCTTAGCAACCAGTTATATACAGTTTAAAAAAAGAAATAAAAAAAACGCAAATCGCAGCAAAATCACAGTAAAAACGTGGTACTTGCATTTTGGATGTGGGTCCATTGAATTCAATTACATGCAAAATGCTGCATTATGTGGGAAAAAAGTCCCCGACCCCTTCCAAAAATGCAGAGGCACTCAGCAAAATGCATTGATGTGAACATGTTCCATAGGAACCCGTGTTAAAAAATTTGCCTGCATTTCTGCAAAATGCATTAAAAAACGCATTTGTGTGAATCAACATATGGTTTAAAGGCATCTTCCAAGCCTGTCTTAGAATAGAATTATGTTTTTCTCACATTGCCCTTAAAGCTGAATGAAAAAGTACCCTCTCCCTGCCATACAGTATTTTTAAATATTTTTTTTTCCATAGCTACATGTCCCCCATGCCAGTGCCCAGTTCAAAAGCCCTTTGTTTGACCCCTTGCCAATTAGTCGTGAAAACTGCCAAAAGTGATTTTCAACTGGATTCATCGAGCAGCCCATGGATCAAATTCATGGCAGTTTGCTCATCCTCAATCATAGTTTGCCTACCAGTGGCCGCCGGTGGTATCTTTTTTTTGGGGGGGGGGAGAACAATCTACCTACAGCCACCCCCCTGGTCGGTTGGGTCACCAGCAACCCCCCTAGTGCATCAGTCAGCCAGGTCACCTGCTTCATTCGCTATTGTCCTACAAAGGGGTGGGCTCAGGGCGCAGTGCCCTGCACCCTGAGCCCACCCTTTTTTGAAGTCTATTTGAGCTTCTGGCTCTAATCACATTCTTCAAAAAAAATCCATTAGTGGGCTGGATGCATGGGTAGGGGGGCGGACCTCTGTCCTCATACATTCCTATAGGCCCATGACTACATTGGGCTGCCTCACTGACCAATAGGAATGGCAGAAGGATAGCTTTGCCTAATCTATGCAGCCATGCATTCAGACAGTGGAGGCATTTAAAGCTGCTTCAGTATGCTGTATGTTGGTACCTCTAGGCTGGATTGGGTCTCCGAGCCTCTGACAGTAATGTAAGGATGCAGCATGTTAGGCGGAGTCATCCTGGTGATGTCATCATGCTGACAGGGGAGTAAACTGTGTGTCACTACTACAGAGCAACCAAGTGTTTTAATTTACAGAGTTGTGCTAAGTATATTTTCAGCATGCTACCTACTGGAATGGAACTTGTGAGATTCGGTTTTGTCTATTGATTTTTAAGTAAGTCTGAGCAATGGTTTGATTGAGAATAAGTTGAGAAGTTTACACCTATGTGTAAATTAAGTGGTTATAGCAGTGGCGGCCCGCCCATAGGGGGCGCCCGGGCGCCGCCCCCCCTCTCCCTAGGTGTAAAAAAAAAAAAAAGTTAAAAAAAAAAACTAAAAAAAAAACTAAAAAAAAAAAAAACGGGCCCTTTAAGACATTAAAAAAAAAAAAAAAAAAAAAAATGTCATTTAACAATTTAACATAGTGTACTGTGGCGCCGGTCACAGTGCACTATGAGAAGCGCCACGTCCATGCAATCACAAGATTGCATCCATGGCGCTTAATTTGCGGGTTAAAAACCCGCCTTGCGGCGCACTGCAGAACGCCGACTAGCTTCCGCCCGTAAAATCACTGTGATTCTACGGGCGGGAACATTGTCATTCTTAGACAGGCAGTCACTTCCGGCTTTCGGCTGCTTCACGAAACCCGGAAGTGACGTAGGCAGCTCCGTTCCTTAGCCCGAGCGGAGCTGCCAGACAGTGAGAGGTGAGTCACCGCATAAAGGCTTTCTAGCCTCTACTTTGTGGAGAATGTTCGTGCATTTAGCTGAATGAATGCAAAAAGCTTTCACAGCCAGAAAGGTTTCCCCAGGCCAGGCGACTTTTGCCGTGGCCAATCAGAGAATGAGCTCTGAAGGGGGAACTCCACGCCAAATTTCTGAAAAAAAATTTGACGTGGGTTCCCCCTCCGAGAGCATACCAGGCCCTTAGGTCTGGTATGGATTCCAAGGGGAACCCCCTATGCCGAAAAAACGGCGTGGGGGTCCCCCCAGATCCACACCAGACCCTTATCCGAGCACGCTACCCGGCCGGCCAGGAAAGGGGGTGGGGACGAGCGGGCGGCCCCCCCTCCTGAGCCGTACCAGGCCGCGTGCCCTCAACATGGGGGGGTGCCTTGTCCCCATGTTGATGAGGACAAGGGCCTCTTCCCGACAACCCTGGCCGTTGGTTGTCGGGGTCTGCGGGCGGGGGGCTTATCGGAATCCGGGAGCCCCCTTTAATAAGGGGGCCCCGGATACCGGCCCCCCACCCTATGTGAATGAGTATGGGGTACAATGTACCCCTACCCATTCACCTGTGAAAAAAAGTACAAAAAAAAAACACAACACAGGGTTAAAATATTTTATTGCACAGCTCCGGGGGTCTTCCGTCTTCGGGGGTCTTCTCGCCGGACTCCTCCGCTATCTTCTTGTAGCTCTTTTGCTAGCGGAGGAGTCCGGCTTTCTTCCTCGCCGCCGGCCTCTTCTCCCGACTTCGGGGGTCTTGTCCCCCTCTTCGGTTCTTCTGCCGGGCCACCGCGCCTTCTTATAGCTCTTTTAGAGGCGGTGGCCCGGTCTTCTGCCGCCGCCCGTTCTTCTTCTTCTTCTTCTTCTTCTTCTCCTTCTTCTCCAGGAGATGTTGCCTCGACGATCTCCCTGGCCGGAATGCCAGGGACGCGCTGCGCTGCCACTTTTATAGAAGAACAATGGGGCGGTGTCACATGGGTTGATGTCACATGGGTTGGTCACATGGGTTGATGTCACATGGCGACTGTGACATCAACCCATGTGACCAACCCATGTGACATCAACCCATGTGACACCGCCCCATTGTCCCTATATAAGTAGCAGCGCAGCGCGTCCCTGGCATTCCGGCCAGGGAGATCGTCGAGGCAACATCTCCTGGAGAAGAAGGAGTGACATCAACCCATGTGACCAACCCATGCGACTGTGACTGTGACATCAACCCATGTGACCAACCCATGTGACATCAACCCATGTGACACCGCCCCATGTGACCGTGTGACTGTGACTGTGACATCAACCCATGTGACCAACCCATGTGACATCAACCCATGTGACACCGCCCCATTGTCCCTATATAAGTAGCAGCGCAGCGCGTCCCTGGCATTCCGGCCAGGGAGATCGTCGAGGCAACATCTCCTGGAGAAGAAGGAGAAGAAGAAGAAGAAGAAGAACGGGCGGCGGCGGCGGCGGCGGCATCAGCAGCAGAAGACCGGGCCACCGCCTCTAAAAGAGCTATAAGAAGGCGCGGTGGCCCGGCAGAAGAACCGAAGAGGGGGACAAGACCCCCGAAGTCGGGAGAAGAGGCCGGCGGCGAGGAAGAAAGCCGGACTCCTCCGCTAGCAAAAGAGCTACAAGAAGATAGCGGAGGAGTCCGGCGAGAAGACCCCAAAGACGGAAGACCCCCGGAGCTGTGCAATAAAATATTTTAACCCTGTGTTGTGTTTTTTTGTTGTACTTTTTTTCACAGGTGAATGGGTAGGGGTACATTGTACCCCATACTCATTCACATAGGGTGGGGGTCGGTATCCGGGGCCCCCTTATTAAAGGGGGCTCCCGGATTCCGATAAGCCCCCCGCCCGCAGACTCCGACAACCAACGGCCAGGGTTGTCGGGAAGAGGCCCTTGTCCTCATCAACATGGGGACAAGGTGCTTTGGGGTGGGGGGCCGCACGCCCCCCCTCCCCCAAGGCACCCCCCCATGTTGAGGGCACGCGGCCTGGTACGGCTCAGGAGGGGGGGGGGCGCCCGCTCGTCCCCACCCCCTTTCCTGGGCGGCCGGGTAGCGTGCTCGGATAAGGGTCTGGTGTGGAACTGGGGGGGACCCCCACGCCGTTTTTTCGGCGTAGGGGGTTCCCCTTGGAATCCATACCAGACCTAAGGGCCTGGTATGCTCTCGGAGGGGGAACCCACGTCAAATTTTTTTTCCGATTACATAAGGGGCGTGTTTTATGAGAAGTGGGAGGGGCCAAAATGGTGGGAGGGGTCATGATGGGCGGGGTCTGGCGCCTCCCATCCAAAAACTTCACCAGCCGCCACTGGGTTATAGACCTTCTATAATTTAAAGTGGTTATAAAGGCAGATGTTTTTTTTTATCTTAATGCATTCTATACATTAAGATAAAAAGCCTTCTGTGTGCAGCAGCCCCCCCCCCCGGCCCCCCTAACACTTACCTGAGGTCCCTCTCTGTCCAGCAATGTCCATGAGTGTCTCAGCTGTCCAAGATTCTCCTTCCTGATTGGCTGAGACACAGCAGCGGCACAATTGGCTCCCATTGCTGTCAACCAAAGTAAAATAGCCAATCAGGGGAGAGAGGGGACTAGGCCAGGGCTCAGTGTCTGAATGGACACAGGGAGCTGTGACTCAGCTCGGGTGCCCCCATAGCAAGCTGCTTGCTGTAGAGGCACTGAACTGAAGGGAGGGGCCAGGATCACAGAAGAGGTACCTAAGAAGAGAAGGATCCGTGCTGCTCTGTGCAAATCCACTGCAACAGAGTAGGTAAGTATAAGGCCTCATGCACACGAGACGCAGTTAAACGCGCGTTCAGATGCAGTTGGACAGTTTTTTCAACTGCACCTGAACTCATTCAATGTTATCCTATGTGTCCATGCACACAGTCTCGTTTTTTTCCGTTTATATGCAGTTGCGTTTAATCTCGTTTTTCCAGAAGCAAAAAAATGCGTTCAGAAACAAAAATTTCTGCGTTTCAGACGCAAAACGCGGCTAAACGCGGCTAAACGCGGCACCCGCGTTTAGCCGCGTTTGCGTTTATATGCGTTTTTAAAGGTGACCTTTTTTTTTACATTAAAAATCTCAAAAATGATTGCAAATGATGAAAAACCATTAGAAAAATATTTTAAACAATTGCAATTGCAAGTGGACAATCCACAACTTGTGGCAAGTGACGTGGCAAGTGGACAATCCACAACTTGTGGCAAGTGACATGGCAGGTGGCAAGTGATGTGGCAAGTGGACAATCCACAACTTGTGACAAGTGACGTGGCAGGTGAAGTGGCAAGTGACGTGGAAAGTGGACAATCCACAACTTGTGGCAGGTGACGTGGCAAGTGACCTGGCAGGTGACGCGGCAAGTGACTTGGCAGGTGACGTGGCAAGTGGAAAATCAACAACTTGTGGCAGGTGACTGGCATGTGACGTGGCAAGTGGACAATCCATAACTTGTGGCAGGTGACGTGGCAAGTGACGTGGCAAGTGGACAATCCACTTGTGGCAGGGGACGTGGCAAGTGACGTGGCAAGTGGACAATCCACTTGTGGCAGGTGATGTGGCAAGTGACGTGGCGAGTGGACAATCCACAACTTGTGTCAGGTGACGTGGCAAGTGGACAATCCACAACTTGTGGCAGGTGATGGGGCAAGTGATGTGGCAGGTGGACAATCCACTTGTGGCAGGGGATGTGGCAAGTGACGTGGCAAGTGGACAATCCACAACTTGTGGCAGGTGACGTGGCAGGTGATGTGGCAAGTGATGTGGCAGGTGATGTGACAAGTGGACAATCCACATCTTGTGGCAAGTGACGTGGCAGCTGATGTGGCAAGTGACGTGGCAGGTGACGTGGCAAGTGGACAATCTACATCTCGTGGCAAGTGACGTGGCAGGTGATGTGGCAAGTGACGTGGCAAGTGGACAATCCACAACTTGTGGCAGGTGACGTGGCAGGTGATGTGGCAAGTGACGTGGCAGCTGATGTGGCAAGTGACATGGCAGGTGACGTGGCAAGTGGACAATCTACATCTCGTGGCAAGTGACGTGGCAGGTGATGTGGCAAGTGACGTGGCAAGTGGACAATCCACAACTTGTGGCAGGTGACGTGGCAGGTGATGTGGCAAGTGACGTGGCAGCTGACGTGGCAAGTGACGTGGCAAGTGGACAATCCAAAACTTGTGGCAGGTGACGTGGCAAGTGATGTGGCAAGTGGACAATCCACAGCTTGTGGCAAGTGACGTGGCAAGTGGACAATCCACAACTTGTGGCAGGTGACGTGGCAGGTGACGTGGCAAGTGAACAATCCACAACTTGTGGCAGGTGACGTGGCAAGTGACGTGGCAGGTGATGTGGCAAGTGACGCGGCAAGTAGACAATCCATAACTTGTGGCAGGTGATGTGGCAAGTGACATGGCAGGTGATGTGGCAAGTCACGTGGCAAGTGGACAATCCACAACTTGTGGCAGGTGATGTGGCTGGTGACGTGGCAAGTGGACAATCCACAGCTTGTGGCAGGTGGCATGGCAGATGACGTGGAAAGTGGACAATCCACATCTCGTGGCAAGTGACGTGGCAGCTGACGTGGCAAGTGACGTGGCAGCTGACGTGGCAAGTGACGTGGCAAGTGGACAATCCAAAACTTGTGGCAGGTGACGTGGCAAGTGACGTGGCAGGTGACGTGGCAAGTGATGTGGCAAGTGGACAATCCACAGCTTGTGGCAAGTGACGTGGCAAGTGGACAATCCACAACTTGTGGCAGGTGACGTGGCAAGTGACGTGGCAGGTGACGTGGCAAGTGATGTGGCAAGTGGACAATCCACAGCTTGTGGCAAGTGACGTGGCAAGTGGACAATCCACAACTTGTGGCAGGTGACGTGGCAGGTGACGTGGCAAGTGAACAATCCACAACTTGTGGCAGGTGATGTGGCAAGTCACGTGGCAAGTGGACAATCCACAACTTGTGGCAGGTGATGTGGCTGGTGACGTGGCAAGTGGACAATCCACAGCTTGTGGCAGGTGGCATGGCAGATGACGTGGAAAGTGGACAATCCACATCTCGTGGCAAGTGACGTGGCAGGTGATGTGGCAAGTGACGTGGCAAGTGGACAATCTACAATTTGTGGCAGGTGACGTGGCAGGTGATGTGGCAAGTGGACAATCCCCAACTTGTGGCAAGTGACGTGGCAAGTGGACAATCCACAACTTGTGGCAGGTGCCGTGGCAAGTGACACGGCAAATGCAAGTGTACAACTGCTCTCTATGCTGCTGCTGCTCACTCTGATCAAAATAGCAGAAATAGTTAAAAAAATGCTTAGAGAGCTTGGGGAGGGTCTACATGATGTTATCTTTATAAACGCGTTTAAACGCAAACGCAAGTGACGTGGCAAGTGGACAATCCACAACTTGTGGCAGGTGACGTGGCAGGTGACGTGGCAAGTGAACAATCCACAACTTGTGGCAGGTGACGTGGCAAGTGACGTGGCAGGTGATGTGGCAAGTGACGCGGCAAGTAGACAATCCATAACTTGTGGCAGGTGATGTGGCAAGTGACGTGGCAGGTGATGTGGCAAGTCACGTGGCAAGTGGACAATCCACAACTTGTGGCAGGTGATGTGGCTGGTGACGTGGCAAGTGGACAATCCACAGCTTGTGGCAGGTGGCATGGCAGATGACGTGGAAAGTGGACAATCCACATCTCGTGGCAAGTGACGTGGCAGCTGACGTGGCAAGTGACGTGGCAGCTGACGTGGCAAGTGACGTGGCAAGTGGACAATCCAAAACTTGTGGCAGGTGACGTGGCAAGTGACGTGGCAGGTGACGTGGCAAGTGATGTGGCAAGTGGACAATCCACAGCTTGTGGCAAGTGACGTGGCAAGTGCACAATCCACAACTTGTGGCAGGTGACGTGGCAAGTGACGTGGCAGGTGACGTGGCAAGTGATGTGGCAAGTGGACAATCCACAGCTTGTGGCAAGTGACGTGGCAAGTGGACAATCCACAACTTGTGGCAGGTGACGTGGCAGGTGACGTGGCAAGTGAACAATCCACAACTTGTGGCAGGTGATGTGGCAAGTCACGTGGCAAGTGGACAATCCACAACTTGTGGCAGGTGATGTGGCTGGTGACGTGGCAAGTGGACAATCCACAGCTTGTGGCAGGTGGCATGGCAGATGACGTGGAAAGTGGACAATCCACATCTCGTGGCAAGTGACGTGGCAGGTGATGTGGCAAGTGACGTGGCAAGTGGACAATCCACAATTTGTGGCAGGTGACGTGGCAGGTGATGTGGCAAGTGGACAATCCCCAACTTGTGGCAAGTGACGTGGCAAGTGGACAATCCACAACTTGTGGCAGGTGCCGTGGCAAGTGACACGGCAAATGCAAGTGTACAACTGCTCTCTATGCTGCTGCTGCTCACTCTGATCAAAATAGCAGAAATAGTTAAAAAAAATGCTTAGAGAGCTTGGGGAGGGTCTACATGATGTTATCTTTATAAACGCGTTTAAACGCAAACGCGTCTAAACGCATCTAAACGCGTCTAAACGCGGCATGCAAACGCGGCAAAACGCGCGTTTCTAAACGCGCGTTTCAGCTTTTTTTTAACAGAGGTTTCATCTGCGTCTCGTGTGCATGAGGCCTAATATGTTTATTATTTTTATTGGGAAAAAAAGACTTTACAATCACTTTAATGGGCCATTTGTGAAGGTGCGTTTTTAGGCACCCAGTGAAAAGATTTTTCACTTTTAAAAAGATATCACAAATGAAGATTGCACAGACGAGCACTTGGAAAGAACTGTGTTTTATAAAGACACTTCTGTGGATTAATTTTACACTGCTGATTGGACATTTTTCACATTATGGTTGTATAGGATTTGTTTGTTTTTGTATTGTTTGCTAATAGATATAAGGTTGCAATGTTTTGGGACATGCATATTGCTTTGTTTGTGTACTTTTATGCTATAAATAAGGCTGGATTAAGGTACACATTTTTATTAGAGTCATTTATAGAGTCCCATGCACACATCTTTTTTTCCCTCCCCTGGATGCCTTTACTCATGGCAGGAAAAAAAGCAGCTTACGAAATGTGCCTAAATCCATGTTTTACACAGGCATATAGGCACATTTAGATGCATTTAGGCACATCAAACATTTGGGCATTCCTTGATGCCATTTGCCAGCATATTAATTTATTTTAACCTTTGGCATGAAGGAACACACAAGCTCAAGGTGTGGTTAGACACATTTACATGCGCTTAGGTGCATTCTTTGCCCACAGGCTCTTCTCCTGGATGCGCTGGTGGTGCGTTTTTTTTCAAATGCCTGTAAAAGTTTTTTTATGGCCTGTGTGTCTTATTTTATTGGTGTGAAACACATGAAAAGTCCTGGCTTGCTTTTCAGGGAAGGGTAGGCAAATAATCGCATAGATATTTATTTACTTTTTTATACTTCCAGGTGCCTAAACTTTATACCTGTCAGCCAGTAGCGGCTGGTGAAGTTTTAGGATGGGGGGGGTGCCAGACCCCAAACCTTCCTTTTTGGCCCCTCCCACTTGGTGAAAATGGGTGTGGTTTCAGTGAAATAGTGGGTGTGGCTCTAAGGTGATGTGGTTAGCGTCTGAGATGAACGAGGGATGAAAGGAGAGAGGGATGGAGGGACCGAAGGACCAGATCCTACACAACAATAGAAATATGTGTATTCTAGAGAGTTTAACAATCAGCAGATCAAGATACTCCAAACACCTGGTGTTAGCACTTTAATCATCCCGCCACCATGGTTGTTATGGTGTCAGGATGATTGAAGCGCATTATTTCTATTATTACATTGTAATATAAAATGAAATCATTCAACTCACCATAATGCAGAATCAGTGGGAGCCCTGAGCGTGTCACTAGCCATGTCGCCTGCACCAGTCCAGGGCGTTCTTTATGCTATGGCAAAATGCAGTATGAAAGTCTGAGCTCTGGGTCTGTAAATGTATTTTTTACATGGTAATATAAAATAATTGATGATGATTGAAGATTGTTATATGTTCTGATTAGTAGGACATTTACTTAACATAACTACCATATGTAGGTATACCCAAGGACATTCTGTTTCTTCTGATAATGTTCAGGTTTCAAGTTTTAAAAAGCATGTTTGCAGCATGTTTGAAGGAAATGTCATCCCTGATGATTTAGAGAGTAAACAAGCTTTAATGATCTGTATGAATGAATGGTACTGGGAATGTCGGTGGATTCCCTTGTTGGTATTCTATAATTACTTGAGTAATCTAATGTGAAGTATAGCCATTTCATTGTATACAGCATAACCTTGATGTCTCATGGTGAATTACTAGGAAAATCTGAAAATTTCTGTATGGGAATCTTTCAAGATGCTTAGCATTATTATTAAAGTCAACATTGATGCAGTACTCAGAGTACTCGGTGAAGAAAGCTGGAACCAATGCCCCCAAAGAAAACCCCACGTGGGGATTTTACAGCAGAATGTGATTGCGCAGGATCTAGAAAAAAAAAAAAAGCAAGGTGAACATTTGTGTTTTTAAATTTTTTTTATTGTCTTACCTTTATTTAATGATCTGTAACTGTTCAAAAACGAGCTCTTTATCAGCTTTCTGGGCAGATACGAGTTCAATACTTTGCTCTGGCAACAGAGCATTTGCACAAAAAAACTCCATTGGTAATGTAGTAGAACTCATTTCCCATCAACACTGAGCATCAGAGTTTTGAGAGGATGTAAAAGATGTGGTTGAGGCTAAATGGTATTCTAACAAATATATGTATAAAATCAGGTACGATTCTCATTACACTGCTCTCTTTTACCAACCAGTACAAAAAAAATAAAAAATCCAGCAGTGCTCCTGTAACATTGGACAAAAGCACCACTGAACGTGTGTGACGCCAGGTTTTTGTCAAGCTTTTCTTGGAAAAGATAATACAATATACAGTATTTTTTTTACTGAAAACTTATTGTAAAAGCAGATGTTAACAATGCCTGAAAAATTTACCTCTTTAATACTTTTCAAAATGTATAGAAGCTGTACATCATGCAGTGGCAGCCCATACACTGTGGGCGCACAGGCACCGCCCCCCCATCTATGCCCCTTTCAGGATGCATGGATTCCCATGGTGGGAGTGGGGGGGGGGTGGTACATTTTGAAGCACCTGATTAGAGCCAAAGACTCTAATAGTCTTCAAAATAGGGTGGGCTCCGGGTGTAGAGAGTGCGCCTTGATCCCACCCCAATTGTGACGATAGCAATTTATTTTTCGCTATTTTCACACTAACCTTCCTCCCCACCAGTCGTCAGACCTGCTTCCTGATTAGCCAAAGCACCAGGCCACCCTATTGGATGACTCATGCTGGAGCGGAGATCGCTGCCGCTCTGAGAGGCAAGTCCCCTCGGCTGAATCGTCCCCAACCCCCCCCGCATGCAGTTTGCGGCAATCCCCCTTGGGCGTGGTGGTGGTGGTGCCAGAGCCGCAATCTGTGCGTGCATGGGGGGATACAGCCAGAGCCGCAAACCCCGTGAGTGGGGGGGTCAGTGGACACAGGTGGCTGCATTTGATGGGCACAGGCGACACATTTGATGGGCACAGGGGGCTGCATTTGATGTGCACAGGTGACTGCATTTGATGAACAAGTGGCTGCATTTGATGGGTATAAGTGGCTGCATTTGATGGGCACAGGTGGTGCATTTGATAGGCACAGGTGGCTGCATTTGATGGGCACAAGTGGCGGCATCTCATGGGCACCGGTGGCTGCATTTGATGCGCACAGGTGGCTGCATTTGATGGACAAGTGGCTGCATTTGATGGGCATAAGTGGATGCATTTGATGGGCACAGGTGGCTGCATTTGATGGACAAGTGGCTGCATTTGATGGGCATAAGTGGCTGCATTTGATGGACACAGGTGGCGCATTTGATAGGCACAATTGGCTGCATCTCATGGGCACCAGTGGCTGCATTTTATGGGCACAGGTGGCTGCATTTGATGAGCAAAAGTGGCTGCATTTGATGGGCAAGTGGCTGCATTTGATGGGCACAGGTTGCTGCATTTGTTGAGCACAATGGCTGCGCTTGATACACAGTGGCTGCATTTGATGGGCACAAGTGGCTGCATTTAATGAGCAAGTGGCTGCATGTGATAGGCACAGTGGCTGCATTTGATGGGCAAGTGGCCGGATATGATGGGCACAGGTGGTTGCATATTATGTGCACAATGGCTGCGTTTGATGGGCACAATGGCTGTATATAATGAACACAAGTGGCTGCATTTGATGGGCACAATGGATGTATTTGATGGGCACAATGGCTGCGTTTGATGGGCACAAGTGGCTGTATTAGATGGGCACAATGGCTGCATAAGATGGACAGAAATGGCTGCGTTTGATGGGCACAATGGCTGCATTTGATGGGCACAATGGCTGCGTTTGATGGGCACAATGGCTGCATTTGATGGGCACAAGTGCCTGCATATGGTGGGCACAAGTGGCTGCATTTGATGGGCACAATGGCTGCAACTGATGAGCACAGTGAGGCTGCAATTGATATGGGGGGTTCAGGATTTTTCAGTTTGTTTGCACCCCCACACAAATTTTGAGCACCAGCCACCACTGTATACATGTATTACATTATCAAACTGAAGTACAATTTTAAGAAAAGAAAGAAATTGTGTTATACAAAGCCGCGCTTAGATTAAACAAAACGGTTGCTGCCTCCCTTAAATCTGAAACCACTGTAAGGGGACTAAACATATGAAATGTTGTATAAGAAGATGGGATGAATGGCGCTACCTCCAGGTGTACTTATAGATAGAGTTTCCTTAGGAGAAGCTCCCTCCAGTGACAACTCTCCCAAAGGTCCTCTCAACCATTAATGAATAACAGAAGAAGTTGAGGGAAGGGGGGACATGGAGAGGAATAGAAGCATTTCATTGCTAATAAATCCCCCAAAATTCAAAGGACATACATCAAGATCCCCTACTAAAGAATGTGTTAAAATGTGCCAAAATAAATGTGTTAGTGTGCTAAAAAAGTGCGCAGACTTACAAAGTAAACAACCTAAGTGCAGACAACAGCTCATGTAATGATATATGCTAAACCTATAATACCCAAAATCCAAGAACCATATATGCAATATGCACAGTAGGAGTAGACTATTGGGTTAACCAAGGGTCATCCACTTATAATGGCAGTATTTAGTCCCTATGTTAAACACATATTGCACATAACAAAACCATGCTATGCATACATGCTGAATCGTGTTCAATTGTACATGTGAGCATAACAGTGCAAAAATTACTCCATGGACGGTAGATGATTAGGTGAAGTTATAATAATTACTGTAACTCCAACAACGTTGTAAAACTATATGTGATAAAGAATATATATGTATATATATATATATATATATATATATATATGAAAAACCAAATGTCCATATCAATTGTATCAAAATAAGTACAAAAAGCTATATTAAGCAGTTCCCGACCGGCACACGCTGATGTACGTCGGCAGAATGGCACTGGCAGGCATATTGGCGTACAGGTACGTCCATTTCTATATGCCACAATAAAAGCTTACAGCATGCATGGGGACAAAGACGTCATTCACAGCATATTACAATCATGGTAACTATGGAATGATGAAAGAAATACAATACATTAGCAAACATTAAATACATAGAATGTGATGTTATAGGATAAAACTTACCTTAATATAAACCTTCTGCAGGACCTGAATAATGGCAGAACAGGTCTCTGGAATAATGATTCCTAGAGCCTGGGGGGAGATCCCAGTCGTAAACGTAATACCAGGGAGACTTCTCTCCATCGCCCAGTACCACAAGGTGGCAACAAGCCTTTGCTCGAGAGTGATGGCTTGCCGCATGCAGGTGTCCTGCTTGGTAATATAGGGGGTAAGCAAAGCCAACAAACAGAAAAAAACGGGTCCGTCATCCAGAGATAATTCCTGAAATCGTCAGGATTATTCTCCTGGAGCTCCCGCAGCAAAGGCATTTGAGAGAATTGGTCACAATTAAGTAACCAATTCTTGGTCCATGAACTCCTCCTCACCCTTTTCATGGACTGGACTTGGGTCAAAGCAAGAACTCCAACACCAAGCCCAACAATGGCACAAGCTCTCCGATGAGAACGTAATCGCAACGTGGCTATAAAATGGTTGGCTGGTCAGAACGACAGAATGCACTGAAAATGAAAGAGGACCTGAAAAGAATGAGCTGAAAATCAGAAACGAAACAGAAGCAAACTATAAATAGAATGCACTGAAAGACAGGAACAAACTGACAATACACACTAAAGAAAAGATACAAACCCACACGCACAAACGAAAAGCAGAAACGAACTGAAAAGCACGAGGCTGAAAAGTGTGAATTGTCTCACACCAAACTTCTACTAACACAAGATAAACATGAGATTAGAAGAAGCCCAAGGGATGGCGCACTGGCTATTGAACTTCCTTTTTATATGCTCGTCATATGTGTTGTACGTCACCGTGTTTTCACGGTTGGCCAACATTTGTGTGACCGTGTGTATGCAAGACAAGTTTGAGCCAACAACATTCGAACAAAAATCCACGGTCTTGTTGGTGGAAAGTCCGACCATGTGTACAGAGCATAATAGTACAGCGAATAAGGTTTTTTTTAATTATTCAGAGATCCAGTCCTATACCCTCAACAATTGGTCCCCATACCTCAAGGGGTATGGATACCCTTAGATATGAATGAATTAAACTAATTACATTTAAATGATAGCATTTCTGGATATATGTATCCTCTCTAGCTTGTGTCATTATATTAGAATAAGGTTTACAGAAACAGTAATATTTACGTGAAGTGCGTGTTGTGCTCCTGTGACACCATTACCCAGAGCTAAGAGTATAGGTTCAGGAAGGAAAAAAGCCTGATTAGTCAGCTGTGACATGAACTGCAATAAAAATGACTGCCGGGAGATATAAAAAGCCTGCACATATTCTGAATATTAAAACCAAACTCCAGACATAAGAGCATATTGCATATTCCTTAATAGTCACAAAAGATAAAAATGCACTCTATATGCACTAAATGCCTTTGCAAACCTAGTTATCACTTTGTAAAAGTAGTGGTGACATCATCACTTTGCTGGATTTAGCGCGTGCAGATAAAAGAGCTTGGGGAGGGACCCAGTAGATCCACTCACTACAGTTTACCTTTAGAAAACTGCAGAAGAGGGCGGATACAAGACCAGTCACCCTGCACAAAGAGAACAGCTTTAACCCAGTATGTTTCTGCACTGAGGCAACATTTCATGCTGGAATACTGCACAGATCTGGAAGAAATACACAAAGCACAATACGATCTGAGTAATACCCTGTACACACGGTCGGAAATACCGACGGAAAAGGTCAGATCGGATTAAGTTGTCGGAAAATCCAACCGCGTGTGGGCTCTATTGGATTTTTATCCGTCTGAAAAAGTTTGAGAGCTGGATCTAAAATTTTTCAACAACAAAATCCATTTGGACTTTTTACAATAGTTTATAGAGAATTCTGACGGTCAAAGTGCCACGCATGCTCAGATTAAATTACGCCAAAGCTATTGGCTACTAGTCTTTATGTTGTCCTGTCGTGCACAACAAACGTCAACTCATTCCGAACTATCAAATTTTCCGACAACTTTGTCCGACCGTGTATATGCATCACAAGTTCCGGCCAAAATTAGTTGGAAAAAATCCACACATGCTTTTGTACTTAGACAATATTTGCTTTTTTTCAAAGTACAGCTTTAAAATAATCTTTTGTTTAGCCTACAAATTCTATTTAAGTCATTTTTCAAAACTTCCAACTCTTTACTATATTTTTATGATGGTTTTAGCAAAATTATACATTGCTGTAATTTTTTTAAAGTTTTAGGCTCACAAAGCGTTTCCCTTGCTATTGAGTGTTTTAGTCTACTGTGTTATTATGCACAGTCAAAGCCAATGCTACTGAGCCAGCCATCTGCATTATAAAACTGGAAATCCCTCTGAGGCAACCTCACTATTGCTTTGGGTTAAGAGTTTATTGTTCCTTTTTTATTCTCTGAATGCTTCCATTTGTACAGATTTTATTTTATGACCAGAGTTCTGTCTATGTTGTTTGTTTGGCTTGGATTTATATGCAGGATAGTCATGCTACTGAAAATAGGAACAATTACATTTTGCAAAAAAAGGTGAGAGAGATAATTAAGAAAATGGCAGCTTTCTCTCATACATCATCAAGAATTTAGCAAGTATTGCTTTGACTTAACAGTCAATTTAATTTTCACATTTATAATGATTTTCATTAACACCTCGCTAAATCCCATAATCACATCACAAATAATGTGCTTTTTAAACAATAGCTTTGGAAGATAATTGTATGAGCTTCAGGAATGTTACCCAATAAGTAGAGCAAACATGAATTTCATCTACAGAAAATTGCAGAACAGCTGTGAGGATTTACAAAAGGAGAGAAAATAAAAACTTGGCATTGTGGGACAATTCATTTTAAAGACAGCAATGTATGATTAACAGAGAGTTTTTAAACAGGTGATACTGCTTGGAAGTTATGAGGATTTCCTTTGGACATCAAGCTTTATACAAGGAGAAAAGAGGAAGCTGTCAATGCCAGCCTGTCACATGGTGTTGCTATTTTACAGGCCTTAAAATAGAACTCAAGGCAAAACGTTCTTTCTGGATAGAGTATTTGCCCTCTGAATCCCATTGGGGAAATTTTCCTTTACTTCCTATCTCATAGCCAAGGCAGAAATTGAAAATAAATCCTGCCAAAGTGCGGGAATCCCTGGTTGTGTCCAGGGTCACTATAGCTTGTGTCCCCATTGGAAGATTTTCCCTATTCTGGGGGCAACCCTAAGTTTGGGATTTTCCTTTACTTTCACTAACGGAGGCGCAGACAACAATTAGGGCTTGTCAAGTGTTCTAATTAGTGATGTATTTTGGTTTTGTGCTGTCCTAGGCAAGACTAAAATTGGGCCTCGTGGCAAATATGTTCTTGATTCTAAGCCCATGCCACTCTATCTAAAAACAAAAAAAAAAAGTTTCCCTTATACTATACTAATAATTTTACTATACTTATACTATAAATGCATCTAGGCCTGATGGACTGAAGCAACATTGTTGGCCTGTACAAGTCAGTGTCAGTTCACCTAATTCCAGGTGACAGATGCACTTCGTTGGGGTCAGGAGTGCATCTGGATGGAGCTCTAGGAGATTTAGGAGAGCAGGTATTCTGGAGTACCAACATGGATCACACTGGGAGCTAGAGCATGAGATTTCCCAGGGCGCGGAATCTAAGAGCCAGCAGATGTTTACCAGAGGCCCCTAGTGCTGGGGATGGATTTAGCTGCAGTCTGGCTCCAGGTCGCAGCCCCCAGGGCCTCCCAGCTCACGCTCATGGTAGACTACAGGAAGATAGAGAGGAAGCAGCAGACTGCGACAATAAAGGATAGTCAGGAGATAGCCAATGGTTAGGGCAACAAGCAGGTAAGGATAGTAAAGGAACACGCCAAGGTCAGGATATGAAGCAGACAAGAACAGTCAAGAACAAGCCAAGATCAGTAACTAGAATCAGACGTAAAACACACAGCAAGGAGCATGCGGAAGCCAAATACACAATATTGATCAGCAGGGCTGGCTTGCAGTGCACATGTTATAATAGAGTTCCCTGATAGGGGCTGGGATGGAGCCATGCTTTGAGGAGAGATTACTTAAGCAGCCAGGTGTAGGGTGGCTGGTCTTTAAGCTGAACACATGGAGAGGTAAGCTGATAGACAAGCATTACTGCGAATCCATGACAGACAGCCACAAACCCTATCATTTGAATGTAAGCTGTTCTTTCATTAGTAGATTTACTTAACTGGGGACATCCATACCTCTTCTAAAGGGACTCATAGCAGCAATAATCAGCTTTTAGACAAGATACTCCTTGTCGAAACCTTGGATTGAGCCACATAGAGGGAGTGAATAAGCAGGACGAGTCCTTACTTTCAGTCATTCACTTTTTTGTAAATTTAAGTTTAAGTTATTGAGTTCTGTAAACAAAGGAGTTTTTTTTAGCAGGCAGTGAAGACAAATTGGAAAACAGGTGAAAAAAAAACTAAAGTTCCACCTGCCCCAAAAAATTAGACTGCCTACTATTAATATGTAATAATTCATATTTACACAAGTAAAAAAAAAAAGAAATTACATTTTATTTTTTACTTCTGTCAATAATAAGCAAGAACGATGTGTAAAAAAAAAAAAAAAAAAAAAAAAGTTATCAAAGCAATGCTTAACTTTACAACATTTTTTACTAGTTCCCTTTGGTTCCTTTCAGACCCCCTTTCTACAATGTTAATGGATATAATGTATAATTTTTATTCCACTAAACCTTTCTGGCAGTTTACATAAAACGCTACAGCTAAAAACAGTTTCTTTGTTTAAAAAGGTCATGCTATTTGTCAGAAAAGCTATTACTTTAATGCAAAATGCGCAATAAAACAAATGTAACAAAAGAGGAAATTTAACAGCTCTTCATAAATTGTATTTCAATCTCAGGAGCAAAATGTAAAAAAAACACATCAAGGAGGTCAAATGTGATTACCTTGGCCATTGGCAAATGGGTGTCACAGACCTATTGTCACACCACCCCTTGCTATTATACTACATCTATTAATGGCAGTGATAATGGAAATTTAAAAAAAAAAAAAAAAAAAAACACTTAGCATTCAGACATTATTATGAATAAGTCAATTTTCCGGAGTGATTTTCTGCAAAGTCACGGTAGCTTTGCGGCTTTAGATGTTTAAATCATGATGGAATGTGTACAGGTGTGGAAAGTTCTATTTGAGATAAAGTTGGGATTAGTTTAGCATTATATATACCACAATTTCCATACTGACACCCTGAACATTATCTTTATACAACACTGGCTTGAGATAAGAAACATACAGCTCTGTGCTGGCTCTCAAGCAAGGCCTCATAGCGTGATAAAGAATATATTTCACTGTCTGGTTGTTAGCCTAGCTCGATTGGATGTCTTAAGTAGTATTTTCTTCTGCGGTAAAAAAAAAATGGAATGTTAGTGACAACACTTTCACTTGTCTCCATTTCAAGTAGTGAAGTTTAACTTGTTCCCCTCTATAAATCCTCACTTCTTCAATCATCTCCTCCACTTCAACCAGGCAGCACTCCAGAAAGCAGCTTTTGATTATAAAATGAGAGGATGGATGGAACATTCTTCACGATGCAATGCGGATTCTGCTAGATGCCAGATAGGGCAAGATAAATAATGCTGATAACTGAATGCAGGGAAACTTCTAATTACACAAGATTTGGATAAACAAATGGGCAACTGAAGGCATAATGGAAGTTAAGGTCTTCCATAAAAAAATAAATTAGGCTGTAAACTGTTAACGAGCAAGAAAAAAGAAATATAATATATAATACAATATAAAACTGCTACTAGCTGGTTATCAAGTTGCATTTTTATTTATTTTGTAAAAATGTTTACATTAACACTAGAAAAGGTTACCTACTTATTGAATGGGGTAGAATTCGAAAGTGCTAGTGGTACAGTTAATGCTTGTTTACAACTATGTCAATACTGTCATGATAATTTCGATTTAGAGTATATAACATTTAGAACAGTGTTTAAAATGGAACCATATGTAGGGTACAGAATGCATACAGTGCATCCGGAAGGTATTCACAGTGCTTCCCTTTTTTGTACATTTTGTTATTTTAGAGCCTTATTCCAAAATGGATTAAATTCATTATTTTCCTCAAAATTCTACAAATAACACCCCATAATGACAATGTGAAAGACGTTTGTTTGAAATCTTTGCAAATGTATTAAAAAATAAACAATAAACTATAATTTTATTTATTTTATCAATTATTTTCTTATACTCCTTGTAATTCAACAGGAGACATCAAGGTTATGCTTCTGAAGCAACTAGAGAATACCATTAAGGGAATCTTCTAACATGTCTAGTACCATTCATTTATACAGATCACTATAGCTTGTTTACTGTCTGAATCATCAGGATTGACATTTCCTTCAAACATGTTAAACACCCTGGCATATTACCCTATGTGTCCAGGCACACATAGGGGGTAAATTACGAAAGGCAAATCCACTTTGCACTACAAGTGCAAAGTGCACTTGAAATTGCACTGAAAGTGCACTTGGAAGTGCAGCCGCTATAAATCTGAGGGGTAGATCTGAAATGAGGGGAAGCTCTGCTGATTTTATCATCCAATCATGTGCAAGCTAAAATGCTGTTTTTTATTTTCCTTGCATGTCCCCCTCGGATCTACAGCGACTGCACTTCCAAGTGCACTTTCAGTGCAATTTCAAGTGCACTTTGCACTTATAGTTTGCACTTGTAGTGCAAAGTGGATTTGTAACCCCCAGTGGCTTTTAGAGGCAGAAAAAAACACTACTAGCACATACGGGACCAGCGGCATTTTGGCTGAAAAAAACACTTGACACCTGTAAACATGCCTGAAAAAACAAAACAAAAAAAACACAAAAACAAGATATACCGTACCCGTGCTCAAATCCCAATAGCTTGTAAATGTACAGCGCATCCGGAAGGTATTCACGGCGCTTCTCTTTTTCAACATTTTGTTATTTTGCAGCCTTATTCCAAAATGGATTCAATTCATTATTTTCCTCAAAATTCTACAAACAATACCCCATATTGACAATGTGAAAGAAGGGTACATTCCACCCTGTACTGTGACACAGCGCATACATATACTACATTACAATACAGCTCCAGTCGCACAATAAATTACGTTCACTCAGCCTTATGATGCCAACTGGTGTGTGGCGCAGAGTTCGCTGAACCATCACATTATGCATGATACCACTTTACCCTGAAAGCATTGTGTGGCTCCTGAGGTACCACCAAAGATCCTAGGAGCCCAATGTTGGACGTCCTGAGTTAGACCCCTGCTGTGCATGTCCTGCATGGCACCACAACTAAACCAAACAGGTCAAAAACATTAGAGCACTTAAAGTGTATCTAAGGACAAAACATTTCAGCGAGGAGGGATTAGCAATCCTTTTAGTCTTTTGCTGCTGTCTGTGTCCCCACTAGGGACATCCACACTTTAATTTCCTACTGGTGACCGCTGTCACCAGAACTGAATGTTAGGGGAAATTAAACATTGAAATGTCACCAGAATAGGAATACCGGGGAATTTTCCAATGAAGGATATTTGTGCTTAGGATATTTATGTCACTGAAGGTACAGTATTTCCTCTCACTTCCTACTTGGTCTACATAACAGTAAGTGAAGGAAAATGGGACTCAGCTGGAGAAAAAAGCCTAACAGGGGTTTTAACCATTCGCTGCTTTATATATATATAAAAAAAAATAATAATATTTTTTTACTTTAGAAATACTTTGTGTTTGATGGGTGAGCTTGACAGTTGGGCCTGCCAGGCTCTAGGGACCCATCTAGATGTTTAGAGGATGATCCAGTCCTAACTGCACATATTTAGTTCCGAGATTGGGCTACAAGTCTTAAGACCAGATTTTAAAATTCAGAGCAGTAAGTTATGCAAAGTATATAAGAAAAGCCCAGTTGAAGAGCATGCTTCTTATTCTTAATATACTTTTTATCTTTCAAAGCAGCCTTTGGAATGCACATTTACAATTTGCTGAGTAGCTGATCCTTGTTATCTTCTTCAATATAATACGTCCGAACACTGCGTTGCAGATTCAAAACACTTTTGCAGGTATTAAAATGCCTATGAAAGACTATCTTGTATGAAAAATTACTTTTTGTATTGTCTGTGAACATAAGCAAAGGATTGCTTTAGTCAGGACCAACCATTGAGGGCCTGGTATGCCGAATTTATGCCATTCTGCCCTGCCAAATGCTATATCCAGAATGCTATTATGTCTTTTTATCTAGTCAGCGGTGTAAACAGATACAATATAGCCAGATACAACAGAAGGCTGTTTTTCGGGATATCTATTAGATTAACAAAGAAATGTTTTATGTTGAATTTGCAGTGAGTGACAGTTTGAATTTAGAAAGGTAATCTTTGAAAGTATAATGGTTTAACTTTTTTTTTGTTGTAGTCTTCTGAATATTTTATGCCAGACTGTTTTATGTTTTCTGTAGACTGTTTTATGTACGAACAGTCGGGGATGCGGTGCATCAAATGTATGAGGTCAGCCATTATTTATATTATGCATTGCATCTCAACTATTAATGCCATTTTAAAAGAGTAAGGATAACACACAAGAAAAAGACTTGCTGAAGTTATGGTGAAGACTCGTGAATAATAAAGAGCAATGTGTTTGAAGTGATATGTATTGTATATGGCTGATTTCTCATTCTTTTGCATTGATTCTTCACCAAACATCAACGATAACCTAGGATTGTTGGTTTGACGTTTTGAAGGACAATAGCTAGATCATTCATCTCACTACACTGTGACGTAGTATAGACAGTTTTGGTTTGCATTTTTAGATGTATGGATCTTTTTAATAAGACAGTAAAATACTAATACTAAGGGGACATACTAAAGCCTAGTACATTAAAAGGGAGATTTGGGACTTTAAATGAAGCGGCTGAAATGCGGAGGTAGAAGTAGAAAAATATTGAATTTAATTCATAACAATATATAATAAAAAAGTAAATTCATGTATATATATTTGCTTAACACAAGATATAAACATGATAATATAAAGGTATATGGAATCACATTAATCAAAATAAATGCAAGGACAATTGATGGTGCATAGAGCGATATTATGGCCTACAAGTGCCAAAAGCGGCATACCCGGTCCCTATGTCTGTAATCACATGGTATAGGCATTATATATTAAATTGGTGTTGATGACATCATCAGGGCATAAAAAATCACTGTGGCATCAAGTATAGCTTGGCGCGTTTCGTGGATGTTTCTCCACTCATCAGGAGCAGATGCGACAGATTCCTGTGAAATATACGGATATGGTAAACCACACTCTATATAGAGAGGAATAGAATAATTTTTTTTATTCTTAAAAAAGTTGGCCAAGTACACTTACTAACCCTGGCAGTGAGCGTGACAAACGGCAACCAGCATATGGTGAGTCTGAGGCACAGACCCCCCCCCCCCCCCCGCGTGGGAGCTGAGGCAGTGTGAATTGCAGCATCGGGTGGTGTAGAGAGTGCCTGAGTGTGAAAGCCTAGTACACATGGGCCAGATGTTGGGTGGCATCAGTCGGTTCAATAGAAACTGGCCTACATTCAACCGTGTGTACTGCAACCGGCCTGACAGAAGCCAGCCTTTTGGCCGGCTTCTGTTGATGGGGCAGGACTGATAAATGTCTGCCGATTGGCTCCCGATTGGCTGACCAGAATGTTCTGGCAGGGGGGCCATCCCCCTGTCAGAACACAATATCACAGTAGGGAAGAACCCTTTACTAACAACATCCGATAATACAGCTGCTCCTCCAGAGCAGCCAGTTTTTTTTTTTCTGGCTGTTCAATTTGCAAGGGAATCAGCTCTAGAATGAATAAGGTTAAGCTCTGCTGACTTCCATCATCCAATCATTTGCAAGCAAAAATGTTGTTGTTTTTTTCCTATCACATGATTGTGTATATGTTTTGCAAAGTGAAATTCCCTATTCCCTAAACTCTGGGGAAAATTCCCTTGCAAAGTGATCAACCTATCTGCATTTAATAAAATCAATTGATGTTTATGCTGTTATGTCTCTTTTAGCTTTAGACATCTTAACCAGTTTGTTACGCAATAATTAGTTACCTTGAGTTTGTTACCCATCAGGTAGTTAACGCAAGTCCTGGTCCTGTGACCTCTTCTCAGAGTCCTTATATTCTCCAGACCTCTTTGTTTTGTTCTGATGCTTATGCTTATGCTAGCACTTATTTTTTACCAGGGGCTGGTTATAATAAGGGCAAAAAGTGCAGCTGCCCGAGATCCCAGACTCTGAAGGGAGGTGGGGGGGGACCTCTTTGCGAGGAAAAAAATGTTAGCATCAGACAAGCATGTTTAAAGTACAAAGTTCTTTATTCTTTTATGATCACATTGAAAAGCAACATTTTGGGACCACGCAGGGACCCATCCTCAAGCTTGTGTTCACAATTATAAAATATAAACACTGTATTTGTAATATGAGTATAATAAAAAAACATTCAGTTTATACAAGTTAATGCACTTTTTATATTTAATAGAGTTTAAAAAAGGGCAAAACCATTTTTGAAGAATCCTTGTATGTGTAATATAAAAATGTGCAGTTCGTGTTTGAGACAATACTCATGTCTACTAGCATTAGGATCACAAGACCACCAAATGAACTCAAATTTTTATCTACAGAGGGTATAGTGTACCAAGGCATTTATCATATGTGCTTGGTGGCGGGCAGGCAGGATTTAGATTTCCTGGCATATTTGGATACATAGGGGGTTATTTACGAAAGACAAATCCACTTTGCACTACATGTGCAGTCACTGTAGAACTGAGGGAAAGCTCTTCAATCAAATGCAAGCTCAAATGTTGTTTTTTATTTTTCTTGCATGTCCTCTAAAGCGACTGCACTTTCAGTGCACTTATAATGCAAAGTGGATTTGCCTTTCATGAATAACCCCCATAGTTTGTATTTCTTTGATTTTTATTAGAAATAAGTTTTAAGAAATTAAAATAAAATGCCTTCCTTGTATTTTTTCCCAACGCAACACTTTTTACCTCCCCTACAAAACATAATCCAAAAATTCTGTTGATTAAAATTATATCACATTAGTATGACTTTTGTTTAATGTGTATGTGAATGTGCGCAGCTTTGCTTTAGGAGAGCTTTAGTCAAACCCCTTGCAAAGCTACATTGCGACATATTCAGGAGAAAAAAATTGTTTATGTAAATTGTTAGTGTAACATAAAGATATGATTTAAGTTGGGTTGATGCTTGATCAGTCAATACAAATGTTATGTAAATTATCCCCAATACAGTAATTGTTGTGATCTGGGGATTCATTTTAAAGTCAGGATGTCACTATACTGCTCATTTAAACACAAGTCAGACTTAGGCCGCGTACACACGGGCGGACTGTTCGTCCAACTTTGTCCGCTGAACAGTGTTTGGGCGGACAGTCCGCTCGTGTGTGGGCTTTCAGCGGACAGTTTCAGCGGACAGTTGGACGGACAAGGTTTTTCGGAAATTCCGTAAAACTGTCCGCTGAAACCTTGTTTCAGCGAACAGTCCGCTCGTGTGTAGGCTTGTTCGTCAAACAAAGTTGCGCGCATGCTCAGAAAGGATTTTCACGCCGAAAGCTATAATGCAGTGTATAGGACGTCGTATTTTTCGTCCCGTCGTACGTGCCGTTCACGTCATCGCGCACGGTTTCAGCAAACTGTTCGTCCGTCGTGTGTGGCCATGTCCGTCCATGCTAAGTTTGAGCGGACTGTTTGCCGAAACTGTTGGACGGACAAAGTTGGGCGAACAGTCCGCGCGTGTGTACGCGGCCTTAGTGCCACTTATTGGGCATTAAAAAGTAACACACTTTCCCCGTACTTCCCAAAAGGCAATGGGGCATGTGATAGGTATAATCGTGTCCTGATACAACTGCTGAGAGGCAGAAAAGAAAAGAAGGAAATGGACACATCACTTACCTGAAGTGGTCTGGAAATACAACTGTACAGTACATTCTTTGATAGGTTGATCACCCAACCATGTTATGTTTAGCAGTACTGTTGTGGGCCCCCTTGACCTAAGGGGTACAGTCCCCACATAAGAGCTTGAACAGACTCTGACTTCCGGGCTTTAAGAACAGAACTTATGCCTCTCTGAAGTCCAGTAGTTCATTAAAGACCAGTCACAGGTGGATCAAGGAAAGTTGGAAGCAGCAGACTTTGACCTTTAACTTGAGCACAAAAAATCTAGTCTGAAGTAAAGGCGCACACCAGCAAGGAAAATTGCAAACACTGTGGAAAGATGTTCCTGCAGTTATCTCCTAATAGCTTATTCCAGGAGATTGTCAAACCCATCGAAGAACCTTTCCATGTTCATGAGCCACAAAAATTTTTGCCACCAGAGGTCCAATGGTGGATACCGCCTGCTCTTCCACCATTATCTTCAAGTACCCCAGAATAAGCAATGAAGCCTTACAACATTACACAACCCAATGGTCACCAATCTCAGGTTCATGCTTCCACTGTGAAGTCCTCTTAAACATCATCCAATAATGCACCTGAAGGCAGAAACACATCGCCTTTCTGTTGCGATGGAATCAAAACTCAATCCCTCAGGTGCTGACTTCGGTGGACCCCTGTACACTTTGTGTAGAATGAATTTAATTGGTCTGCATGTTTACCAAGAACAGCAAGAAAAGAATAACAATCACAAATCCAAAAAAAAGTCAGCTGATTTTAAGGATCAGTCCAGCTAAAAAATATGAAAGATAAATAATGAATTTGACATGGAAAGTGAAACATCCTCATAATGGCCACATCAAGTGTGTAGACTCACTAATACAATCATAGAGAAGTATTAGGGCTTGTTCACACCTTCATATTGTGGTAACGTATAATAAAGCACATATTTTTCTGCACCTTACCACAGAGCAATGAATTGTGATGTTACGCAGATTGAATAGCACCCCAACCCAATGGCAGCCTATCCATTAGGGGCGCCACCCCCCGATCCACGGCCGTCCTGTTTATCCATGCATCTTTCAGAAATGCATGAATTCCAATGGGGGGGGAAGGGGGTTCTTGAAGCCCCTGATTAGAGTTAGAGGCTACGAGCCCACCCATTAATATTTTCTATTGAAACACTGATCTTTCTTCTGGCCAATCAGGAAGCCGTTATGAGACCCGTTTCCCGATTGGCTGAAAAGATTGGCCGCCGAGGAGGAGGGAGGAAACGGAAGCTACGGAGAGCAGGGGAAGGGGAAGCCGCCGCCACCATAATGCCCACAGAGAGCAGAACTAGGGGAAGCTGCTGCCACCGTTATGCTCACAGAGAGCAGGAGAAGCTGCAAGGGGAAGCCCAGGAGAAGCGTGGCCAGGTAATAGATGGGGTAAGTGCTCCAGACCCAACCCGGGGGGGATGCTCATGCCACTGTTTGCCGCCCCCCCCAAAAAAAATTACCACTGGCTGCCACTGCCCCAGCCTAATATTACATATTATCATAATATCATATTTGCTATACTGTAAAGGTAAAGTTGCTGAAAGCAATTAAGTAAATCTACAGAGGGTGACCTATCTAACTTTTAGGAAAGACTTGATAAAAAGTAAATAGTCATGAATATTTTATTTTGTATGTAATCATTACATATTCACAAGTATCTAGGTGATGCTATTACTTGCATATCCACTGTGGGCCAGTCACCCACTAAGAAGAAAATCTGGAAGATTAACATGATAGCTAGCGACCTACCTTTTCAGAAAGAGAAACAAAAAAAGAGCAATAGTTATTCTCACAACATGATCCTGCTGCAAATTCTGCTGGATGTTTTTGAACTGCCTTTTGCCAGGCTTAAATAATTCCAGGTGTCTGACATAAAAAAAGAGGTATCATTAAATCCTCACTAAGGCACCATGCATGCTTCTTTGCTTTCATTTGTCTCTTTACAACGAGGGTTGGCAGAATTGTGAAAGCTTTAAGCATTGCACAGGGAAAATTATAAGTGAAGGTAAAAAGGAGCATGGTAGTTTGTGCAGGTGTGAAGATTAATTACTATTTAAATTAGTTCTACAACTGAAGCAGATAGGATTTCAGCTGTTCTGGCATTTATATTGGTGTGATAGCATTACAAATGATGTGATATAAAATATTTAGTTTTGTGTATATTGTATGCATAGCCAAAATGTATTTTATAGGTCTTTTAGAGTAGGAAGGAATATGAACCCCTGCTATTTGTCCTGGCTTCTGTTGTAACTGAGACACCAAGTAAGGGAAAATCCACCATTTAAGCCCCATTGTCACATGAACATAGCATATTTTACATGATTTTGAGGCTTTTTTTGAGATAATGACACATTTTTGGAGTGAAGTGTCATACTGGAGCCTCTTCGCGGCAGGATCATGCACTTTTTAGTATTATAGACTTTTATTTAACGTACTCCGACTGAAGTCATTAGGGCCCATTTGGCTCATGTAACTTTTGGAGCTTCAAGGGTTGAGCTATAGGCACCTGATTGCAAACAGGGATAATTAACCACTTTAATACCAGGCACCAGGGGCTTTGCTAGGTCTACAGAAGATCTGGGACTAGAGCCCATAGCAGCGTAGTAAAAAAAGCCATACCCTTGGGCAGGCATACACATTTATATAATATATGTGTGTGTGTATATATCCCCATAGAGCCCCCCTTACATCAGGGTCCCCAGAGAGCCCCCTACTTACATCAGGGTCCCCAGAGAGCCCCCACTTACATCAGGGTCCCCAGAGAGCCTTTCCTCCTCTTGGGGACCCCTGCAGAGACTCTGGACTATGGGAAACAGATTCGAGGTTATAGCCCCGAAAGCCACCCCCTAGCGACGCCACTGCCAGGCACTTACCCCCCTTCCTGCCCAAACCAATTTTCAGCTTTCAGCGCTGTCGCTGCTTAAATGACAATTGTGCGGTCATGCGGCACTGCACCCAAACAAAATCTTTATCATTTTGTTCCCACAAATAGAGCTTTCTTTTGGTGCTATTTGATCACCTCTTTGATTTTTATTGTTTGCTAAGCAAATAAAAAAATACCTAAAATTTTGAAAAAAAAAAGTTTTTCTCTTGTTTCTGTTATAACATTTTGCAAATAAGTAAATTTTCTCCTTCACTGGGGGGCACTGATAAGGCGGCACTGATGGGCACTGATAAGGTAGCACCAATGAAGTGGCACCAATGAGGTGGTACTGATGGGCACTGACAATGGGCACTGATAGGCGTCACTGATGGGCACTGATGGGCAACACTGATGGGTGGCACTGATAAGCAGCACTGATGGGCATTGATAGGCTGCACTGATGAACACTCATGGGTAGCACTGATAGGCAACACTGAAAGGATGCACTGATGGGTACTTATGGGTGGCAATGATAGGCGGCACTATCTGTACTCATGGGCACTGATAGGCAGCACTGCTGGGCCCTGATGGGCACTGATACGTGGCACTGATAGATGGCACTGATAGATGGCACTGATAGACATCACTGATGGCACTGGCAGGCATTCCTGATGAGCACTGATTGCCACCTGCCTGGGCACTGATTGCCACGGGCACGTGCCAGCAGTTATCCTGCTGGACCTCATATGATGCCCAGTTAGGATAACTGAACCACTGCCTGGTCCCTACTAGGCTAAATTTAGGTACACATTACAGCAGGGTTTCATGAACAAAAACTGTCAGCTCCGGCTAGAGCCGCTGTGCTAACCATGCTGCCCTGGATGTTGGATCAACAAGCTTGCTTACAGAACAAATTCTCTGGACAATAGGTTTCTGTTATCCACATAGACTTTAAGCCCAGAAGAAAGCCTTCTTATTACTCTAAAAATGGCCTCTATTTGACAAGCCTTGGACACATGCATGGATCAGAAAAACATGATATATATATATATTTCTTTCTATTGATCCAGGACAATCTGACCATTGTTTCAGCTCTGGGAAAGATAAACAAGACACCACTCACTGAAATGAACTGTTTGTAAAGTTTCTACAGAAAGTTTCTACAGATGAGCATAGAACTATTAAAAATATTGATATAAAATAAGTTAGTTTCATGGACTCTATATTGCAGATCATCAGGTAAAAGACCTTATGACACTGTCATAATATACATACTTATCTATGCAAGAGACCATATTTCCTACAAAGGTTCACACGCCTTACCAGGCTAAATAACTATGGTTAGTATGGACATATTTATAAAGAATCTACAAAAAAGTTATAGTTACCAAAGTAGTAGCTGTGGCTATGAGAGATTGCTGTCTTTCTTCAAGTTAAGCTGGAGGGAATTTCAATAGAGGGAATTCCAATGGAGGGAATTCCAAGGATCCAATGTAGATTCCAAATAAGGCCTGGAACGCACGCCCAAGCCACGGGCCGGAAGTTCGGGCTGGAAATGTGTATTTGTTCATGTATTTGATACTTGTACCATCTGCATACGTTCTCTAGTGTCTGTCACCTCTAAGGTGGAGGACACAGCCAGAAGTGACGTCTGGAATATATTTTCGGCCCAAACGTGGACGTGCATTCCAGACCTTGTTTGTAATCTACACTGGATCAATGGAATTCCTTCCATCGGTTAGTTTGACTTGATGAAAGGCAGCAGTCTCTCATAGTCACACCTACTACTTTGGTAACTATAAATGTTTTGTACGGAGAGATACATATTCATTCACCTGGAGCTATAGATCAAGCAGGTATTGATCAACACCTCCTTTTGCTCAACACTGAAGAAATGGCTGCACTCCAAGATCCATCAAAATTCTTATTTAATGAACGAACATCCCAAGTGTTACAAACAGTTCAAATAGTAGACGCGTTTCACACACTAAGCCCTTGTACACGCGGTCGGACATTCCGATGGACAAGGTCCGATAGGACCGTGTTGTCAGATAATCCGACAGTGTGTGGGCTCCATCAGACTGTTTCCGTTGGAGTATCCGACGGACCAAGTTTTCCAGCTGGGCTATAAAATTTTCCAAAAACATGTCCGATCATGTGTAGAGAATTCCGATTGGACAAAGTGCCACGCATGATCAGATCAAATTGCTAGACCAAAGCTATTGGCTACTAGCCTGAACGTAGTCCCGTCCTAACGAAATAACGTCATCACGTTAAGTACGATCGGATTTTCTGACAACTTTGTCCGACAGTGTGTATGTAACAGTTTCGGACAAAATCCGATGGATTTGGTTGTCGGAATGTCCGACCGTGTGTACAAGGGCTTACAGGTGCGCTTATTCATTACTTGGTAATTGAATATATATATTTTTTTAATATAATAGATATCCCCCAAAAATATATAAAAAAACAATGTTTTTCCTCAGTTTAGGCTGATATATATTCTTCTATATATTTTTGGTAAAAAAAAAAAAAAAATCCCAATAAGCATATATTGATTGGTTTGCGCAAAATTTATAGTGTTTACAAAATAGGGGATTGTTTTATTGGCATTTTTATTATTAATTTTTTTATTAGTAGTGGCAGTGATCTGAGATTTTTATCGTGACTTCGACATTTTGGCAGACGGATTGGACACTTTTGACACTATTTTGGGACCATTGTCATTTATACAGCAATCAGTGCTATAAAAATGCATTGATTACTGTGTAAGGGTAACTTCAATTTCATGGGGGCAAAAAATTGCAACTAAAGGGTAACTCCACTTTCATGGGGGGAACAAAACAGCAAATAAAAAAAAAAAAAAAAAATAATATAGCATTTACAATTGCAACACAAGTCATATTGTAATTATAAAATATCTGTAATTTTCTGTAAAGTGCAATGCAATATGGCTATCTGGAAGTGTTCTGTACACAGAATGTGTACAGAACGCCCCCCAGAAACATAACTTTTTGCTTGCGTAATTGGCTCACTGATTTTCCCAGAAGTCTGCCCTATGATACAAGTCAGGTTTCAGGCATCCCCTGCAACAACAAATTTGGTGAGATACTCCCAATAGGAACATGTGTAAAGGGATGCAGGCCCTGCGACTTTCCTCATTCAAGCCCTGATTCTGCAGCAGCTGGTTGATGATTATGAAACCCCTCCCATTAGATTCACTTCTGCACATGGGCACAGAGGAACAAACAGTCATTTTGTCAGTATAACATAAGGTAGGAATCCGCATCAAAGTTTGTTAAAATCCTTACAATGTACATAGATCACCCAGAGGGGAATGTTATTTTCTCAGCAAAAGTGGAGTTATGTTTTAAATTAGAACTAAAGTCAAAATTTTTGATTGGTTTTTGATACAGTGGGGATACAGTGGTTCTCAAACCCAGTTGAAAATATCCCACCGACATCCTGTCCTAGTGAAATAATGGATATCATTCAGAAAAATGTGAGCTCAAATCTCTCCTCTGGGAGCAAAAACAAAGAAGAGGATCTAGCTTTCTCACTCTATTAAAAAAAATTGGAGTTTTAATATAGTTAAATTACACATTTTTGCAGAGAATTAGAGGTGTAGCTGAAATTCGAGGGGCCCCATATAAAAACTTTAGGCCATCCAGCAACCCTTCCGTGTATGATATTCTTGATCTTAAAGGGGTCTATTTAAAAATACATTTGTTGTGGTAATGGTAGAAATATTTGTGCAAACTGAGCTAAAGTTCACCATATGTTTTCAGATAAATTAACTCCTATATCATCAGCTCCTTCTAGTGGCCAAAATGCAGTATAGTTTTCTGAAATACCTCAATGAAAACATATACTGCATTTTGGCCACTAGATGGAACCGATGATACAGGAGATTTTTTTATTTGAAAATTTACAGTGACATTTTGTTCAGTTTTTACAAATATTGCAATAGATGTTTTATAAATAGATTCCAAAGTTTGTGTCTGGCCAAAAACTCGTTTTTAAAAGAGTGGGGTAGGATTAGAACCCAGAATAAGGAGAAATCTCTCTGAGCAAACTTCGGATCCTCCTCCAATCTAATAAAAACTAGAGAAGAAAATTGGCTATTGTGAGCGTACCACATCCATAGTATCTACTACTTCAAAAAACAAACAAAAACAAACAAAAAAACGTATGTGTCAGACTTTGGTGGTACTAGGATGGACAAACACATGAAATAATATAAAAATATATATTTTTATTTCAAAACAATAAAATAGTGTTAAAACCACATAGGAACAAAATCCTTATCAAGCAAATAGGCCATATATAATCTTAATTAATAATTAGCTTTGCTGAATTGTCCAAGAGGTAGACCCATTTTAACGTCTATAAGCTTCTTTAGCACCTTTTTATGTCTTGGCAGCAAAGAAGGATTGTATGCTGCAGGGTAGCTATCCTGCAGACACTCGCCCTGTGGCAAAATATTTCGATTTTTTTTCTGAGTTTTTATTTTTTTATTTGTTGTTTGTCTTATATACTATGTAGGTAAAATTGTGTGCTCATTAGAGTGGTGGTTCCTAGCCAGGGAAACACACTGGAAGGCTGGATGGCACTTTTGAGCTGATTCGAATATAAAAGGTCTACTTACTTGATAGGGATTTTGTTCTCATGTGGTTTTAACACGATTTTAAAGTTTTGTAATGAAAAAGTATATATTTATATAATTTCATGTGTTTGCCATTCCTAGTTCTATTAACAGGTCGCCGACCGCCTCACGCCGATATACCTCGGCAGAAGGGTTCGTACAGGCAGAATCACGTACCTGTATGTTGCCCTTTAAGAGCCGGCCAGTGGGCACGTGCGCCCGTGTCAAGCTCCTTGAGTCAGGTCATGGGTCCCGTGGACTTGATCGCTGTTGGGATACCCGCGATCGTCTCACGGGGAGGAAGAACGGGGAGATGCTAATGTAAACAAGCATCTCCCTGTTCTGCCTAGTGACAGTGTCACTGATCTCTGCTCCCTGTGATCGGGAGCAGAGATCAGTGACGTGTCACATGTAGCCATGCCCCCCACAGTTAGAAACACACCCCAGGACACACTTATCCCCATACACTGCCCCCTAGGGGTTAACCCCTTCACTGCCCCCTAGGGGTTAACCCCTTCACTGCCAGTGTCATGTGCACAGGAATCAGTGCATTTGTATAGCTCTGATCGCTGTATAAATGACAATCATCCCAAAAATGTGTCAAAAATGCCTGATGTGTCCACCATAATGTCGCAGTCATGATAAAAATCGCTGATCGCCGCCATTACTAGTAAAAAAAAAAATTATAAAATGAATAAAAATGCCATAAAACTATCCCCTATTTTGTAAACGCTATAACTTTTGCGCAAACCAATCAATAAACGCTAATTGTGATTTTTTTTACCAAAAATATGTGAAAGAATATGTATCGGCCTAAACTGAGGGAAAAAAAAAGTTTTTTAGATATTTTTGAGGGATATTTATTATAGCAAAATGTAAAAAATAATGTGTTTTTTTTCAAAATTGTCGCTCTTTTTTTGTTTATAGCGCAAAAAATAAGAACCTCAGGGGTGATCAAATACCACCAAAAGAAAGCTCTATTTATGGGAAGAAAAGGATGTAAATTTTGTTTTGGAGGACCGCGCAATTGTCAATTAAAGCAACGCAGTGCCGAATTGCAAAAAGTGCTCTGGTCAGGGAGGGGGTAAATTCTTCCGGGGCTGAAGTGGTTAAAGTTCGACATACAGTATATAGTTTTTTGAAGCTATTAAAAACGAAAACAATAATGGCTTCACATATACTTCAAAATAAAGAATACCTAAATCAAATACAGGGGAGCTGTTAGTACATTGCTCAGTTCTCTAAGGAATTTTATTTGCCATAATGAGCTCTCATTGCTGAAAATAATAACCATTATGAAAAAAAAAAAGTGAGTGCTAAACAGAAAAATAAAATGAAATAACAGCTGCTAGCAAAAAAAAAGACATCCAATCCTCCAAAGTAATAAACATAAAATATGCAGCGCTGTGATGATTATAAACGCTAGTTACATAAACATAAAAAACATAAAAAAGTCCTTCTGTGTTAAACAAAAAAGTCCAATGTTTCCACTCAGTAAGTGCAAAAGAAGGGGTCCGACCACCATAGGGATTGAAGGCTTACCAGAATTTGTGACTACACAATTAAGTGCAGCAAACACGCTTTTATAATGCCACTCATGTGGACTATGATGAATCCTCTCTTTGATCCTTATCTCTGGTACAGATAGGCCGGAAAAAACCTGAATATGGTGTAATGTTGTTATCACTCTGATAAATTATATCCAAGTGAGTAACACTCCATGCATAAATATAAGTTCAACTGCTGATCACCAGCTTTCACCTCAATGCACACTCACCAAACAAAAGATCATTAGAAGCATGAAAACGGGAATGTTCACAGGTTTCAGTACAAGTAAAACATTTCCTGTTTGGGCCACATAAGTATGGACGCTGTTACACACGTTAGATGCTCCTGAGGATGCGTTTTAATGCGAATCGCGAAGGGTAGGATTTCAGAGCCAGATTGTTGCGCTGCCACAGTGGAGCTCTGTGTGCCAGTGTTATATGTCAGTCTAGCGGCATGATGTATTGTTTTTATGCAATTTACCTGTTCATTCAACGCTCTTTTAATAAATACTACACAATGAGGCATATCTTTTGTTTATGGCCTTTGGTATTTTAGGACATATGCATGGCGCTCTACCCTGTGAAGTAAGATAATATGAGAGGGAAATCCTTGTACTGAAACCTGTGGACATTCCCGTTTTCAGTTTTTATTCTTCTTATGATCTTTTGTTCGGTGAGTGTGCACTGCATTGGGGTGAAATCTGGTGGAGGCTGGTGATTGGCAGTTGCACTTATATTTATGCATGGAGTGTTACTCACTTGGGTGTACTTTATCAGAGTGGTAACAATATTACATCATATTCGTTGTTTTTTTTCTGGCCTATCCAGAGTTCCAGAGATAAGGATCAAAGCAGAGGAATTATCATACTGCACAAAGCGGGTTTGCTGCACTTAATTGTGTAGCCATAAATTCTGGTAAGCCTTTAATATTTATGGTGATTGGACACCTTCTTTTGCACTTACTGAGTGGGAACATTGGCCTTTTTTTTTTTAACACAAGTCTTTTTTATGTTTTTTACTAGCATTTGCAATCATCATAGCGCTGCATATTTTATGTTTAATAATCATTATGGCTTTGTGCCCTAAAAAATACCTGTGATGTTACTGGTACTAACTGATAAACAAAGCTATAGAACAACAGGGTTTATAACCAAGACTGGCGCAAACATAAAGCTTGCACCACTCTTTTAAACTTAGAAAACAGAGCAGATGCTGCTCCTAACTAACAAAAGGGGTGCAAGCACCTTTGTTAATTAGGAGTGTCTGTTCCCTGTCCTATAAAACTTCTGTGTCATGCACAGCACAGAGTAGTTCAGTTGGAGTTACATGCTGCTGTCCCTCAGCCCACCTCCTAGTTCAGCTAAGTGCCGGTGGGAAGAGGGAGGCTATTAGACTTCTGCACAACAGAACATTTTGTTTCGTTTTTATCCGTAAAATACATCATTTTGTTTTGTTATCTTCTTTATGGTACATTAATTATTTTTTGGATATATTGTTATTTCTGTAGGGTATAGTGATTTGTTCAGGGAATTTATTTGTTTTATAGTTTCCTTGTATTGTTTTTAGATAATTCGTTATTTATGTGTGGATATATATTCCAGATAATGATTCATAATTCGGAAAGCCGTTTGACTTACTCTGTTTGATTTACTCTGTGCGAGTAATCCAGCCCTCAACACAAAAGGAATCAACTGATTGGATTAGGAAACTGTAATTCGGATGGATCAATTCCTTTCCACTTGGTCACTAATATAATAAAAGGGAATTGATTCGATTGACTTCAGATCATTTGTTATGCCAATATGAGTCAACCTTCTGTTTCATTGGACCTTCAACAAATTAACAAATCATGTTGAATTAATTTGTTATTTTCATTATAGTTTCTTTCGTATTAGTCTAAATTTGTTATTTATTTCTTTGGATGTTCAGATACATCCGAATGTTCGAAAGATAAAAAATGTGGCCAAATTTTCATTGGTTACGAAACGAATTGAACATGCCTAGTGGGCATTAACCTTGCAGGCTCTGCTTATGCAGTTCTTACTGCACTACTGTGACCAATTTTCAGTCAACAGGGGACTTTAGCCAGCTTTCAACCGGTCCAGGCTTGGGAAAGATCTTGACTTTATAGTTGGGATCCACCTAGATGCATGGACTGGCAGATGGCTCAGCCTCTCAGTGACCTGCTGGGAGACTGAGCAAGCTGCTCCCACCCCCTTCACAGCCTAAGCCTTCATGTACACTGCTGCTGGTAAACGGACGTCCAGAGGCAGTTGGTTGCTTTTTTTTTTTTTTAGCGCCCCCTGAACTCACCCAAATGTTATCTTATTTGAACATGTACACAGGTTCGTTTAATGTCATTTTTAGGCAGTTGAGATTAGAGGCCTTTTTTGGAAAGCAAAAAAATGAGTTCAGACGCTGAGTTTAGAGGCATTTCAAGCTGTAAAAGCGCAGTAACTCGTTTAGTTTACAGGCTTTTTTTTTTTTCATTTTTGGCTACTGTATATAATCGAGTATAGGTCGACTCGAATATAAGCCGAGGCCCCTAATTTACCACAAATAAACTGGGAAAACGTATTGACTCGTGTATAAGCCGAGGGTGAGACATGCAGCAGCTACTGTTACAGCTTAAAAGAGTGGAAAAGAGGGTCAACAATGCCCATCTGCAGCTGCGTACCTCCCTGTGTACCTCCCTGTGTACCTCCCTGTGTCCATCCCTGTGTCCATCCCTGTGTCCATTGCAGCCTACCTGTGTCCTGTGCATGCCTCTGTGTGCCAATCTGCAGCCTCTTTGTCCTTCTGCAGCCTCTGTGTCCTTCTGCAGCCTCTGTGTGCCATTGTGTGCCATTTTGCACCGATCTGCATGTATAAAAAACATACGGCGGCCATGCCAGGATTCAAAAGCCGCACCTCTCCTCCTCGTCTGTGACAGATGGCGGCCATTCCACTGTTCAAAAGCCACGCCTCCCTGTCTGTGATAGGCGGAACACTCAATTTCCCAGCAGTCAGTGTTCCGCCTATCACGGACACCCTCTCATCCTCGTCCGTAGTATGAGGATGAGCGGATGTCCGTGATAGGCGGAACACTGACTGCTGGGAAATTGAGTGTTCCGCCTATCACAGACAGGGAGGCGCGGCTTTTGAATAGTGGAATGGCCGCCGCCTGTCTGCACGACACGCTGATCAGGTAGGCAGACGGCGGTGACTCGAGTATAAACCGAGGGGGGCACTTTCAGCCTAAAAAAAGGGGCTGAAAATCTCGGCTTATACTCGAGTATATACGGTACTTTGAAAATAATATTTTTTTTTTCGAATGCTTCTAAATGCAAACGTGGTTAAATGCGGCAAAACAGACGTTTTAAACATGGGTTACTATCTGTCAAGTTAAATCGTTCAGGAGAGGTTGTAAAAAAGTCCTGTGTACATTAAACCTTTAACTCCAGTGAGTGCTGGAGGGGCAGAGCAGAGAGCTGGTGACACAGTTACCGGCTGTCTGTTCACTAAAGACTGAGAAATGAGCAATTAGCTTTCTTTTGATCGCTCAGTTCCCATTGTTTGAGTGCTTAGTTCTTAGTCTTAGAGGCGTCAGGGGATCAATGCTACATCCATCTGGGTATAAATGTTTTTTTTTTTTTTTAAACATACTTCTCTTTTGAATGAATGAATGCATGAAATACTTGTATAGCGCACAATGCAAACTGAATCGCCTCTAGGCGCTGTTCACTCTGAAATAGAAACTGGCACAGAAGGCACAGATAAACCTCAAACAGGTCTATCTGCATAGTTAATGTGACACATGCCACTCACACTAGTTTCTTAAATGAATTCCACTAAATATGTGAAATGTCCAATACCACCTTAGGTTATTGATATGTGTTATAGTGGGAAATCATTGATGAGTGCTGTCATCAAGTCATTGATGAGCACCACCTACCTGGTGGGTGTCATTGGCAAGATTACTGAGTGATCATGTTGTAATGCCCCGTACACACGAGAGGGATTAAGTCTGACAGACCTCCAAAGGAGTTCCGCCGGAGTTCCGACGGAGTTCTGGCGGACTTTTCGACCGAACGGACTTGACCACACACCATCACACCAAACTCCGACGGAGTCGAACGTGATGACGTACGACTGGATTCGATGTAGGAAGTTCCTAGACAGTAGCCAATAGCTGCCCTAGCGTCGGTTTTAGTCCGTCGGAGTAGCACACACACGAGCGGATTTTTCAAAGGGGACCGGGTCCGGCGGAGTTCCGTTGGGAAAATTTAAAGCATGCTTCATTTCTAAAGTCCGTCAGACTTTAGCTTCGCTAAAGTCCGTTGCAGCCCACACACGATCGGATAGTCCGCCGGACTCAGTCCGTCGGAGTTTGGATGTCGAAAAGTCCGCTCGTGTGTACGGGGCATTAGAGGGAACAACATGGCAAAGATCAATGTATTGCTATGACACATTGCTAACAATGAGTGACCATACATGCTAATGAAAACCCTCTACATATCTTTGCTGACGGTGGCCTAGAGATGCTGTGAATAGGTTTCGTTTTCTAACATTATAATAGGATTATGCCATGTAACATTTCATAGATGAACACGGAACATGTAGGAATTCTTTAAATAACTATGCCCGTCTACCTCCTTTAATTAAAACACTGTAATACCTATAATAAGTGTATTAAAAGAGACAATAAAGTGTAGAATGATCACATCAGCTACCTCCCTGTTCGCTTTCACCCATGATAATTTCTCCAGCACTTGATTGGATTTATTGATTTTTAAATCTTGCCTCATTGACAACAATTCCGCCAAGTCCCTTAATCTGCTAAAGCCACAGTTCATTTCTTCTTTTGTCAGGTTGGCAGGATCTACAGATAGTGACAGAAATATTACCACTCGGATCTATGATTTGCCATCTTCCAGCTACAGTATGTGCAAATTTGTTTCTAATTAATATTAGGTAACATTTTTTTGTATCACGCATTAAAGATACACTCCAGTCACACATGAAAATGAAATGCTGATATTCATTTAGACCGGGTTCACACTGCTGCGGGGGGAGATCCGGATGTGATTCGCACCGCACTGCAGTGCAAATCACATCCGATCTCCGTAGCGATGCGAGTTCAGCCATACAGATAGTATGGCTGAATTCGCATCGCTCCCGCAGCAAACTCGCACGGGACCCTTTTTTTGGTCCGCAACAGAATCGGATCGCATGGGTGTTCACACCATGCGATCCGATTCCTGTGCGAGTCGGCAGATCGCACTGCGATATGCGGACGGATCTGGGGGTGTCATTAACATATCATTGACACTCCCAGCCGTTCGGATAGGGCAGTGTGAACTGCCGGCGGGAGTAATGCGATGCGGGAAAACGCCGCGGATTCGCGGCGTTCCCGCATTGCTGTGGTGTGAACCCAGCCTTAAAGGACAAAGTAGTCCGCTTAGTGGCTTAAAGGCCAGAATTAGACCTTACGTTGTGGCATTATACAGAGGAGTGTCTCTATTCACGCTGCGTTCCTAAATTCATATCAATCTACCTATTTCACCAATAAAGTGCAATGAATTAATTCATAAAAAGCTGCATGCAGCAAATATAGTGCACCATCATACAATACTACTGTACACACGGTTGGACATCCTGATGAAAAAATCCCTCTGATTTTTTCCGACAGATTTTGGCACAAAGTTGTCAGAAAATTCGATCGTTCGTAGAACACGTACGACAGGACTATAAACGGGCCAGTAGCCAATAGCTTTCATTTTGTAATTTATTCTGAGCATGTGTGGCACTTTGCCCGTCGGAATTGTCTAGACACGACCGGAATTTTTTTTTTTGTAATTCTTTTATTTAATGCTGGAAGAAATAACAGGCACATGGACAACAACAATAGAACATACAGAATTTCAAAACATACAGCTTACAGTATCACCCAGGTGGGATATACATAGAGACCACCCCCAATATAGGCTTAAACTAAACAAGATAACATTCCCGAACCGGGGGCTATAGTCCCTTCTCAAGACTTCCAACACCAAGTAGGCAAACCAATCCCACCCAGGTGGGCAGTAATCATCGCATGGCCATGCATTACAGCGAGATGCCCAAATTTTTGTTGTTTTATAAAGAAAGGGAAAAGGAGGGAGATGGGCGATGAGCCGGGCCCCAGGCGGACAGAGCATATACTTGTTGAAACTGGTCATTCCCAGGGAAGCCCACAACCCACCGCTGCCTGCCAGGGCTAACCGGCAGGATCCAATCATGAAAGATAAAGGGCTGAGGAAGCGTAACGGTAAGGGGGAAGGGGATTACGGAAGGAAGGGACTCCAGGGGGAGACAGGGAGGAAGGAGGGTCAGGGAGAAAGAGGGGGGATCAGAACAGAGAGACAGACCAAGAAGAAGAAACACAGAAAAGGCTCCAGGCGAGCTAAAGCGATGAAAGGCTAACAGAAAAGAGCAAAACAGGGACTGTGGGCGCCACCCGACCGCAGGGGGGGGGGAGGGGGGCCGAAGCCAGCAAACAGAGACTCTCTCTCAACGGGCATTTGAGGCTACCACCCGAAGGTACGCCTCAGTGTAGGTGAAATGATTCCAAGGTCTCCAAGTCTCACGAAAGGCCTCCTCCCTATTATGAAACGTCGCTGTGAGGTCTGCCATATCTCTTAATTCATTTACTTTAGAGAACCATAGAGCCATTGCCGGTGGGTTCTCCGATCTCCAGCACAAAGGGATACAAGCCTTCGCCGCGTTCAGCAGCTGAATAGTCAATGAGTTCCTATACTTTTTAATGGATCGCTCCGACAGGTGCAGCAGGCAGGCCGCAGGGTTCCCCTCCAGAGAGACACCAGTCAGACGACCGATCGTGTCGGTCACCCCGCGCCAGAAGGGTACCAGCTTGGGACAGGCCCAAAAAACGTGCAGCATCGTTCCCTCCGCCTCCCCACAACGCCAGCAACAATCCGGCACCTGGGGGAAGATGCGGTGGAGAACGGATGGGACCCTATACCACCTAGTTGTGATCTTGTAGCACGTCTCCTGAACCCGTGTAGCCATAGAGGATTTCTGTGCAAAATGGAGAATTTTCTGCTGTTGATCTGGAGTAAAGTGGGTGCCAAGCTCCGCCTCCCACTTCGCCACGAACGGGGGGACATACCCCTCAGCCGGATGAATCAGGGCAGAGTAGAGAAGCGAGAGGCAGTGCCGCACCGGTTCCCCCCGATGACAAATACGCTCTAACTCCGTGAGGGGGCGAGAGATGCCCGGCGTCCGCAAACAGTTACGCAAGAAATTCCTCAATTGCAGACCGCTCCAAAAATCCAGTGGAGGGTCCACTGCCCGCTGCCCTGCCTCCGGGGTGAGTCGACCATCCGGGCCGATAAAGTCACATAGCCGCCGCCTGTCACCCACCCGTAGACGATGAAAGCAGGGATTCTGGAAGCCCGGTATAAAGTCCGGGTTTCCCAGAACCGGCACCATAGGGGAGGGGACCGGGGACACCAACGAGTTCCGAAAGGCCTCCCTCGTCACCCATAAGGTGCCTCCCAATGTGGGATGATCCAGTATAGCCCTTGGCAAAGGCGCTGATGACCAGGGCCTGCTCCCGATCGTGTCCCCAGAGTCCTCCCTCTCCATGGCCACCCAAAGCTTCGCCCCCTCATGACAGTGCCAGTCCACCAACTTGGACAGGTGAACCGCCCTGTAGTATGTCCTCACGTCTGGAAGACCAACTCCACCCCAGCGCTTCGGCAAATGCAGAAGCTGCAATCTAAGACGCGGTCTCCGGTGCGACCAAATAAAAGCACGGAATAGGGAGTCTATCCGCTTGAAAAATGTGGAGGGGAGGTAAATGGGCAACGCCTGCAACAGATACAAAAGTTTGGGCAACAGAGTCATGTTAAGCGCACTGCACCGACCGAACCACGTCAGTGTTAGTGAATGCCAGTGCAAGAGATCAGCCCTCAAGCGGTCCACAAGAGGTACAAAATTGGCTGTATAGAGGGACGCCGGGTCAGGGGTAACCTCAACACCGAGGTAGCGGATATGACTAGTAGCCCACTTCAGCGGATAGGCCCCCCGAAGGTGCCGTGCCACCGCTCCCCCTACGGTGATGTTAAGGATGGAAGATTTAGCTAGATTAATTTGAAAAAGGGAGAGAGAACCGTACTCCGCCAAGGAGGACAGCAGGATAGGCAACGACGTAAGGGGATCCGTTAAAAAGAAAATTAGGTCATCTGCAAATGCGGCCATCTTGTGGATACCCGACGCCTTCTCATAACCAGCAATGTCCGTATTTGACCAAATATGGCACAAAAAGGGTTCAAGAGACAAAATAAAAATCAATGGGGACAGGGGACAACCCTGTCGGGTGCCGTTCTTGATAGAGAAGTAGGGAGACCTCGTTTCATTTACCTTAACCGCCGCAGTAGGGCTTGAATAAAGGGACAAAACCCAATGTAGCATGGTGTGGCGAAGTCCTATATGTTCCAGGCTAGCTCTGATAAACGACCAGTCCACGCGGTCAAAAGCCTTCTCTGCGTCAGTGGACAGCAGGAGGAGGGCTCGCTGAGAGGTTCTGGCCGCGTGGACCAAGTTGAGAACCATAATAGTGTTGTCCCGAGGTTCACGCCCCGGGACAAACCCGGCCTGGTCCTTGTGAATGAGGCTAGGGATGTGCGGGAGCAGCCTGTTCGCCAGAATTCTGGCAAAGAGCTTCAGGTCAGAATTAAACAGAGCGATTGGGCGGTAGTTTCCACAACACAGTGGATCCTTTCCCTCCTTCGGAATGAGGGAGATATGGGCTCTGAGGGAGTCCACCGGAAAGGAAGCGCCCCCGGTGAGAGAGTTAAGGGCAGTGACCAGGGGCTTCCCCAGTATCCCAAAAAAGGTCTTGTAATACGCTGGTGTGAAGCCGTCAGGGCCCGGAGCTTTCCTAGGCTTAGACTCCGCCAGAGCCACCCCCAGCTCCTCAACCGAAATGGGTTCCTCCAGCTCAGCCCGTACCTCCCCAGGGAGGGAAGGCATACCCGAGGCCGCTAAATACGACTGAGGGGTCGGGCCCTCCGCCCCATGGGGGCCAGGAGCAGGGGGCCCCTTCAGATTGTAGAGGCCTTCATAGTAGGCCTGAAATTCGGCCGCTATGTCCTCTGACTTACTCAATTTCTGACCAGACGCCGACTTAATATGGGGAATGTAGGTCTGGGTTCGCGGGCCCCTCAAGGCCCTTGCCAGCAAGGACCCCGGTTTGTTAGAGTACTCAAACATAGTCCGACGGGCCCAGGCCAGCTTTTGTTTAGTCTTCTGGAACAGAAGGGAGCGCAGTTCTTCACGAGCCTTAAGAAGATCCTGAAAAACCGCCCGTGCCAAGTGCGCCTTATGTTGGGTCTCCAGCCTCCGAATCGTGGCTAGGAGTTCGTCCGTGTGCTTCATCCTTTCCCGCTTAAGACGAGCCCCTATTTTCATCAGCACGCCCCTGATCACCACCTTATGCGCCTCCCATACAGTAAGAGGGTTAGCCACCAAGGCCTCATTAATAGAGAAGTACTCCCGCAACGCTGTCTGGATCTCCAAACAAGTATCTCCAGACTGGAGCAAAGCCTCGTTGAGTTTCCAGGACGGCGGAAGGCGTGATACCGACCCCAACTGAAGGGTTAAGTGGACGGGCGCATGATCAGAGAACGAGATAACGTCGATGGAGGTGGACACCACCACAGGCAGATCCCTATGCGACACCAATAAGTAGTCCAACCGGGAGTACGTATGGTGGACCTGCGAGAAAAAGGTATAGTCTCTGGTTTGTGCGTGCAGCAACCGCCACGGGTCGACCAGGCGCAGCGCCTGGAGATCTGTTTTCAGCCGTTTTAAGCGTGCATATGATAAGTGGGAAGCCCCCCTAGAGACATCAAGTGCTGGATCCATGGCAAAGTTAAGGTCTCCGCCAAAAACCAGCAGCCCGTCCGCAAACTCCAGTAGCTCAGGGATAAGAGTCCGCAAGAACTGCACATGGTCAGTGTTCGGAAAGTACATGTTGGCAAAGGTAACCTGCCTACCAAACACTGTCCCCTTCAGAAAAATAAAACGGCCCTGTGAGTCCGCCCGCTGCGCCTCGAACAACCATGGAACAGATCTGGCTATCAAAATACTCTCCCCCTTTGATTTGGAGATCGGAGAAACACTATGATAGGCCCAGGGGAAGGCCCCATTAGTAAGTTTGGGTGTGCAACCCGCGCAAAAATGCGTCTCCTGCAAAAATGCTACCAGCGACCCACCCTTGCGGAGGTTCGTCAACAGCTGCGAGCGCTTCTCCGGGGTGTTGGGGCCCCGTACATTCAGGGAGGTGACCTTAAGGAGACCCATTCCACCCCACTGGAGACCAACGGCAAAGGAGCTCGCCAATCCCCAACCCACAGAAAAGAGGGGGACAGGAAGAAAGAGAGTCTACAGTGATCGCTACTTAAACTTGTAGCCCTACGATTGGGCAAACTAGGTGTCCACACCAGGGCCTACCCTAATGGGGGGGGAAAGAACGCTGGGATTCCCGAAGATGGTCAATCGAGAAATCGTGGGGAGATATAAATCAGGAACATTGGAGATGCAGGAGACTAGCCAATGAGAACCAAAATCTAGAAAACTACACGGCAAACAAAACATTAATACATAAAAACATAACAGGTGTTAATACTGGCAGAACATATCATATCATAACATAACATAACCGGCCACCCATGACACTGTCTCGGGTCCCCACATTGGGACCGGAGACAGTGGGGCAGGAGCAACCCATAAAGAAAACATGAGGATTCCCATCATGGTCAGCAAGCTGGGGGTGATCAGTAGGTCCGCACCCAAAGCATTATCAGTGTGGGGGGGTGACTCTCAAACCTTCAAACAGTGGTAGTAGGGGAGGGGCAAAAGGACCGGAGGGAGGGGCCAGCACCCCGAAACCCGCCGGGTGAGGCCCGAATATGTGAGGGCGAGTAAGGGCACCACAGAAGGACCAAGGGAATCCCAACTGTCGGGCAACGGGGGGGAGGAAAGGACGCAGGGCCCCAGCTATGCCGTGGGCAGGCGGACCTACCCATCCCCCCGCATGGACCCCCTCATCCCTCACCCAGAACACAAACCCCCCCCCACCACACAGAAGAGCAGCCCCACCCCCACCCAAGCAACCAACAGGGGATACATGAGAAAGGACAATAATACCCCGCAGTTCATCATTGACAAAATCCTGGGAACCAAGGAATGTACTAAGTAGCACAGTAGTAATGAGGAAAAAGTTCAGCTGCTTACCAACCCCGGACAGGGGCAGGATCAGTCCTCCGAAGCCAGTGGATGTCGTCTAGTGTCCTCTCTGCTGGGCGCGCGAGACCGGGGACGGCGCACTCGCTGCGGCCTTGGCAAAGGTGGTCCGAGCGCCTCCTGGGAAAGCAAATAGTCAAACCAGTTAGGGACTGAAACGGCTGGCCTACCAAGAAACCCAAACAGGTTCGGCAACTGATCAGGAGAACGAAGAAAAAACTCTGCTCCCCTCTTCCGGACTATTAGATGAAAGGGGTGGCCCCATCGATAAGTAGCTTCGGCCATACGGATCACCTCAAGAAGGGGGCGCATAAGACCCCGCAGGGCTCTCGTTTGCCTGGAGACATCCGGGTAAATCCTGATAAGAGCTCCATCAAAATCGATAGGGCCCCTTTCCCAAGCAAGACGTAGGATTTCCTCCTTTACAGTGAAGAAGTGCACTCTGCAAAGTACATCACGGGGTAGGTCTGCTGCTCCTGGGTCCCTGGATGCTGACGGAGTCACTCTGGGGCCTGGGATCCGATGGACCCGGTCTAGCTCCAGGTCAGTAGCTGGGGGCTTCCCAAGGACCTGATTCAGTAAGGCCACCACCGTAGTACGTAGGTCAGGTCCCATAGTCGCCTCCGGGATGCCCCGGAGGCGCAGATTGTTCCTCCCACTTCTACACGAAGTTGCATTTCAATCAAGTATCGCTGCAGGGCTTGCTGCCCGCTCTCGAGGGCTGCCAAGCGGTTTTCCGAGGAAGAGCTGGAGGTCTCCAGTGCGGTGACCCGTTCATCAATAGTGTCCACTTGTTGGCGCAGGTCGTGGAGTTCGCGAGACAGGGCATTGACTATGGAAGCAGCCATCTCCTGCAGGTCCTGCTTGGACGGCAGGCCTGCCACTAAGTCCCGCCAGGGGCCATCCATCCCAGCCCCCGTGCCCCCCGCCTGTTAAACTGCAGGGAATGTCCAGGTTTGGAGAGGCCGGTGAGGCAGGGGAGGGGGCCAGGGAAGAAGATGCTTCAGCTCGAGGGGGGCTCGGGTGGGATGAAACTGCCCCCGCTGCACCACCCAATCTTCTGCGGGGCGATACCTTGTGAGGATGAAAGACGCTGTGGCGCCATCTTGGCAGGTACGGCAGGGGAATCGAGCCCGTGCTGGCGAAGAAAGTAGTTGCTTATGCCGTGTCCTGACGGTGTCCCCGAGCCCCGCCGGTGCCTGCGCCCTCCTGGCATGTAGTTCCACCACGTCTGGCGAGTTTGCGGCTGGTTCCCTGGCTAGCTCCTGCAGAGCTCCAAACTGCGTTTTCACATGTCCATCTTTAATCCACGTCCCCCAGGACGGCTACTTGGCAGGGTGGAATTCACAGTAGGAGGCCGGCCGCACTAGGCCGGAGCCTGCCGCGATCTCCCCGAGCGCCGTTCGGGCCCCAGAACGCCACCGGAGTGACCCCCAGCAATGGATGAGTGGCAGGGGGGTGAAGATGGAGGTCCCCTACCTGCCCGAGCGGCTCAGCGTGGCGGCGATTGGGAGGCCTCGAGGCGGCAAGATGGCGGCGGCCGGCGCCGGTTCTCCTCGCGGCTCCGCGGGATCCGATGGCTCCGGGATCCCCGCAATAACCACCCGGGAGGATGCAGGGTAATGCCCCGGACCCGATGATGTGGGTCTCGGGTGAAGAATCCCCAGCAGCGATGCGGATGGCGGCGGATTGCTCCGTGTGTTCAGGAGCCAGCCTCAAACACTTCCGCCGCCATATACGTCCGGCCACGCCCCCCCCCCCACACGGCCGGAATTTAAACGATCGGATTTTGTTGTCGGAAAATTTTAGATCCAGCTCTCAAACTTTGTGTATTGGAAATTCAGACGGAAAAAGTCAGATGGAGCCCACACACGATCGGAACATGATCCGATCACACATTTTTCGTCAGAAACTCCGACCACGTGTACAGGGCATTAAAGCATCACTAAATTTTTTTTTTTTTAAATAACAAACATGTTATACTTACCTCCACTGTGCAGTTCATTTTGCACAGAGTGACCCCGAACCTGGTCTTCTGGGGTCCCTCGGCTCCCACCCGCAAGGACTCCACACCTTCATGCAAGCTCCCTCGCATGGTGAGGAGTGCTTGCAGGCGCGCTCCTGTGACACAGCTGGCGGCCATAGCCGCTCACTGTATCACTCGGCCCCACCCCCCCTGTGCGCTGCGTCACTGGATTTGATTGACAGCAGTGCAAGACAATGGCTGCGCTGCTTTCAATCCATCCACTGTAACCAATCAAAGGCCAGGCTGAGCGGCGAAGAGGATGTCGGGGGCGAGCGCGGGACTTTCGAGGGGTCAGGTAAGTAAAACTGGGGGGCGGGGGGCGGTATTGTCAGATGTTTTTTCACCTTAATGCATGGAATGCATTAAGGTGAAAAAACTTTTACCTTTACAACCCCTTTAAAGTCCAAATAATAAATGTCCATATGTGAAATGATCTCCATATATCAAAAATATATATTAAAGTGCTTCAAAAATTCTTCTTATAGTGCTCCAAATACAGGGTGCTTCAGTGCATCTCCTATGTGTGCACATATAAAGTGCCTCTGTGCAGTTTATAAGCTATTTGTACATCATATATAGACCACCTTGTGTCTTGTAACACTCACCAAATGTCTTTTATTTTTTATAAGTTATTAATGGGTTTTAAAAGGTGTGTACCGCGGATAACATTTTTGGGGACGCAGCCACTACAATAGCAAAAAACAAAGGGGTAGACATGTGCACTGCCGAAAAAATGTGTTCGTGTTCATTTTCGTTTCATTCGGATTTTTTTTTTCTGGTCATTCGTTATGATTTGCAATTCATAAATTCAAAAATTTGTGAATTCATAAATTAGAAAATTCGTAATTTCCAAATTAGAAAGTTAATAAATTTGAAAATCCAAAAATAAGAAAGAAAATCCGAAAATTTGAAAGAACGAAATCTGAAAATTCTAAATAATAGCTAACTAACTAATAAATAACTAAGAATTTCCTTTCTAATTTGGCTGTTATTGAACGCAACGAATACGAATTTATCCGAAGATACAAATTAGTCATAATAACGAATGGCACATCTAAATGGATAAACGGAACAAATTAATAATACATAATAATAATAAAACATTTTTAATATTATTATTATTATTAATCCGTTACATTCCATTTGTTTAGATACGGAATTCATTATGTCATATAATTTGTAACTTCGGATAAATTAGTATTTGTTACGTTTACTAACACCCAAATTTGAAAGAAAATTTCAATACATATAATTTAATAGTTAGTTATTATTTCAGATTTTCCCATTTTCAAGTTTTTGGATTTTTTAATTAGCGAATTTTAGAATTTTTGAATATTCGAATTTAGGAATATTCAGAAAAATGAGTAAAACTGTTTTTTGTTAATTTGGTTGTTTCAAATTTGTTGAAATTCATTAAGAAATGAATTTGGAATGAAACAAATTGCACAAGTCTACAAAGGGGTAAATCTCAATAGAAAGGTACCAGATGTTGACTTTTCAGCTAAAAAGTCACCATAGGCTTGTGCATATTACCCTCCCAGGTCTTTGCAGGGATAAGGAAGCTCCTCCACTCCTCCAGCACTCTCCTTCAACCACTCTTCAGATATCATACAAGGGGTCAGAAGGGGAGCCCACAAAGTACAATTCCATTTTATTAAAAGTAATGCTTAAAACGACATAGTTCCACTTACTTGTACAAGGTAAAACAAATGCTATGAGACCAGGAAATGATACAGCGGTGTACATTCCACTGGCTGGAAATGACACAACCGTTCCAACGCATTTCACCAGCCAATTAGACGCTTTCAGAGATGCACTGAAGCACCTTGTAAATGGAGCACTATAAGAAGAGCTTTTTGAGCACTTTAATAGATATTTTTCATGTATGGAGATAATTTCACATATAGATACTTATTATTTGGACTTTAACAGTAGTATTGTATGATGGTACACTATATTTACTGCATGCATCTTTTTATGAAAGTTCATTGCACTTTATTGGTGAAATAGATAGATTGATATGATTTTAGGACAGCTCTTTGAATAGAGTAGAGATGTTTAGTACAAGGACCAATTTGTGAGTGCCTGGTGAACAGCAGCAGTCCGAATAGCAAAAAGATGATTTAAAGTGACAGCACTGTGGAATTTGAAAGGGTTAATCCTGTGTCTAGGGTGGTCCCTTCAACCTCTCAGACCTTAGATCCAATGTATTGTATAATTTCAGATATAATTGGAATCAGTTCTCAAAGAACATATAAAACGACACTCACACCATGCTGTCTTTTGATAACTAATTGTATTGAGTTATCACAAAGTGATTCATATAGGCAGCACAGTGGTGTAGTGGTTAGCACTTTCACCAGGCAGCAATAGGTTCAAATCCTGACCGCGACACCATCTGCCTGGAGGTTGTATGTTCTCCCTGTGCCTGCATGGATTTCCTCCGGGTACTCCGGTTTCCTCCCACACTCCAAAGATATGCTGGTAGGTTAATTAGACCTTGTCTAAAAAATTGGCCTCAATATGTGTATGTGTATGTCAATGTTGTATGTGTTTGTAAGCGTGTCGGGACCTTACAGGGTAAAGGACCACGCAAAAAGCCACAGATGGACTCTGGTGGCAAGAAAGCGCCCTGAGGCGATTCAGTTCGCATAGGTAGCGCTATACAAGTCACTCACTAGGAATATAGTAAATTATACGTCACACAGAATAAGACATGCGCAGTAGACATCAAGACGGTTACAGCTGGTCAAGACAAAAAGCTTTTGTTCATTGATATAAGCTGGCTAAAAGAATGTGAGAAAAAGATAACAAAATGTGAGACAGTTCATGATTTCTCCAGTAGCTGAAGGAATTCTGAGAAAATGTGTGTAAGTTTTACATAAGTGTGTGAAAACAAATGAGTTAGAAGAATCTCATGTTAAGACAGTTATCTGAGAAGTTAAAGGGGTGTTCAAACTGTACATATTGTAAAATGGAAGTTTGTGAATATTAAGATGGCTGACAGAAACACGATGGATGCTTAACATAACATTTCAGAATTAATATATAATATACAGAAAAATACACAACTTACCATTCATTACTGCAACTCACGGTAATACGTGAACCATGCTATTAACCACTTGCCGCCCGCCATATAACAAAATTATGTTGGCAAAGTGGTTGTGTTGTCCTGACTGGACGTCATATGACTTCTTTCAGGAAAACAAGACTCTGCGCACCCCCGGGGGTGCACATCTCGGAGATCATTGTTGCGGTGTGTCAGTCTGACACACCACAAGACCGATCTAGGTAAATAGTCTCTGACAGACTCTTTACTACGTGATCAGCCATGTCCAATCATGGCTGATCACAGTTTAAACAGGAAGAGCCGTTGATTGGCTTTTCCTCACTGGTGTCTGTCAGACACGAGTAGAGCAGAGCCGATTGGCTGCTCCTCTGACGGGGGGGGGGGGATCAGTGTTGATTAATTATCAGAGCAGCCCCCCCCCCCCCCGAGGATGCCCACACTCGACCACCAGGGCCACCAGGCATGCCCACCACTAGTCACCACCAGGTATGCCACCCATGGCCACCAGGGATAACAATCAGTGCCCACAATGGATGTCAATCAGTGCCCACAAAGGATGCCTGCCAATCAGTGATGCCCATCAGTACCATACATTAGTGTACATCAGTGCCACCTATCAGTGCCCATTCATGCCCATCTGTGCCACCTATCAGTGCCTATTCATGCTGACTTTCATTGCTTCTCAGTGCTGCCTTTCAGTGCCCATCAGTACCGCCTATGTGTACCCATCAGTGCCACATATTAGTACCCATCAGTGCCACCTCATCTGTGCCCATCAGTGCTGCCTTATCAGTGCCCATGAGTGCAGCCCCATCAGTGCCCATCAGTGAAGGAGAAAACTTACTTATTTACAAAGTTTTGTAACAGGAACAAAAAAAAGTTTTTTTTTCAAAATTTTCTGTATTTTTTTATTTGTTTAGCAGAAAAATATAAACCCAGAGGTGATCAAGTACCACCAAAAGAAATCTCTATTTGTGGGAATAAAATTATAAAAATTTATTTTGGGTACAGAGTAGCATGACCGCACAATTGTCATTGAAAGTGCGACAGCGCTGAAAGCTGAAAATTGGCCTGGGCAGGAAGGAGTATAAGCGCCCGGTATTGAAGTGGGTAAAGTGTAGCTGGCAGAACTTTTGTTTGGAATTGATGTTATGCCACCTAGAGTCCCAGCAGGCCAGTAAAGGTCTTTGGTCAGGATAGGTGGGCAGAATGTTGATATGACCAGGTATTCTGTGATGGAACTTGCTGCTCAGATCTTCTTGACATCTCCAAAAATGGCAGATGAATTCTCGTATAATATTGTTCCCACTTGTTTGGTTTTGTGAATGTCCAGATGTAATATTTATTGCAGCAACCACATTCACAGTTACTATTAACTTTTTCTAACTGTAGAAAAGAAGGCAAATACACATATTGAAATATAATGTAGCCGGCAGGGCACCCTTCCTACAGTGAGTTACAACTCACATACAATGCGTTGTGGTACATTATGTTAAAAAAAAAATGGTCAGTTCTGTTTTTTAACACGGTATGCTGCCAGCCAATTGAAAATGAATATGATGCCTGATAGCAGTACGCTCTAATCCATGATAAAGTGTTACTGCATTGGGTATTTACTTACTCTCCCCAACCTCACTTTTTATATTTTACAAAAAAAAGTGGTTAATATATTGTGTTTGTCGGTACTAAAATAACATTCAAACTTTTTTTTTTTGCTGAAAATCAGTCTTGTTTATTTTGTTTCGTTACAATTAGTTTTCCGGGCAAAAATTTCATTTGGAATGGACATAGTAACGTGCCATGATGCCATAGTAGTTTAGGTCCATGGGGAAAATAATTACATTTTCAAATTTGTTTGATAATTCGAATAACAAATTGATTCGAACTTCGTTCCATTCGTTAATTTGGATGCACATGATGCCAGTCCAATCACCTCATGCCATTTCTCTTGGTGGGTTGGACTAGTGTCTGAAAATATCAAATCCTTCTGATTCGAATCCGTCCGATTCGATAATATATCAAATATATATCAAACTTCTGAAAAAGAAACTGCAACATTTTTTTAATCCAACCAGACCAACGGAACGATGTCTGAAGATATAAAACAAAATTCTTCAATGATCGAATGCATCTGAAACTAAAATTTCCCAGCCTGCGCATGTCTACTGAAAAAATATGTGTGTAAAATAGTTGTGGTAATGTTATAGCACATCAAAAATTTTAAGTGATGACATTTTATACTTCAGGGTTGCTTCTTTCAGAAAATATATATATAATGTTTGTGGGTTTGACCAATCTTCAGGCCTAATATGTGAATTTTAATATATGTGCAACAAAAAAAGCCCTGGCAGTGAAAAGAGGTACACTGGATGTACATACTGTAGCAATCCTTGCACCCTGTACATAGCGATACTTGCACCCTGTAGATAGCGATCCTTGCACCCTCTACATAGCAATCCTTGCACCCTGTACATCGCGATCCTTGCACCCTGTACATCACGATCCTTGCACCCTGTACATAGCGATACTTTCACCCTGTACATAGCGATCCTTGCACCCTGTACATAGCGATCCTTGCACCCTGTACATAGCGATCCTTGCACCCTGTACATAGCAATCCTTGCACCCTCTACATAGCAATCCTTGCACCCTGTACATAGAGATCCTTGAACCCTGTACATAGCAATCCTTGAACCCTGTACATAGCGATCCTTGCACTCTGGCTGTATATAGCGATCCTTGCACCCTGTACATAGCAATCCTTGCACCCTGTACATAGCGATCCTTGCACCTTGTACATAGCGATCCTTGCACCCTGTACATAGCAATCTTTGCACCCTGGCTGTACATAGTAATGCTTGCACCGTGTACATAGCGACCCTTGCACCCTGTACATAGAAATCCTGTGGGGGGTCGTGGGGGGAACGTGGTTGAGCCTCAGGTGACGCCATCAAGTGCACTGTGGCAAGCTAGACAGGAGAGAGCCTTATGCGCTAGCCTGCCAAGTGTCTACAGCTCTGCCCTGCTTCTGCTGTCACTCCACAGTGACAGGACAGAGCACTGTGGAAGGCTAGGATGTGAGAGCCCAAGCGGTGCGGTATAACATGTATTTTCCCCACCGGGGGGGGGGGGGGGGAGTGACAACATGTTTTAGAGCACCAGGTGACACCAACCCTAGTGACACTAATGGTCAGAGAGATGTACTGAAATTAGCAAGAAAAATAAAAAAATCTATATTACTTATGTACAGTATGTACCTCCTTACTTCATATGTTAGTTGGGGTGACTCAATAAGGATGGAGAACTGAGACATGCCATAATGACTGCCAATGATCTTGAAACATGGAAGGCATAGAAAACAAATTATTTTGCATGTCTTCATTAAGAGGCTTATTTGCATATTAACAGTGCTCACCGCTTCTGAAACATAATCGTTAAAAGGTTATATTTAGAGATCTCAGACCAGCTGTGCCGTTAGATGCTATAAATATTCTGTTTAGGCATTTTTACAGTATGAAGTCCTTTAGTTCTACTTTAAAGATAAACCAAATTTTTGCACAGCTGATTTTATGTGCAGCGTTGGGAGAAAATTCAATAAAATAAAAAGCATATAGTATTTCTATTACAGTGTTTTATTCTTGTTTTGTTTACATTGGGAAAAAAACGTTTTCAATTGGCTAGCGGGCTTGTTTATGGATTGCTATTCATATTAACCAATCATGTTTCAGTTGCTATTTCTGTAGGACTGAAAATAAAATCTGATATCTGAATAATTGCTATGAGCAAAAAGAAATGTTGCTTTTAGCATTTTTTATTTTTCTTTTAGATATAACCCTTATGCCGCGTACACACGATCGGAATTATGGCCAGAAAAAAACCGATGAGAGCTTTTCATCGGAAAATGCGACCGTGTGTATGCTCCATCGGAATTTAGCTGTCCGAATTTCCGCCAGCCAAAAATTGATAGCATGTTCTCAGTTTTCCCAACGGAAAAACGTTCTATCGGTAATTCCGATCGTGTGTATGCAATTCCGACACTCCAAAAAATCACGCATGCTCAGATTCAACTACGAGACAGAAGCTATTGGCTACTGGCTATTGAACTTCCTTTTTCTAGTCATGTCGTACGTGTTGTACATCACCACGTTATAAATGATCGGAATTTGATGTGATCGTGTGTAGGCAAGACAGCTTGAGCCGAATTCCGTCGGAATTCTGTAGGGAAAACCATCAGAACTTTTTCCGACAAGAATTCCGATCGTGTGTACGCAGCATTAGAGATTTTTTTTTTCACAGTAATCAGCTGAATTTAATGCATGCACATTTTATTATACCCTTTTGTTGTATTTTGTAGATAACAGTGTAAGGCCCTTTTTCAGGCATACCTGATTGGACCCTATAATCACTCCTATAGAACAGCGGATGTAAACGGACTTGTGTCCATTTACACCCGCCTACCTCTAATCTGATCCAGGCCACCAACAAAAAACAGAATGGGATCGGTCCCCCTCTGTATTGGTGAAACAGAGGACAGTCAGATGTAAATGGACAGCAGAGTCCCTTTATACCCGCTGGTCCATAGAACAGATCCGGCTCTGTCCGTGTCCGCTATGCAGAAACATGAGTGAGTGGGCACGGACCTGTCATCTGCCCACTCTACTCAGATCAGCATGGGATCAGCATACAGATCCCTTGCTGATCTCAATGGAGTCCGCCCAGTGTGAAAGGGGCCTTAGGCAGCCTTCCAGCTTCAAGTCCAAAAACACTTTCAGTGCTAAACCTAGGGGTAATCTTCCATCAAACCACCAAACTTATTTCTAGAATGCCATTCAAGGGTGCTGCCCTCCTCAGACCGGGGGCCTCTGAACACACTGAAAAAAACACACAGGAGGGCGCAACCACTTTGGGCATCACCATAGATAATTTTTTCTCAAATCCACATAGACAAATGGTTACTCGCATGTGGATAAAAGATAACAATCCAAACTGATCCGCTAAGGGGCATTACCCCCGAAACGCATCAGCTGTCCAACCATTTTCATTCAGAACATTCCACTATAGTGTTCTGACTGGAGCGGATCAGTTTGGCTTGTTATCTTTTGTTTGTATGTGAGTATCCATTTGTCTGTGTGGATTCAATAAAAATTATCTATGGTAATGCACAAAGTGGTTGCACCCTCCTGTGCATTTTTTGCAGTCTTCCAGCTTCTCCTGTTGGCTGAAGGTTAATACTGTATGGCTTAGAGCACTGGTACCCAACTTGCTGCTGAATAGCCACACTCGGCCCTTTGGTACTTATTGAGCCCAAACAGGCTATAGTTATTGTTTCTCTGTCCAGGTTCTTATTTTGGGTCAGTAAATGAAAAAGATTCATTGCACTAACTTTTGTTAGTTCAATGGTTTGGCTTGTTTCATGCTTTTTTTGCCTTATCCGTTGTGATTATTCACTTTTAAAAAAATTTTATGAATTATATTAACAAGAGGAATATGAAATGTGCCATCACTTCATGTTAAGGTTGTTGTAGGGATCACAGTTATAATAGCTTTGACTTGTAGAGGGGATTAAACCCCTTCCTGCTCAGCCCCGGCATCCTTTTAATAGGGTCTGTATGCTCCGGGTGGAAAGGATTGGCGATGATGTCACCACTGTTTCTGATAATATCTTCCAGTATGTACTAAGGTCTGTAACCTCTTTTGTAGCATGGCTGTAGTCTCTAACCATCTCCAACAGTATGTGTGGTCGTTTGGTGAATTCAGAGACCTGAGAGTGGGTTCTCAATACGCGCAGATGTCTCTTGTTTTTCTTTGTAATGATTGCAGTTTCAAGCAAAGGTGGGTAGTGCCTTATGTTTTTAGAAGGCGTTTTCCCATTTTTTTCAACAAAATGGAATGGAATGTCACAAAGCGACATTTCATTTATTTCTATGCAGAGCAGCTCAGGCACCGTGCATAAAAATGCAAGATCGCACAGAGACCTGCAGAACTGTGCAGAAAAATTCAGTCTTGTTGCATTTTTCTGAATCGTTCTACCCTGCAGCTAGCAGCTGCAAGGAAGTGTGAATAGGGCACACAGAAAGCCATTGGTAGATCGACTTCTGTACAACCACCCTGCCCATACATGGATCGAAATTCAGCCAGTCCCTGATGAACCAACAGAATTTTGATCCCTGTATGGTTCTCTTAAAGCGGTTATAAAGGCAGAAGTTTTTCTACCTTACTACATTCTATGCACTAAGGTAAAAAACCTTTTGCATACAGCTTCTCCTGCAGTCCCCTAGATACATACCTGAGCCTAATCTTGACCCAGTGGTGTGCACGAGAGCTGAGGCTCTCTTGGATATCATTGACTCCTGCTGCTGTCATTTAGAGCCAGTGATGAAGGTCGTTCTGTGTGTCTTATGGATGAGAGCAAGCAAGCACGAGAGCCCCCATAGCAAGCGGCTAGCTTTGGGGGCACTCGGCTTGGGGGTGGAGTCAAGAGGGCAGGCGGAGGACCCAAGAAGAGGAGGATCGGGCTGCCCTGTGCAAAACCATTGCACATAGTGGGTAGTATAACATGTTTGTTATTTTAATTAAAAAACAACAACAACTTTATAATCACTTTAAGGCATTGCATTTAAGACAAGCTTTTAGAATGTATACTTTCTGTATCCTTAGAAGTATTTAGCTGAACTAAGCAGCAAAGCAATTTCATTTGATATTTTAGAAAAACATTAGCAGAAAGCACTTAACATGATATTTTTTTTAAATTTCCCATTAACATGGATTACATGTAGCTTTGCTACATCACGGCTATTTGAATATTAAATATAGGCATACATTATGATCCATTAAAATGCTGACCTTCCAGCTCCTGCAAACTCCACAAAAAAGGAACGTTGAAACTCTTCTCTCTCTCTCTCTCTGTGAAACAACCACAGTTTTGCTGCTTGTAACGTCCTAAATATAGCCCAGAATTTTCTCTAAAATAACTTGAAAATGACCAAAGTTACTGACATCCATCACGTTTATTCCATACTTAATACAAAGCAGACTTTGCTTTTCATTGAAGAGAATATTTGAAATAATAAAACAAATTAAACTAATATTTGGTTACACAACCTTTAGAGGCTGTCACTGTAAAAAAAAGTGGTTTCTGTAGCTCTCAATGAGACATCAGCACCTGTCAACAGATATTGCTGTCCAGAACTGCTCCAGCTGTCCCAGGTTTGAAGAGTACCTTCTGCAGATTGCATGTTGCAGCTCTTTCCATAGATTTGTGATATAATTCAGGTCAGGGCTCATAGAAGGTCATTTCCGAATAGTTCAATGTTTAGTTATTTAGCCATTCTTGGGTGCTTTTAGCTGTGTGTTTTGGGTCATTATCCTGTTGGAGGATCTATGAACTATGACTGAGACTGAGCTTTCTGACACAGTACATTTCATTTGAAATTCTTTAATAGTCTTGAGATTTCAGTTTGCCTTGCACAGATTTAGAGCATCCCAGACTGTCAAGAGCATGCGCACTCCTGCTCCATCATAGCTGCTGATTCCAGCATCCTAGTTTTGGCTGTGACATTCTCCTTGTCTGTCTGTCCACCTGCAAGGTTATTGATTGTGGCCAGACTCTGGGTTGAGACCGAACCTGTTATAAGCTAGCCAAGCTTGCAGTCTCATGCTTGTGATAGAGTGCGTAATACCTGATCAAGCTTCCTGTTTGTCTGTTCTCATGCAGGGTAACATGCTCCCTGGATACGCATGGGCATGCACCAATGGATAACCAATCAGGAAAAGAGAGAAGGTGGACGCCAGATACGCATGACCAGTTCTGTCGGGCACAGGCCGGGTGCTTCAAAGGCATTGGTGCACAGTCATACCTATCCAGGGAGCATGTTCTCCTGCATGAGAACTATGGCTTTACATTTCCACGAACTACTGTATGGATAAGTATACAAAATATGCATGCATGCTTCTATTATTATTATTATTATCACACAGGATTTATATAGCGACAAAAGTTTGCGCAGTACTTTACAACATGAGGGCAGACAGTACACTTACAATACAAATCAATACAGGAGGGATCAGAGGGCCCTGCTAGTTAGAGCTTACAATCTAGAAGGGAGGGTCAAGTGGAAACAAAAGGTAATAATTGTGGGGGGTGAGCTGATGGAGAAAATGAAAAAACAGTTGTTGTTAGTTGTGGGTAGGGTAGGCTTCTCTGAAGAGAAGGGTTTTCAGGGATTTTCTAAAAGCTAATAGAGTAGAAGATAAGTGGACAGATTGGTGAAGAGCATTCCATAGAGAGGCTTTGGAAAAGTCCTGGAGGCGAGCATGGGAGGAGCTCATGAGGAAGCTAGAGAGCAGAAGGTCTTGGGAGGAACCAAGAGAATGAGTAGGTTGATATTTAGAGACTAGGCTAGTGATGTAGCTGGGGGTTAAATTGTGGATGACTTTGTATGTAGTTGTTAGTATTTTGCATTGAATTCTTTGGCCAAATGGAAGCCAGTGGAGGGATTGACAGAGAGGGGTAGCAGAGACAAAGCGATCAGTAAGGTGGATGAGTCTGGCAGCCGCATTCATGATGGATTGAAGAGGTGATAGACTATGTAGAGGTAAGCCAATGAGAAGGGAGTTGCAGTAGTCGAGGCGAGAGATGACCAGTGAGTGAATTAAGAGCTTTGTTGTGTCATTGGTTAAAAGGGGCATATTTTGGAGATGTTGAGGAGATTGAGGTGGCAGGATTTGGACAGTGATTGGATGTGGTGCTTAAAGGAGAGTTCAGAGTCCAGGACTACACCTAGAATCTTGTCATGTGGGGATGGGCTTATAGTTGTGCCATCGATTTTGTCAGAGAGATCAGGGGAAGGGGCATATGGGGGAGGAAAAATTATAAGTTCTGTTTTGGATAGATTGATTAGTAAATAAGTGATACATGAGGAGACAGAGGGAGTGAGCTGAGGGGTAGAGAAATATATTTAGGTGTCGTCAATGTAGAGGTGGTATTGGAAGCCATGGGAGGCTATCAGCTGACCGAGGGAGGAGGTGTAGACTGAAAATAGGAGAGGTCCAAAAACAGAACCTTGGGGGACCCCAACTGAGAAGAGGAGAAGAGGAAGTAGAGTTGTAGGAAATGCTAAAGGTGTGGTTGGATAAGTAGGAAGAGAACTAGCGAAGAGTGCAGTCACGGAGACCAAAAATGTGGAGTTTTTTGAGGAGGAGGGGGTGGTCAATAGACATGTGCAGAGTAAAATATTTCGTTTCGGAATTTCGTTTTCGTCTGAAAACTTAATTTATTTAGTTACTCCCGAAATTCGTTTTTATTTATTTCATTTTTCGTTCAAAAATTGCATTCGTCCGAAAATCCACATGAATCACGGTCGAATCTGTCTTTGAAGGCTTATGGTGTCTGTCGAATGTATAAAGAAGATTCGACGGAGCTAGTATATAGCATACTTTAGAACCCTATTAAAGTCTATGGGACTCCAACGTTCAAAATCTAAAGTGCTAATTTTAAAGGCTAATTTGCAAGTTACTGTCCTAAAAAGTGTTTGGGGACCCGGGTCCTGCCCCAGGGGACATGGATCAATGCAAAAAAAAGTTTTAAAAACGGCCGTTTTTTCGGGAGCAGTGATTTTAATAATGATTAAAGTGAAACAATAAAAGTGTAATATTCCTTTAAATTTCGTAGGGGGGGGTTGTCTATAGTATGCCTGTGAAGGGGCGCATGTTTCTGGTGCTTAGAATTGTCCCTGCACAACGTGTCATTTATGCAGGAAAAAAAGTCCTTTAAAATCACTCGCAGCTATAATGAATTGTCGGCTCCCGTAATACAGAGAACACTCATTGAAAGTCATTGATAAAAAAATAAATAAATAAATAAATAAAAAAGCGTGGGGGTCCCCCAAATTCAATTACCAGGCCCTTCAGGTCTGGTATGGATATTAAGGGGAACCCTGCCTCAAATTTAAGAAAAAATTTGACGTGGGGTTCCCCCTAAATATCCATAACCAGACCCTTCAGGTCTGGTATGGATATTAAGGGGAACCCCGCGTCAAATTTAAAAAAAAATTGACGTGGGGTTCCCCCTAAAAATCCATACCAGACCCTTTATCCGAGCACGCAACCTGGCAGGCCGCAGGAAAAGAGGGGGGGACGAGAGAGCGGCCCCCCCTCCCTCCTGAACCGTACCAGGCCACATGCCCTCAACATTGGGAGGATGCTTTGGGGGTCTGTGACCCCTCAAAGCACCTTGTCCCCATGTTGATGAGGACAAGGGCCTCATCCCCACAACCCTGGCCGGTGGTTGTGGAGGTCTGCGGGCGGGGGGCTTATCAGAATCTGGAAGCCCCCTTTAACAAGGGGACCCCCAGATCCCGGCCCCCCCCCTGTTTGAAATGGTAAGGGGGTACAAAAGTACCCCTACCATTTCACAAAGAAAGTGTAAAAAATGTTTAAATAAAACAAACACACTTTTGAAAAATTCCTTTATTAAAAAGAAAAAAATAAAAAAAAGATTCCAGCGGCGGTAATCCACTCTTGCTATCCATCGACGGACGGTCATATCTCCAGCGATGTCTCATGTCATCCAGCGCAGCGCAGCATCCTTCTTCTGTCTCCGTGGAGGAGACACTACAGACATTCCGGCGACTGACGTTTGTTATATACGGAGGGCGGGGCCACCCGTCACCTGACCCCGCCCCCCTCTTACGCAAGGGGAAACCCGGGGTTCCCCGTGACGTAGGGGTGACCCCGCCCCCCTCTGATGTAACGGAAACCTGCCTGTGTTACATCAGAGGGGTGCGGGTCACCCCTACGTCACAGGGAACCCCGGGTTTCCCCTTGCGTCAGAGGGGGGCGGGGTCAGGTGACGGGTGGCCCCGCCCTCCGTATATAACAAACGTCAGCCGCCGGAATGCCTGTAGTGTCTCCTCCACGGAGACAGAAGAAGGATGCTGCGCTGCGCTGGATGATATTAGACATCGCTGGAGATATGACCGTCCGTCGATGGATAGCAAGAGTGGATTACCGCCGCTGGAATCTTTTTTTTATTTTTTTATTTTTAATAAAGGAATTTTTCAAAAGTGTGTTTGTTTTATTTAAAAAATTTTTACACTTTCTTTGTGAAATGGTAGGGGTACTTTTGTACCCCCTTACCATTTCAAACAGGGGGGGGCCGGGATCTGGGGGTCCCCTTATTAAAGGGGGCTTCCAGATTCTGATAAGCCCCCCGCCCGCAGACCTCCACAACCACCGGCCAGGGTTGTGGGGATGAGGCCCTTGTCCTCATCAACATGGGGACAAGGTGCTTTGAGGGGTCACAGACCCCCAAAGCATCCTCCCAATGTTGAGGGCATGTGGCCTGGTACGGTTCAGGAGGGAGGGGGGGCCGCTCTCTCGTCCCCCCCTCTTTTCCTGCGGCCTGCCAGGTTGCGTGCTCGGATAAAGGGTCTGGTATGGATTTTTAGGGGGAACCCCACGTCAATTTTTTTTTAAATTTGACGCGGGGTTCCCCTTAATATCCATACCAGACCTGAAGGGTCTGGTTATGGATATTTAGGGGGAACCCCACGTCAAATTTTTTCTTAAATTTGAGGCAGGGTTCCCCTTAATATCCATACCAGACCTGAAGGGCCTGGTAATTGAATTTGGGGGACCCCCACGCTTTTTATTTATTTATTTATTTATTTATTTTTTTATCAATGACTTTCAATGAGTGTTCTCTGTATTACGGGAGCCGACAATTCATAATAGCTGCGAGTGATTTTAAAGGACTTTTTTTCCTGCATAAATGACACTTTGTGCAGGGACAATTCTAAGCACGGGAAACATGCGCCCCTTCACAGGCATACTATAGACAACCCCCCCCTACGAAATTTAAAGGAATATTACACTTTTATTGTTTCACTTTAATCATTATTAAAATCACTGCTCCCGAAAAAACGGCCGTTTTTAAAACTTTTTTTTGCATTGATACATGTCCCCTGGGGCAGGACCCGGGTCCCCAAACACTTTTTAGGACAGTATCTTGCAGAATCTTTTCTCTCTGTCAAATCTTTTTTCTCTGTCGAATATTTTCTCTATATAATCTTGGACTAATAGAGGTAAGGTTAGGCACATTCGAACACAGGTTCTATAGACACAGATTGTTGTCAGAGTCATGTCGAATCTCCTATTCTATATCGAACTGTTGTAACAATGAAAACGAAAATAAAGCATTTATTTATGTCGGATCTTTCGTTTTTCGGATTTTGTGCTTTCGTTATCGTTTGTCAAAACGAAAACGAAAATAGCTGAAATTCGGACGAAAATGCATTCGGACGAAAACGAATGCACATGTCTAGTGGTCAATCGTATCAAAGGCAGCAGAGAGGTCCAGGAGTAGGAGTACAGAATAGTGTCAGTTGGTTTTGGCTGTTAGTAGATCATTTGTTAATTTTATGAGAGCAGTTTCTGTTGAGTGTTGAGGATGAAATCCAGACTGAAGGGAATCAAGAAGGCTATTATCAGCGAGTTGGACGCTCAGTTGGTTGTAGACCAGACGTTCAAGGAGTTTGGACAAGTAGGGGAGCAAGGAGATGGGGCATAAGTTGTTAAGATTGGATGGGTCCTGTGAAGGCTTTTTAAGTATGGGTCTGACAAGTGCATGTTTTAGAGAGTTGGGGAAGATGCCAGAAGAGAGTGAGGGGTTGAAGATGTGGGTTAGAGAGTGTAGCATAGAGCCAGAGGGTGAACGTAGCATTTGTGAGGGAATATGATCCAGAGGGCAGGTGGTAAGGTGGACATTAGCAAGTAGTTTAGCAACCTTATCTATAGTGGTGGGGTTGAAAGAGGGAAGTAATGATTGTGCCTGTGGGCATGAAGGGTAATGCGTGGAGGGTATCGGAACAGTAGAGATCTCCTCACAAATTGTATCAATCTTCTGTTTGAAGTGACTGGCAATCTCCTGGGCAGTGAGTGAGTTGGTGAGTGGAGGTGGTGGAAGACGAAGTAGAGAGTTGAAGGCAGAGAAGAGTTGACGGGGACGGGATGATAAGTTGCTAATGAGAGTGATAATGCTGATTTGGGACCTTATTTGCTCCCACTTGTGCCAACAGTTGGGGTATATTTTTCTGCTACATTTTACTCCCACTAACACAAAAAGGGTCTTATTTTACCCCTACTGACACCAAAAATGGGGCTTACTTTACTTTCAATGACAACAATGACGAGACTTATTTTACTTTTTCTTTTAGCATATCTTGAGGTCCTTTTTTTGTCTGAAACATAGCATTACACAAAGGAAAAGTTGCAGCACTACAAGTCATATGCTTGTAGGCTGGTGCAGTTAGCCCTCCTTCCTGTAGGTGGTTCTGTACCATTATTACAGGGCAAGGGGAGTCTCATAAGGGTATTGAACCCTTAGGGATTCCATACAGTGCCTCGAGAGGAGAAGTGGTCTAATTGGACACTGAATTCTGGAGACTTTGGTGGCCAAATTGGGTGAGGGAACATTTTAAATAAGGGAACCCACTTTACTTTGGTGTGATTCTGGCGAGTGTGTGGCCAGAGACTGGAACCCACTTGTAAGAAAGAGTGCAAAGCGAAAGGAAATATTCCTGTAGAATAGGGACAGCTCAGGAAAGGTTCCTTGGTTGTTGCTGATACTTCAGGAGACATGAATCCAATGCGAAGCACTACTTTACCCTAAATACATCTTCTTAAGGAACGGTACCCCTTCTTGCTGAATCTGCCCTCTGGTAATGCAGATGGTGAATGCAGTACTGTACGTATCTGCACTGCCGTGCATATACTGATTATATCTATATATCTGTGCCAAATAATGTTTGTTTGTTTATGCTGCACAATATCAAAAACTCATATAAGGGATACTGGGCATCACCACACAAAGTGTGTGGGTGGTTATTGCAACTTAAGGTAACCTAACTTAGTTCTCACCTACATGCTGTGAGACATCTCCACTGACATCCACCTGCCCATAGAAGTTAATAGGTGGCTGTTTTTTTGCTTGTGTCTATCTAGCAAGGTTACTTTGTGGTATAAGCAAGGAAGCTGAGACCTCTGCAGTGTGTAAATGTGCTTTTACTATACAAAAATGTTGTACATACAAAACTATTATAATATTAGGAATACAATACAAGACTGACAGATATCTTATAGCAAGATGCCTAGCAAATAAACAAAAACTATAGTCTATACATAGTAAAAGTATGCTTAAAAGTTACTTAAAGCGGTTCTTCACCCTAAAGGGGAAGTTCCGCTAGTATTATCCCTCCCCCCCTCCGGTGACACAATCGGCACCTTTCGGGGGGGAGGGGGGTGCAGTTACCTGGATAATCCAGGTATCTGCACCCACTTCCGGCCAGACCGCCGCATGGCTCCGCCCACCCCCGCATGGCTCCGCCCCCCGCCCCCGTTGTGTTCTGGGAAACACACAGTTCCCAGAGACACAGCGGGGGACCGTAAGAGAAGCGCAGCGCAACTCGCACATGCGCAGTAGGGAACCGGGCAGTGAAGCCCTCATGCTTCACTTCCCGATTCCCTGACAGAGGATGGCGGCGGTGGCTGCAGCGAGACGAGCGATCGCTCGTTATCTGCCGCCAACATCGCTGGAACCTGGGACAGGTAAGTGTGATATTATTAAAAGTCAGCAGCTGCAATATTAGTAGCTGCTGGCTTTTAATATTTTTTTTTTAGGTGCAGCTCCTCTTTAATTCCAGTTACTGTGTGTTCATGATCTCCATTGCTTCTGGAGATCAGGCACCTTCTTCTTGGCTGGAACAGATTTGAGTGTCCTTGGTTCTAATGCATGATGATTGGCTTCCAGCTTATCCCTGACAATCCCTTTTTATATGTCCCAGTTTGTTGACAATGGTTACAAACTTGTTTACCTTAACAACCGACTAACAGAAATTATCTCTACATTTTTAATTAGAGATGCACTCTCAAATTCTACCTCAAAATGGCACTCTGGTATAATACATGCAATAGGTAATATATCAACTGTTTACTGTAGCTATAGAGACAATAGCCTATTCACTGTCAATTGAATACAACAATGGTATCTACATCCCCATTGTATCTAACAGCATTTGTTTGAGAAGTTATGTGTCTGTAAAAATAGAATGCTATGGCAGTCTTATAGAAAAATAATATGTTATATCAAATGCAACACATTCCACCCTTGATTTTTTTTCCCTCAGACTACACACAGAAAATCTCTTCATTACTAAACTCATTCTAAACATCAACTTTCCTTGAATGCAACCCCTCACATATTTCTGTCACTGAGAAGGTGTTTCAGTTTTTGGCTAAAAGTTCATTAGAAAGTCCATTCTAAAGTTCTTTAGAAACAAGTCCAGGCTTGTAATACATCAAAGGCCTTGCTCTCCACAGCTCTTATGTTCTTCCATCATTCTATCCATCATGTAACCATTTTTCTCTGGTCGGAGACAGCCTGTGGAGTGGAAAACAAAGCAAATTATCTGTTCCTTCTAATAATGCATAAACAGTCGATCCCGGCCCTTCAGCTACAATCTCTCCTCTAACTGGCTTCTTGCCTGGATATCTGACCAACACTTTGCCACCTGCCTGTATCCACTTATGACCCTCCCAAAGAACATGAATAGGGAGGAGAGGAAATATACTGATATTTCCAAGAAGATCTGTCAGAAACCATGAATCAGACAGAATCCAAGTTGTCAGTCCTTTAAAGACTGCCCAGCTGTCAGTGTAGATAATGACATGGGAAGAAGGATCCTGAAGAGTCATCACTACAGCTTTCAACTCTGCATACTGACTGGACCCTCAAATTCCGGTCTCCTTCAGGACTGTGTCTGTACTTGTGTTGTAGGCTGCTGCTGTCCATTGACGCCCAGATCAGGCAACTATGGCTGAACCATCAGTGAACCAGCGCTGACTCCTTCATGTCTTCTGACAAAGACTCAAAGGGTGGAGCCTCTTGAATGGGGGATGACTGCAGCACAGGAATTGTTTTCTCCTGGCTGGGTTCTGGTAAAACTAACAAGTCCTGCCAACTGTTTTGAAATGTCTCTGACATCCTCAGCTGCAATACCCCCTCTTTCTTGAAGGTGCCACTTCCATTTCATCAGTGTCTGGTTCTGGGCTACAGCTGCCCTAGTGGTCAGTCAATTATCCCTCACCCACCATGCAATGCAGTATGGATGGTGACTGTATCCTTTCCTGTAATGGTCTCTACATTGAAGGGCTGTGTAGGCCCCAAACAGGTACTTCTCTAGGGGTGTGTATCTCTTCTGTGCCCTTGTCAGTTGCTTGGACCAAAATCCAGTGGGTATTGCTCTCAGTCCTTTCTTTTCATTTGGCTGCCACAGACACCAAGATATGGTACCATCCTGCTCAACATCCAGTTGAAATATAACTCCTTGTCTCACGGGTCCTAATCCTTGATGCTTCAAAATGGCTTCTTTAGCGGCAAGGAATTCTGTCCGCTGCCCTGAACCTCATGAGAACTCAGTTTTTTTCTGAGTAACATTGTATATAAGCCTCAGAGGCAGTCCAAGATGTGGGATGAACAATCTCCAGAATCCCGCAACTCCAATCAACTTCTGTGCCTCCTTTTTTTGTAGTAGGGGGTGACAGCGCTTAGATTTGCACAACTGTCTCTGGAATTTTCCTCTGTGGCCCAGTCCACATCATTCCTTTGAATTTCACCTCTGTGGCAGGACTTTGGACTTTGTCTCTGTTGATAGCCTACCCTCTGTTCTCCAAGTGCTGTATCAGCAGGTGCAGTGCTTCAGTTACATCTTCTTTTATCCCAAGATCATGATGTCATCGATGTAGGGAAACACACCGACTTTCAAATTCAGGGTACTTAAATCTCGGGCAATCAGTCCATGACAAATCATTGGAGAATAAAGATAGCCTTGCGGAAGGACAGTGAAATTGTACTGGTGGCCATCCCACGCCATAGCAAACTGGTCTTGACACTCTGGGTCTATCAAAATTGAAAAAAAAGCATTAGCCAGGTCTATCACAGCATGATATTCTCTTGACTCTTTAGCAATTTTCTCAACAATTGAGATCATATCCGGTACAGCTGACTTCAATGGAGGTGCCACTTTGTTTAGACCTCTGTAATCCACAGTCATTCTATATGTCCCATGGTTTATTTACTGGGAAAACCAGAGATGAGAAAGGACTTAAAGCAGTTCCTCACTGCTATTACAGGAGACATACCCTCCCTTCATAAAGGATAAGGAACCTCCCAGTCCACTTTTCTGATTCTCTCCAACTTCCCCCCAGTATAAAGGCATTTGGGTTTGGATTCATGTTCAGTTTTGCGAATTGTTTTGAGGCTAACAGGAGGGATCTGCTCTGTTTTCTCTAAGTCTAGGCTGATGTTATCTTCACTAGGGGTAGTGCTTCTAACTCTGACAGTTTTCCCCACTAAATGTTTCCACCTCTTCAGCATTTCTGCAGTATAAATCCCATCTATCTCATATTTAGGTACTCCTGCTTTTAATACGTCCACCCACATTTCTTTCCTGGAAATAACTAGCCTGGTTTTCTCTTCACCTCCTGTCTTCTCTCCCACATTCCCTTTCTTCTCTGTAAAAGTTATTTTCTGCTTGCATTCTTCCTGCCTGGTCTTGATCTTATCTACTGAACTGGCAGATTTTGTATTAGTTTTCTCTAGCTACCCTAACTGGCTTAAAAGGGTAGTGGCTTCATGAATCTTGCTGTTTAATACAAGACCTCCCAGCAAGCCCTAAGATTAAATGGTGCATCCCCAGACCTATCCCTTCTGGAAATGTATTTATGTATCTACATGGCCATTGTATCTAACAGCATTTGTTTGAGAAGTTCTGTGTCTGTGAAACCAGAATGCTATGGCAGTCTTATAAAAAAATCATATTTTATATCAAAAGCAACACAGTGGCCGGCTCAGATCCGCCTGAAAAAACGGACAGGAGGATTCAAGCGGGCCGATCGTGTGAAAAGCAAACATGTGCACTTAGCAAAATTTTTTGGTGTTTTAAGCCAAAAATATAAACACCCAAAATTATACAATCTGAGATCAATGTCTTTGCTAGGAAATTTGATCTAAAGCCAAGCTCCAGGTGGATATTCAAACCACCTTTTTAAACCCAATTATATATTTATTAAAAATCATAAAATGCATCTTTAATAGAAATCCCATAGATATTTGAATATATTTACAGTAGATGTTAGCCTCATGCAATGTCCCTGTAAAGCAGCACTCAAACTAATAGAGGGGATGGAAACTCTATGGGCCAATCATTGCTCTATTGCTGTGTACAGTCCTGTCATTGGTTTTAAAATGTTTAAAGGTGGAAAGAGCAGAGTAATGACTTCATCAATGTGCTGTATTATCAGAAGGGCAAATCAGGGGGCAATTTGGTGACTATACTTATTATTTAACTGCTGTAAGGAAAAGTGTATTTGCTGACCTAGTTGTGATGTCTGGTAGGGGTGCCTGGGTCACACACTGGCTGAACAAAAATATGAAACCTTTGTAGAACAGTTCATGTACAATAATTTTACCTGTGTTTTAATCTTTAACATAGATAGTCTTAAAACGTATGTTTAAGGTAAAATTCCTGGATATACCTAAAGTACCCCAATCCTAGAAATGCTCCCTCTCTCCTCCTAAGTCCCCTTTCACACTGGTGTGCTTTGCAGGCACTACAGCGCTAAAAATAATGCCTGCAAAGCGCCCTAAAACAGCCACTACTGTCTCTTCGTGTGAAAGCCCCAAGGGCTTTCACACTGGAGCGGTCCGCTTGCAGGACGGTCCAAAAAGACTGCAAGCCGCATCTTTGGAGCGCTGTAGGAGCAGTGTATTTACCGCTCCTAAAGCGCCCCTTCCCATAGAAAACAATGGGGCAGCGCTACAAACCTGCCTACAAAGCGCCCCTGCAGCGGTGCTTTGCGGGCGGTTTTAACCCTTTCTTGGCCGCTAGCAGGGGTTAAAACTGCTCCGCTAGCGGCCAAATAGTGCGGATAAAATTACGGTAATGAGCCGCCAAATATAGCGCCGCTTTACCGCCAGCGCCCGCAACGCCCCAGTGTGAAAGTAGCCTAACACCTATGCTGAGTAACCTGTGTAAGAAGAATCTATATACTGCACTTATCTATTTTCAGGCTGCTTCAGTACAGTCATGTGATCTGACTCCACAGTATCAGTCAGTGGCGGCCAGGGGGGATTTGATTTAAATCAAGTTGATTTAAATCACAATTTAAATAATGATTTAGATCACTAGTAAAAAGACTTGATTTAAATCAACTCAATTTAAATAATACTTTTAAGACCCCTTTCACACTGGGCCATTTTGCAGATGCTATTGTGCTAAAAATAGCACCTGCAAACCGACCTGTCTCTCCAATGTGAAAGCCCCGAGGGCTTTAACACTGGAGCGGTGCACTAGCAGAACAGTAAAAAAAGTCCTGTTAGCAGCATTTTTGGAGCAGTGAAGGAGCGGTGTATACGCCATTCCTTCACCATTCCTGAAATCAATGGGGCAGCGCAGCTATACCGCCAGCAAACAGCTTTCTCGGCCGCTAGTGGCCAAATACCACCGCTAAAACGACAGTAAAGCGTCTCTAAAAATAGCGCCCTTTTACCACCGAAGCCGCTCTCGCCCCAGTGTAAAAGGAGCCTTAAAGAGCAAGTGTCTTCTCTGTCCTGCAGCGGCTCCACCTCTGACCCACTGTTGACTCACTGACAGTCCCGTTTACTGTAATGGGACGGCTGGTGATGCGGCAGTGATACAACAAGGTGTAGAACGTGGCGGCAGCAGGTGACTGGATGCCTGCTAACAGGTGCTGCCATGATGGATCTGAAATGACATGTGCTCTTTAAATGTAAGGAATTATTCTTGCTGGTAGTTATAATCTTTAATATTTGCACACCAAAGGAAGGTTTCCTATTTAGAATAATAAGCCATCAGGTTAGTAAAACAGAGATATCAGAGCCGATTCAATCATACAGTTTGTAGTGTACATAGATTTGCAAAACAATGGGATATAGGAATCTTTGTTTTATCTCATTAAAAAAAAAAAAAAACTAAAATTTGAAACAAAGACAACATTTTTTTTTATAAATCCCGTCTTTTTTTGTCTTTGTTACAAATTTTAGTTTTTTTTTTTTAAATAAATAATACTTTTGAATATATTGTTTTTTATTTTTTGCCTAAAAAGTCCAATAGAACCAACACTTTTCCTTGAGGTCTTTTATGTGAATGTTTCTCTGTTTCCCCTTTCCCTTCTCCCTTATAATTTTTTCAAAGTTACCAAAAATGTAAATATTGCAGAATATACAGCCTCATGCTACATAACTAATCTCCTTTCATGCTGAATAAACTAAATTATTAATGCATTTTAAATAGAAAGCTATCTTTAGATTGATTTTTAACCCAAAAGCATTTTACTAAAATAAATTTGATAAAAAAACAAAAAACTCAAATTTAAATGAAAAAAATCAAATTTAACCACTTGCCATCCGCCATATAGCAAAATGATGGCGGCAAAGTGATTGTGCTATCTTGACCGGATGTCATGACGTGACCAGGATAACAAGCCGCTGCGCTCTACTAAGGGGCGCGCATCGCAGCGATCATTGTTGTGGCATGTCACTCTGACACACTGCAACCCTAATCTAGGTAAAGAGTCTCTGATGGAGACTTTTAACCCCATGATCAGCCTTGCCCAATCATGGCTGATCACAATGTAGACAACAAGAGCCGTTAATCAGCTTTTCCTCACTCGCGTCTGACAGACGCGAGTAGAGGAGAGCCGATTGGCTGCTCTCTTGATTTATCAGCCCATCCCCCCCCCCCCCCGGATGCTCACCCAGGACCACCAAGGATGCCACCAGGACCACCAGAGATGGCCACCACTGATGACCACCAGGTAAGGTATTTCTGGTGGCCATGGGTGGCAATGTGTGCCCACACATAATGCCAATCAGTGCCCTCCAGCAATACCTGCCAGTGTCTCCTAATCAGTGATTCCCATCAGTGCCATCAATCTGTATCACACAATGCCACTCATCAGTGTCACCTATCAGTGTCCATCCATTCCCATCAGTGCCCACCTATCAGTGTCCAGTGCCACCCATAAGTAACCATCAGTGCAACCTTTCAGTACCAATCAGTGTCATCTATTAATGCCCATCAGTGCCACCTATGTGTGCACATCAGTGCTGCCTATGAGTGCCCAGTGCTGCATATCAGTGCCCATCAGTGCCCATCATTTTTGCATATCAGTGCTACCTCATCCACGCTCATCAGTGACACTTTATTAGTGCCCGTCAGAGCAGCCTCATCAGTGCCCATAAGTGAAGGAGAAAACGTACTAAAATGATAAAAAATTTGTTTGGGTACAGTGTAGCATGACCGTGCAATTGTCATTTAAACAGCGACAGTGCTGACAAGCTGAAAATTGGCTTGGGCAGGAAGGGGCGAAGTGCCCTGTATTAAAGTGGTTAAATAAAAACAATCCGATTTTTATCCACCCTGGTGGTGGCTGCAGGGAAGAGCAGGCATTGTCAACAACGGATGGGCCATAGTAAGCCTTTGGGTGACACCACCACTCCCAGCCATTATCAGTCATTGTTGTGCTTTCTCTTCTCCCCTGTGGCTGCCATTGGCTGACAGAGGGGGATCACATGACTGTAATGGAGTGCCATTAAAATGGGAATACACAGGAATGTATTTCTTACACAGGTTAGTCATAATAGGTGTTAGGAGAGGGGAGGGGACATTTTTTAGGCTAGTTGGGTTTATTGTAAAATTTTACGCTAAGAGACATACAGTATTGTGCATATAGAGTATCCTGATATAATATTTAGTTAAAAACGTTTTAAGATATTATCAGTATGTGTCACATAGTACCATTTGAAAAAAAATTTTTTGGGAGTTTCTCTCTCTCTTTCTCTATATGTATTGGGGATGTAGGTAGGCAAAAGACAGATGTAGGACTAATATTGCATGCCTGTCACTTTAATTTGTCCTAATATTGTGATTTAGTGGTAAATTTAGTGTTGGTTGGATTTTTTTTATTTTTATTTTTTTTACTGATTACAGAATTGTTCGTAGTGTACCGTATATTGCACATGTGATGCTTTAGCCTACTTGTTTTTTGCCTTTTACTTGCTTGTGCATTTCTTTAAGACGTTTGCTTAAAATATATAAGCTTCAGATGTCATATAAATAACCACAGACTATAATTTGCATGCATCTCTACTAGAAAATCATTTCTTAGTAATACACATTCTGGAGCTAAGTCCACAAATCTCTGGAGATGTACCATTAACTTTGACTAAGCTGAAATATTTGAATAAACTTTAGGCACTAAAACTTTGTTTGGCAAGTTGTATAAGGTAATATAAAACCAAATGACAGTAAAGTTATGTATGTGTGGGAGTTCTGATCATTTTATATACATATTTAAAAGTACATTACATTAAAGGATATTATTAGGCCATTAAATGTACACTCTAACTAAAACTGTATGTATTCACATTATCACAATATTAAACCGTGTCTGTGCTTCACTGAACACTACAAAGCTGTAGGCACAAATGTATCTCAAAAGACATATATACTATATATATATATATATATATATATATATATATATATAGTTTAATGGCATCCCAGTCTTAGTCCATAGGGTTAAAAGTTAGTTTGGCCCACCTTTTGCAGCTATAACAGCTTAAACTCTTCTGGGAAGGCTGTCCACAAGGTTCTCACAAATGCGCTAAAACTTGTTGGCAACTGAGTACATGTAGGCTTGCTTTCTTTAAGGGAAAGAGGCTATAGGTGAAGAACATAGAGCCAGCCATGGTGCCTGGCCATCAATGCTAGGGGTAAGCGTGATACATACATTTGTAGCGGCCATAACCCTTGGCAGGACGGCCTTAACATTTGGGCTTACCGGTTACCTCCGCTTGGCTAGTTCTTCCACGTCTAGGGGTTCCCAGAGTTAGTACCCAACATGCTGACACCATAAAAGTCCTTTAGAAAAGGTTTTTATTTGCAGGGGTAACATCCAACAACACAGTCTCATATGGGAACAGAAGGCAAGGGTGAAGAAACTCGGGCACCTTGAACTGCTAATACCAGAAAGTCTCTAATACCACCCAGAGAGTATCCATTCGCAGCTGGGCGCTTCAAGGCTGAACAAACCTCTAGCCAGAGATTATGGCAGTCAGCACTTTGACCCGGAACTTGTGAAAACTTTGGCCTTAAGTAACTGGTAACAGAAGCAAAGGGAACCTTTTTCCTCAGTACCTGGAATGTTCTCTGTCTCCTTGGCAGTATTGGAAAAAGCATGAATTCGCCAGTGTCCTCTTCTCAGGATGCCAGCTTGTTGGCCCTCCTCCAAAGAGTCCTCTCCTGGTCACTTACACGAGCTGCGGTGCCCCTCCAAGCCGAGAGCACACCCGGATGCCTTGAATCCTCCCTTAGTTACTGCGTCTTGGACCAGCTGGTTCCGAGACTCAGGAACAGACGGATCTCTACCCCAGACCAGGCGGGACCACTGGGGCTAGCCAACCAAAGCATGCTGCGGAGCAACGAACGCTCCCGTGACCGGGACCCTTCGCAGGGCTACCCCGGTCCAGAATCAGGAACAGACCACTAAGGCCTCACAAACTAACCTAGAACAGGTGACTTCCACATCTTAAGTACCCTTCCCCAGACTCCCAGTGGGGCTGATACCTAAAACGTCCAACCAGGCCTGGTTCTGAGCCTGTCGTGCACCTAACTGTACACATGACCAGGCAGAACTCTAACACAGCCCAGCCAAACTGATGCCAAAGTTGAACCTACGCAATTAACCCTCAGAACCCATTTACTGTTCTGAGGCAAAAACTAAATTTGTACATGACAGACACTTTGTCCAAAGTGTCATCACTACACATACAATGTCTTGGATCTTGTATGATTGTCCTGATAAATCATGGAGTACAATAGATCCCCAAAAAACCCTAGAAGTTCCACCATATTCCCAATTTAGCCAGCAGCAGGGGTTTGTGTAGGACTTTTTCTTTGTCTGGCCATTTGAAAAGTAAGAGCTGTAGGATTTGCCAGTGTGAAAGGGCATTGTTGTACTTTTCACATTGAAGACTGGTCTTTAGACTTTAGTAGTGATTAATTATTTAATGGTAATTTATATAACCAATGGAACTAGTTATCATGTTAAAAAAAATTCAACAGATAGCTTATAACATTAATGTACTGTATAATCCTATACACGTGCACCCAAAATTGACTGGAAATCACAGAAGTATTGCGTCAGGAGAAACTTGTTGGGCCGTGAGTTTGGCCTGTCTCCCTCTTGTACACTAAGCCCCCGTACACACGGTCGGAGATTCCGGCAACCAAATCCGTCGGATTTTGTCCGAAGGATTTTGTCCGAAACTGTTGCATACACACGGTCGGACAAAGTTGTCGGAAAATCCGATTGTACATAACGTGATGACGTTATTTCGTTAGGACGGGACTACGTTCAGGCTAGTAGCCAATAGCTTTGGTCTAGAAATTTGATCTGAGCATGCGTGGCACTTTGTCTGTCGGAGTAGGCTACATATGATCGGAGCATGTCCATTTGGAGCATTTTGTTGGAAAATTTTACCGGCAAGTTGGAAAAGTTGGTCCGTCGGATATTCCGATAGAAACAGTCCGATGGAGACCACACACAGTCGCAATATCCGACAAAACGGTCCGATAGGACACATTCCGTCGGAATCTTCGACCGTGTGTACAAGGGCTTACCCTCACTAGGCCATTAGTAAGGCCTACTAGTTTATATGTGCTAGTGTTGGACAAAAGATGTCCAAGATTTGTTCCTTTCAGATTATTTTCTTTGTTTGGATGAACCTATGTAGAGATGATGTGTAAATATCATATTTGGATCCTAGGCTGCTCTATTCCTGACGTCAATGGGACTTTCAATCATCAGTGAATTAATCTGTAGTTGAATAGTAGTCAGGGCCTAGTGCCGATAGTCATGTGACTTGTTGGCTCATTTCAAAGTATTGGTTTGGGAAGCAAAGTACAGGGAGTAGGCAAAGGCTCCTCCAAACTCAACTTCAGGTTAGTGAGGCTTAGGAAGAGAGGAGAAAAAGGACTAGGCTCTATACACAGGTGGCATGATCCATATTGGTATGCCAAAGCTCATCTGAACTGAAGAGACTGGGGAGATGGACTGAAAAATGTAGACCTGTAAGGCACCATTCACACTCGTGTGACTTGTCATGCATCTTTAGACATCAAAGTTGCATGACAAGTCATTCCCCATGTTTTCTAATGATAACCGTTCATATATGCACAACTTAAAGTGGCAGCAACTTCAAAATAGTTCAAAATAGTTCAAGCACTACATTGGTCCGACTTTCATGCAACTTGAGGGCCATAGACTTCAATGTTAACCCTCAGAAGTTGCATGAAATTCGTACCTGAATGTTATACAATGCAACTTGTGTGCAACAGTTGTCCATTATCACTGATCAAAATCAAAGTAATATCCAAGCTGCACCCATCCAAAGTTGCATCAAAGCTGCACACCAAAGTCGAAAGCAACTTTGGAGTCCTAAAAGTGTGAATGGTGCCTTAATCAGGCATTTGGGTGTACTTGACCTGTGCTTCTAGTAGCAGATAAGTACTTTTTCCGCCCTTCTTTTTTTTCACAATTTAATTTTGTGTTAGAAAGTAAATTTATATTTGTCAACCAAAGCAAAAATAGAAACATACTCCAGCCTCTGAAAAAAGTAAAGAGCATAATACATGAGACTGTAACCTGTGGCAACCAATCAATATTCATCTTATCGTTCTACCTGTGGTAAACTGACATTGTATTGATTATACTATGCTATTGCATTCTGTACATCGTCATTTCACATCAGATAGAGCATGTTCACAAGGCATGTGTACTGCATCAATCCTATTTACTTCATTAAGGGTGACAAGTGACTATCCCATTAAAAAAAGGCTATTGGAGCACTTTTCCAGGATACAGATAAATGCAGGTCAGCTAGATGACAGTTATTAACTATAATTACTATAATGTCTACACTCCTAGATGAGAGGTGCAGAAGCTGATTAGTTTTATATCCAATTAGATGAATGTAATGGAATGCACAGAGATAATCCCACGTTGCAATAAATATGAGACTCCAGTAGCCGGCTTTGAGATGATTGAAAGCTAATGGAATTTTTAATACTTTCTGGGTAGAATTTTAATGTGGAAAAACTAAGGAGGCTATTTTACATGAATGATGACTTGAACATGTGCTTCATCTCCACCCCTTTATTCTGAATGTGTCCTCTGTGATTGAGAGCGCTAAGCAATAGCTCAGGCTGTGGGTCCCACCTGCTTTGCTCTTGTTCCAAGGGAGAACTCTGTCTTCTGGGTACATGTCTCATTAATCTGCACTGATTGGAAACTAAAGTACAGCAGAAAGAAATAGCTAACCACAGTTGTCAACTGTAGCCTGAGCCATATTAATGGATAGTTCATATATTTTTATATAGTGCTGACATGCATGCTAATAAGGTACCTGAGCTGAATGGAAGAAAATAATTTTAAATAGAACAGTTCACTATGAACATATTGAAGCTAAACTTAATTTCTATAATCCTTAATATATCATTAAATGTATTTTTTAAAATGCAAATAGTTTTAGGCCTAGTCTACACTTGCGGTTGTGGGGAGGTAAAAACAGATGGTTAAGCCATGCTTTTATTGCACTCCAATCACCCCCTTAAACTGCAAAGGGAGCAATATGTGGTAATACACATGACATAGCTGTAATGGTTTGCATTGCAGTACAGCATCAAGTATGCACCTCTAGCGTTTGGTAGGCAGTACCCGGTGGTTTGGGACTTGAGGGGTTAAAACAGGTGGTGAGAAGGCGATCGCTCTTCAGAGGGCTAATGAAAACTGTACATGAGTCCATAGTACTTGAATTTGACTTGGTATTATCCTCTTGTAGTTTACTGAAGTCTATACAGCAGAGCTGAGAGAGGCCAATTAGGGGTGCTGCAGTGCAAGCAACATGCTGGCTTTTGTTTGGGAACAAAGTGGCTAGGGATGCCGGGTGACTTAATGGCCTATATATAATCATGACCATATGTGGTCAGTGATGTCAGCCAACAACACTAGCTGGTTTGTTCACAATCAGTATCTGGCTGGGGAGCTGTCATTTACAGCAAACGTGACATAAGCGAATCATTAGCGCAGGATCTCATATTTGCGTAGGTGTATCATTGGCATTTCAGTTGCCTAAAAGAGGTTTTCGGATTCCCAAAACCTCCTTCCCCCTGCAGACCCTCACATCCACCAAGGCAGTGATATGAGGATGAGCTCTCATGAATATGGGGACAAGATGCATTGCCAGAGGGGAGGCTCCTAGGGGAGGTATCTTCTCTAGGTTAACATCCTAGTAGTTCAAGAGGGGAAGGCGATGCTCGCCCCTCTGTTTCTTGACCAGCTAGGCTGCTTAGCCTCTGGTGTAGATTTTTGGCAAGATCCCATGAATTTTTTATTTTTTTTGCATGGGCTTATCCTTAAAAATTGATACCAGCTTCATATCTAGGATAAGGGCCTGGTATAGATTTAGGTGTGTGTGGGGGGACAACCTTTTGTTTTGTGCATTTCCCCTCCAAATACCCATCAGACCCTTATAAATGTATGCAGCCTAGATGACCAGGAAAGAAGGGGGCAGAGAGCATGCATCCCTCTCCTCTCCTGAAACATACCAGGCCAAATTCCCTGCACAAGGAACATTTATTTTTTCCTTTTGTTGACTGTTTTCACCTTTCTGTAAAAAATTTAAAATTAGCACAATGAGGCACCATTTTTTGGGGGAAGAACACGTTCAAGATAGCTAAAAGCCACTTCCTTACTTAATGTCCATTGAATCCTTAAGGTGAACGTAAAGTATTTTTTCAAAATTTTGTATAGAATAGAGAAGAATTAAAATCCCAGTCATGTTATTGTTTGCTGCCTGTGTCCTCCTGAGGACGTTTCCCTTCACATATTGTATTGTAAATGGAAATCTCCCAAAATGTGTCACCAGAACATCTGTCCCCACTGGAAGATTTATCCTCATAACAACTCTACAATTCATGATTTCGCCTTATTTTCTAGTCACCAGAACAAATAGATGGATGTATTTAAGCCTTATCATTTGGGGAACAGGGGGTCATAAAATACTTATTTTTAAAGGCTGGCTAGAGTTTAGTTTTACCCCTTGACTCCAAATTATTTCAGTAAAGTAGTTTTTTACTGAAATTTCAGGGAAATAAAAACCCTCAGTTTTGCTAATCTTTATTAATGTGCAACCATACAGGTAATATAAGCAAATTTGCATGTAAATTAAAAATTATACATGGGAAATTTTGCACAAAAACCAAAGTGCAGTAGAGAAGAGGAAATTGCATACACCCCAAATGATCAAAGGATTACAAGTCCAAACGGCACCATCTGTGTTTCAGCAAAGCACTGGCCTTACAGAATAATTAAAGGTTTTACAGCAGACTGTGGTCGTAATACATACTGAAAAAAGATTCTTTTGATTGGAGGTCATTAATACTGCTGTGGTCAGGTGAATGGTTTCCATTATAAAGGAATCATGTGGCTGAAAAAGCCTTTAATGTGCATATGACGAGCCAAACTCATTTAATGAAAGCTCTTTTCCTGCTCATATCCTTTAAAAACACATTTTATTTGACCTATGTTAGGCATACACATTTATTTGATGTAAATTATCATTTTTAATTCAAAAGGGTGATTTGCATAACAATGAATTGGAGATGCTTAGTTGTCACAGCTAAAAACAATTAATTGTTCAATTATTTGTGTAAACATTATTGGTTATGTGGAGTGTTAGAGCACACAATAGAAGGGAAAGGGGCTGTCAGCTACTCTGTGCCAAATTCTTGTGTCCTCTACTAATTAAGCTTACCCTTCGTAGACGCTAGATAAGAACATAGAAATAGTAGGATTTTCAATATTATTATAGTATGTACATTTTTTTGTTATCATAGATTACTATAAACCAGGTACCTTCTCTGCATTAGACAATAGTCCCTTTTAATTTGCTCATGCCCTTTAAATGTTTATTATTGCTTCCTAAGTAGAAATAAAAAGGGAAGATGTCTACATATCTTCTATACTACCTTGATCTAGCACTGTCTCTCATGCAATACGCTTGTGGGTAAGTGCAGATTTTCCTCCATCCAGTAGTTGGCCCTGTGCCATTACACAGATGGGGTGGTCTATGGATGGAATTTCCCTTCATGGACTCCATCAGTGTCTCAGAGGTAGCAGCTGTCTGTTTGGATACTACAACTATTGGTGACCTTTAGCAGCCATCTTGGTTTGGGACCTTATAAATTAGGGTACTTATTTTATTCGGGTATGCCCGGAGCAAGTGGTGGGTCATGGTTAGAGACCCACCTTGTTAGGGAAAGTATATAGCACAGACAGGAAAAAGTTACTAAGGAGTAGGGTCAGCACAGGGATAACAACTGCCTTTGAGGTAACATTCTTGTATCCAGGTTAGGATCATGGGTGTCACGTAACTTACAGCGGCGTCCGAAATGACGAGGGCGGTCTCTCGCACGGTCCCGGTCCTAGCACCCCTGGAGGTTGAGACAGGAACTGCTAGGGCAGCGGAAGGGTGCAGGTGCCTGCAGACAGGTGGTAGAAGATCAGGAACACCAGAGCCTTTGTGGAGGAGGTGAGATACTGATCACGGACTAGTCCAGGGAAAGTGCAACAGAGACACTTGCAGTTAAGTCAGGAATAAGCAGGAGTTGGCAACGGGCTGGCAGAGAGGTACACAAACGGAAGGCAGGCTCGCAGTCGGGGACAGGCAGAGGTCGGTAATGGGCTGGCAGCAAGGTACAAGCCGGGATCGGTGCAGGCAAGCAGAGGCAGACAAGGTTGCAGGGATAATTTGAAAGAGTAGTCAAGGAGAGCCACATGTTCAGGATCAGGATAAGCCAACCAAGGTAACAGCAGGTATACAGGAATAAGCTGAGACAATCCGGCCCTGACACTAAGCAGACTCCCCATTGAAATAGGGCGCTGTGCGCCGTGATTCATTGGCATGCACCCACATACCTGTTCAGGTGGATGCGCCAGTGCGCATGCTGGGTCCGGGACTCGTTCGTTCTCGCTTGCGACTTGGCACACGCGCAGTCGCATTGAAGGAACGGAGATTGGTGGCTGGTATATGGAAAGGAGCGTTTGTTACGGAGGTTCCCTGACAATGGGGCTTTTCCCAGCAGCATTACTGTAACTCCATAGTGCACTGCAAACTGCCACCCCTCCAGCAGAAGCCATGCTTCATGAACCCATGCCAAGCCTGGCAATATTTTACATATTCTACTGCTTGTTTGTCTCATACCAATACCTTAACCACTGTCATCACTTAATGCTAATCTGGATACAATATACATGAGATTGCCATTTTTATCAAGAACTGTGTGGTCTGCAAAAGAGTAGGGGGAATGGGTTACCCGGATTTGCTGGACTACTTTTGGGCTACTAAACTTGACCATCTACATCACTGGTTTCACCAGGTAGATCCCCCGCTATGGGTAAGCCTAGAACAAGCACTGCTACACACGACTGACATCCGGTTATTTCTCCTAAGTGATTTGTGGGAACAATGGCCCTTAAGAAACATGTTGCCTTCGGCACAGATATCTCTACAAGCATGGAGGCTTCTCCTCCGACTAAACTGCAACGACTCACAGTCGGTTCCTTATGACTTTCCCATAGAAATATTGGAGGTGAAACTCCCCCTGCTCTCGACAAATCAGTTGAAAGCGGGGGGAGCCACTTCCTTGTCAAATTTGTTTACGGATGGTCAGCCGAAATCCGCTGACCACATTATGACTGAATTTAAGCTCCCAAGCACATCATGGTTTCCTGTCTTCGTATCTCCCACTATTTGAGGGCCCACCCAATCCCTAAAATGATAATGCCCCCTAAAGCCTGGCACTTCTACTCTAATGCCCAACAATCTATTAAAGGCATAACCCTATTTTATAATCTCATCAATGATAAAAACTCCTTTTGCAAAACACAGAACCTTAAAAGGTGGGAAAGAGATCTGTCCATCACTTTCTCCAATGAACAGTGGTCTCAAGCCTTCAGATCTATTCACCAAGCTTCCCACTGTGTTTCGCACTGGGAAATGACTCTCAAAATTCTCAACCGGTGGCATTATACACCCCTTAGAATAGCCCAGTTCTCTCCAGGTCTGTCGCCACTATGTTGGAGAAAGTGTGGCAAACCAGGCAACCTGCTCCATATGATGTGGGACTGCCCGAGCCTAACCAGTTTGTGGAACAATGTTTTCCGCCTCATCTCATCCCTCACGGGTATATTGACCTCACCCAATCCTGCCCTGGCTTTACTGCACATAGGCATAAATAACTTCCCCCCAGACGATAGGCCAGTTGTTACGCATGTCTTGCTGGCTACCAGAAACCTCATCCTACGAAACTGGAAAGATACCTCCGCCATCAATGTTTCTGATGTACACACATTAGTCAACAGATGTCACACATATGAACGCCTCCTAGCCATCAATAACTTGAGATCCCACAGGTTTGACCAAATTTGGGGAACATGGTGTAAGAGCTTTAAACCTAACTTGTAGAGTAATACCTTAATTATACTGTAACTGTTACTGATTCTGTTACGCTTATCATACTGTGTGCACAGTTTTTTCTTTTCAATTTTTTTTTCTGTTTTGTTTTCTTCTGTTTTTTTTCTGTTTTTGTTTTACTTTTTTTGCAAAAATTCCTTATGTATCTTGACTTACTGTATGAGATATATGCTGAATATCAATAAAAACCTATTGATCAAAAAAAAAAGAACTGTGTGGTCTGTATCTATTGGGTGCTCCTGGGCCTAGGTCCCACCTACAAGCTTTACAGAAATAACCTACACTGGTAACACAGTGCATCCCACAGTACATCCTGAGCTGAACTTATAATTCAAGCATTAGTCAGGACTTGTTGAAAACTGGGCTAGCCCTATTCAAATATAAGCTGGAACAAATAGGGCTTGGATCTTTTCACTTACCACTTATCAACCAACTTTGCTGAATGTAGAACTTCCTACCCCCACCCCACATCTATGGCTAATCACTGGCAGGTCAATAATTAGCCTGTTGACATGTTTCGGACTTAGTAAAAAATTCTTCATGTCACCAATAGTAAATTTGAGCTCAGACTATGATATAGAGTTTAATATCAGTATACATCCCTGCCCCTTGCAAAGATGGCTGGGATAGCCTATGAGTGGTTTGTCCCACTGGTGACAGCAGAGTAACCAGAGCAGTGGGATCAGCTCAGAGGTCAAAGCAAATAGCCACATTTTAATAACTTGGCAAAAGATCAGAGCGAGTGGCAGACAGGAGGATACAGGAACATGCTGCACCTGATGAGGAAGAGGTAGACATGCAAGGTATCTGCAACTAGATGAGTGGTCCTCCACTGTCAGAAAAAAAGTGTGGGTAGCCGGGACAGAGCCTACTTAATATATACTTTCTAGAAGACCCAACTAGTGTGGTTGCAACACCTCTTCAATTGCTACCAGACTACTCCAGGTCCAATAGGGTGGCCTTTTGTCCTTAGGCCTTGGTTCCCTGCAGCTATTCACATGTGTTACCAATGTTATTTTGGACTTCATTAAAAGGGGTGCTATTTAGGAGGATAATTGCAAGTGGTTGTGAGTGCTCTGAACTGTTTTACTGATGTAGTAATTTCCAGTTAGACTGTTTGTTGCTATATAGTCTTATAGAGACCATGCTATACATCCAAATATTACCCTGATTGTGTACAACCAGTGTAGTGATAACAAGCCTTGCTGCCAGATAGCACAGTATTGCCCTTCTCTCTTTGGAACCTCCCCGCAGATCATAATAGCTTTGGGAAATAATCCTAATAAAGCAGTCATTGTAGCCTGTGAGTGGTTATTGAAAAAGTAGCAGACTAATGAGATTATCACTCTGGTTTCTTCTGTCAAGGATTTTCAAGTTGGAAAAAGCTCTGCTGGTTTTCCCGACGGAATTCCGACGGGATTTCGTTTAAGCTGTCTTGCATACACAGAGTCACACCAAATTCTGACCCTCAAGAATGCAGTGACGTACAACACGTACGATGGGACTAGAAAAAGGACGTTCAATAGCCAGTAGCCAATAGCTTCCGTCTCGTAGTTGAATCTAAGCATGTGTGAGTTTTTGCACGTTGGAAAAATTGAGAACCTGCTCTCAAGCTTTTGCTGGTGGAAATTCAGCCAACAAAATTCCGATGGAGCATACACACTGTCGCATTTTCCGACAAAAAGCTCTCATTGGCCTTTTGCTGGTCAAAAGTCCGACCGCATTTACGCGGCATTAGATGGACACAAGTGCATAATGCAGTGGAAGGTCATTGGTTTACAGTGATGCACCACCCTCTTCTAGGTACTTTTTTGATAGGTGCATGCAAAAACACACTTAGGGGCTCTGTTCCTGTTTAAGGAACATACACATAACAAACATAATGCCAAAATCCATACCAGACCCTTGATTGAGCATGTAACCTGAGTGGCCAGGACAGGGAGGGATGAGCGTGGGCCCCCTAACCATTCCAGGCCACATAGCCTCAATATAGCCGGGTACCTTGCCAGGGGGACAGACTGGCAAAACACCTTGTGCCCATTTTGATATGGAAAAGGGCCTTTTCCCCACAATCCTGACCCAGTGGTTGAGGGGGGGGGGGGGGTGGTGGTTTATCAGAATCTGGAAGTCTTCTTTAAAAATAAGGGGGCTCCCAGATACCACCACCCTGCATGAATGAGCAAGGAGTACATAGTGCCCATGCTCATTTAAAAAAACAAAAAGTAAATAAACACACAATCCCACAATGTAAATCCAATATCAGTAACGTTGTTCAGTGATGCAGATGTGCATCAATCACAATGCCTGATAGATACCGAACAAAAAAAAAAAAATGGTACCACCTGCCAAAATGTCTGAACCCATCAATTGACCTCACTGAAATATCCTCTCGACCCATTAATTTGGCTGTCTGCACAGGATTCTCTCCAGAGTGTACACAGTGCAGAAGTCTCTCTCATTATTTCCCCTGCTGGTGGAATGTTCTTAGCCTATAGTCTTAGACTACATGCTCTGTTGGTGAACATTAACTCTGATGGCCAAATGTTTTTAGCTATTTTTCTCTTAGGACTGAATGTTAGGGAACATTCAGAAAGCATTTTTTTTAAATAGACCCCATAAAAATACATTATCATTTGCCCTTCAAGACAGTGTAATAGAACCCCCCCTCCCCCCCCCAACCATGGTATACTATCCTGTCCTGCACTCTCCTGCTGCCTTTCCAACGCAGAAGTCCACCACTGCTGGTAAGTGCCTGTGCCAGAACCTATTTTGATACCTTATTTCCCTGTCCCACCTACGTGACAGTGCTTTGGCCTGGCAATTACCTACTCGGGTCAGTGTTTTTTTGTATGGGGAGGTCACAGGATCCCCCATACATGGGGGGGGGGGGGGTGTCAGGGGTGTATGGGAAAGATGAGTATAGATTACTGGGGGAAGGGGGGCTATCATGAGGTACTGTCATTTTGCTCTAAAAGGTCAAAGTGACAATATATTTTTAATGAGTGCTTAAAGCAGAACCCCAGCTAAAAACAGTAAGATAAAAAGGAATAGCCCACTGCAAGATTAAATAAAATCATATTTTTCTGCAATATTGACCTTTTCTCCCCTACTACAGTATTATTTTATGCCAGTTAATCTCGGTCTGGTTGCCGCATCATTAAATCATTGATTTAAAACTGTCAGTTTTTTTTTAAGCACTTTCAGCAGCTTCTTTATCTTTTAATCCTTGCCTGTATTCCTATTTAAGTTGGTGCCATGACCGCTGCTCTAGGTTTCGTGTTTCAGGGTGGCTCCTTTGCCTTGCAGCATCCTATGGAGTCACCCTTGCCTGCAGGGACTAGAGCTGCTCCTCCCTGCACTATGTGTATCAATAGAAACACATATCCCCATAGCCTAGGGTGGCAAGGTACTCCCCTGCTTCTCCTTCTCCCTTTCTCCCAGCTAACAGACTGACTCCAGAGTGCACTGTCCAATTGTCAACTTTGCTGTGAAGACAGGAAGCAGCACTCAAAGAACAGGAGCCAGCCACATTGAAAGCTGCAAACTGAAATAGCTGGGGTAAAACATTTTAACAAATAGTTTACTGGAGAATGTTTATTTTATTATAGTCAATGTAGTAAACTAAAAAATGCTGAGGGTTTATTACTACGTTTATCCTGCTTCCTTAGAGTCCAGGTCGCCCTGGATCCACCCTGTGACTTGACCGCGAAAGAGGAAGCAGCACAGTGAAAAGCTCATCTCTCTGTCACTTTGCTTTCTCTTCCTTTCAGCATGCTCCTTTAACCAATTGCTAACCAGCCACAGTACATGTATCCCATATATGTACGTCATATTCCTGCTCCAGCCAAGGGGGCGCCAGACACAGCAGATTGTGTATTCTGTAGCTTCATCAAAGCTATTATGAATGAATGAATTTTATAACAGCTGTGTTGCCTATGATGTGATTGGTCCACAGCTATCACATGGTTCGTGGGCCAGTCACAGCACCCTGTACCATATGATTAGCTGTAGCCAATCACAGATCACTAGTGCTCACAGCTGTTGAAAACCTTTCTATTACAAAGGGCTTCATTGTAATAGCAAACAAAGTGTAACAAAACAAAAGACTGGTACATTATTACTATGCTGACTACTCTGATTAAAGTATGTAAAAAAAAAAAAGTAAAAATGGTTAAAAATTGGAATAAAAACGTATTTTTTTTAAACATCCTGTCACCAGTCAGTGTAACCTGATCACCGCTACACATCAGTCATTTGATGACGCTGTACTGCACTAGTGACAGTATTTAAAAAAATAAGTGAAAAAAATATTTTTTTCCATTTGTTTCATTTTCAAAAAAATTGTGACAAAAAATTACAACTTCAAAAAACTCGCCTTCCACTTTACTAAATGCCTCAGACTGTCTACTTTCCAAATATTTTAGGGCCTCAAGAAATGAGATACGCTGTCCATCAGTACATCAGAATTGATCAATTTTCAAATATATTTTATAATTTGTAGATGCTATAACTTTCACGCAAAACAATCAATATATACTTATTGGGATTTTTTTTTTTACCAAAGACATATAGCAAAATAAATGTTGGTCTAAATTTATGACAAAATTTGATTTTATTGGATATGTTTTATGACAGAAAGTAGAACATATTTTTTTTTGCCAAAGTTTCTGACTTTTTTTCATTTATATCGCGAAAAATAAAAAACCTAGTGGTGATCAAATACTATCAAAATAAAGCTCTACTTGTGTGAAAAAGATGATACCAATTTCATTTGAGTGCAGTTTTCAGTGTCCGATCAATTGCCAATTAACCACTTGCCGACCAGCGCATGACGATGTACGTCGTCAGAATGGCACGGGCAGGCAAATGGGCGTACATGTACGTCCCTTTAAATTTGCCGCCCTGCCATCGGGAGCGTGCCGCCGGCGGCGCGCTCCTGCGCTGGTCGGGACCCGCGTGAGTCAGGTCGCGGGACCCGCGGACTCGATCGCCGCGGGCCTCCCCGCGATCGTCTCACGGAGTGGCCAAATGAAGAAATGCAGTTGTAAACAGCATTTCTTCATTCTGCCTAGCAACTAGTGACGCTGATCTCTGCTCCATGTGATTGGAGCAGAGATCAGTGTTCACTAAATGAAAGCCCAACCCCCCCACAGTTAGTAACACACCCCTAGGAACACTTAACCCCTACACTGCCACCCACTGGTTAACCCCTTCACTGCCAGTGTCATTTACACAGGAATCACTGCATTTGTATAGCAGTGATTACTCTATAAATGACAATGGTCCCAAAAATGTGTCAAAAATGTCCGATGGGTCCCCCACAATGTCGCAGTCACAATAAAAATCGCTGATCGCCGCCATTACTAGTAAAAAAAAAATAATAAAAAATTATTAATAAAAATGCTATAAAACTATCCCTATTTTGTAAACGCTATAACTTTTGCGCAAACCAATCAATAATCGCTTATTGTGATTTTTTTTACCAAAAATATGTAGAAGAATATGTATCGGCCTAAACTGAGGGAAAAAAATGTTTTTTTATATATTTTTGGGGGATATTTATTATAACAAAAAGTAAAAAAATAACGCGTTTTTTTTCAAAATTGTCGCTCTATTTTTGTTTATAGCCCAAAAAATAAAAACCGCAGGGGTGATCAAATACCACCAAAAGAAAGCTCTATTTGTGGGAAAAAAAAGGACATCAATTTTGTTTGGGAGCCACGTCGCACGACCGCGCAATTGTCAGTTAAAGCGACACAGTGCCGAATCGCAAAAAGTGGTCTGGTCTTTGACCAGCAAATTGGTCCGGTCTGAAAGTGGTTAAAGTCACGCAGTGGTGAATAGCTAAAAAATGCCCTGGTCATGAAGGGGTTAAAACCTTCTGGAGATCAAGTGGTTAAGCACACAAACTGCTTGGCTACCTGTGCTGCTTGTCACGCTGTAGCCCTAGTGCACAGGAAATGAAAAGGGCAAATACCAGATCAAATGATAAAAAGTTAATTTAATAACACGTTAATTATATTTGCATTAATGTTTTTTTTTTTTTATATCTTTCTAGAGCTTTAATAAATTTATATCTAAATGAAATGGCATTTTCATGTTTGCCTTTAAGAAAGCAGATATGAGTAAAAAAAAAAAATTGTGATATGTGTCAAAATCATTTAAAGGTATCTAAATGCCATGAATTTTAGTAACACGACAACACGCCATTTTCCTAGCGCCTGCTCATATCCATGTCCAAAGCCATCTTCTTTAATGGCGATAATTTACCTTATCATAAAATATTTCGGTAGAACTGGGACTCTCAATGTTTCATGATGTCCCAGCTCATTACCTCCACATTACTTTCTGTGTTGCATTTTATTTGTTCTACCGGAGTTCTGAGCTCAGAACATGATGGAATAAAATATATTCCTACCTTCCCATGGGGAGGGCTGCAAGTAATAGATAACTTCAAAGCAGACACGAAAGGAAAGCGCAATGAAGCGTATATAGGATTCTCTGCAATTTCTGCTCATCACCTTGACTGATGAGGATGGAGAGGTAGCAGCTATCTTAATGTATAATCCTTTTTACTTAGACCCTTCAAAACACATCCTGTGTTTTGAAATTCCTTGATAGGCTCAAAACGGAGTGTTATTAGATTTCAACCTGAATGATGAAGTGACTCAAATATGGTGCAACTACAAGAAGGAAGTCGGCTTCTAATGATGTGTTGTGATTTCCTGCAAAGATAGTAACATACCGCTACTGATCTTTTAAAGCCTAGCTACAGCCAAAATGTATTTTTCAGTTTCGGAGAGAGTGCAGAAATGTCTTGTTCTCTTAATTGATGTCAGGAAGTGAAGGGAAATGTGCAACATGAGGACATAGCCAGAAAAAACCCAAAACATTTTCTAGCAGAGTAAGCAAGGTTTGGAATTATTGGTCAACATGTTGGCAAAAGTTGAAGTTTGAAAGACACACTTATTGCACAGAAAATCCCCCTTAGCCCTTGTACACACGGTCGGAGATTCAGACAACCAAATCCGTCGGAGTAATTCCGACGGATTAATTCCGGAAGAGGTCCGGAAGTGATGTTGCATACACACGGTCGGACTAAGTTGTCGGAAAATCCGATTGTACATAACGTGATGACGTTATTTCGTTACGACGGGACTACGTACAGGCTAGTAGCCAATAGCTTTGGTCTAGGAATTTGATCTGAGCATGCGTGGCACTTTGTCTGTCGGAGTAGGCTACACATGATCGGAGTATGTCCGATCAGAGCATTTTGTCAGAAAATTTTACCGGCAAGTTGGAAAAGTTGGTCCGTCGGATATTCCAACGGAAACAGTCCGATGCAGACCACACACAGTTGGAATATCTGACAAAACGGTCCGATAGGAAACATTCCGTCTGAATCTCCGACCGTGTGTACAAGGGCTTATGCCTAATGTTTTACTTGTACCATACCTGTATGAGGAATCTAAGATGACGAGGGTGGCTTTTTGTACAATTCTTATCTAGGAACCTCTGTAAGGTGGGACAGGGTCTGCAAGGGTAATAGAAGGGCACAAGTGCCATGAGCTTGAGGGTTAAGATTGGAACTTGGGAGCACTGGTACCAGACAAGCAAAAAGTACAGGTGGTAGGAAACCCAGGATACGCCAACTTAGGTTATGAGTGGAGTCGAGCCACAAGCCAGGTTCAGTAACATCTGGTCAGAAAGGCACCAAATCATAGAATATATAATTGCAGAGCTGTAAGTACCACAATACAAAATGCAATGTGAATCAAAATATACAAACTCAATCTCAATATACACAAATCAAAAGTATATACTATTCATATACATCACCATCTTCTGCATCGTAATTAAAGCAAAATAAAAAGTCAAAGCATTTTGTATTCGTTGCTTTGGGCTCTATAATTATTTCAATATCCTGCATGTGACTTCTTGTGTAAAATCCTTCACTTGTCACAACAGACGCTCACCTTGATATTTGACCCATAAATGATAAGTCTAGATACACCTTTCCTTTCAAGGGGCATGGATTCCAGGTGGTCCTTTGCGCCTTTCTGCTGAGGTTGTGTATTTCTCTTTATCCTCAACACTTATCTTGTTTTACTTGGCTTCTATTTTGCCCACATATACCATAATCCAGACGCATGCTGAGATTTGTGCATTCTAAGATTGCACATCTAATTAGGCTTCTGTGATCTCAAACGTGCACTTTGCATGAGCTTTATGGCTAGCACTTTTCTGTGTTTCTCCTACAGGACAATAGGCTTCAGGATCTGGGTTTGCAGATGAACTGATCAGAGGTAGCTCCTGTTAACTTTGGAAAACTGAGCCAAGTTGTAACTGCATTTGGAGCATTAGAGGCTCATTCACATGGGTGCTCATGGCTATACACCGCCCAGATCAGCATATTTCTGGGTCAGGTACAGCCAGATGTTCATGCTCAGATGTGGCCAGTCGGCGTGTACAAATCAATAATGTGTAGCGACTCGAAGGGGCGGCTGCAAATATACTAGGTCCTCCCTACCTGTTCAGAGACTCTCCACCCTGTTTCAGGCTCAAGTCTAGAAGTCTTTTTTTAACATTTATTGCAGGTCTTGAACAAAAAGCAAGGAAGAGGGTTTAGGGTGCAGGATACCCAAGATACTCATTAATCTTGGAGGAAAGCTTCCTGAATATCATGTTCCAGCAGTTGCCCTGTAGTAGCAGCCTCAAAAATAATGCTGATAGAAAAGGGGGGCAGCCAATAAATCTGTAACCCTATATGAGCAGTCACAGTCCTTAACCAGCAACTTCGAGTGTCACACTTAGTACTTCCATACCCGGCGTGACTGGTAAAAGGTCTCACCTCTGCAGCTGAGCTTCCACAGGCAGGTTTACAGCACACACATGCTTACTCCCAGAAGAGAGAGACTGATTAGATCCTTCCAAATATTTATCTTCTTTATCTTCCAGCTTCACATTGAGGCTGGGTTCACACTGCTGCGGTGACGAGATCGATGTGATTCGCACTGCACTGCAGTGCAAATCACATCCGATCTCTGTGCGATGCGAGTTCAGCCATACAGATAGTATGGCTGAATTTGCATTGCATCCGACACCATGCGATCCGATTCCTGTCCGAGTTTGCAGATCGCACTGCGATATGCGAACTGATCTGGGGGTGTCATTAACTTTTCACTGACACTCCCCGCAGTTCGCATAGGGCAGTGTGAACTGCCACCGGGAGGCATTCGATGCAGGAACCCGCAGCGGATTCGCAGTGTTCCCGCATCGCAGCAGTGTGAACTCAGCCTGAGGGTCAGCCTTCCAGGGACTGGCTTTGGTCCAGTAAATATTCATAACCAGTGATTGATCCTCCCACAGAAACAATCATCCATCATACTTAGGTAAAACCTTAGCAGGGCTGAAAAATTTATTTCTGCTCTGCTGGTTATAGCAAAGCTATATACTTACTTTAGTCACCTCAGGACAGGGGTGCTACAGACAGGCGGAGAGATTTCCTGCAGTTAAGGATAGATGAGGGGCCCTGGGCTTAGAGACACTTATCTGTCTCCAGCTGTATGTAATTTCTCTAAATGAGTACATGCAAACAACTTCAGCATACCTCCCAACTTTCAGAATGAGGGACACTTGAGGGGGGAAGTGACCAGCAGTACGCTTTGCGTGCCGTGGCAAAATGTGGGCATAGCCAAAGTCTTAACAGTGGGAGGGGCTTAATGGCATGGTTAAACAAAACCTGGACTTTCCCGTACCTGTAAAATTAGCTTTGATTTCTTTGTCTGAGCCTACCTTAAACGATTCCTGCCCACTGTATAGTCAAATGATGGCTGAGTGGGACTGCTCTAGTTCTGGGAGGACATCATATGATGTCCTTCCATTCCTGCCCTGCATGTACGCGGTGTGGTGAGCTGTGTCCACAGGACACAGGGCATCTCCGATCAGGGTAAAGAGCCAATGACAGCGGCTCTTTACTACGTGATCAGCTGTGTTCAAACACACTTGCAGGTTATTGCCATTCCATTCCTCATGCTGTGACAGGTGGGAGAGTCGATAACTGGCTAGTGTGAAAGGGGACATCTGCACTGATAATCAGGGCACTGACCATTAGTGTCCTGATTATCAGTGCGGCAGTGCCAACTATGCTTATCAATGCTGCCTATCAATGCAAACCAGTGCCTCCTCAGCAGTGCCAACCCTTGCTGCCAATCAGTGCCCACCAGTGCCAGCCAGTACCCATCAGTGCTGCCAACCAGTGCCAGCAAGTACCCATCAGTGCTGCCAATCAGTGACAGACAGTATCCATCAGTGTTGCCAATCAGTGCCCACCAGTGCCAGCCAGTACCCATCAGTGCTGCCAACCAGTGCCAGCAAGTACCCATCAGTGCTGCCAATCAGTGCCAGCCAGTATCCATCAGTGCTGATAATCAGTGCCAGCCAGTGCCCATCAGTGCTGCCAATCAGTGCCTTCTCATCAGTGCCCCCTATTAGTGCCTCCTCATCAATGCTGCCTATCAGTGCAAGCGGAATGTATATCACAGACCTCAGATCAGCACGGTATATGCAGAGCCCTGTCCCTCCTTCCGCCTCCTCTGTGTACAGGAAAGCATCACAGCCGGGAAGGAGGAGGTGGGTCCGGCCGATCTGTACCTGTGTGAGAATCAGCTGGCATCTATCACAGCTGGCTGCCTCTCACCCAAATAGAGATGTGCTGCTGTGTGGGGCCCCAGACACACAGCACAAGCTGTGGGCAGATCTTACTGGACTTGAAATGGGGAAAAATTAATACATGCATAATGAAATCCAATGCAACACAAATGGATACATACGTTTTCCAGAACAGGTTTTGTTGCTTTTATGTGATTTAAGAAAAAAACAAAGCACCGGTTCCTCTGGATAAAGCCAGGATCCTTTGATAAAGTAGCCAAAAAGTCTGATAGTGTATATTTCTTTGTAATTCAGAATGAATCAAATGACCATAACCCCTCACCCTTCTTATAGGAAAATTGTAAAAGTTTGACCAACTGCCGCTAAAAGCTAAAATAGAACTTGATCTGTCATCAATATGTTTTCCAGGGAGTCAAGAATGACCATTCACTCTCGTCTATTCCGGTGACAGGAGACTTGTAGAAATATAATTGCTGACATTTCCCTTGACCTGTGCTACTGCAGCCTGTCTGATCCTTTGTTTCTCTGTACTAATTAGAGAGTTCTCAGTTAAAGATAGAGTTTTGGTTCTTTCAGCTTTTAGGATAAACTGTATAAAATTTCATGCAAATAATTCTAGTGTTCAGCAACATGTTTACAGCAGAATGACCTTATGATATGATAACCTACCCCATGACATCCAAATGAATCAGCTGTTTTTGTAACGCATCAACTTCAAGAAATTTACTTGGTGGCAGCAACTTTGGGGTACAGCAGTAAATGTATTGGTATTTCTTGTATTTTTTAAATGCTTTACCATAGTATTTATAATAAACATATTTCCATTAGAGATAATTGTGTTCCCATTAATGTAGTGCTACCCCTGGAGGAGCAGCTATATTGTTTTGGGCCCCTTCTGCCCTGAATCAATGATGACCTACCCTTACTTGGACCTGAGGACACAGACACACATGTTAACAGTTTTAAAAGGACATTATTTAAGCCAAAGACCTGTAGGGAAGGAAAGGCTGGCTGGAAATCAGTTTTCAACACCATGGCAATACCAGAGCCTGGTTACACAGTACAAGACATCACTGAAAGTTCCCCACGGCTGCTTGTGATAAAACCAGTATAGAGCACACACAGGCCTGCATTAAAAAACAGCTCTGGCACATAAAGCAGTAAACACAATTCTCAACACCGTATAGCAGTACAAACAACTTCACCAATAATGGTGCAGGTTACCTACTCCAAAGATGCCTTACCCAATCACTGTCCAAGTTCATTAACAGTCTGCCGGTGGTGGGGTCTTTGGTATTCTGTTGGAGTGATTTACATTAGTGAAAGATTTGTACTTCATACTAGGGTTGTCCCAAAGTGAGTGGCAAACAACACAGAAGGTTTACCCACTTCAATACCGGGCGATAGTTATATGACGTCCACAGATGGGATTTCCCATCCTGGTTGGGTGTCATATGAAGTCCTCGGCTCCTTGCCGCTCCTGCAGGCCCTCAGGGGCCCGCATCGTGTCGATTGTGGATGAGTTGTGTCCCTCGGACACAGCCTATCCCAGATCCATGTAAAGAGCCAATAAAAAATGTCTCTTTACCATGTGACTGGCTGTGTTGGATGTGACATGACGTGACCAGAAGTGACCAACTGTCACCACCCATCTGAGTACCCGAGTACCTGAGTACCTGTCAAAGTTCATCTGAGTACCCGAGTACCTGTCACAGTCCATATGAGTACCTGCCACAGCCCATCTGAGTACCCGAGTACCTGAGTACCTGTCACAGTCCATCTGAGTACTAGAGTACCTAAGTACCTGTCACAGTTCATCTGGGTACCCGAGTACCTGAGTACCTGTCACAGTTCACCTGAGTACCAGAGTACCTGTCAGAGTCCATATGAGTACCTGAGTACCTGCCACAGCCCATCTGAGTACCTGTCACAGCCCATCTGAGTACCCGAGTACCTGTCACAGCCCATCTGAGTACCTAAGTACCTATCACACTTCATCTGAGTACCCAAGTACCTAAGTACCTGCCACAATTCATCTGAGTACCCGAGTACCTGTCACAGTCCATCTGAGTACCCGAGTACCTGAGTACCTGTCACGGTTCATCTGAGTACCCGAGTACCTGTCACAGTCCATCTGAGTACCCGAGTACCTGAGTACCTGTCACGGTTCATCTGAGTACCCGGGTACCTGTCACAGTCCATCTGAGTACCCGAGTATCTGTCACAGTTCATCTGAGTACCCGAGTACCTGTCACAGTTCATCTGAGTACCCGAGTACCTGATTACCTGAGTACCTGTCACAGTCCATATGAGTACCCGAGCACTTGTCATAGCCCATCTGAGTACCCGAGTACCTAAATAACTGTCACAGTTCACCTGAGTACCTGAGTATCTGTCACAGTCCATCTGAGTACCTGTCACAGTTCATCTGAGTATTCAAGTACCCAAGTACCTGAGTACCTGTCACAGTCCATCTGATTACGTGTCACAGTTCATCTGAGTACCCGAGTACCTGTCACAGTCCATCCGAATACCTAGGTACCTGTCACAGTCCATCTGAGTACTAGAGTACCTAAGTACCTGTCACAGTTCATCTGGGTACCCGAGTACCTGAGTACCTGTCACAGTTCACCTGAGTACCAGAGTACCTGTCACAGTCCATCTGAGTACCTGTCACAGTTCATCTGAGTACACGAGTACCTGTCACAGTTCATCTGAGTACCCGAGTACTTGTTACAGTCCATCCGAGTACCTGTCACAGTTTATCTGATTACGTGTCACAGTTCATCTGAGTACCCGAGTACCTGTCACAGTCCATCTGAATACCTAGGTACCTGTCACAGTTCATCTAAGTACCCGAGTACTTGTCACAGTTCATCTGAGTACATGAGTACCTGAGCACCTGTCACAGCCCATCTGAGTATCTGTCACAGTTCATCTGAGTACCTGTCACAGTCCATCTGAGTACCTGAGTACCTGTCACAGCCCATCTGAGTACCTGTCACCAGGCCATCAGAGTACCCGAGTACCAGTCACTAGGCCATCAAAGTACCCGAGAACCTGTCACCAGGCTATCAGAGTACCCAGTACCTGTCACCAACCCATAGGAGTACCCGAATACCTGTCACCAGCCCATCAGAGTACCAGAGTACCTATCTGCAGCCCATCAAAGTACCCGAGTACCTATCTGTAGCCCATGCCTCATAGAATATACGTTGGGGTGTTTGCTTTCCAAAATGGGGTAATTTTGTGGGTAATTCCACTGTCCTGGTGCTCCAGGACCTTAAAAAATGTGATAGGTAGGAATGAAATGAGATGTGTAATTTATGCTCCTACAACGCCTGAAGATACTACTTCAATGTTGGGCCTCTGTATGTGGCCAGGCTTTGTAAAAGTCTCACACATGTGGTATCGCCATACTCAGGAGGAGTAGCAGAATGTGTTTTGGGGTGTAATTTTTGCTATATACATGCTATGTGTTAGAGATATCTTATAAATTGACAACTTTGTGTAAAGAAAAAAAAAAAAAAGATTTTCATTTTCTTTCCATGTTTTGTGAAGACTTGTGTAAAAAAATTAACCATTCAAAAGACTCATAATGCTTCATAGAATATATGTTAGGGTGTTTTCCAAAATATTGGCATTTTGTAGGTAATTACATTGTCCTGGTTCTCCAGGGCCTTCAAAATTTTAATAGGCTGTTAGGAAATTAGAGGTGTAATTTATGCTCCTAGAACGCCTGACAGTGCTCCCTGCATGTTGGGCCTCTGTATGTGGCCAGGCTGTGTAAAAGTCCCACACGTGTAGTATTGCCATACTTGAGAGGAGTAGCAGAATGTATTTTGGGGTGTATATGGAAGTATGCATATGCTGTGTGTGAGAAATAACTTATTATTATGACAATTTTGTGAAAAAAATGTTTTTTCATTTTCCCAAGAGTTGTGGGAAAAAATTACAACTTCAAAAACTCACCATGCCTCTTACTAAATACCTTTGACTGTCTACTTTTCAAAAAGGTGTCATTTGAGGGGTATTTGTGGTTTCCTGACATTTCAGAGCCTCAAGAAAGGAGATAGGCCGTCAGTGCATCAGGTGTGATCAGATGTGAACAATTTTCAGTGATTTGCACCATAGCTTGTAGACTCTATAACTTTCACAGAGACTAAATAATATCCATTAATTTGGGTTATTTTTACCAAAGAGATCTAGGAGTATAAATGTTGGCCCAAATTTTTGAACAAAAATGATTTATTTGCAAAATTTTATCATAGAAACTAAAAAAAAGTGTTTTTTTCCCAAAATGTTTGCTAATTTTTCACTTATGTCGCAAAAAAATAAAAAACCCAGTGGTGATTAAATACCACCAAAAGAAAGCTCTATTTGTATGAAAAAAATTATAAAAATGTTGTTTGGGTACAGTGCTGCATGACTGAGTAATTGGCATTCAAATTGTGAGAGCGCTGAAAGCTAAAAATTGGTCTAGGAAGGAAGGGTGTATAAATGCCCTTTCTTCAAGTGGTTAAAGTAGAACTAAAGGGACAAATACCCACCGAAGCTCTAATGCTCCAATGACTGTGAGGTCTCTGCTACCACGTGTAAGTCTTTTGATTAGCTGGTGTGGGAGTGCCGGGAGTGCAGTCATTCTGGCACACTTGAGGTGTCCCATAATGTAAAGTAAGCTGCGCATGCAAACAGGCAAGTAGGTCTGTTTTATTTCAGAAGAGACATTGCGTGTCTCTTCTGCAATAAAAGGCATGCCTGTTCTCAATTTTTCAATTTTTTTTCCTTCAGTTGCACTGTAAGTGAAGCAGGTTTTGAGGAGCATATACTGGAAAGGGAGAAACAGAGCTGCACACCAACCTGAAAGATAAATCAACAGAATGGCTTAAGCCTGACTCCACACAAACCAAGCCCCCGATGCATTTCGAGGAGGACTTACTGTGTTTTTTTGCTGTTTTAATTGATTGACTGGTTCTGTTCTACAAAAAAATCTTTATTTAAAGTATTACAATATCACTGGCCTTCGGTTGTCTCCGTGGTGAGTTCTATCTGTTCCAGTGTGCCAGGTACTCTTTGGCTTCTGAACCCTCTCCTGGGGCTCCGGGCAGCCATATTATAACATTGGGTTCTGCTGCCATCTTTTCTCTGCTCTCATGCACTTCTTCCAGCCCTGTCCCCAGGCTCATTGGTCACAGTCTAGGCACACTTGCAGGTATAAAACACCTATCAAAACAGGCTATGAAATTACTGGAAAACTCTTGAGCAACGGTAACACTCTGGGACAGTCTCCCAGATGCAACACGGAATCTCTTTACAGCGAAATCCCCTGTATCTTCCCGGCAGTGGAAAGCAGCATCTCCTGGCTGCACCCCTGCCTTATGGTAGCACATAGCCTAGGCACAGCACAGTTCCTAAGCACCCCTGGGGTACCCACTTTCTATTTTTTTTAACTGATGATCCCTGATAGACAAAAAGGGGGGGGGGCGGGGGTGCTTGTTCCTTTCTTCCACACAAGTCTCCTTTCTCCCAAGGTCGAGTCTTGCAGGTCTTGGTGACCCCCAGGGCTGCATATTCACACACAAAGCCCAGAGAGCTGTCCCTTCCTTCAGCAATGAGAGGGAATTAATTCCTGGCTGCTTGACCAATATCAATAATCAGGCTCATTGCTAGGGGTGGTTCATTATTTTTGGCTGCCTATCGAAGTTCAGTACAGTTCCTGCTTGCAGCTGCCACTCAAAGACAGAAAAGAGAATTAAAACACAGCTTTATGCTGACAAGGTGTCAGCGTGCGCTTGGTGGGCAAAATTTAATGGGCCAGCTGGCACTACATTAAAATACTAGATCTTATTTTAAAATAGAACAGCGGGCATTTTTTTTTCATTTCAACCAACACGCAGCAACAAAATCCTGACTCCCCCTACAAATAAAAGTGCTTTTATTGCTGTAGCGTCCCTATTCCAGACACCATACGGAGCACAATCTAACTTATGTGAACACAGACAATAATAACAGAAACCCAAAAGAAGCTCTAATGTTCCACCATTCTATACAAAACAGGATAAAACTTTCTACTGATAAAAACATTTACCGTATATACTCGAGTATAGGCCGACCCGAATATAAGCCGAGGCCCCCAATTTACCCCCAAAAAAACTGGCAAACTTATTGACTCGTGTATAAGCCGAGGGTGAGACATGCCTGTCCATCCCTGTGTGTGTGTCCGTCCATCCCTGTGTGTCCGTCCATCCCTGTGTGTCCGTCCATCCCTGTGTGTCCGTCCATCCCTGTGTGTCCGTCCATCCATCCCTGTGTGTGTGTGTGTCCATCCATCCATCCATCCCTGTGTGTGTGTGTCTCCATCCATCCATCCATCCATCCCTGTGTGTGTGTGTCTCCATCCATCCATCCATCCATCCCTGTGTGTGTGTCTCCATCCATCCATCCATCCATCCCTGTGTGTGTCTCCATCCATCCCTGTGTGTGTGTGTGTGTGTGTGTGTGTGTGTGTGTGTGTGTGTGTGTGTGTGTGTGTGTCCAGCCTACCTTTGTCCCGAGCCTCCGTCCCGTGCCTTGCCTCCTTGCCTCCGTCCCGTGCCGTGCCTTGCCTTGCATCCGTCCCGTGTCGTGCCTTGCCTTGCCCCCGTCCCGTCCCGTCCCGTGCCGTGCCGTGCCTTGCCTTGCCTCCGTCCCGTGCCCTCTTCGTCGGCGGCCATTGTAAAATTCAAAAGCTGCGCCGCCGCCTTCGCCTGTGATAGGCGGAACACTGAATTTCCCAGCAGCCTGTGTTCCGCCTATCACAGACGTCGTATCATCCTCGTCCGTAGTACGAGGATGATACGATGTCCGTGATAGGCGGAACACAGGCTGCTGGGAAATTCAGTGTTCCGCCTATCACAGGCGAAGGCGGAGCCGGAGGCGCGGCTTTTGAATAGAATGGCCGCTGTCTGTCTGCTCGACACGCTGATCGAGCGGGCAGACAGCGATGACTCGAGTATAAGCCGAGGGGGGCACTTTCAGCCTCAAAAAAGAGGCTGAAAATCTCGGCTTATACTCGAGTATATACGGTACAATAGTGTGTAATGTGTATAATTATAACAGAGCACTGATGGAATCTGAAAACGTTATGGTATTTATCCTAACAAAAGCTATACTAGTAGAAATAATCTTTAAAGTGGTTGTAAAGTCAGAAGGTTTTTTTTATCTTAATACATTCTATGCATAAAAAAAAATACCTTTTTTGTGCAGCAGCCCCCCAGCACCCCTAAAAATTGCCTGAGCCCCATCTCTGTCCAGCGATGTACACTTCCTCCTAATTGGCTGAAACACAGCAGCGGCGCCATTGGCTCCTGCTGCTGTCAATAAAAGTCAGTTAGCCAATCAGAAGTGAGAAGAGGGGTCTCTGTATCTGAATGGACACAGAGAGCTGTCACTTGGCTCGAGTGCCCCCATAGCAAGCTGCTTGCTGTGGGGGCACTCAACAGGAGGGAGAGACCCAAGAAGAGAAGGATCTGGGCTGCTCTGTGCAAATCTAATTGCAACAGAGCAGGTAAGTATAACATGTTTGTTATTTTTATGGAAAAAAAACAAGACTTTACAATCACTTTAAGAAATATATAAAAAAAAAAAACTCAAATCCTGTGCTGATTTGGAGTTCCACAGTTACCCTTCCTGAAGTGTCCCATTTAGTGAATGTCGAGGCCTGTTGACTTCCCAGGGGGCACGTGACAGGGCAGAAAACTGAGAGAGCAAAGAAGCACAGTACTGAAAAAAGCAGTAACAATCATATAATGTAGAAAAGAGTGGGAAAAAGAGAGAGGCAGTGGCAGCATAGTAGTCAAGAAGGCCAGCGTGGGGACAGTGCTATGAACAAAACATTTCCGTCCTGGGCACAGCAGCAGGGGATTAAAAGTTCCAAGACAGGTGCAGAGAACTCATCATTAGACATAAAATTTTAACTAAGAAAAACCACCTTGCAGCATTAAAAACAGCTTGAGCCAGCACAAAGAATATATGGTACTTCAGTAATTCAAGGGTTTTTCAGACTATGGAGTGTACTTATAAAAACATTTGCATAGTTATTCCTCCAGAAAAACGACTGGCATATTCATTCTCTGCAAATAGGGCAAAATAAAATGTTTGCAGGCTTTTTCCTCTACAGTATTAATTTATTACGGCAGATGGTGACTGTAGCCATATAATTAAGAGACACTTGCTTCTTGGAAGGGAAGCAATGGGAAACCTAGGCAACATTATAATAAGCAGAGACATCACCCTTCCGACAAAGTTCCCTATAGTCAAAGCTATGGTATTCCCAGTAGTAACCTTTGGCTTAGAAAGTTGAACCATAAGGAAGTCTGAACGCTGAAGAATTGATGCTTTTGTACTATGGTGTTGGAGAAGACTCTTGAAAGTCCCTTGGACGGAAAGAAGATCAAACCAATCAATCTTGAAAGAAACCCAACCCTGAATATTCACTGGAAGGACAGATCCTGAAGCTTAAAGTCAAATATCACCTAATAGGAATGAGCATGATTTTCGGGTCGACGATAAGATCGACCCGAACATCGGGTGTTAACCCGTTTGCAGAACACCAAACATTATGGGGCTTTGCGGCAAATTAGAGAGCGCAACAGAACGCCCCATAATGCACTGCGATTGGCCAAAGCCTGCACCTGACCTGCATGGTTTTTCCAATCACAGCGCCCTCTGCTAAGAGAGCCATAATTGGCCAAAGGCAGGGTGCCTTTGGCCAATCATGGCTCAGGGGGACTAAGTCCACGCCCCACACTATATAAGTCTGCTTACACGACGGCTGTGTGTAATGTTGTTGGTGTGGACAGAGAGATAGCTTGATTTAGATTAATCAGGCAGGTTATTCAGTTTGCGGCAGTGTATTTGAAATATATATATACAGTCAGTCTAGTGTATATATATATATATATATATATATATATATATATATATATATATATATATACTCTGCATTTAGCATAGACTATATATTTAGTGTTTACTCTATATTCAGTCAGTGTGGGCAGTATATTAATATATATATATATATATATATATATATATATATATACAGTCTCGTATATATATATATATATATATATATATATATATATACTGTTATATATATACTGCATCCAGTGTAGCCTATATCTACAGTGCATTCTGTGTTGTACTGTTTCTAATACACTTCAGGCAGTGTATTCATGTATGTATGTATGTATATATATATACATATGTTCAGAGTATATAGTGCATGGGGGCCTGGTGGACCTCCACACATTTTTTTTTTAAATTTGGGTGCGGGCTCCCCTTCATATCCATACAAACCCAAAGGGCCATGTGTTTTTTTTTCAGTGATTTTCATCTATATTGCTGGGACCCGAAAATACATTACAACCACGAGTAGTTATAAATTAAATGTATTTGTTTAGAAATGTAATTTTGCTGTGGTACTGTTCTAAACACAGGAAAAATGTGCTACTTTACAAGCATACTAAGGACACCCCCAGGCACGATATTTAAAGGAATATTTCATTTTTATTGTTTCACTTTAAGCATTATTAATGATCCCGAAAAAACATCAGTTTAAAAAAAAAAAAATTTCATTGATACATGTCCCCTGGGGCAGGATCCGGGTCCTCAAACACTTTTTATGGCAATAACTTATATATAAGCCTTTAAAATTAGCACTTTTGATTTTTCACGTTCGTGTCCCATGGACTTTAACAGTGTTTGCATGTTCTGCTGCAAACCAAACCGGGGGATGTTCGGCTCATCCCTAGATGATTGGAAAATAACATGGAAGCAAAAAAGAAGACAAGGAAGACAGAAAACAAGAAGGATAGATAGCATCATCGAAACAATGAACATGAAATTAAGCAAGCTCCGGGAGGCAATGAAGGACAGAAAAGCCTGGCTCACTATGGTCCATGAGATCAGGACAAGTCGCACACCACTAAATGACTAAACAACAACAACATTCATTTATAGAAATGAGTGGTTTAAGGAAATCCTACATGATGGCCACTAGATGTCCCCAAGTTTCCTGCTGAAGGTATTTGTTTCCTATGATCATCTGCTCTACCTAATGGCCATAATGCAGTATTCTCCATTCTATTTTCATGAATGTCACTATGGATTTGAGTTTTTCTGTTGGGTACAATTGTTAATCCCGTGCAATCATTTAAATTTCATGTATTTCTGTATGCAGGTCTCTGTGTGGGATTAAATCTGACACTGGGTGCTGCAAAGCAGTGTTTTATTTCTATTTCTTTTTTATATAAGTCGTACATTGTATGAAGTAGAGTTGTTACAAGACAAGATATTTTTCATCAGATTTATTACAACAGAAAATAGACTTGCCAGGTCTAGTTTAGCTTCAAAGAATAAAGTAAATTAAAGGAGAAGTTGTGAAAGACTGTTGTTTAAAAGTTCTTAGCAGAGGACAGTTTCTGAAAATTAAAACTTTTCATTAACTCATGGAGAAGTGCTAGAAGCTCAGTACAAAGAAGAACTGAGAAAAGTGTAAAGTTTCTGTGATGCCTCGTAAAGACAAAAATCTTATTATTCGTGGATGTACTTTTCAAAAGGCAATAACTTCAGGTACACGTATAAGGAATTATGTGGTGAAAGCCATAGTTGGGCTGGGTGGTGTGCACAGTGTCAGAAAGAGTAAGTGAGTCTGCCGAAGCTGTATAATATCTTAATAAATGTTAATACAGAATAAGTGCCTTCCATATCTAGATGATTCAGTGCCTCCAATATCAGCAGCCATTACATGTACTTTACATCATATGTCAGCTCTATAGTTGATCCCAAATTTCAAATGGCATTTGGACCAAACTTCATTGATTCAGATGTCCCTAGCCAAATTAGAATTTCACTGTTATATTTAGGCATTTAGATTGCCAATTAGCTTATGGAAGCAAAGGTTTAAAGGATATCCCAAAGGCAATTTCTGACTTATATTTGTTGCCTGGGCACCCTTGGCTGCCAGTGGCACTAGGTCCGACCCTTCTATCTTAGCATCCCTGACAGAATTTTTGAAGGTAGAGTCTCAGGCAGTGGCAGCCCGTCCATACGGGGCACAGGGGGTCCTCCCCCCAATCCAATTTGCCTGACCCCTAATTTACATGCAGGGCACCGGACACATGGATTCCAATAGGAGGTTTCATTTTTAAGGGAGCACATGATTAGAGCCTGAGGCTCTAATTGGCTTTAAAAAAGGGTGGGCTCAGGGTACAGAGCACACACAGTTGTGTGACAATAGCAAATTAATATTCGCTATTGTCTTCCTACTCCTCCCCCCGGCAAATCCCGACTCAGGAAGAGGGCCCCGAGACCCGATTGGCCGAGAGGAGAAGCAATCCTATTGGCTGACGAGGTGGAGGAAGGAGGAGACATGGGGAAGCCACTCCGCCATAAAGCTGAGGATGGAGGAGATGGATTGCCCCCCTCCCCCCAAAAAAAAAAAACACCAGCTTCCGCTGGTCTTAGGCTGTTTTATGGCCCCAACTTCTTATAAGGCAGGGCTGATAGGACCTTCCAAACTCTTTTGCACAATTTTGCATAATTTGTTGCTCTGTATTGCACTCTGTTTTATCCTTGTTTGAACAAGCCTTGACTTAAAGTTCTGTTTTGGAAATTCAAAATTTCAGAGAATTGTAATTTTTTACAAAATATTCATCCAACGCAAAGGGCCAAATTGTAATGCCTAGGTGACTGGATCAGAGAATATCCAAAACTGCAGCTCTTTCTGGGATGTTCCCCATCTACAGTTGGCAACTGTAGTGACCTACTGTTCCCTACCACAGTAGTTATTATTAATTTGGAACTACTAATCAATATGAGGATAGGAGTTGCCTATCTATAAATGTATACATTTCCATGTCACCTACCAAAAGTGATCCAGTGATCCAGGGAAGGAAAACCAGTGAATCAGTTAAAGGGTCATGGATGGCAAAGGCTCAAAGGCTGGCCCATGTATTCTGATCCAATAAGAGCTATTGTAATTCATATTGCTGAAAAAGTTAATGCTGGTTTTGATAGAAAGGTGCCCGAACACACATTGCATTGCAGTTTGTTGCATATGGTGCTGCGTTAGGGTCAGGGTGCCCATGTTGACCTGTGTCCACAACCAAAAGTGCTTACAATAGGCTTGTGAGCATCAGCGCTTGACCACAGAGTAATGGAAGAAGGTGGCCTGGGTTTCATTAATCACTTTTTTTTACATCATGTGGATGGCCAAGTTTGTGTGTATGACTTACCTGAGTAAGAGATGATACTAGGAGACACTACTGGAAGAACGCAAGCCAGTGGATGCAGTCATCTGCTACCTATGGCTTGGTGCCAGATACCACAGCATACCTTCAGAGGTTTAGTTATGTCCATGCCTTTATGGTTCAGGGCTGTTTTGGCAGCAAAAGGGGGGCCTACTCAATGTTAGATGAATGGTCATATTATGCTAGTCTGTCTCCTGGCCTCATAGAATTCTGTGCGATAACACTATAAATGCATGGACATTGATATGATGAAGATGGCAAAAGGGATGTTACCACGAGCTGTGGCAGTACAATCTCAATAAGTATGAGTAACTATTTCTGCTTGGGAAGTGGGGGGAAGATCGGTAGTAAGGAGACATTGCTTGATAGTTTCCTTACCCTTTAGGGCTCCCTCATACTAACCTACCCTATTGTTTACAATATTCTTTCTAACTTGTATTATTCAGTGTTCACATATATAATGCTTTAGGGTTTTCTATTGCAAAGTATTCTTGTTAGTTTAGAGCCAATACATTATAAATCTCTTTTTTGAATCTTACCATTACAATTGTACATTGCACAATGTTTTCCCACATTGATGCTACCCATATTTTTGACTGCTATAGATTCAATTTACATACAGTAGCTGCAACACCAAGATGACTATCTTTATTTAAAACCATGAATGGCGGTTATTTTCAGCTAAATTTGAAAATTATAGCCACATAACTAAAAAATAGATCCTGATCTGAAAGCTTTGTGAACTGAGCCTTAAACTGGCCAGAGATTATTTTTTTTTTCTTTTTTTTTTTCTTTTTTTTATTCAGCCAGCAGGCTGATAGAAAGAAAAATAATTAATTAAGTAATTAAAATACACACAAAAGTGATGGATGATGGAATCCTACCCTGTTGGGACATTGCACTCTGATAGTGGGACTTTCCACTGTCGCAATAGACTTATCAACAAAAATTTGATAGAAGTTGATCTCACAACTGCTTTCTGTCAAAAATTAACAGCCACTCATGAATTGAAATTTGGCGAATCCTCCTGAAAAGGCTGAATTTTGATCTATCTATGGCCAGCTTTACTTCTTTTCTCAAGTTTCACTGTTAAAGCGCCATTAGGGTGCATATGATCAGCACAGGGCCAATCAGCATTGTCCAGACAGAGGGTCAGGAGTCATGCAGCCTCATAGGACAGTGAGAGAAGAATGAAAACCCCTCCTACAAGCTTTAATCAGTGTTTGGCCAGACACTGATAGAAGTCACAAAACTGCTATATACTACCGATGAGAAAAGAGCAGTTTATATTTACTAAAATAATATCATTTTCATATATTCTGTGTACTGTGGGAGGCCAGATATAGTGAATGCAGGGTTCTGGATTTAGTAACACTTTAAGTGGTTTGTCTTCTCCATGTAAACTGATTCCTTCTGCTGGAGAGCTTGAGCTTGTGAAAAAAAATTATTTTAATTTCTGGATCACCAGATGAATAGAATAGAAGAAAGAAAGCCTAAAAAGGGAACCAATACATCCTTTATGTTTTAGAATTTGAAAGCTGCAAAATACTAAATGTTTGCTTTTAGGTTTAATACTGCTTTAAGTTAAATGAACAGAACCTGTGTTCATGTTCACATTCTTAGGGCATCATAAGTTATTTGCAGACAGCTGGTATGTTTCAGACTACCTGGGATTCACGATCATGCATCTGGCTTCTTCAGATATGCCCTGAGGATGTTTACTAAGTTGATATACTCCTGTGGAATAGATTTTTAAAGCTGTTGCTTATTGGAAAGTCTTAGAATAGTTTTTGACATGAAGTTAGCATAAAGAATTACAAAGTAAAGTCAGAAAAAAACAGATTGTTACAGAAAGTATACAGTTTAACCATCTTTCAAGCTGCCTATTGTAAAATGACTGCCGATCTGGGGCACTGTTATCCAGCGTGGATGACATATGAGATTATCCGGCTGAACGCCCTAGGAGCCACACAGCGGAGTGATCTGCCCCGCACTGTGTCCACCAGACACAGGGAAAGACATATCGCTAGACTGGGCCAGCTTTGGTACCATGTGATTGCTTTAATTCATAGTCATTCATTGTGTACTATTGTGATTTCTGTAATTGGTCACAGTGATCACATGATACAGGGGCTAATCACAGTGGACCTGTACCATGTGATAGCTGTGGCCAATCACACCTATCACAATAGTACGTGATGACACATGAATGAATGCCATTCATAAAAATGATTGCTTATAACAGTGACATCATCACTGTAATAAGCAATCACAGTGAAAGAAAGAATAAATACTTCCTCAAAGCAGTATGTAAAAAAAATATAGAAAAAGAAAAAAAAATTGTAAAAAGAGAAAAAACTTTAATCGGAAAAATGTTTTAGTTTTATTTGTTTATTTTTTAACATGCTGTCACCAGTAAATGTCCTTGATCACCACCACAATTACATTTTTATTTAATTTCTTAATTTTCCCAAAAACTACAACTTCAATAAATGCACCATGCCTGTTACTAAATACCTTGGACTGTCTACTTTCCAAAAAGAGATCATTTGGGGGTAGGGATGGGCCGAACACCCCCGGTTCAGTTTGCATCCGAACAACTTGAACAGGCAAAAAATTTCTAGCGAACATGCAAACCCTATTAAAGTCTATGGGACAGGAACATGAAAAAATCTAAAGTTCTCATTTTAAAGGCTTATATGCAAGTTATTGCCATAAAATGTGTATTGAGACCCGGGTACTGCCCTAGAGGACATGTATCAATGCAAAAAAAAAAGTTTTTGAAGATCTTTTTTTCAGGGGCGTGGATTTTAATAATGCTTAAAGTGAAACAATAAAAATAAAATATTCCTATAGATATCGTGCCTGGGGAGTCCCCTTAGTCTGCCTGTAAAGTGGCGCATCTGTGCGATGTATAGAACAGTGCCACAGCAATAATCACATTTGTAAAGGAAAAAATGTCAGTTAAACTCGCTTGTGGCTGTAATGTACTGCCACCTCCGGACAATATACTGTAGATGAAAAATCAATGGAAAAATGGCGTGGGGTCCCCCCCCAGTCCATACCAGGCCCTTATCTGAGCATGCAGCCTGGACGTCAGGATAGGGGGGACAAGCAAGCGTCCCCCCTCCTGAACCAAATACGGCCTCATGCCCTCAACATGGAGGGTGGGTGCATTGGAGCAGGGGGGCTCCCAGTGACTGCTGTCTTTTTGCTTTGACAGATGACGTCAAAAGGGGCAGGGTCACTCAGTTATGTCACCGCCTTTGCCTATATAACAGCTGTCAAAATCCAAATGACAGCAGTCGCTGGGAGGCCTCCCATGGATGCAGAGCTTTTTAAATTTTTTCAATTTTTCAGGTGGCATGATTGAAGATGGATGGATATCGCGGGACACTTTTTTTTATAATAAAAGAATCCCCAACAACCACAGGTTCCTCCCTCCTCTTCTTCGAGAGCCAACAGGATCACTTCTCCTCTCGGCCAATTGGGTTTCCTGAGCCAGGATTGTCCGGGAGGAGAAACAGGAAGACAATAGTGAATCTTAATTTTCTATTGTCACACAACTAGGTTCAGAGCATTTGGAGTCAATCTGCACATGCTCAGTTAGATGTGTATTACTAGAGAGTTTTTTGAGGGGGAGGGTGCATGTGATCATGCACCCTCCCTGCAACCTCATAGGACAGTCAGAGTATTTTGAAAACTCCTCCTACAACCTTTGACACATAAACACTAAAAGAAGTCACAATATACCGCTAATGAGAAAAGGTATTTAGCAGGTTATATTTGCTAAAATAATTGCATGTCAATGTCAATAGTGACTCCAGGGTCCAGCAATGCGGGGGAACGAAGCCCCCCTCATTCCTGCTCTGCTCGCGGCACCGGCATTCTTACCGTGGGCACCTGGCTGTGGCTTCACAGCTGGGCACCCACTGCGCATGCACGAGTGGCACCGTGCGCGTGATACGCTGCAGTCAACTGGGACACGTGACAGGTCCCAGGTGACTGTGTAGTGCCGAGGGGAAGTGATGTCACCAGCCCGGGCACTGAAGGAGGCAGACTACGAGGGACCCCCTAGCAACAGGCATTTAGAGGTGAGTGAAAAAAAACATTTTTCCAATTATTTTTATTATTTTTATGAATTTTAAGTTATTTTTTTGTGGCAACACCACTTTAAGATTGTATTCATAGATACAGAGGGGTTTCTCCACAACGCCAGGAATTTGGACAGTCGTATCTACGTGAAGGGAGGACAGAACACAAACATTCCGTGTATCCCTCCACTTCACTACCAATAAATTATTACATTTCAAGCAGGCTCTCTCCCCATCTGAGTCAGGACTCTACAAGCTGTTGGGGAAAGCTTAGATTAGATCACATGGTGCCACATGCGCCAATTCCACAATCAAAAAGGTGACTAAAAAGTGGCACGCTTGTGTAATAATTGCCCATGTACAAGTGGTACTCCTTTCCGAATAAGGGTGACACCAAGTGCTACACAATCTTACCAGCGCTCCCTATCTAGCCTGGGCAGTTCTCGGGCTCCACGTGACTATCTCTTCCCTCGTAAACTATTAAACTATATGTATAGTCTGTTGCCCTCTCACAGAGCTTAAACATCTTGACCCGGTATGCTTGCTGGGAAAATACTGTTTGATAGACAAGCGGCCAGAAAACGTAATAAGGGACTCATCAACACAGACAACTTGATCAGGAGTAAACAAGGCTGCAAGCTGTTGGTTGAAGTGGTTTACGAGGGGCCAAATTTTTGTGGAGCTGATTATATCCAGTAAAATCCTGAGAACGATAGAGTTCGTTGTCATTGAAATGCATGAACCGCAAGATCTGCTCGTATCGTGTCCTGGTCATGGAAGCAGAACACACGGGCATATGGTGAATTGGGTCAGTGGACCAATAGGACTGCAACTCACTTTCTTGTGAGTCCATGAGTAGGGATAGGCCCAGGAAGATCTTAAATTTTAAAACTTTAAAATTTTAAAACTCCAATCTCTGGCAAGTTCCAACTGGGGATCAGCGGCGATGAATTGACCAGCATACAAATTGCTTTGGTCCACCACAGATCTATAGAGATCTTCTGTGAAAAACAGTGAAAAAAAATCAAGTGATGTAAAATCAACTGTTTCCACCTGAATTCTGGGTTGGGCAGTGAATGGGGAAAGTACGGGTGTTGCAAAATTGGTGGGCTCCAAATTCGGATTGACAAATGCAGCAGGAAGTGCATTATAGGCTTGATGGGCCTGTCTTTGTCTTCTTGGTGGCTGCAGGACTCTACTTGTGCTAGCCACCTCACCAGCTTGAACTACACTTATGGGACTCACCACGTCACCAAGTGTTACTGCATTGCTGGATGTACGAACAGGATGTACTAGTGGTGCTTGCCAGTTCACCAGATGTATTAGCGGCACTAGTATTGTCTCTCTGCGCCATATGAGAGCCCTGCGGTTCTTGCACCTCAACAACAGCAGAAGATAGTGAATATAATATAAATAAAATAGAATAAAATATAATGTTTATTGTTGTCTTTCGAAATTCAAATTTTGAGTTGATTTGAAAAAAAAACGAACATACGAAATTAATCCAAATATACTAAACAAATGATGAAAATTCTGAAAATGAATCATTCTAACATAACGAATATGATGAAACAAAATTATTAATTTAACTAATGAATCCAAAAAGAAACAAAACAAATGTTTCCATCATGCACATCTCTAATATTTAGTTTAGTCTTGCTAAGTGGTTTGGTTCCTGGATAGTACTACTATTGGGTGATAGGAATTATTTGTTGTGTTTCACTGTGTTTACTTAAAGCGGAGGTCCACCCTAAAGTGGAGCTTCCGCTCATTGGAACCCCCCCCCCCTCCGGCGCCACAATTGGCACCTTTCAGGAGGGGGTGCAGGTACCTGTACAGTACAGGTATCTGCACCCACTTCCGGCGTAAATTCTGCAGAACCTACGCCCCTTTCCGCAGAATCGACGCCCCTTTCCGAAGGTCCCCCGCTGCCTGCTGGGAAACACACAGATCCCAGAGACAGCGGGACCATCCTTATTGCGCAGCGCGACTCGCGCATGCGCAGTAGGGAACCGGGAAATGAAGCCGCAAGGCTCCACTTCCTGATTCCCATACCCAAGATGGCGGCGGCGGCACCCGAGAGACGATCGAGAGATCGACTTTGGGTGCCGACATCGCGGGCGCGCTGGGCGGGTAAGTGTCATTATTTTAAAAGTCAGCAGCTGCAGTATTTGTAGCTGCTGGCTTTATAAAAAAAAAAACGGTGGACTCCCGCTTTAACCTGGTGTGTCACTTGAAGGTCAGGGCAAAGAACAGAGGACCCGTCTTATCCAGGGGCTCCTTTGGGGTAGCTCTACACTGTAGAGGCATAAAAAAAGAGCACTGCAAAACATTTTAAGGATATGGGCAATACATGTACAGTTGTATATGTTAAGAAGATACATTGACACACAATATGGTGTACTTGGTATATTTTCTTGTAATAAAATGATAGATAATTTCATGCTCCCAACTTTGTGGGAATAGTTTGGGGATAGCCCCTTCCTATTCCAACATGACTGCACACCAGTGCACAAAGCAAGGTCCATAAAGACATGGGTGACCGAGTTTGGGGTGGAAGAACTTGACTGGCCTGTACAGAGTCCTGACCTCAACCCAATAGAACACCTTTGGGATAAATTAGAGTGAAGACTGTGAGCCAGGCCTTCTTGTCCACATCAGTGCCTGACCTCACAAATGCGCTTCTGGAAGAATGGTCAAACATTCCTATAGACACACTCCTAAACCTTGTGGGCAGCCTTCCCAGAAGAGTTGAGGCTGTTGTAGTTGCGAAGGGTGGGCCAACTCAATATTGAACCCTTCAGACTAAGACTGGGATGCCATAAATGTTCATGCACGTGTAAAGGCAGGAGTTACAATATTTTTTGCAATATAGTGTATATTGTGAGTGTTAAATATGTGATTGTAAGTCCACAAACCAACTCATGTGTAAAAATACATTTGACTTCTTTTTTTTTTTTTTTTTTAAATGGCTTATAACACGAAAAGCTATGTTTTAACAAACAACAGTTCATGAAAGTCATATTCTTAAGTAGCACTTAAAAAGTCTTTAATTTTCCTCTTTTTTTAAAATTATTTTTAAATATATTAGCGGGGTGGTAGAATTGACACTGATAGGCAGTCATTTCTAAATGAATATATATGAGAAAGATAAACCATTAGGGTATAGAAAAAAAAGAATAACATGCCAAGGACCTATTTATTGTCATTCGCAGAATTGGGACAAGAACTGATTATTCTGTCTCACTTGCCAACCTTTGTTCTGATAACATAAGATATTCATAGAGCTATAAATATCACTCCTAGTTATGAAATACTAGTCTGGGAAATGTCATAGACCAGTAACTAGTGGTGACAGTGAAGGTTGTTGGCTCATAATCCTCCATCATCTTTAGAAGTAAGCAGCATCTCTGAATGGCCATAATCCATAAGATGCTGAGAAAGCAAGTAAACAGGAAAGTCACCTAAAATAAATGACTTAATAAATAGATAAATAGATAAATAACAGATAAATGTGTCAATGCAACTGAGTGCTGATATGAAACAATTGATTTGAATGATGTTAGGTTTATCTCCACCGATTAAACACTGTGCTATAAATAAAATGATCTAAGAACCTTTCTGACCAGCTAACCAGAAAATCAGAATAAACATACCTAAATCTTCAGGTGGCAGGAACCTTGACTATAGTATGACTGATGTACCTTCGCTACTGTGCCACCCACCCAACTCCATACCTTGCCCCTTCCCATTAAATGAGACCACACCTTCCTTTATGGAGTATTTTGTGGCCGTAGCCTCTTTTATTAATCAAAATAATAGTTTTAACATGTAACAAAATATAAACCAAATATCAACAAAATATCAACAAACATCATTTAAACGTCAAAAACCTGAGCGCGTTAGTCATCTGCAGGAAATTCCCCCTCCCCACCCCATTAGCATATCGATCCAAACCAAGCACTGCGGTAATATTCCTTTAAATAGGCCTCAAGCTGACATGCTAGCTCAAAGACAGCCAACTCTTTTACCGCAGTGCACCCATTCACCATCTGCCATATCAACCCTCACTATATGGCATATCATCAACGAGCCCATATCTCCAATGGGTCCCGCATCAACTTCTCTGTGGGGAGGGGTTATCTTCCTGTACCTGCATCGACCAACACCCGCCAACCGCTACGACATCCAACACCGGAAACCTGAAAAATAAACTGAGTTAGCCTGTCGATCCCCCCCCCCCCCGGAGTCCCCATCGTAACCACTCCGTCCGATGTAAGGGAGGGAGGGCGGGAACTTCCTCAACCAAACTGGACGCTGGGGCGTAGCGCGCGCACGCATCCTCGCGCTGGCTCCGCCCCCCCAGCTGTCTCAGCCAATGGTTGCAGTCCACTTCTACTCATGCCAGCCCTGCCCCTATGCTCCGCTCGTGTACGGGCTGTGCTTGACTATAGTATGACTGATGTACCTTCGCTACTGTGCCACCCACCCAACTCCATACCTTGCCCCTTCCCATTAAATGAGACCACACCTTCCTTTATGGAGTATTTTGTGGCCGTAGCCTCTTTTATTAATCAAAATAATAGTTTTAACATGTAACAAAATATAAACCAAATATCAACAAAATATCAACAAACATCATTTAAACGTCAAAAACCTGAGCGCGTTAGTCATCTGCAGGAAATTCCCCCTCCCCACCCCATTAGCATATCGATCCAAACCAAGCACTGCGGTAATATTTCTTTAAATAGGCCTCAAGCTGACATGCTAGCTCAAAGACAGCCAACTCTTTTACCGCCGTGCACCCATTCACCATCTGCCATATCAACCCTCACTATATGGCATATCATCAACGAGCCCATATCTCCAATGGGTCCCGCATCAACTTCTCTGTGGGGAGGGGTTATCTTCCTGTACCTGCATCGACCAACACCCGCCACCGCAAGCAAGGATAACACCTTATCCTTGTGAGCACCGCCACACCTGCAAGGCACGCTCCACCCCATCCTGTATGCCCAAAGTCCACAAATCAGTGCCCACATCATTGAGGTGTACACCATCCTCCCTCAGGCACCGCCACGTCTCCACCTCCAACTCCGAATGCCGGACCGCCAACCCCCCATTGCGAACCACGAAGCGACTGACCTCCTGATTAATTTTTCTGCGGGCCTTGTTAATTTTGTCCACAGACCTGGCAAAACGCCACTTGGTCCTGGCCACAATGTCAGACCACACTATAATCATGTGGGGGAAGGCCGCCCTGAGTCGCAAGAAATCATACTTGATGTCCCGCGTGATGTCCAACTTGGTGCGGAGGCCCAAATCATTGCCCCCAACATGTAATACCAAGACGTCCGGGGCCCTGTCAAACCCCGCAAAACGGCACACTTCATGCACCATTCTGCTCCATAGCATGCCAGGAAACCCAAACCATTTTACACAGGCCTCCAACCTGGATATCCCCAACTGCCTGCCCTCTGGCCTAACATCACCCCTCCTGGCCCCCCAGCAGACATATGAATGGCCCAAAATCCAGACCAGTCCAGGCGCTGCACCTGAAAGAAAAACAAAAAAAAAAAAAAACACATACCCAAATCACAGTAACCGCACATGTTGAAAAAACACAAACCCATGCCAACACGCACCCCAGCTCACCCAGCTAAACACCCACCAACTCAGGCCGGACATAAGACTTAAACCTGCGAGATTCCCAGCGGCCAATCCTCTTAACCGCCTCCTCATCCAGACCCCACCGCACAGCCTCCGTCGCAGCCCCAATCCGGAAAGAATGCGAGGAAAACTTTTCCCCCTCCAAACCCAACGCCTTCAGGCATTTCCGAAAGACCCCTACGAACTGGTATCTCGATAAAAACTCCCCATTCCCATGTATCAACAATGGGCCCGGACAAGCCGGCCGAGCGGACAAAAATTCCCTCAAAACCAAGACCGGGCACAGCTCGCATGCAGGAATCGCGAACACCACGACTTCCTTCCCCTTGCCCACTTGGTCCGTCTTAGACCGCCGTATCCGCATGCGCACCCGGTCCTCCCCGCAGTACACCTCATCAAAAAACAAACCCCCCGGCCCCTTCTTAGAAGGGCTGACCAGTTCCCCTACACGAAAAGCACCAAAAAACGCCAACACAAACGCGGCCCTGAACAGCACCCTCTCATAACCCGACAAACACACCACCCCCAACCTACTACAAAGTCTGCCCAACAACTCGAAGGACACCGGTCTCCTGTCATCCTTCACCTGCTTCCCCTTCCGATAGCCCTTCAGAGCCTGCCTCACCCAAAAATCCTTGGTGAAGTCCTGCTCCCCCCGCAGTTTGAACCAAAAGGCCAAACCGGCCAATTTCTGCCCCAGTCGGGAGACTGAAACCCGCCGTTCCATGTTCCGGGACACAAAGTATATCACCATTAGTCGCCTGTCCCGTTCGTCCGCTCCCACCTGTAACCCCAATGCCTCCCATTCCACCCATGTCTTCTCGTACGCCGACCAAGTGCCCCCACTCACCGACCGTCTGATCCAGTCCGAGGTTCGTCCAACGCAATCTTCCACAATTCCTCCGGGCAGGGAGCCCCCAGAACGTCCGCGGACGGCGCCAGCTCCCGGAATCTGTCCCACTGAAACCGAGACAGTGCGTCAGCCACAACATTCTCCACCCCTGGTAAGTGCACAGCATGTATAAAGATGTTCAATTGCATGCATCGCAGTACCAAATGTCTCAGCAGCCTAACCACCGGCGGCGACGCCGCGGACACCCGGTTGAGGACTTGCACCACACCCAAATTGTCCACATGGAAGCGAACCTTCCGATCCCGAAAGGATGCCCCCCAAAGTTCCACTGCCAGCACCACTGGAAAAAGCTCCAACAGTACCATATTCCGCAGCAACCCTCCACCTTTCCATGCAGCCGGCCACGGGCCAGCACACCATTTGCCTTGGAAATAGGCCCCGAAACCCGTGGACCCCGCCGCATCCGTGTAAAGTTCCAAATCAAAGTTGCTCACCGGCCCGGCCATCCACAGCGCCCGTCCATTGAAGCGTTCCAAGAATACATGCCAAATCCGTAGATCCTCCCGATGCTCTTTCGACAGCCTCACGAAGTGCCTCGGAGAATCCACCCCCCCTGTACTGGCCGCTAGCCTCCTACTGAAGACCCTCCCCATAGGTATGATTCTGCACGCAAAATTCAATTTACCCAGCACAGACTGGAGAGTCCTGAGCTGTACCTTCCGCAAACCCACCAACCCTCTAATCTCCGCCTGCAGCGCCTCCAACTTGTCCGCCGGCAAGCGACACTCCATCACCTCCGAGTCCAACACAATTCCTAAAAAACTGATCACCGTCGTCGGCCGTTCCGTCTTCTCCGGGGCCAGAGGGATACCAAAACTCTGCGCCACGCGCTCCAGCGTCGTCAACAGAACTGCGCAAAGCGCCGACGAGGCCGGACCTACACACAGGAAATCATCGAGATAGTGGATGACTGAATTCACTCCCGCGACGTCTCTGACCACCCATTCCACGAAGGAACTGAACTTCTCAAACAGCGCACACGAGATGGAGCACCCCATGGGCAAGCACCGATCCACATAGTACTCCTCCTGCCACCTGCAGCCCAAAAGCCGAAAACTCTCGGGGTGCACCGGAAGCAAGCGAAACGCTGCCTCAATATCAGTTTTTGCCATCAACGCCCCCCGGCCATAACGCCGCACCCAGAACACCGCCGCATCAAAAGACGTGTAGGAAACCGCGCTAAGCCGGGGGTCGATGGCATCATTCACCGAACCCCCTTTCGGGTAAGAGAGATGGTGGATTAAGCGATACTTACCCGGCTCCTTCTTAGGAACCACCCCTAAGGGTGATACCACCAGGTCCGGCATGGGTACCTCTGAGAACGGACCCGCGATCCTCCCCAAGGACACCTCCTTCCGCAGTTTTTCCGAAACCACTTCGGGATGTAACATGGCAGACCGCAAATTCTTGGCCACCGGGGGGGTCGACCCTAAGACTGCCGGAATACGAAAACCCACCGCAAACCCCAAAACCAGAATCGCCGCCGCCTCCCTATCCGGATATCGTTCGAGAAAAGGACGCATCCTTTCCAGCCTCACCGGCGTCGTCCCTCTTGTGTGCAGGCTCCCCGGCCCTGCCTTTGCCCTGCTTGAAGCAGCGAGACAGCGGGTGGGCTCCTCCACAACCCGAGCACTCGTGCTTGTACTTGCAGCTGCCTGCGAACCTACAAACACCTTCATTATACTGCCAGCAGACTCCCTTCCTTCTAGCGGCCGGTTGACCGGAAGCCCCTGGTCCACCGGCCCCCCCCTGAAAAAACTGACTCGTAGTCCTCGCCGATGACATAAGGCGCATCCACAGACTGATATCCTTATGATCCCAGCGAAGAGCAGGTCGAATCGCCCTCCGCTGCCGAAACTGCTCATCATAACGCAGCCAAGCCAATCCCCCGTAGACTCTGTGCGCCTCCCCTATCGCGTCCAAGTAGCAAAAAAGAGCAGAACAATGCTCCGGATTCTTTTCCCCTATCACACTTGCGAGAATCGCGAACGCCTGCAGCCAATTCGGGAAGGTCCGAGGAATCAAGCGGTACCGTCTCTTCTCTTCGTCCTCCTTCTTGTTGTCCTCCGGCTTGACCCTATCTAGGTTGAACTTTTCCAGGGGCAGCAGAGAAAATATCTCCACGTATTCCCCCTTCCAAATTTTTTCCCTGACCTCCTGTTTCAAATGCGCTCCCAGCGGCCCTTCAAAACACACATACACCTCGCAGCGCGCCGCATCCGCCAACCTGACCAGGTCCTGTTTCTTGCCCGCCTCCCCTGCCGTCTCCCCCGCAGGGCCAGCTGGCGCAGCCGGCGCGGCTGCCACCACCTGATCCCCCGTGCCCGGAGCCGCGACCGCCCCGGCCGCAGCCGGCGGGGTCGCCCCAGCTACCACACCCCCAGCCACTGGCGTATCCGCGCACGTAGCCCCCAACCCGCCCACAGGCCCCGCCGCACCCCTGGCACTGTCCCCCGGAGCGGTCCACGCTAACCCCGGACCCGCCCCCCCAGTTTCCAGTCTGCCGACCAGATCCTTGAGGCCCGCCAGGAGGCCCGCCAGCCCCCCATCCGCCGGGACGCGGTCACTCCCCCGCCTTGCCAGATGCGGGGCAAATGAGGCAGCCTCCCCTCCGCCGCGGGCAACCCCCCCTGCACCCTCCTCCCCCTCACTGCCCGACCCCCCCCAACCAACCCCCCCCAAGGACCCCTGAATAAAATCAGACTTACCGGGCCGCCTGGAAGAAACGCCTCCAGCCGCCGAACCTTCACCGACCACTGACGGAACGCCACTCGGTCCCTCCTCCGCTGATGACGACAGCTCGCCTTCCGACCGTCCTGGGGTAGCCGATCCGTCCCTGGGCGACAGCCGTCCACCGGGCACCGCCTGGGCTGCTGGCAAGATGCGCTTGGGCCTTCCTCTGCTCCTCCCCGCCGCCGACTTCTTCACCGCCTTCTGCCGGCTGCTCGGCCTTGCTTCCGCTGACGCTGGGAGACAGTGGTGCGGCGGCCGCCGCCCCACCGGAGACATGTCCTCCACCACCGGTGTGTTTCCTGCAGCCGCTGTGGAAGGCCTCCGACGGCGGGGCCCCACCCCCGCAGCAGCTGAGCCACGAGAGGGGCCTGGATCCTCCTCATGGCGGAACGCCACGCTGATGGAGGCCGGCGCCGGACCGGCCGCCGGCCTCATGGAGCTGCGCCCCCCCGCCCCAGTATGCCCAGAGACCTCCTCAGCCCGCCGGGCTGGCCGTTTAGCGGGCGGCTCGTGGGGGGCGGGGCCAGCGGTCCCCGCATGGCGAATAGGTGTAGCCCTGGGGGAATCAGGGGAGAACCGGGCCGGCGGGCGGGAACGCCGCGCCCGAGCCGATCCATCCCCCTCCATCCTCGAATGGTCCCGCACCTCGCCGAGTGCCGCCGCCACCTGCTCGTGGAGCCACCGCTCCCCGTTCGCCGCCGCTGCGGCCCGCAGCTGCTGCACGAGATCGCCCAGGGAAGACGCCATGCCGCTTCAACTTCCTCAACCAAACTGGACGCTGGGGCGTAGCGCGCGCACGCATCCTCGCGCTGGCTCCGCCCCCCCAGCTGTCTCAGCCAATGGTTGCAGTCCACTTCTACTCATGCCAGCCCTGCCCCTATGCTCCGCTCGTGTACGGGCTGTGCTTTATAATAGTAATGATAAAACTACACAATCAGCACTGTTATGAAGAAGGTGTTACCGTATATACTCGAGTATAGGCCGACCCGAGTATAAGCCGAGGCCCCCAATTTACCCCCAAAAAACTGGAAAACTTATTGACTCGTGTATAAGCCGAGGGTGAGACATGGCTGTCCATCCCTGTGTGTCCGTCCATCCCTGTGTGTCCATCCATCCCTGTGTGTGTGTCCATCCATCCATCCATCCCTGTGTGTGTATCCATCCATCCATCCATCCCTGTGTGTGTGTGTGTGTGTGTGTGTGTGTGTGTATCCATCCATCCATCCATCCATCCCTGTGTGTGTGTGTGTGTGTGTATCCATCCATCCATCCATCCATCCCTGTGTGTGTGTGTGTGTGTGTGTGTGTGTGTATCCATCCATCCATCCATCCATCCCTGTGTGTGTGTGTGTGTGTGTGTGTGTGTGTGTGTGTGTGTGTGTGTGTGTGTGTGTGTGTCCGTGCAGCCTTGTGTGTGTGTCCAGCCTACCTGTGTCCCAAGCCTCCGTCCCGAGCCGCCGTCGTCCCGAGCCTCCTCCGTCCCGTGCCGTGCCTCCTCCGTCCCGTGCCGTGCCTCCCCCGTGCCGTGCCTCCTCCGTCCCGTGTCTCCTCCGTCCCGTGCCGTGCCTCCTCCGTCCCGTGCCGATGGATCGCCGCTCTTCTCGGCGGCCATTCTACAATTCAAAATTCCGCCTCCGCCTGTGATAGGCGGAACACTCAATTTCCCAGCAGCCTGTGTTCCGCCTATCACAGACATCCTCTCATACTCGTCCGTAGTATGAGAATGAGCGGATGTCCGTGATAGGCGGAACACTGACTGCTGGGAAATTCAGTGTTCCGCCTATCACAGGCGGAGGCGGAGAAGGAGGCGCGGCTTTTGAAAATTAATGTCCGCCGTCTGTCTGCTCGATACGCTGATCGAGCAGTCAGACAGCGGCGACTCGAGTATAAGCCGAGGGGGCACTTTCAGCCTCAAAAAAGAGGCTGAAAATCTCGGCTTATACTCGAGTATATACGGTAACTGGTATGTAAAATATATCTAAGTGCAAGAACACAAATGTAATATATTGTAGATTACAAGTCCTTCACCACTTGATTTATCCCCCCCTCCTTTATAACCAGGCCATTTTTTGCGATGGGGCAAGGCGTTACTTTAACTGACAATTGTGCAACACTGTACCCAAATAAAATGTAAGTAATTTCTTTCACACTGTCAAGAAAGATGTCCTGGTAATCCGGCTGTTTCTGGAAGACATGTCTGCAGAATTCCTAGCAGAAGATCCAACGCGGGTGCACGTGCACAATAGTGCCAACGGGCACACGCAGGTGTGCGATAGCGTGAACGGGCGTACATGGGTGCGCGATGGTGCGAACGGGTATGTGCAGGTGCACAGCACTTGGCGCCAAAGTGCTGTCACACTTTGACAGCACTTGGGGGGGGGGGGGGAAATCGCACAGCGGCTACAGCATTGGGAACATGTTACATGTTCCACCCTAAAAATTAGTGGAACATGTAACATGTTCCCAAGGCTGAAGTTATCCTTTAAAAGTTCCAGTTAACCTGTATGCAGTATAGGAACATTATAGGTATGGTATAGTCTTGGCACAGGTGCAAGGTAGATGGATTTCAGAGCCAGTAAAGGCTGTGTATAGTGTGGTATAGGGTTGATATAGGTGCAGACGAGGCTTGGAATAAGTGCAGTATAGATTTCAGTATAGGTGCTATATGGAATGGGTACACTTGGTGTTCTGCTCTCAATGACTCCGTCCCTGCTAGCAGTATCAGCAATGGGTGAACAGCTCCTTCACTGGTCCCTGGGATACTGAGGTGACCTCTCAGTGTAGAAGGGGGACCCCTTGGTCTCTCCCCAAAAGCATCCAGTGATGAGCAATGTGAAGCAGAAGGTGAGCAGACTCTTCAGTCTCTCTGCATCAGCGGTGCAGTTGCTGAGATAAGGGCGATGCTGCGCTGCCCTTGGGTGTCCTCAGTCTCAGGCTTGGATCTCCGCTGTTTTGGTCTCCTGTTGGCAGGCGAACATCCAGGCAGAAGTGCTCTCTCCCTAACTTCCTCGGTGCCAAGAGGAACATCTTTCCCAGACAGTTCAATAAAAATCATCTCTCCACTCCTCCTACTGCAAAGTGCCTATTGGGATCAGTGGTGTAACTATTCTAGTGTAGCAGTTATATGGCTGTCATCTCACACTACAACTCCCAGGATTCTCAGCGCTTTGCATTGAAGTCAATGGGCTTGCTTGACTGTAGGGATAAAGGGAACATCTCCTTCTCCATTTTGCTATAGTCCAGCACCTGGCTACAATTATTACAGTGGTGTATGTTGTACTTTTTTCACCACTATCCTGTTGACTGGACAGTGAAAGTGCAACAGTGGACTGTACAGGTCATCCCTCTGATCCTGGCTTTTTCCTCCTATTGGCAAGTTCTTTGACTGCACATTTGCATGCAACACACACACTCGATTAACTTTCACTCCTGCTATTTTTGACTACACTGGACAATTTGGAATCTTGAGAAATATGAAATTAATTTTTAATGGCTATAATGCATTTAATGGCATAAACTGCATGAGTTCAATAGGGCATTTTTTTTTTATGATGCTGATTTTCATTTGTACTCCAGTAGTTGCTATATAGGGAATTGCAAGAAGCTGATACCAAGTCATATTCAGATACTTGCACCAGTTATAGTCACACAAATAAATATAATGATTTAAGAATGGATGCATAACAACAATAATTTGAGTGTTGCTAAAATACCACTAGCTTCCGAATGCTATGAATAATTTGGTTGCATATCCTGAGGGTGACATAACCGGGCTGATTTACAAAAGCCACGCGCCATCAGTAGAGGCGCAAGGCGAGGCGCAACACATATTTTCATATTTACTTAATGGTGCTATAGCATATCCCCCATTTACTATAGCGATCTCGGTTCATGGGAGAATGCAATCTGTGCGCCACTATGGACATGGCGCACAGCATCTTCAATTCAATATTAACAGAAGATGGAGGTGCCAATATTATGGGGTGATGTGGGGTGATGTGCGGAAGTTTAGTAACACCTGCCCAAGTAACAAATATGCCCAAAATAAAATGAGAAAGTAACTTTTTTCAGAGAAAGCCTGCTGTGCCTGCAAGTACGTTTAGAACGGCATGAGATCAATGTAAGTTCCCATAGACTGCAATGGTATTTGTTGTATAACTTTTGCCCATGTTAGTCTCTTTGTTTGTCCCCCTGGACCGGGTTTTTTTTTGTCCCATTTGTAATTTTGTACTATGCTGGATGATGTGCTTAATTTTGGACAGGGGGTGGCTTATTTTGTGCTAGCTGCATTTGGGTTGTTCTGGGCATGCTCAGGGACTTTGGTTTTTTTCTGTGGCTTTTGGTGTGTGAATTGCATTTGTGTTGGAACGGACCGAAAATTAGTACGAACTTTAGAACCCCATTGAAGTCTATGGGACTCGAACGTTCAAAATAAAAAGTGCTAATTTTAATGGCTATTATGCAAGATACTGTCCTAAAAAGGGTTTGGGGACCTGGCTCCTGCCCCAGGGGACATGGGTCAATGCCTAAAATGTTTTTAAAAATGGCCGTTTTGGCGGGAGCACTGATTTTAATGACGATTAAAGTGAAAAAAAAATATTCCTTTAAATATCGTGCCTAGGGGTGTCTATAGTGTGCCACATGTTTCCCTTGTTTAGAACAGTCCCTGCACAAAATGACATTTAACGGAAATAACGTCATTTAAAACTGCTTGCGGTTTTAATGTTATATCTGGTTCCGGCAATATGGATGAAAATCATTGAGAAAAATGCCCTGCCCATTACCAGCCCCTTTGGGTCTTGTACGGATATTAAGGGAAACCCCGTACCCAGGCCCTATATACTCAGAACAGCAGTATACAGGCGGTGCAAACAAGACAGGGACTGTGTAGGTTTGTTGTGTTAAGTAGAATATGTTTGTAATTTTCAACTGGTACATTTTTAAAGTGTAGCTCCAGTCAAAAAATCTATTTTTAAGCTTTTTGGAAAACATAGGGAAGGGTTATCACCCCTACATAATTTGTTTTGCCGTCCGTCTTTTTTCATCTCACTTGCTGTTGTCTCCTTCCGTTTGCAAGTAGGAGATGTTTGTAAGTTGGATGTTTGAAAGTAGGGGCCTGCCCTATATGCTCTGCAGAAATGGCGGAACAAGGTGTTGGTGTTGCCACAACATTATAAGCCCTCAAAGTGACTCTTGGTGGGTGCTGGAGCGCCCTGCTGTGAACGATTATATCAAGAATTGTAATTACATGCCATTGTTGAACAGTGGTAGAAAAATTTACCTTTGGTGGTTGTGGTGCTGGTGCCACAACACTATAAGTCCTCACAGTTACTCTGTGTGGGCACAGGAACGGGCCCTCCTGTGAACTATTATATCAAGAATTGTAATTACATGCCCCTGTTTAGGGATGAGCTTCAAGTTCGAGTCGAACTCATATTCTACTCGAACATTGCCTGATCGCCTGTTCAGCGAACAGTGAACAATTTGGGCTGTTCGCAGCAAATTCGAAAAGCCGGAACACCCTATACAAGTCTATGGGAAAAATCTAAAGTGCTAATTTTAAAGGGTAATACTGTAATTACTGTCCTAAAAAGTGTTTGGGGACCCGGGTCCTGCCCCAGGGGACATGGATCAATGCAAAAAAAAAGGTTTAAAAACGGCCGTTTTTTCAGGAGCAGTGATTTTAATAATGATTAAAGTGAAACAATAAAAGTGTAATATTCCTTTAAATTTCATAGCTGGGGGGTATCTATAGTATGCCTGTGAAGGGGCGCATGTTTCTGGTGCTTAGAACTGTCCCTGCACAAATTGTCATTTGTGCAGGAAAAAAAGTCTTTTAAAATCACTTGCGGCTAAATTGTCGGCTCCCCGTAATACAGAGAACACTCAATGAGTGTTTTCTGTATTAGCCGACAATTCATTCATTCATTGATAAAAAAAAAAAAGCGTGGGGGTTCCCCTAAATTCAATTACCAGGCCCTTCAGGTCTGACATGGATATTAAGGGGAACCCCGTGTCAAAAAAAAAAAAATGACGTGGGGGTCCCCCTAAATATCCATACCAGACCCTTCAGGTCTGATATGGATATTAAGGGGAACCCCGCATCAAATTAAAAAAAAAATTGACGTGGGGGTCCCCCTAAAAATCCATACCAGACCCTTTATCCGAGCACGCAACCTGGCAGGCCGCAGGAAAAGAGGGGGGGACGAGAGAGCGCCCCCCCTCCCTCCTGAACCGTACCAGGCCACATACCCTCAACATTGGGAGGATGCTTTGGGGGTCTGTGACCCCTCAAAGCACCTTGTCCCCATGTTAATGAGGACAAGGGCCTCATCCTCACAACCCTGGCCGGTGGTTGTGAGGGTCTGCGGGCGGGGGGCTTATCAGAATCTGGAAGCCCCCTTTAACAAAGGGACCCCCAGATCCCGGCCCCCCCTGTTTGAAATGGTAAGGGGGTACAAAAGTACCCCTACCATTTCACAAAGAAAGTGTCAAAATGGTTAAATAAGACAAACAGACTTTTGAAAAATTCCTTTATTAAAAATAAAAAAAATAAAAAAAAGATTCCAACGGTGCTAATCCACTCTTGCTATCCAGCGACGGATCTCCGGGGTCCAGCGATGGATGATCATATCCAGCGACGGGGGATCTCTCAGTCCAGCGCTGTCCATACATCCTTCTTCTGTCTCCACTGCGGAGACTGCGGAGATCCCAGCGCTGATGTTTCTTATATTAGGAGGGCGGGGCCACCCGTCACCTGACCCCGCCCCTCTGACGCTGAAGAGGGAAGCCAGGGGTTCCCCAGTGACGTGTGGGTGACCCCGCCCCCTCTGATGTAACGCAGGTTTCTGTTACATCAGAGGAGGCGGGGTCACCCACACGTCACTGGGGAACCCCTGGCTCCCTTCCCCAGCGTCAGAGGGGGCGGGGTCAGGTGACGAGTGGCCCCGCCCTCCTAATATAAGAAACGTCAGCGCTGGGATCTCCGCAGTGTCTCCGGAGTGGAGACAGAAGAAGGATGTATGGACAGTGCTGGACTGAGAGATCCCCCATCGCTGGATAGGATCATCCATCGCTGGACCCCGGAGATTCATCGCTGGATAGCAAGAGTGGATTAGCACCGCTGGAATCTTTTTTTTATTTTTTTTATTTTTAATAAAGGAATTTTTCAAAAGTGTGTTTGTCTTATTTAACCATTTTGACACTTTCTTTGTGAAATGGTAACCCCCTTACCATTTCAAACGGGGGGGCGGGATCTGGGGGTCCCCTTGTTAAAGGGGGCTTCCAGATTCTGATAAGCCCCCCACCCGCAGACCCTCACAACCACCGGCCAGGGTTGTGAGGATGAGGCCCTTGTCCTCATCAACATGGGGACAAGGTGCTTTGAGGGGTCACAGACCCCCAAAGCATCCGCCCAATGTTGAGGGTATGTGGCCTGGTACGATTCAGGAGGGGGGGGGGCGCTCTCTCGTCCCCCCTCTTTTCCTGTGGCCTGCCAGGTTGCGTGCTCGGATAAAGGGTCTGGTATGGATTTTTAGGGGGACCCCCACGTCAAAATTTTTTTTACATTTGATGCGGGGTTCCCCTTAATATCCATATCAGACCTGAAGGGTCTGGTATGGATATTTAGGGGGACCCCCATGTCATTTTTTTTTTAATTTGACACGGGGTTCCCCTTAATATCCATGTCAGACCTGAAGGGCCTGGTAATTGAATTTAGGGGAACCCCCACTCTTTTTTTTTTTTTTTCTTATCAATGAATGAATGAATTGTCGGCTAATGCAGAGAACACTCATTGAGTGTTCTCTGTATTACAGGGAGCCGACAATTTAGCCGCAAGTGATTTTAAAAGACTTTTTTTCCTGCACAAATGACACTTTGTGCAGGGACAGTTCTAAGCACCAGAAACATGCGCCCCTTCACAGGCATACTATAGATACCCCCCAGCTACAAAATTTAAAGGAATATTACACTTTTATTGTTTCACTTTAATCATTATTAAAATCACTGCTCCTGAAAAAACGGCTGTTTTTAAAACTTTTTTTTGCATTGATCCATGTCCCCTGGGGCAGGACCCAGGTCCCCAAACACTTTTTAGGACAGTAACTTGCATATTACCCTTTAAAATGAGCACTTTAGATTGTGAACGTTCGAGTCCCATAGACTTTAATAGGGTTCTAAAGTTCACACAAAGTTTAGGTCTGTTCGCAGGTTCTGGTGCGAACCGAACAGGGGGGTGTTCGGCTCATCCCTACCCCTGTTAAACAGGGCTGAAAAATTGGGCCTTAGGCACTGGTGCTGGTGCCACGACACTGCAACCTCTCCCATATACTCTAGTTGTAGTGCAGGAATGAGCCCTGCTGCAAAGCATTGCATCAAAAATTGTAATTAAACGCCCGTTAAACAGGGGCAGAAAAATTGGGCCTTAGGTACTGGTGCCACGACACTGCAACCTCTCCCATATACTCTAGTTGTGGTGCAGGAATGAGCCCTGCTGCAAAGCATTGCATCAAAAATTGTAATTAAACGCCCTTGTTAAACAGGGGCTGAAAAATTGGGCTGCTGGCACTGGTGCTGGTGCCACGACACTGCAACCTCTCCCATATACTCTAGTTGTGGTGCAGGAATGAGCCCTGCTGCAAAGCATTGCATCAAAAATTGTAATTAAACGCCCCTGTTAAACAGGGGCAGAAAAATTGGGCCTTAGGCACTGGTGCTGGTGCCACGACACCGCAACCTCTCCCATATACTCTAGTTGTGGTGCAGGAATGAGCCCTGCTGCAAAGCATTGCATCAAAAATTGTAATTAAACGCCCCTGTTAAACAGGGGCTGAAAAATTGGGCTGGTGGCATCACCCAGAACCAAAAGTGCTCTTCCAACATATCAGGAAGAGGATAGACAATCAACATAACAGGACAGTCACTCAGCATCCGCATAGGCAGTCTTGAAGGGATGTGATATTTCAAAAAAAATTATTCGGTTACATCAGCTTCAGGTGCTTGGTAGCTGTGGGTGATCCAAGACTGATTCATCTTGATGAAGGTCAGTCGATCAACTGAGTCGGTGGACAGGAGCACCCTGTGATCGGTAACAAAGCCACCAGCAGCACTGAAGGTGCGTTCTGAAAGAACGCTGGATGCAGGACAGGCCAGTAGCTCAATTGCATACTGTGCAAGCTCTGGCCAGTGATCCAGGCGATCCAGACGTTTTTACAATGTACTACTGACACTAAGAAAATTACCTGCCTGAGTGATCCAAGTTACTGACGCCCAGCGGAAAGGCAAAGAAAGGAACCCCCCCTTCCCCCCCATCCTCCTGGCTGCATCCCATAGGAACGCCTAGGAAAAGACCCATCCGGAGGGACCCATTCCTTCAAATTTCACTACATGCTGTGTACCTTACAGCAGTAAGGTAACCATTCATTTTAGCCACGGGTGTCAGTGACACTGAAGACCCTTAGCATATCACTTAAAAGCACAGTACCACCGGATATTAAGATAGCAGCACAAAGTGTTCTTGTGAAACACTTCCACACCTTCACTACTGTTGCACATTGGACCAAGAAATATACGTCCAAAATTTGCACTAAGAGACTTGATACACTGATTTTACTTTAAGATATTTTTATATATTTTTTTTATATATTTTTATATATATATTTTTTTATATATATCTCTTCCTATTTTTTCTATATTTTCTTATTTATATATATATTTAATCTTTTTTACTGATCTCTTCTGGATGAAATAAGTACTGTATGAATTATTTATATATTTTGCACATTATCACATATCACTTATTCACTGATTTATTTTTATGCAATTTTGCACATGTCGGATTTATATAATTCTTAAGATTTTTTGCACCTTTGGTATCTTAGGATGAATATTTATGTCCTTTTTTAACTAACTTACCCATTTATGTTAATCTTCTTTGTTGGCATATGATATTCACACATTTGCACTTTATTTTTATTTTTGCAATGTATATATTTCTCTAGCTATTATCACTAGCTGATAATTTCATATCTAGGATAACATAGAATTTTATATAAGGAGCACAACACCATCCCTCAAAAAAATTTTCATAGCAGGAACACTGTCTGGATAAAGGGGGCCTTAAGAGGCAAGGAAGTCCTCCTCTTCCTGCCTCTGTTCTGCCTCAAGTGCCCTGTCCATTATTCCACGCAGCGTATGCTCCAAGAGGTGGACAAGAGGTACAGTGTCACTGATGCATGCACTGTCACTGCTCACCATCCTTGTGGCCTCCTCAAACGGTGACAGGACAGTGCATGCATCCCTGATCATGCCCCACTGGCATGGTGAGAAAAAACCGAGCTCCCCTGACCCTGTCCTGGTGCCGTAGTCGCACAGGTACTCATTGATGGCCCTCTGCTGCATGTGCAGCCGCTGCAGCTTGGCCAACATTGAGTTGCACCTGGTGGGCATGTCACATATAAGGCGGTTCTTGGGCAGGTTCAACTCCTTTTGGAGCTCAGCCAGCCGAGCACAGGCATTAAATGATCGGCAGAAATGCACACAGACTTTCCTGGCCTGCTCCAGGACATCCTGTAAGCCCGGGTACCTGCCCAAGAACCGCTGCACCACCAGGTTAAGGACGTGAGCTGCACAGGGCACATGGGTCAGTTGTCCCTGTCGGAGGGCAGAGAGGAGGTTGGGGCCATTGTCGCAAACCACCATTCCTGGCTTAAGCTGGCGTGGCGTCAACCACCTCTCGGCCTGCCCCTGCAGAGCTGACAAAACATCCGCCCCAGTGTGGCTCCTGTCCCCCAAACAAACCAGCGCAAGCACAGCGTGGCATCGTTTTGCCTGCGTACTTGCGTAGCCCCTGGAACGCCTACGGAGCACCGCTGGTTCTGAGGATAGAGCACTGAAAGAGGCCATGGAGGAAGAAGAAGAGGAGGGGATGGAGGAGAAAGGTGTGTCACAACCAATAGTAGCATTTTGGAGGCGTGGTGGCGGAACCACCTCCAACACTACTGCACCTTGTCCTGCATCCTTCCCAGCTGCCAGAAGAGTGACCCAATGGGCCATGAAAGACAGGTAACGTCCCTGTCCATGCCTGCTGGACCATGAGTCAGTGGTAATATGCACCTTACCGCTGACCGCCCTGTCTAGCGAGGCAAGAACATTGCCTTCCACATGCTGGTAGAGAGCCGGAATCGCCTTCCGTGAGAAAAAGTGGCATTTGGGGACCTGCCACTGAGGAATCGCACATTGTACAAACTCACGGAAGGGGGCCGAGTCTACCAACTGAAAAGGCAGCAGTTGAAGTGCTAGCAATTTAGCCAAGCTAGCATTCAACCGCTGGGCATGTGGATGGCTGGGAATGAACTTCTTTCGACGGTCCAGCAGCTGGGGCAGGGACATTTGCCTGCTATAATCGGACGTGGGTGTACTGCTAGCAGAGTGCCCGGAAGCACTTGGCTGTGACACACCTAATTCTACACCTTCATTCCTCTCAGAGCAGGTTTCAGAGATGACTGAAGGTCTAGTGGGGTTGGAGATCCCAGCTGATGAGGAGCAAGGAGAGGTCTGCTTTGTTATTTGGTGTGGGTCTTTGAGGTACGCTTGCCAACGAGCTGCATGGCAGGTCAACATATGTCTGGTCAAGCATGTGGTGCCCAAGCGGCTGATGTTTTGGCCACACGAGATACGCTTGAGACATATGTTGCAAATAGCAGCGGTGCGATCTGATGCACTCGCCTCAAAAAAGGCCCACACCAAAGAACTTTTAGAATAACGCGCAGAGGCAGCGCCCTGCACAGGCGGAGCTCTGCAGTGTGATTCATTCGGTGTGCTGCCCCTAAGATGGCCCCCGGAGGGCATCCTGCCTCGTTGGACATGTGCCTCCTCCTCTCTCCTACCAGCCACCCATGTGGAGTCAGTGCCCTCATCATCCCTTCCCTTTTCATCGCTGGAGCAAACCTGGCAGTATGCTGCAGCTTGTGGAACATGACTGCCAGATTGCTGTCCTTCTTGAGCATCCCCTCTCTCTGCGCTCACGCTACTGCCTTCCTCTAGCTGAGTACCATCATCAGAGCCTACAAAACACTGGGCATCCTCCTGGAGCATGTACCCAACACTGTGCTCAAAGAGTTCAGGAGACTCCTCGGGAGGATATGGTGGCTCTAGGGAAGGAGTCACTGATGATGACATTGAGAGGAGGGAAGACAATGCGTTGGCAGCTGCTTTGCTAGTACCCTGAGCTTGGGTGAGAGAGGATGAGGAGGATGAAGAGGGCTTGGTCATCCACTCTATCAAGTCTTCGGCATGTTGCAGCTCAACATGTCCAGCTGCCGAAAAGGAGGACAAGCGTGTCCCATGGCCACATGCTGATGATGACAATGCACCGCGTCCACGACCAGCACTGTTGTCTCTAGACACAAAGCCTGCTTGCCCTCTTTTATCGGCTCGTGCCTGTCTGCCTCTCCTTGCTGGCCTTCCAGACATGTTAATGGCCTGAAGGGAGATGGGAAAACCAGCAATTGGGTAGTGTATATTGTGCTGGAGGCACACACAACACCCACTAACTCCTGCAGATGGCAGATGGCTCAATTAGAGAAGAGCTATATAGGTGGATATAACGGTGTATACTGCGGTCAGGGCACGCAGACAGCACGCACAATCTCCTACAACTGACTGCAAGCTCTATTTAAAAAGAGCATGATAGCTAGCTATATAGGTGGATATAACAGTGTATTCTGCGGCCAGGGCACGCAGACAGCACGCACAATCTCCTACAACTGACTGCAAGCTCTATTTAAAAAGAGCAAGATAGCTAGCTATATAGGTGGATATAACGGTGTATTCTGCGGTCAGGCCACGCAGGCAGCACGCACAATCTCCTACAACTGACTGCAAGCTCTATTTAAAAAAAGCAAGATAGCTAGCTATATAGGTGGATATAACGGTGTATTCTGCAGTCAGGGCACGCAGACAACAACCACTACAGAAGAGCAAGAACGCAAAATCAGCCTATAATGAACGGTGTATACTGTGTTGAAGGTACACAGAACACCCACTAACTCCTTATATAGTGTGGGGCGTGTACTACACAGCCTGAGCTATGATTGGCCACATGCATCCTGCCTGTGGCCAATCATGGCTCTCCTCGCTGCCGGCGCTGTGATTGGCCAAGCATGCGAGGTCACAGTGCATGCTTGGCCAATCATGAGCCAGCAATGCACTGCGATGGCGCAGTGCATTGTGGGCCGTGAGCGCCACATGAATTTGGCGCGAACGGCCCATAACGTTCAGTATTCGCCAAATGGATGAACAGCCGATGTTCGAGTCGAACATATGTTTGACTCGAACACGAAGCTCATCCCTACTCAGGGACTTTGTTTTTATTTTTATGCTTTTTGTGTGTGAACAGCACTTGGATTTTTCTGGGTATGATCAGAGTGTATTTTTGGGTTAGTAATTTAAGGACATCCTTTACAGGTGTACCCACTTTGTCTCTACATTGGGTGAACTTACATTTGTGTGTTTCATGGACTGTGCATGCGTTTTCAATTGCCTCATTAGCACACATGTATATAAAAATAATAAAGCGCTAATTATCTAGACAGAATGCTCGGGGAGATAGTGATCCTGCTTAGGAGATGTATGTTAGCTTGGGGGGCTGCAAACTCTGCAGGGCTCCAACACACACTCGCTGCTATTCCAACCCTTCACATATTTCCACATAAACTTCCCTCCTGGCATTAAACTTTGCCAGGTATTGTGCTCAGCTTACCACCCCAAACTGATGTTCCTCCCTCAGCTCACCTCTCTCCCTGCATGTCCTGTGAGCAGAATAGCTGTGCTCCTCCTCTGGGTTCTCTCATCATATGACACTGCAGATAGAGGAGGGGGGATTCAGCGGGACACACAGAGCAAGTGTGCAGGAGACAGAAAATCAGGAGGGACAGAGGGGGAGGAGCGCATCACGAGAGGTCTGACTAAATACAATCTCTTAGCAGTAGGGACCTGATCTACCCGTCAGCTAGCTAGCTGTGATTGACAGGTAGATCGGAGCGGAAGCTGTCATGGGACCCCTTACTGGCAATGCCTGAATGGTCAGATGTGTGGCACTTACTATTGCGAGCTGTGTCGGCAGTTGCTGGTGAAGCACCTACCACACAGCTCGCATACTTCAAAGTCTTGCAGGACACGTCTGCTAACAGGAACTGAGTTCCCATGAGTTGTGGAAAAAGTACAGGAACTCCATTCCCATGAGTTCCCGCAGGACTTGAGCCCTGGGTACATGTATACGTTAAGAATCCCAAAAAAACATTTAGTACTGGGAACAAATAATAATTCAAATAAATAAGAACAAATAGTGAATATGCAGTGAAATTCCCACTGATTAATAAACGGGATCAGTCCTACAAAAAACAGTGTCCACTCCTGTGCTTTTAAACTTGCTTGCTGCTCTACTCCCATTCACCGTTTTAAAAGATGATTGATTCGCATGGAAAAAAATTAAAACGCATCATTGCGCAATGATACAAGTTGCATAAGTCTATAAGATGAATTAAATCCACTCACATGTACAGTATGTAATATCTAAGCGCTTTAGTTAAAATGGTCAGAAGTTTTGACACCGCTATCCACACAGCATGTGTGTGCATATACATATGCATACATTTTTTGGGGGATTCTTAACATATACATATACATATACATAGGGGTTGTTTGATCCCCATATTCTGGGTGTAATTATATATACTGGCAGCACTTTATCATTTCAAAAATGTATTTTTATTGTAGTTCACTATAGATAAATATTGACTATCCATTGAGTGGCTGGTTGATTAGTATATCACCCACAATGTTCTATTATTATCTTGTATATTATTATTATTATTATTATTATTATTATTATTATTATTATTATACAGGTTTTATATAGTGCCAACAGTTTGCACAGTGCTTTACAATATGGATTTATAAAGAAAAAATACATGCATTGGTTAAATAATATTAAATAACTTTTTGCATGCAAAGGAGTAAAACATTCTCACCAGTGGGAAATTTAGGTACACAAATAGCAGATGTTGAAGAGAAAATGATCATTAGACCAAAAAAACATGTATTCATACAGCTTAGTGAACTGGCATGTGTATGCTTGTGGCTTAAATGCTAGAAAAATTTGGAGATTTCTGATATGGGGCTACTCCAAATCACACCTGTATTCCATTACATTGATGACTATGGCTGCCCTGTAACTGATCTCCAGGATCTAGGCTTAGGGATGACTTTCATTGAAATAATATAAAATAAACGCCCAGGGTGAGCCATGAAAAAAATAACAGGGTTCAGTTGGTTGTATTATACCCTTGAGGTGGCTACTAAGTAGCAATAAAATAGAATTATAATTTTTTCAGTGGCTGAAAGGGACTCTGGGTATGGCATTATCATAATAATATCTCACAGAAGATTTCTTGTGAATTTAATTCTTCATATTTCCTTTTTTTTACTTTCAGATCTTTTTTTTTTCAGTTCGAAAATTTGAATGCTGCCCTTTGAAAGAGTTTGCCCTGTTTTCTCCCCTTCTAATTTATATCCTGTCCTCTCCATTTCATCCTTTCACTAAATCTATTTGACTTTTTTCTTCCCTAGCAACTCAATAACCACTCAAATGCAAATGAAATATTTGTTAGGATTGCCCTTGAAGGCTTTTAAAAGGCATTTGTCCTTGTATGGTCATTCTGTCCTTGGGTTTAATTCATTTCGTTTTTCCAATAAAAATGCAATACTTGTAATTTGCTTAGTTTGGGTTTTCGTGCTCTCAGACTGCACTCAAGATCGAGAGGTTCCTATCTACAGATAAATTAGAAATGACAGATAGACGTAATATATCATCAGTGCTACTTAAAGAGGACGATAAGATTCACTGTACTATATCATCCTACTGTGAAGATAGACAACACCCCCCACTTTATCATATGAACATAAGAGGTCACAGAAGATGCCTGTTTTACAGTAAATCTGTCCATACATGTGTCAATTTGATAAAGTGAACTTTCAGTTAAAATTTTTGTAGAAATCACAAAGTGTTTGAAAAGATATAATAGTAGGTTTGATGGGATCAAAATGGATCCAATTAGATTTTCCAACTTTCAATGAACTGTATTAAAGTATAAATATAGGCAAATTTCTTTTTTCATTTTGGATAGAGTAAGGTGGGGTTATAACCCCTTTCCGATTTTTTTTTTCTTTTGTGCCCCATTGCAAAGATTTCCCTTCACTTCCTATCCCATAGGCAAACAGAAAGTCAGAGGAAATACCTGCAAATTAAGGGAGTTCTTTGGGGACCCCCAAGTCACCATAACTAGTGTCCCCATTTTAAGATTTTCCCTCTATTACTTTTCTGGGGACAGCCCAAAATTTGGGATTTTCTTTTACTTTCACTTTCAATGATAATGGTAAACAGGACAAATAGAGAGGATGAATCTCCTTAACAGGGACACAGAAAACAATAAAAAACTGGCAAGTGTTCTAATCCCTCTCCAGTCTATCCAAAACGACAAAAAAGTTTTGCCTTTAGTTATACTTTAAGTTGTCATTTTATTGCCCACGTTGGACTTCACATTCAAGCAAATTGAACGTGTGAGTGATAGATTGCTTAATTACTTGTTACTAGTTAGTTGTAAATATATTTGCAATTGTATTTCTTGATGCACAATGGCTTAGAAGTGGTTGAAAATTGCATTGTGTACAGTGTGGCCAGCGTAAGAGTTATAATAGTTTCTATGTTTCCATGGAAAGCTAATCACTAGGGACAAGATATGACTACAGAATTATATTTTTTTCTGTATTTTTTTACGTTTTGCAGCCAATCTATGAAAATTCATGCTATTACCTAAGCATAAATGTTTATTGGATTTGCTAGGCTAAGTAGACCACACCAAAATGAATTCAAAAGATATTCATCAGGTAAAAAATTCATCATAATCAATTTACATTTCCCAAAGAAAGGGTGTTTGCTTTATAGAAAGGCCTGGCACAGAAAAAAAGAACCACATAAGAGAGAGGGCTACATGACAGGGGTAAGAGAAGCCATCCACAAAAGGGTTATATGGTTAAGGAGTTAGAGGTGAGGTAAACGGCATTTACATGACTGGGTGCATAAAAGTTACAGGGAGGGTGATCTGCAGGGAGGTATACTGAAATATTGCAGATGGAAAATTGCTAATGTCATGGGTACATGCTTCATCTCTTGGCCCTGCAACAAGAAGAAAAATGTCACGAGTGATTTGGATGCTATTATTAGTGTAAATGGTACAGATAGGCTCCAGAATCAAATATCTGTGCTGTTACAATGGCTAGGACTTGCCTGCCTGATTCAGGAGTCTGTAGCCATACATGCTCAATGGTCTACATGAACCGAGCACCTTAGACCTGATGCTACCCTAGGGCTGGGTGCTGCAAAAGAGAGCCCAAACAAAGATTGTTCAGGCACATCGATAAGACACCTCTACTTCTGCCAGTGTTTGGCATGGGAGGAATCCCTGACCTAGGTTTAGCCTGCTACTACTTCTGCCCCTTTCTTTTATCAACTTGCAGCCACCTCACCTGGGGATAGTTCACCTGGCGAGGTGGCCTGCTGTGGTAGGGTATAACGTGCAGATGTTGGCCTGTCTCTTGGTGCCTTCGTTGGCCCTCTCCATTCTGCCAAAGGTAGACTGCCTACAGCTCATACAGGAATTCTACCTTCCCATTTTGCCTCCTTGTGCAAGCCAGGTCTCAGGATAAACAGTGTGGTAAGTGGCAGCGGTGGGTCTGGAGTGAGCTGGGGCTGGACCTTGGACAGCTTGTCATGCAGGGTCCTATATGCTAGAAACAGTGAAGGCTTTCTTGCCACCTGAGCTTCGGTCAGAAGAAGAGTTCACAATCTCTAAGTATGAGGAGGAGCAATGGCATCCAATGAAGGCTTCAGGATTTGGGGCTGTTGAGTTACCTGGTCTTAGTCATCCTGGTGAGTATGACCCTTTTCTTTCACCTTTTATTCTACCTTCCATTTAAGACCCCTTTAACACCAAGGGCGTTTTGCAGGCGCTATAGCGTTAGAAATAGTGCCTGCAATCCGCCCTGAAACTGCTGCTCCATTGTCTGTAGTGTGTAAGCCCCGAGGGCTTTCACACTGCAGTGGTGCGCTGGCAGGACGTCAGCAAAAGTCCTGCCAGCAGCTTCTTTGGAGCAGTGAAGGAGCGGTGTGTTTACCACTTCTCCACCGCTGCTCCCCATTGAAATCAATGGGGCAGCGCTGTAATACCGCCAGCAAAACGCCGCTATTGCAGCATATTGCCGGCTGTTTTAACCCTTTCTCGGCCGCTAGCGGGGGGTAAAAACGCCCCCGCTAGCGGCCGAAATGCACCGCGAATCCGGCGGTAAAACTCCACTAAAAATATCTGCATTTTACCGCCGACGCTATCAGAGGTGTGGTGTGAAAGGGGTCTTAGAGGGATTGCTGGATGCTGGGCAAAGGGGTTTGCTTGTGGGGGACAGTGATTGGAGATCACTGATGGGGGTTTGGTAGGTCCTATAACCTAGTCACTGAGCCCAGCCATTCACAAACCTTTGCATTAGATTAGGCATTGTCAGAGGTGAGGAACTTCCTATTAGCCCCCTTTCACACCAGGGCGTTTTGCAGGCACTATAGCGTTATAAATAGCGCCTGCAATCTGCCCTAAAGAAGCTGCACCATTGTCTGTAGTCTGAAAGCCCTGAGGGCTTTCACACTACAGCGGTGCGCTGGCAGGACGTCAGGGAAAAGTCCTGCCAGCAGCTTCTTTTAAGCGGTGAAGGAGCGGTGTGTTTACCGCTACTCCACCGCTGCTTCCCATTGAAATCAATGGGGCAGCTCTGTAATACCGCTGGCAAAACGCTGCTATTGCGGTTTTAACCCTTTCTCGGGCGCTAGAGGGGGGTAAAAGCTCCCCGCTAGTGGCCGAAATGCACCGCAAATCCGCCGGTAAAACGCTGCTAAAAATAGCGGCGTTTTACTGCCCACGCTATTGGCGGTGTGGTGTGAAAGGGGTCTTAAGGCTTTGCATTTTGCCCTCACTGGTGGGAGCCTGGGTGCAGGTTTCTGTGGTGGCTTGTGTGTCATTTTAGGATGGCTCCTTGCTTGCTTCATCTTTTTCAGATATTGACAGGTCCAACTGTTGCTGGTGCACAGGCCACCCAAACTGCTGTGTCAACTGTTCAAAATCTGGGCTAACAACTGGGATGGTGGATAAGTAGGGAAAAATGTAGAATGGTGAGAAAACCACTGAAAAGATATACCTGAGAGCAGGGCCGCTGTTAGAAATCATGGGGCCCCATACAACCTACCTGACAGGGCCCCCTTGACCCCGCCCACAGCCCACCCTGGCTCCGCCCACAACCCCACCCCTCGTTCCACCCCTGCCTTCACACTGTCAGGGTGGGGGGGGGGGGGGGTGGCAGGAGCTGGAACATGTAAAATTTACAGTGCCCCACCAATCATAACTGCATCTGAATGGGAGAGATGTCAGTGTTTTGACATCTGTGCCCATTCAGTTTGTGTCTTCATACACCACCGACTTGTTTCCATTTACATCAGGCTACCTCTGATCTGTCACATTTAGGTCTGGAAAAATAGAAAAGGATATTCTTTTTCAATTTTTTTTTTCCCACCTGAATGGACACGGAGGAAGGTGGATCTAAATGTACACAAGTCAGTTCATACCTGTAAACCTACATGGAGCGTTCAATCAGGTCTGCATGAAAAAGGACCTAATTGCAAAGCTTGGGTCAAAGGTTATCAAAGGGGAGTGGTTTGGGGGTGGTAAAAATGCAGCTTGGCTTTGTGTTTTTACTGCCCCCTTCCCCCCATCACATGTGTAAAAGTAGCATCTCACTATGTGCTCATGGTCATTATCATTACTGACACACTGACAGGTCACACTATTGTAGAATGTGCAGTCCCCAGACTCTGTGTGCTCATGGTTATTATCATTATGATGATCAGGGCATAGCAGGTTCTCTATGGCTCTGTCAGTGTAACATGACTGTGTGGTGTCGACTTTGTTATGGCTGTGCTGAGTTATAGTCTGTAACACACAGTACAGCCATATATCAGGAAAGTCAGCACCCAACAGCCATGTTACACTGACAGAGCCATACAGCACCTGCTGTACCCTGATCATCATAATGATAATAACCAATGAGCACACAGAGTCTGGGGACTGCACATTCTACAACAGTGTGACCTGTCAGTGTGTGTGTATGTGCAGGGGACTGCTTGCCTGTGCACCACTGCTGCTGCTCTGTCTGTCTCAGCCGCCTCAGTGATAAGTCCCTCAAGCTGCAACACTTACTGAATGAAGGGAGCCATATAACAGTAATATCCATCCGCCGGAGAGGCATACAGTGAGCAGAAAGAACTTTAGTTTGTGTAGGTATACTGAGAGCAGCATGCGGCGCTGACTTGTATCCCTGCACCCGAAAATGGGAAAAAAGTCCCTCTTCTGCTTTCACCTCCTGGGCCCCTCTGGTAACCTGATGGGGCCCAGGAAATGAATATATATTCCTTATATACCTTAGTAATCAAGTGGGTGCGGGTTAATATAGTTATTCTGTTTTTTTGTTTTTTTTAAGCTAGAAGTTAAAAGCTGCTCGCCCCCCCCCCCCCCCCTGCTGGGCGGGCCCGGTACAACAGGGCTGGTTGTACTGCCCTATCAGCGGCCCTGCCTGAGAGACTCAAAGAAGTGTGAGATATATGCATGAAATTTGAAAAGTTAATATGTAGACATTTTTCTCTCCTCCAGCTTGGGAATCCTGGATAGGGTGAAACTAAATGAGAGTAATGCCCCGTACACACGGACAAAGTTTCCAATGGAAAATGTTCGATAGAAGCCTTTTGTCGGAAATTCCGACCGTGTGTAGGCTCAGACAGTTTCCATCAGAATTTCCGTCGCACAAAATTTGAGATCTGGTTCTCAAATTTTTCAAAAACAAAATCCGTTCTTGTAAATTCCGATCGTGTCTACACAATTCCAATGTACAAAGTGCCATGCATGCTCAGAATAAATTACGAGACGGAAGCACTCGGTCTGGTAAAACTAGCATTCTTAATGGAGATAGCACATGCTGCAATTTTTTTAATAGTTTAATGCAGCGCATTCTCTTCTTTAGAATGCTAGAAGAATTAAGTTGTTTTGCTGCTCATATTCCCACAGAGTTCTCACAAAATAATTCCTTTTTTTTTATTTCTCGTAATCTCGTGAATAATATTAATTTTGCTTTTCGTCAGATCTCCATAATGATGTTTATCATTTTTTTATATTTTTTTATCAAGCTCTACATTTTTTTTTTTTCTAGTGCTCTCCATAATATTATTTCTTGTTTTGTGTGTCAAGTTACCACAACACCATTATTATCTTGTATTTTTTAACCTCAAGAAGGTTGGTTGGTTTTGGTGTCCCTTTTTAATTTGACATAATATTTAGGAAATGTACCTGCCTACTCACAAACAAACTGTCATTTTTGAAGTAAAACACATAGGCAAGTGTTTCTGAAAAATAAATAGCCATTTATTCTAGGTCATAACAAAATAAAGAGGAAGGCAACACTGGAGAAACTGCTGAAATTTATGAAGCCTTTGTATCCCAGGGCATACATCAACTATTTGCCAGCCAAAATTTGTGGCCTGAGGATTCCATATAATAGTGATTACAATCCGGTCCAGGACTACAAGAGATCTGTCAGGGCTGGCTTAGCCCTTCCTCCTCTGGGCTGGCCGCTCAGCTGTCGGCTTATTGCCAGCTCTCTTCTCTCTCCACAGTTACCAGCTGTTCCCGATGATGCTCATCTGACCTGCCTATTTAAAGCCTTCCAACTGTCATGGTTATGCAGTGATCTTCCTGTTTGCTTACCTCCCCTCATGTGTTCAGACTAAGAGGCCAGCCACTTCCACCTGGTGGTTTTTATAACCTCTCCTCTAAGCATGGCTCCACCCCAGGCCCTATCAGGGAACCTTATATTAACCTGTGCACTGGAAGCCAACAGTGCTGATCAACCATTGTGTATTCCTTTGTGTGTTTAGCGTCCTGTTACCTGCCGTGTGCTCTTCTGTTGTTCCGTTACCGACTTTGGTGTGTCTTTGACTATCCCTGTTTGCCTGTGATCCTGACCTTTTGGCGTGTCCCTGACTATTCCTGTCTGCTTGTGGCCCGACCTTGGCTTTGTCCCTCACCATCCCTATCCTCCTGTTGCCTACTGTGGGTGTGAGCTGGGGGACCCTGGGGGTCGCGACCTGGAGCAAGTTGCAGCCAAGTCCATCCTCACCACTCGAGGCTCTGGTGAACACCTGCTGGCTCTTAGACTCCGCGCCCCAGGGAATCTTACGCTCTAACCCCTGTGGGACCTGTCTCCCATCCGCAGCAGTCAGCCGTAGGGTCCACAACCTTGCGGTGCACTCCTGATCCCTACGGTGTGCATCTGTCACCTCGCCTAGGTGACCTGACAGCTTGATCAGCCATGGACCCGGCTGACGTGCCGCTTCCTGCAGATGATCCATTGCAGAGCTTAGTTCGCAGACTTGAGACCCAAGAATCGCATCAGACCCAGGTGATGCGATTCCTTCAGGATTTGGCATCCCGTGTTGAACAGGTTCAGGCCTCATTAGGACCCCTGATTCAACAACCTTAACCGCTATCTGCCGCTGCACCTATCGCATCAGTCGCAGCCACACATTCATTACAACTATCAGCTCCAAGGCTTGCAGGGGGTTCCTTAGCCAGTGCACAATTCATTTTGAACTTCAGCCCCAAAACTTCCTGTACGATCGGGCAAAAGTTGCATATATAATATCCCTCCTGTCCCGCGAGGCGTTAGCTTGGGCTGCCCCTCTGTGGGAACTGAATGATCCAGTGGTTTTTAGCCTGTCTGATTTCTTGAAACTTTTTCGGAATATCTTTGCGGAACCGGGTCGTGTCTCCTCAGCGGCTAGCGCTCTTTTACGTCTCCGTCAAGAGTCCACGTCTGTGGGACAGTATGCTCTTCAGTTCTGTATCCTCACAGCTGAATTGAGCTGGAATAATGAGGCCCTAGTTGCAACCTTTTTACATGGCCTCTCTGATAGAGTGAAGGATGAATTAGCAGGAAGATCCCTTCCTGCTGATCTGGACAGTGTCATCACCTTGTGTAACCAGATCGATATTCGCTTTCAGGAGAGGGCCCTGGAAAAAAGACGCCAGCACTCCCCGTTCTTTAGGCAGCCTGAGCCCCCAGTCCTTTCTCTTCGATCCGAGGAGCACCCCCTGCCTACTGAGGAACCTATGCAATTGGGCTGGACTAAGTTATCTCCAGAAGAACGTGCTAGGCGCAGAACTCTGGGCCTATGCCTCTATTGTGGGGCCAAAGGTCATTTCCGTGACACTTGTTCTCTTCGTCCGGAAAAACGCTCAGGGCTAATATATCTGGAAGGTGGAGTATTAGACCCTGAAATATCACCTTTACCTTCTCGTCTTCTCCTTTCTGTGTTGCTTCATGTCAGTGTTTCCTCTCGTTTGGCCTCAGCACATCTGGATTCCGGAGCCGCTGCCAATTTCATGGATTGGGAAACTGCATCCTCCATGAGACTTACCCTTTTGCCCCTTACAACACCATTGGTGGTCTTGCCGATTGATGGCACGGTTCTCCCAGGGGGGCCCTATCCACTTTCAGACTCTTCCTGTTAAGATGTCAGTAGGGACACTCCACCAGGAGTGGATATCCTTCCTTGTCTTACCTAAGGCTTCATCTCCTCTCATATTAGGTCTTCCTTGGTTTCGGCTCCATTCTCCACACGTTGACTGGTCTGCGGGACAGATCCTGGCTTGGGGTTCCTCCTGTTCCTCTTCCTGCCTACTCAAGGGTATCCCAAAGGAGAAACTTCCTGTTACCACCATCCCAGTATCTTCTGCTCTTCCTGCTGTATATAGCAATCTCTGGGATGCGTCCTGCAATAGTCAGACTGATGCACTCTCTAGGTCATGTGGTACTCTGGATGAGGGGCCCACCTATGAACCTGAGTCGATCATTCACTCCAGTTCGCATAACCATTTACCTTTGCCTGTCCCTAATCTCCCTTGGACGCACAGCCAGGCTAACTTGTCTGCAAGTTCCACAGATGCTATGCCCTGTGATGCGATTGAGATGGTCGCTACACCTGACAATACTATTCAGTCAACCTCTGCACCAGTTATGCCAGTCCAACCCATGCCCAATGAGCTTCCTGCTTCTTGTTCGTCACCTTCTAACCAACCTGACCTCAGGGATCCACTAATCTCTGCCCAGTCTGGTGGTCCTGTTATGGATGCCCAGCTCATCATTAAGGGTGTGGGGGACCCTGCTCAGACTCCTGATCTTCTCATGCCCTTACCCATTCCTAAAAAGCCTTTAGTCCTCAAGTCCTCTCGTCCTCTCCCTACCTCGGTTTCAGTCTCTGAGGATAATCTAAAATATGAGGTTAGTCAAGTTTTGGATTCCCGACTCCGTAAAGGCATTCTTCAGTACCTCGTATTTTGGAAAGGGTTGGGCCCTGAGGAGAGGTCTTGGATCACTGCATCTGAGGTCTTTGCTCCTCGTCTGTTGAGGAGGTTCCATCTGGAGTTTCCCTTTAAGCCTGGACCCAGGCGGGGGAGGGGGAGGCCTCATAAGAGGGAGGGTACTGTCATGGATATGCAGTGATCTTCCTGTTTGCTTACCTCCCCTCATGTGTTCAGACTAAGAGGCCAGCCACTTCCACCTGGTGGTTTTTATAACCTCTCCTCTAAGCATGTCTCCACCCCAGGCCCTATCAGGGAACCTTATATTAACCTGTGCACTGGAAGCCAACAGTGCTGATCAACCATTGTGTATTCCTTTGTGTGTTTAGCGTCCTGTTACCTGCCCTGTGCTCTTCTGTTGTTCCGACTTTGGCGTGTCTTTGACTATCCCTGTTTGCCTGTGATCCTGACCTTTTGGCGTGTCCCTGACTATTCCTGTCTGCTTGTGGCCCCGACCTTGGCTTTGTCCCTCACCATCCCTATCCTCCTGTTGCCTACTGTGGGTGTGAGCTGGGGGACCCTGGGGCCCCCCAGCTGGAGCCAGTTGCAGCCAAGTCCATCCTCACCACTTGAGGCTCTTAGACTCCGCGCCCCAGGGAATCTTACGCTCTAGCCCCGGTGGGACCTGTCTCCCGTCCGCAGCAGTCAGCCGTAGGGTACACAACCTTGCAGTGTACCCCTGATCCCTACGGTGTGCATCTGTCACCTCGCCTAGGTGACCTGACACCAACTCACTTCTCCTCTGCCTTTGCTTTGGTCACATCACAAGGAACCATCTCCTGCTGTTTGTTTCAAGACTGGCTTGCTGACATCTCTCCTGGCTCCTTATCCTGCTTTCAGTTGCTCTCCTTGGATCTCTGACTTCAGGCCTGGCTGATTACCCGATCTGGTTAATGAACTTTGGATTGGCTGACTACCTGATCTGGTTACTGGACTCTGGCTATGCTTGACTACGCTTTTTCTATTTACCATTTTATTTTTATTAATAAACAAGTGTGATTTAATTGTACTTCTGTCTCAGTCTGATTCATGGTTTCTGACGCGAAGGCCATGAATTCAGAAGATACAGTCAATCCACTTGTTGGTAATATTTTTTCTAGATTGGATGAACAAGATGACTGCATGGATCAGTTTGCCTTGGCGTTACAAATGCTCCTGAATCACACGGCTCACCTGGAATCCCCCACGGTGGCTGCTCCGGCCTTCCCTGCTGCTGCGCCAGTCTCTGTGCGGGCACCCGCCTCGAGTATTACCTCTATAAGAGGTATGTCTGATTCTGCTCCGCTTCCCCAGCGATTTGGGGGCGATCCAGTTCAATGCAGAGGGTTTCTCAATCAGGTTGAGATATACTTCGAAATGCTGAACCAGGCGTTTCCCACGGACAGAAGCAAAGTAGGTTTCGTGATATCTTTGCTTTCTGAGAAAGCCTTGGCCTGGGCTAACCCTCTATGGGAGATGCAAAAACCTGTTGTCTTGAGTTATCCTCAGTTTGTGGCCTCCTTTAAAAGGGTTTTTGATGTTCCTGCATGCTCCGCTTCTGCTGCCAAGTGCCTCATGTCCATCAAACAGAGTACGAGAACTGTTGACGACTACGCCATTGAATTCTGTACTCTGGCAGCAGAGCTTGCTTGGAACAATGAGGCACTCGTGGCTGCTTTTTCTCATGGTCTCTCGGATTCCATCAAGGATGAGATAGCAGCCCGAGATATACCCACTGAGCTGGAGAGCTTGATCTCATTTGCCATCCTCATTGACTCCAGACTCAGAGAAAGACTTTCTCTTAAGGAGCACTTGCGGAAGCCTCCTGTATATTTGCCACCGAGCTTTGTAGTCCTACCCATGCCTCCCTCACCTCCCATGCCTCCTGGTACCGAGTTGGTCAGTGAAGATGAACCCATGCACCTGGGCTTCACGCCTCTCTCTGCGGATGAGAGAGCCTTTAGGAGGAGGGAGAGATTGTGCCTTTATTGTGGCCAGGCAGGTCACTTTTTGAAGTCTTGTCCTACCCGTCCAGGGAACGCCCGAGCCTTGAGGTCCTGTTATGGACAGACCTCAGGTGGCGTTGTTTCGTCCCCAGTTATCCAGAAGGATAAGCCCCTGGTTTTGGTCACCCTTTCTTGGGCTGAGTTGTCCATCGAGATACAGGCTCTAATCGACTCTGGGGCTGCAGGCCTGTTCATTGATGCTGCATTTGTTTTGCAGCACTCGATTCCGCTGCAGCTGCGTGACACTCCACTTGCCATTGAGGCTCTTGACTCATGAGACGGTTCCATTGTCCATGGCCATAGGGGCTCTTCACCATGAGATAATCCAATTCCAAGTTATTTCCTCACCCAGGTTTCCGCTGGTTATTGGTTATCCTTGGTTACAGAGGCACAACCCCTCTTTGATTGGCTCCATGCTGAGGTTCTCTCCTGGTTACCACAATGCAGTGAGACATGCTTCCTGAAGGTATCCAAGGTCCTGTGCACTGCTTCACTCCCCTCCCTGTCGGAGGAGTATCGTGATTTTGGCGATGTCTTTGATAAAGGTCAAGCCGGTAGTTTGCCTCCACACCGGTCTTATGATTGCGCAATTGACCTTCAACCTGGTGCCATACCTAATCGTGGCCAGGTTTACCCTTTGTCGGTCTTGGAGGATAAGGTCATGGAGGAGTATGTTGCTGACGCACTTTCTCGAGGTTTCATCCGCAAATCCTCATCTCCTGCTGGTGCTGGTTTCTTCTTTGTGAAAAAGAAGAGCGGTGAACTGAGACCTTGTATAGATTATAGGGGTCTCAATCGTGTCACGATTAAGAATGCCTACCCGATTCCATTGATTACAGAGTTATTTGACCGCCTCAAGGGAGCAACGGTTTTCACAAAGCTAGACTTGAGAGGGGCATACAATCTTGTGCGCATTAAGGTGGGCGACAAGTAAAAATAACTGCGTTTAATACCAGAACAGGCCATTATGAATACCTGGTAATGCCTTTTGGCCTTTGTAACGCCCCAGCAGTTTTCCAGGAATTTATTAACGATGTCCACTGAGATTTGTTGCAATTGTGTGTGATGGTTTATCTCGATGATATCCTCATATTTTCCAAGTCCCTGGAGAGCCAACACACAGATGTCTGTCGTGTGCTTCAGAAACTAAGAGAGAACAATCTCTATTCTAAACTGGAGAAGTGTGAGTTCCATCGTGAACAGGTTACATTCCTGGGCTATGTCATTTCTACTGCTGGTTTTTCAATGGACCCAGAGAAACTTTCGGCAGTCCTACAGTGGCCTCGACCCGTGAGTTTACGTCCTCTGCAGCGTTTCCTGGGCTTTGCAAACTACTATCGGAAGTTTATTTGTAACTTTTCGTCTCTGGTAAAGCCTCTGACTGATATGACCAGAAAGGACAGTAACCCACAGAGTTGGTCTCCGGAGTCCATTAAGGCCTTTGAGACTCTCAAGGCTGCCTTTGTTTCTGCTCCTGTGTTGGCACATCCTGATCCTACGTTGCCTTTTATCCTAGAAGTTGATGCTTCTAAGACTGGAGTTGGCGCCCTTCTGTCTCAATGTCCTAACTCTGAGAGCGCTATGCATCCGTGTGGCTACTTTTTCAAGAAATTGTCACCTGCTAAGTGCAATTATGAGATTGGTGACAGAGAGCTGTTGGCAATCATTTTAGCCCTGAAAGAATGGAGACATCTCCTTGAAGGTACCACTGTGCCCATTTTTATTCTTACTGACCATAAGAATCTTACATTCTTGTCTGAGGCTAAGCGACTCTCTCCCAGAAGGGTGCGATGGGCTCTTTTCTTGTCGAGCTTTAATTACATTGTCTCATTCTTACCCGGTACTTAGAATGTAAGGGCTGATGCCTTGTCACGACAATTTTCCTCCACTTCCAAGTCGGAGTCGGTTCCGGTTCCTATGATTCCTCCTGATCGTATCTTGGCTACAGTTCGCACCTATCTTACTTCTCCTTTGGGTGACAAAATTCTTGCTGCTCAGGTCCATGCCCCTCCTGATAAACCTTGTGACCGCTGCTTTGTCCCAGAGAGTCTCTGTACTGCAGTGCTCCAGACTTACCATTCTCCCAAGGCAGCTGGCCATCCTGGGAAGAATCAACTCATTTGGGCCATCTCCCAACAATTCTGGTGGCCTAGTCTATGGGCTGATGTTACTGCCTTCGTAGCTGCCTGTCCCATGTGTGCTCAGAATAAGACTCCACGACAACTTCCAGTGGGCCTCCTTCAACCCATACCCAATGGAGAGAGGCCCTGGACTCACCTGTCTATGGATTTCATTGTGGAATTGCCCAACTCCCAAGGCAACACTGTTATCCTTATGGTGGTTGACCGGTTCTCAAAGATGTGTCATTGTATTCCACTTAAGAAGTTGCCCACCTATAAGGAACTGGCTTCCATTTTTGCTCGGGAGATCTTTCGCTTACATGGGCTACCCAAGGTGATTGTCTCGGACAGAGGCAGTCAGTTTGTCTCCCGGTTCTGGCAAGCCTTTTGTGCACAGTTGGGAATCCAGCTTGCGTTCTCTTCTGCATATCACCCGCAGTCTAATGGGGCTGCAGAACGAGCCAATCAGTCCTTGGAGCAATTCCTATGTTGCTATATTTCTGACCATCATAACAACTGGTCTGACCTATTACCTTGGGCAGAGTTTACTCACAACAGTGCCTTGAATTCTGGCTCCCGATTGTCCCCATTTATGGCAAATTATGGTTTCCAACTTTCCATGTTGCCTGACTCGTTTGTTCCGCAGAGTATTCCTGCATTAGAGGAGCATCTCCGTGGTCTTCGTTCCACTTGGGTACAAGTCCAGGAGGCGTGGCGTCATGCTAATGATAGGTACAGACTCCATGCTGACCGCATACGCCTGCCTGCGCCTTCCTACCAGGTTAGGGACAGAGTCTGGCTTTCATCTCGCAACCTCCGGCTTCGTGTTCCCTCACTGAAGTTTGCACCTCGGTTTATTGGGCCTTTCCGCATCCTTCGCAGGATTAACCCAGTAGCTTACGCGTTGGACCTTCCTCCTAGTATGCGCATCTCAAATGTGTTTCATGTCTCCTTATTGAAACCGTTGGTCTGTAACCAATTTACCACCTCGGTGCCATGTCCTCATGTGAGAAACATGAGGAGTATGAGATACAATCCATTGTTGACTCCCGTAGGTTCCGTGGGCGCATACAGTACCTGGTGCATTGGAAAGGGTACGGTCCGGAGGAACGCTCCTGGGTTTCATCCCCTGTCCTCCTCCGCGAGTTCCATAGATGGTTTCCCCTCAAGCCCAGTGGCCCTCCAAGGGAGAGGGGTCATTGAGGAAGGGGTACTGTCAGGGCTGGCTTAGCCCTTCCTCCTCTGGGCTGGCCGCTCAGCTGTCGGCTCCACAGTTACCAGCTGTTCCCGAGGATGCTCTATTTAAAGCCTTCCAGCTCACTTCTCCTCTCCCTTCACATTGGTCACATCACAAGGAACCATCTCCTGCTGTTTGTTTCAAGACTGGCTTGCTGACATCCCTCCTGGCTCCTTATCCTGATTGCAGTTGCTCTCCTTGGATCTCTGACTTCAGGCCTGGCTGATTACCCAATCTGGTTAATGAACTTTGGACTGGCTGACTACCCGATCTGGTTACTGGACTCTGGCTATGCTTGACTACGCTTTTTCTATTTACCTTTTTATTTTTTATTAATAAACAAGTGTGATTTAATTGTACTTCTGTCTCAGTCTGATTCATGGTTTCTAACAAGATCAGGAACAGCAGCAGATGACATGTCTGTTCCCAGGCTGTGGTCATACCACAGTCTGCATTTTTTGTCAGACCAGACTGAACCTAGGCCATCACTCTCTGGTCTTCCTTACATGCTTCCTTCCAGGCTGTGGCTCTGGTGTTGGAGTTGTGGCAGGAGGTGGAGGAGGAGGACCGCGGTTCAACTCACAAACATGGCTTTGGCTTGTGAGTTCACCCCTCAACCCCTTATTTAGGGCTTGCAAGATCACTTCCTCACATAAGAGGTGTTGGCCCTCCTCCATTTCCAGCATTTTTCAGGCTGTCATGTAGGCATAGTCCTCTTGAAGACTGGGGGGGGGGGGGTTCTGAGGGCCACGGTAGCCTTCAGAAATATGCCAAGTGCTGCCTCCTCCAGGTTACTCCTCTTCCTGGCACTTTTTGGTGTAAGGCCAAGGGGAGGGACCTTGGATTCGGGCAGGCTATTGGGGCCGGGCACCTCCTGGCTGCCACTTTCCATGGCCTGCTCTTGGCTGAGATTTTCCTGTGTATGAAAAAGGGACATAGTTTTCTTTTTTTGTTCATCAATCACACACACTTTTCAGCTCATGACTGTTGCAAATTGATTGTTAATAATTAGAAAACACTATCATTTGGACCCCAGCATTTTTCAGTCTTTTCCCAATCATTTGTGGCATTACTGTCTATTGATATGTAAAACACTTTGTGAAATCAGAAATTAGTTATCCATACTAACACATATTTAACATAATTAATTTGGAAAGCAGAAGTACAGTATTTTTAAGAATGCTATACCTGACTCAAGCTGGGCTCCTCCACATGTTGCTGCCTGGAAGGCCCAGGTTGGTCGTCGGAAGCCTCAGCTTGGGGGGGGGGGAGGAAGTCTTGAAGGAAGACTGGAGAGTGCTGGCCTGGGTTCCCTCTGGTTTGACAGAAAATGCAGTCTGTCATAGTACCACAGCCTGGGTACATAAATGTCATCTGCTGCTCCTGATATCAGGGAATCCTGGACCTTCTAGCACTCCCTATTATAAGTGCTCCTCATTCCACCAATTTTGGATGCTAAATACTTGATGTCTGCCGTAAGGATCACTGGCTTCACAAATTCAAGCAGTTTCTCCAGCGCTGCCTGCCTCTTTGTTGGATTATTATAAAATGGGTGGTTCACCTGCCACAGACAGGGCAGCTTCCTGAACATATCAATGAATATTCCTAGAAATTCTCTATCACAGAAAGGATCCATTTTCTCTGCAAGTCACAACACAAGACAAACCCTAATGTCACGCTAAACTCTCCTAATCTTGACCCAATATAGGCCTCAATCTATAAGCAGTATAGGCCACTGATGCACCAAGTTAAATATGTACCTTCGTTATAATGATCGTCTATTCCATTACTCTGTCCTCCAATCACAGATCGTATGTACGACGCACGGGTATTACACTTTCTATACACTGCACATGCGTGAAACTCCACCTGCCCCTGACATTCTTTCTAGTCTATTCCCCGCCCATTCTCTTTCAGCGCAGTGGCGGAGAGACAACAGCTGCAAAGACAAAAGGCCAGAGCCCCTAACCTCCCGATCCCGGTGGAGATTGAAGGCCTCAATTATGGCCTTTATAGAGATGACGACTATGATGGGAAGTATGGACCATACCCAAACCCAAATGTGAGAAAGGCCAAGATCATGCCTAAAGTTGTGAAGAGTCTGCACAGGAATTTTGTGGTACGCCGATCCAAGGATCAATTGAGGAAACGATGGTCAGACCTCAAATTGAGGGAGCACAATCAGTACAGAAAGATTAGGAAACTGCTTCTAAAAAGTATTTTGTCGTGTGTTCCTATTCTTCTTCTTATGTTCGTGCTGCTCCATGTGTTTTTCTTTACTGTTGTACAATTTAAAATGGCAACTTTCATGTTCATGGGCACAGTAATCAGTCATAGGAAACATTGTTCGTTCACCCACTTAAAAGATGTTTTTGGCAGATACAGGTTAACTACATTTGTTCAGGCCTATTTGTATTAAAATAAGTTTGTTGTCTAGATAGATTTGCAACTAGAATGAAATGCAAACTTGATTCAGTGTAAGGAGAGGACACTCAGCAGCTGTTTACACATCTGGACGCAGGAGCAGCAGTGTGGGACACCAGAATCAAACTTTTTAGGTGTTCCAGTGGATACTAGGAGTCTCTACATTTTTTTTTTAGATGTGGTGTTTACAAGTAGGGATGAGCTTCATGTTCGAGTCGAACGTACGTTCGACTCGAACATTGGCTGTTCGTCCGTTTGGCGAAATCCGAACATTTTGGTCCGTTCGCGTCAAATTTGTGCGATGGCGCAGTGCATTGCTGGCTCATGATTGTGTGTTGGCGTCTGAAGCAGTGGGTGTTCTGTGTACCTTCAACACAGTACACACCGATCGTTTTCGGCCGATTTTCTATCTTGCTGTTGTGTAGTAGTTATTGTCTGTGTGCCCTGACCGCAGTATACACCGCTATATTCACCTCACCTATATAGCTAGTGATCTATCTTTTATAATAGAGCTTGCAGTCAGTAGTGTTAGGAGATGCGTGCTGTCTGCGTGCTCTGTACCCAGTACATACCGCTATATCCACCTACATAGCTGTTCTCTATTTGAGACCACTTGCCATCTGCAGGAGTTATTGGAAGTTGTGTGTGCCTCCAGCACAGCACAGTATACATCTGTATATACCCCTTTATCTCTGGTGTTCTCTGGTTATTGTCTGCGTGCCCTGACCGCAGTATACACCGCTATATTCACCTCACCTATATAGCTAGTAGTAGTTATCTATCTTTTATAATAGAGCTTGTAGTCAGTAGTGTTAGGAGATAGTGCGTGCTGTCTGCGTGCTCTGTACCCAGTACATACCGCTATATCCACCTACATAGCTGTTCTCTATTTGAGCCCACTTGCCATCTGCAGGAGTTATTGGAAGTTGTGTGTGCCTCCAGCACAGCACAGTATACATCTGTATATACCCCTTTATCTCTGGTGTTCTATAATAAAGGCATCTGCAGGAGTTAGTGGGTGTTGTGTGCCTCCAGCACAATATACACTACCCAACTGCTGTTTTACCCAACTCCCTTCAGGCCATTACCATGTCTGGAAGGCCAGCAAGGAGAGGCAGACAGGCGCGAGCCGATAAAAGAGGGCAAGCAGGCTCTGTGTCTAGAGACAACAGTGCTGGTCGTGGACGCGGTGCATTGTCATCAGCACGTGGCCATGGGACATGCTTGTCCTTCTTTTCGGCAGCTGGACATGTTGAACCGCAACATGCCAACGACTTGGTAGAGTGGATGACCAAGCCCTCTTCATCCTCCTCATCCTCTCTCACCCAGTCTCAGGGTAGTAGCAAAGCAGCTGCCAACGCATCGTCTTCCCTCCTCTCAATGTCATCATCAGTGACTCCTTCCCTAGACCCACCACGTCCTCCTGAGGAGTCTCCTGAACTCTTTGAGCACAGTGTTGGGTACATGCTCCAGGAGGATGCCCAGTGTTTTGTGGGCTCTGATGATGACACTCAGCTAGAGGAAGGCAGTAGCGTGAGCGCAGAGAGAGGGGATGCTCAAGAAGGACAGCAATCTGGCAGTCATGTTCCACAAGCTGCAGCATACTGCCAGGTTTGCTACAGCGATGAAGAGGGAGGGGATGATGAGGGCACTGACTCCACGTGGGTACCTGGAAAGAGGGAGGAGGAGGAGGAGGAGGAGGAGGAGGCACATGTCCAACGAGGCAGGATGCCCTCCGGGGGCCAGCTTAGGGGCAGCACACCGACTGAATCACACCGCAGAGCTCCGCCTGTGCAGAGCGCTGCCTCTGCGCGTTATTCTAAAAGTTCTTTGGTGTGGGCCTTTTTTGAGACGAGTGCATCAGATCGCACCGCTGCTATTTGCAACATATGTCTCAAGCGTATCTCACGTGGCCAAAACATCAGCCGCTTGGGCACCACATGCTTGACCAGACATATGTTGACCTGCCATGCAGCTCGTTGACAAGCGTACCTCAAAGACCCACACCAAAGAACAAAGCGGACCTCTCCTTGCTCCTCATCAGCTGGCATCTCCAACCCCACTAGACCTTCAGTCCTCTCTGAAACCTGCTCTGAGAGGAATGAAGGTGTAGAATTAGGTGTGTCACAGCCAAGTGCTTCCAGGAACTCTGCTAGCGGTACACCCACGTCCGATTATAGCAGGCAAATGTCCCTGCCCCAGCTGCTGGACCGGCGGAAGAAGTTCACTCCCAGCCATCCACATGCCCAGCGGTTGAATGCTAGCTTGGCTAAATTGCTAGCACTTCAACTGCTGCCTTTTCAGTTGGTAGACTCGGCCCCCTTCCGTGAGTTTGTACAATGTGCGGTTCCTCAGTGGCAGGTCCCCAAACGCCACTTTTTCTCACGGAAGGCGATTCCGGCTCTCTACCGGCATGTGGAAGGCAATGTCCTTGCCTCGCTGGACAGGGCGGTCAGCGGTAAGGTGCATATTACCGCTGACTCATGGTCCAGCAGGCATGGACAGGGACGTTACCTGTCTTTCACGGCCCATTGGGTCACTCTTCTGGCAGCTGGGAAGGATGCAGGACAAGGTGCAGTAGTGTTGGAGGTTGTTCCGCCACCACGCCTCCAAAATGCTACTATTGGTTGTGACACACCTCTCTCCTCCACCCCCTCCTCTTCTTCTTCCTCCATGGCCTCTTCCAGTGCTCTGTCCTCAGAACCAGCGGTGCTCCGTAGGCATTCCAGGGGCTACGTAAAACAAAACAATATAAAGTTGGCGCACAAATGACTGGACTCTTTAAGAGCGCTTGGCTATCTCGTGGGATGTTCGTTTATTTAAATAAATGTCCTGTAGATGGTCTCAATGTGCGGCTGTTAACCCATTATGGACTTGGCAAAAAATGGATGCAGCAGAAAAAACGATCAAAAACAGCGCATCAAAGGGACTAGTAGATTGATGTGAAAAAGACTTTAAAATGTCATTTATTAAATGTAAACAATGAACACAGACATCTGATCCCTGCAGGATCTAAAACACATAAAAAACACCAATCATAAAACGGACAGATGTTTGATAATGAAAAGCTCCTCAGATCTCTCAATTATAACTTTGGAAAGGTGAAAACCAAAGACCAATGTGCACAGCTATCGAATGCCTAATGAATGCAATCAATCATCTGAAAGAACCCAGAGCGTTGTATGAAAAGTCAGTGTAAACGAATGGAACAACGTTCCTAGGGACACTCACTTCATAGGTGTTCAATGGGCTGCAGAGCTGATGAGTCCAGTCTGATGACCGAGGGGGAGGTGTTTATTTCAGCTCCATCTGAAGCGTTCGGCTTGGAGGCAGAGGTGTAATGCTGCACGCTGGGTGGTAAGGATCAAGCTTAGTCACCAGATGATATCAGCTGTACACATAGGCAGCTTAGAGAGCGCTGCACTGCTTGCAGCGCCGCTTGTCCGAGCGGCTGTGGATCACATGAGAGGCTTGTCACGTGGAAGGCTGTGAAGGGGAAGGTTGCTATGCCGACTCTCCTGCTTACATGCTTTGCGCTCCTGCGCTTTGCGAAACATGTAAGCAGGAGAGTCGGCATAGCAACCTTCCCCTTCACAGCCTTCCACGTGACAAGCCTCTCATGTGATCCACAGCCGCTCGGACAAGCGGCGCTGCAAGCAGTGCAGCGTTCTCTAAGCTGCCTATGTGTACAGCTGATATCATCTGGTGACTAAGCTTGATCCTTACCACCCAGCGTGCAGCATTACACCTCTGCCTCCAAGCCGAACGCTTCAGATGGAGCTGAAATAAACACCTCCCCCTCGGTCATCAGACTGGACTCATCAGCTCTGCAGCCCATTGAACACCTATGAAGTGAGTGTCCCTAGGAACGTTGTTCCATTCGTTTACACTGACTTTTCATACAACGCTCTGGGTTCTTTCAGATGATTGATTGCATTCATTAGGCATTCGATAGCTGTGCACATTGGTCTTTGGTTTTCACCTTTCCAAAGTTATAATTGAGAGATCTGAGGAGCTTTTCATTATCAAACATCTGTCCGTTTTATGATTGGTGTTTTTTATATTTTTTTATGTTTTTTTATTTATTTTTTTATTTTTTTATGTGTTTTAGATCCTGCAGGGATCAGATGTCTGTGTTCATTGTTTACATTTAATAAATGACATTTTAAAGTCTTTTTCACATCAATCTACTAGTCCCTTTGATGCGCTGTTTTTGATCGTTTATTCCAGGGGCTACGCAAGTACGCAGGCAAAACGATGCCATGCCGTGCTTGCGCTGGTTTGTTTGGGGGACAGGAGCCACACTGGGGTGGATGTTTTGTCAGCTCTGCAGGGGCAGGCCGAGAGGTGGTTGACGCCACGCCAGCTTAAGCCAGGAATGGTGGTTTGTGACAATGGCCCCAACCTCCTCTCCGCCCTCCGACAGGGACAACTGACCCATGTGCCCTGTGTAGCTCACGTCCTTAACCTGGTGGTGCAGCGGTTCTTGGGCAGGTACCCCGGCTTACAGGATGTCCTGAAGCAGGCCAGGAAAGTCTGTGTGCATTTCCGCCGATCATTTAATGCCTGTGCTCGGCTGGCTGAGCTCCAAAAGGAGTTGAACCTGCCCAAGAACCGCCTTATATGTGACATGCCCACCAGATGGAACTCATCATTGGCCATGCTGCAGCGGCTGCACATGCAGCAGAGGGCCATCAATGAGTACCTGTGCGACTACGGCACCAGGACAGGGTCAGGGGAGCTCGGTTTTTTCTCACCACGCCAGTGGGGCATGATCAGGGATGCATGCACTGTCCTGTCACCGTTTGAGGAGGCCACAAGGATGGTGAGCAGTGACAGTGCATGCATCAGTGACACTGTACCTCTTGTCCACCTCTTGGAGCATATGCTGCGTGGAATAATGGACAGGGTACTTGAGGCAGAACAGAGGCAGGAAGAGGAGGACTTCCTTGCCTCTCAAGGCCCCCTTTATCCAGACAGTGTTCCTGCTGTGCCACCCATCACACAGGAAGAGGATGAGGAGGAGGAAGAGGAGGAGGAGGATGATTGTATCAGCATGGAGGTGGAGGCTGGCACTCAGCATCAGCAGCAGCAGTCTTGTAGGGATGATTTACAGTCCCAAGAAACACGTGGACTTGTACGTGGCTGGGAGGAGGTAGCTGCGGATCATGTTGTCCTTAGTGACCCAGAGGACTCCGGACCGAATGCCTCAGCTAACCTACGCTGCATGGCCTCCCTGATCCTGCAAAGCCTGCGGAAGGATCCTCGTATTCTTCGGATCAAGGAGAGGGACCATTACTGGCTGGCCACTCTCCTTGATCCACGGTACAAGGGTAAGGTTGCCGACCTTATCTTGCCATCGCAGAGGGAGCAGAGGATGAGACATCTCCGGGAGGCCTTGCAGAAAGGTCTGTGCAACGCGTTCCCAGAGACTGGGAGGTTACAAACTCCTGGTCCTGGACAACGTGTTGCTGAGGCATCGGTCAGAAGGAGCGGTGGAGAAGGTGGCCGTCTGACTGATGCTTTCAGACAATTTTTTAGTCCGCAGCCCCAAGGTATGATCGGTTCCAGCACCCATCGCCAGCGTTTGATTTACATGGTGCAGGAATACCTAGGGGCAAGGTCAGACTTGGACACCTTTCCCACCGAAAATCCTCTGGCTTACTGGGTCTTGAGGATGGATCACTGGCCAGAGCTTGCACAGTATGCAATTGAGCTACTGGCCTGTCCTGCATCCAGCGTTCTTTCGGAACGCACCTTCAGTGCTGCTGGTGGCTTTGTTACCGATCACAGGGTGCGCATGTCCACCGAATCAGTTGATCGACTGACCTTCATCAAGATGAATCAGTCTTGGATCACCCACAGCTACCAAGCACCTGAAGCTGATGTAACCGAATAATTTTTTTTGAAATACCACATCCCTTCAAGACTGCCTATGCTGATGCTGAGTGACTGTCCTGTTATGTTGATTGTCTATCCTCTTCCTCCTCCGCTGATATGTTGGAAGGACATTTCTGGTTCTGGTTGATGCCATCAGCCCAATTTTTCTGCCCCTGTTTAACAGTTGCGTTTAAGTACAATTTTTGATGCAATGCTTTGCAGCAGGGCTAATTCCTGCAATCAAACAAGAGTATATGGGAGAGGTTGCAGTGTGGTGGCACCAGTACCAGTGCCTAAGACCCAATTTTTCTGCCCCTGTTTAACAGGGGCGTTTAATTACAATTTTTGATGCAATGCTTTGCAGCAGGGCTAATTCCTGCATTAAAACTAGAGTATATGGCAGAGGTTGCAGTGTGGTGGCACCAGCACCAGTGCCTAAGGCCCAATTTTTCTGCCCCTGTTTAACAGGGGCGTTTAATTACAATTTTTGATGCAATGCTTTGCAGCAGGGCTAATTCCTGCATTAAAACTAGAGTATATGGCAGAGGTTGCAGTGTGGTAGCACCAGCACCAGTGCCTAAGGCCCAATTTTTCTGCCCCTGTTTAACAGGGGCGTTTAAGTACAATTTTTGATGCAATGCTTTGCAGCAGGGCTAATTCCTGCAATAAAACTAGAGTATATGGCAGAGGTTGCAGTGTGATGGCACCAGCACCAGTGCCTAAGGCCCAATTTTTCTGCCCCTGTTTAACAAGGGCGTTTAAGTACAATTTTTGATGCAATGCTTTGCAGCAGGGCTAATTCCTGCAATAAAACTAGAGTATATGGAAGAGGTTGCAGTGTGGTGGCACCAGCAGCAGTGCCTAAGGACACATTTTTCTGCCCCTGTTTAACAGGGACATGTAATTACAATTCTTGATATAATATTTCAAAGGAGGGCCCCTTCCTGTGCCCACCCAGAGTAACAGTGAGGACTTATAGTGTTGTGGCACCAGCACCACAACCACCAAAGGTCAATTTTTCTACCACTGTTCAACAATGGCATGTAATTACAATTCTTGATATAATCGTTCACAGCAGGGCGCTCCAGCGCCCACCAAGAGTCACTTTGAGGGCTTACAATGTTGTGGCAAAACCAACACCTTGTTCCGCCATTTCTGCAGAGCATATAGGGCAACCCCCTACTTTCAAACATCCAACTTACAAACATCTCCTACTTGCAAACGGAAGGAGACAACAGCAAGTGAGATGAAAAAAGATGGACGACAAAACAAATTATACAGGGGTGATAACCCTTCCCTATGTTTTCCAAAAAGCTTAAAATTAGTTTTTTTGACTGGAGCTACACTTTAAAAATGTACCAGTTGAAAATTACAAACAGATTCAACTTAACACAACAAACCTACACAGTCCCTGTCTTGTTTGCACCGCCTGTATACTGCTGTTCTGAGTATATAGGGCCTGGGGGCCACACGCATTTCCTTTTTTTAATATGGGTACAGGGTTCCCCTTAATATGCGTACAAGACCCAAATAGGCTGGTAATGGGCAGGGAGGGCTACCCATGCCATTTTTCTCAATGATTTTCAACCATATTGCAGGAACCAGATATAACATTAAAACCGCAAGCAGTTTTAAATGGTGTTATTTCCGTTTAATGTCATTTTGTGCAGGGACTGTTCTAAACACGGGAAAGACGTGGCACTTCACAGGCATACTACAGACACCCCCCAGGCACCATATTTAAAGGAATATTTCACTTTTTTTTTTCACTTTAATCGTCATTAAAATCAGTGCTCCCGCCAAAACGGCCATTTTAAAAAACATTTTAGGCATTGACCCATGTCCCCTGGGGCAGGAGCCAGGTCCCCAAACCCTTTTTAGGACAGTATCTTGCATATTAGCCGTTAAAATTAGCACTTTTCATTTCGAACGTTCGAGTCCCATAGACTTCAATGGGGTTCTAACGTTCGTTCGAATTTGGGGTCCGTTCGAAAGTTCTGGTGCGAACCGAACCGGGGGGTGTTCGGCTCATCCCTATTTACAAGTTAAAAAAACAATTTTTGCTAGAAAATTACGTAGAACCCCCAAACATTATACATTTTTTTCGAACACCCTAGAGAATAAAATGGTCGGTCGTTGCAATACTTTCTGTCACACTGTATTTGCGCACTTTTTTAGAAAAAATACACTTTTTTTAATTAAAAAAAAAACAACAGTTAAGTTAGCCCATTTTTTTTTATATTGTGAAAGATAATGTTACACCAAGTAAATTGATACCCAACATGTCATGCTTCAAAATTGCGCCCGCTCGTGGAATGGTGACAGACTTTTATCCTTAAAAATCTCCATAGGCGACATTTAAAAAATTCTACCGGTTGCATGTTTTGCATTACAGAGGAGGTCTAGGGCTGGAATTATTGCTCTTGCTCTACCGATTGGGGCGATACTTCACATGTTTGGTTTGAACACCATTTATATACGTGGGCGCTACTCATGTATGCGTTCGCTTCTGCACACGAGCTCGGCGAGACGGGGCGCATTTAAAACATTTTTTTTATTATTTATTTTACCTTTTATTTTTTATTTTTACACTGTTTAAAAAAAAAAAAATGTGTCACCTTTTTTCATATTACAAGGAATGTAAACATCCCTTGTAATAGAAAAAAGAATGACAGGACCTCTTAAATATGAGATCTGGGGTCAAAAAGACCTCAGATCTCATATTTGGACTTTATTTGGACTTTATAAAAAAAAAAAAAAATTGTAATTTTGAAAAAATTGCAAAAAAAATGTGCCTTTAAGACATATGTGCAGAAGTGACGTTTTGATGTCACTTCCACCCTGCTATGGTATGGAGACGGGTGGGGGCCATCTTCCCCTCGCTTGTCTCCATACCTAGCAAGGAGACAGATGCGATTGCCTCCGCTGCTGCCGACGGCTCTGGTAAGCGGCGGAGAGCACTGGATCGCAGCGGGAGGGGGAGGCCCTCTCCCGCCACTGATAAAAGTTATCTTGCAGTGATTCCACTGCAGAGACCACTTTTATCTTGTAGCCAACCACTGGACGAACACGGAGATACTGGGGTTATGGTAGCTAGCTGCTGCCATAACAATGATATCCGTCCCCAAAGTAGGAATGTACATCGGTGTGCGGCGGTCGACAAGTGGTTAACAAAAAAGGTAAGTATTCCAGACCCCCCACCTCCTAAAGAAGGGAAGATCACAAAACCACAAGCAGAGGATGATGAGAAAGAGGTTTATGGAATTGTCACCACAACAGGTGAGTGTCTGAGACCACAGCTTCAGGTAAGAGATCTATTCCTGCATATTTCTAATACATGTTTTTTTTTGTTTTTTTTTTAGGTGATGTGGATGTTGTGGAAGAAGAATCTCATTTCACCAGTGAAAGTGCCCAGATCCTCATCGGGGAGAGAATGGGTTGCAATTGTGATTTTGAAAATATAAAGGAAAACATCAATGATGTTCAACAAAAAATTAAGAACATCATTGATGTTTTAGGCAGCATATAAAGCACACAAAAATTGTACCGTTTTATTGTGTATATTTGCATAGAAAAAAAATTTCTAAAATATTTTTAAAAGCCAAATTTTGAATGTGCATACGGTTTGTCAACATGTGCTATCTGCCATCACGGGATATCAATGTACGCTTTTTGTGGGTGCAACCCCTTTCACACAATTCAATTAGGTGAGAGGAAGGGCTTGCATCCTCAAAACACGTCCATTGATCCCCCATGATGGGAGCTAGCACATGTTGACATTAGGCATGGGATCAGGAGGGAAAAAATCTTAAAAATTTGGCTTTTACAGGGGTGACATTACCCTATCTGATGAAGGCAATATCAAGACATGTCTGATATTGCCATTACTTTATCGAAGTTGAACTTTGTAAGCTCTTGAGTTGTTTATGGTATGCTTTGATGCATGCCTGTTTAACCAAACAAAAAGGATATTTACAATGTGAAAAAAAATGATACAGCAAAGATGTTGGTTTGTTCAAAAACCCTTTTCTAACGCATGTGAATGTGCTTTGAGTAAAATGTTTTCTACTCAACAATGTGTGGCTTCTTCTTTCAATGCTTAATAGTAAAATTTGTAGTAAGTTGGTTTTTACAGTGACAATGGGGGTTAGTTACGAAAGGCAAATCCACTTTGCACTACAAGTGCAGTTTCAGTGCAGTTTCAAGTGCACTTTTGCAGTGAAAAGTGGATTTTCCTAGTAAGTAACTCCCACGGTGCTTTCTAATTTGTCACAATCAGGCCATTTTCGTGACTGCATAAAATTCATTAATGGTGCTGAAAATGATGCATTACATACATACTAAACAAGGTTTGTGTAGCAGACCCACAACATAATAATAGTTCTCTAAAGAAGAGATTGTCATCTCATGTATCAAATAAATTAAATTTGTACTATTGAAGAAAATGTTCAAAAACAAAAGCTCATTGAAGAACCTATGAGACAGCTAAAAGAAACCCAGGCAGTAAATCAAAGGAAATCTTCTTTCAGTTTAAGTTAAAAAATGTATGATAAAATGTTTCTTAACCACTTACAGACCGGACCATTTTGCTGGTCAAAGACCAGACCACTTTTTGCAATTCAGCACTGCTTCGCTTTAACTGACAATTGCGCGGTCGTGCGACGTGGCTCTCAAACAAAATTGACGTCCTTTTTTTCCCACAAATAGAGCTTTCTTTTGGTGGTATTTGATCACCCCTGCGGTTTTTATTTTTTGCGCTATAAACAAAAATAGAGCGACAATTTTGAAAAAAACGCATTATTTTTTACTTTTTGTTATACTAAATATCCCCCAAAAATATATAAAAAAATTTTTTTCCCTCAGTTTAGGCCGATACGTATTCTTCTACATGACCCAGAGCCTGCTGCCCAGCCCGATGACCCGGAGCCTGCTTCCCAGCCCGGTGACACTATATATATATATATATATATATATATATATATATATATATATATATATATATATATATATATATATATATATATATATACATAGTTAGTTAGTTAGATTAGTTGTTTGGGGTTGCTGTGTATTAATTGCATTCTTTGCTGTGTTTCTACTCGGCTGTCTCCATCAGTTCCACTAAATTTCCCTTCAAAATCTGCTTGCTCTGTTTTACCATCCTTCCTTTTTTTCGCTTTTATCAGCTGCATCCACTACCTGCAGCACATACAAATCTTCAGTTGCTAAAACCAAAAAGAAGCTGAAGTTTTTCCCAACCCATACCATTATGCCATCACCCAATCCTGCCTCCACACCAGTTAATCCACTCCCACCTGATGTTCCAATGCCTGCTGTTCAGCCTGTTGTGCCAGTGTCTCTGCCTGTTGTCCAGTCTGACGTTCCAGTGCCCGCTGTTCAGCCTGATGTGCCACTGTCTGCTGCCCAGCCTGATTTGCCACTGTCTGCTGCCCAGCCTGTTGAGCCTCTGTCTGCTGCCCAGCCTGATAAGCCTCTGTCTGCTGCCCAGCCTGATGAGCTTCTGTCTGCTGCCCAGCCTGATGAGCCTCTGTTTGCTGCCCAGCCTGATAAGCCTCTGTCTGCTGCCCAGCCTGATGAGCTTCTGTCTGCTGCCCAGCCTGATGAGCTTCTGTCTGCTGCCCAGCCTGATGTGCCTCTGTCTGCTGCCCAGCCTGATGTGTCTCTATCTGCTGTCCAGCCTTATGTGCCTCTGTCCACTGCCCAGCCTGATGTGTTCCTGTCCACTGCCCAGCCTGATGTGTTCCTGTCCATTGCCCAGGATGTGCCTCTGTCTGCTGCCTAGCCTGATGAGGCTCTGTCTGCTTCCCAGCCTGATGAGCCTCTGTCTGCTGCCCAGCCTGATGTGTTCCTGTCTGCTGCCAAGCCTGATGTGTTCCTGTCTGCTGCCCAGCTTGATGTGCCTCTGTCTGCTGCCCAGTTCGATATGCCTCTGTCTGCTGCCCAGCCCGATGTGCCTCTGCCCACTGCCCAGCTTGATGTGCCTTTTCCTGCTGCCCAGCTTGATGTGCCTTTGTCCGCTGCCCAGCTTGAAGTGCCTTTGCCCACTGCCCAGCTTGAAGTGCCTCTGCCCGCTGCCCAGCTTGAAGTGCCTCTGCCCGCTGCCCAGCTTGAAGTGCCTCTGCCCACTGCCCAGCTTGACATGCCTTTGCTCGCTGCCCAGCTTGAAGTGCCTTTGCCTGCTGCCCAGCTTGAAGTGCCTTTGCCTGCTGCCCAGCTTAAAGTGCATTTGCCTGCTGCCCAGCCCGATGACCCAGAGCCTGCTGCCCAGCCCGATGACCCGGAGCCTGCTTCCCAGCCCGGTGACCCTATATATATATATATATATATATATATATATATATATATATAGTTAGTTAGTTAGATTAGTTGTTTGGGGTTGCTGTGTATTAATTGCATTCTTTGCTGTGTTTGATTTGCACGTGTGTCTTTATCTTTAATAAATATGTATTTTCACATTCTTTTGGTGCAGCCCATTGATCTGTTTACTTTGTGCTGGATGCCTGTGTTAGGCATCTCTCCCATGACAGCAGGAGGCTGAAAAGCGCAAATCGTCTGTCATCAAACTTCTACTAACACGATATTAGCGGAGGGAGCCCAAAGGGTGGTGCACTTGGTATTGAACTTCCTCTTTCTAGTGCCGTCGTACGCGTTGTATGTCACTGCTTTGTGTGAGCTTGTGTATGCAAGACAAGTTTGAACCAACACCTGGATTTTGTTTTCGGAATGTGCGATTGTGTGTATGGGGCATAAGAAGAATGAATAAAAAGGGAAATTTTTAGGACACTGTTCTGCTGTTTTTGCTATTTAGATGTCTTTAGTGATGGAACCAAAATGGTTTTGGTTAAACCACAATTCATCCTTTCCGAAGGAAGGGTATGTAAATAAGGCTAATATTCTGGACATATATACAGTGTCCTATGTCTCTTTCACTGGGGCTGTCTCATGGGTTCAGAGCTGTGGACTTCCTTCTTGCAAAAGCAGATATTGAATTAGGTATTCCAATTGTTGCTATTAAAAGCCTGTGTGACAGAGTGACAATGCAATAAAAGAAAATAACATTAAAAGTTTAAGGGTTCATGTTGATGGACGTTGTTTCCCTGCTATTGATGTGTATTTGGAATGCACATTAAACGAAGGTCAGCAAAACCCCATTGACTTTGGATATGTAGTAGTGTTTCGGAGGCTGCATTTCACCTGCTTTATGCATTTTCGTAGATGCAGCAACTCCTATTAAGGTTTATTTGACCTGCAGGTAGTGCAGGTCAACTGCAGCATTTTCATGTCAAATACTGCGTTTTTCATTTAAACACATCTGCCTGTATACAATTCAAAAATGCAGGCTTTCACTAGAATGTCATTGACATGAACTCTGTAGCTTTTATGACATTTTGGAAATTGGATTTCCATCTACTTTGAGCAAAGGAGGCTGAGGGAATTCAGTGAAAAACAAATCTTCCATACAGGCCAGTGCACAAATCTTTACATTTACTATAGTAACAAAAATGCATGTGTAAAAATGTGCATATCACATCATAAATAATTCTAAGGTGAACAATGCAATACAAAGTCAAATAATGTACTTTCCAATTAAATCTTTCAGCCACCTGTCATGTACATCAACTTTAACAATGTTTGTTTTACGCAGGATTGTGTATAACCTTTACTAGAACATTAATTGGCAATTGGAAGCTGTAGGACTTTAATTGCCAAAATTAAATTATTATCCCGTTAATGAAACATAGCACAGATAGCCCATGTTATAATATGAATTAACCTTGCTGTTAATGTTAATGTTAATGTAGATGAACAATATATGCTATTAAGTTATGTCATTTTAACTTTTGATTCTTTCATACAGGAATAGGCTACTTTCCATTACATTGTTTAGGAATATTACATTTCCGAACGTCAGCATGTCCAAAATTACAACAGCGCTTATCAAGAGAAAAGGCCAGTTGGTGTCAAGAGCCCACATTATGAAATGCAACATATGTTAATAAAAACGTTAACTTGCATTGCTTAAAAAAGCCACTTTGAAAATTGAGTGGTAGGTTATTCAATGCCATCATTTCTTCTCTACTTCTACATTTGTCTGAAGCTCAAATTTAGCTATGGCAATTTTTTAAGTTTTACAGCTTGGAACAATGTAAGTATGTATGTGCTTTACCTGTGTAATTCCCATAAAAGCCAGAAATGATGAAAGATGCTGAATAAAATGTTTCTTCCTCTGTATCTATGCTGATACATTTCAATGTCAGATTCTGATACTTTCAATTTTGTCATTGGGAGGCATTCACTTACAAACAGAAACAAGTGATACCGTACATGTCTAAAATCTTAGAATTCAGGCTTAACACAGGGAACCACACTCACTCCTGGCACCATTTCTGGTCATCCTGGCATAAACACAAACAGACAATCCCATTCATGAACATTCCCTTAAAATATGAAATGCAGTCAAATACCTAGGTTTATTACTCCATGAAGAAAATACATTTTCAGGGTACATTCATTGTTGGTCCAGTATAATATTTCCATAAGCATTATGGAGGTATTCTTTGTATCCTTATGCAGCGTTACCCCCGCAGGAGCTGCTGGTAATTTGTGTCCTCTGCTCTGGTCCAGTCCTATGTGAAGCCTCACTCTCACTGATATTACCAGAACACCTTTCTTTAAACCTCCAGCAGGCATGCAAGAATTATACTCACAAGCCTTTTGAGATAAGCAAATTGAATGTTTCATATTAGAGTCATAAAATATAATGAATGTGAAAAGCACATGAATGCCAATCAGTATGAACACTAGTAACTGTATCATTAAACTTGCAGGGGGGCCTATGGAAATCCAGAATACAGCTTATGAGATGAGATGTGAGATGATACACCCCAGGTGACCAAAAAAGGGTAACAAGCATAGGCCAACTATGTCACTTGAGAGCTTTCAAATAAAGAGACTAGGCTTAGGCTTGCAGGATATGGATTTAGGCTGCATTCACACTGAAGCGGGCGGACGTCGGCGGTAAAGCATCATTATTTTTAGTGGCACGTTACCCTTTACCATCGTTTTTGCAGGAGTTTTCACCCACTAGCGGGGCACTTTTAACCCTCTGCTGGCGGACGAAAAAGCATTAAAATTACTAATTTCATTGGGCAGGAGCAGTGGAGGAGCGATGTATACACTGTTCCTTCACCGCTCCAAAGATACTGCCTGCAGGATTTTTTTAACGTCCTGCCAGCGCATTGCCTCAGTGTGAAAGCACTCGGGCTTTCACACTGAGATTACAGGGGAATCATTTTTCCAAGCATTTTACAGGTACTATTTTTAGCCCAAAAGTGCCTGAAAAATGCCTCCGTGTGAAAGGGGTCTTAGAGTAAAACACAATTGTACCTTATGGCTATGTTGGCACTCTGGGTGGTGAGAATTTGTCAATAATTGAATATTGCAGCAATGTATGACAGATATTGAATTAAATGAAAGAGAAAGCTCTTCTGAAGTAGATGGATACTGAGAAGGGGGCAGGCCCAGATGAAGCAGCCAGGCATCAAGATGTGCACCGTTTTAATAGTTGTAATGGTGGACACACCCCCTGTTAAAGCCCTGGTAAACCCCCTTCCTGCCCAGACCAATTTTCAGCGCTCTCACACTTTGAATAACAATTACTCTGTCATACAACACTGTACCCATATGAAATTTGCGTCCCTTTTTCACACAAATAGAGGCTTCTTTTGGTGGTATTTAATAACTAGTGTGTTTTTTATTTTTTGTGCTATAAATAAAAAAAGACGTACATTTTGAAAAAAATGCCTTTTTCTTTGTTTCTGTCATAAAATTTAGCAAATTAGTAATTTTTCTTCAGAAATGTTGGCCAGAATTTATGCTGCTACATAGCTTTGGTAAAAATAACCCAAATTTGTGTATATTATTTGGTCTTTGTGAAAGTTATAGAGTCTACAAACTATGGAGCCAATCACTGAAAATGTATCACATCTGACCAGGCCTTCAGTAAATCAGGTGTATCTCATTTCTTGAGACACTAACAAGTCAGAAAAGTACAAATACCCTCCAAATGGCCCCTTTTTTAGAAAGTAGACATTCCATTTTATTAATTAAGTAGCATGGTGAGTTTTTTAAGTTGTAATTTTTTCCCACAATTCTTTACAAATTGAAGATTGTTTTTTTTCACAAAATTGCCATTATTAGGTTATTTCTCACACACAGCATATGCGTACAACAAATTACACCCCAAAATACATTCTGATACTCCTCCCGAGTATGACAATACCACATGTGTGAGACTTTTACACAGCCTGGCCACATACAGAGGCCCAACATTGAAGTAGCACCTTCAGGCGTTCTACGAGCATAAATGACACATCTCATTTCTCAACCATCTATTACATTTTTGAAGTCCCTGGAGCACCAGGACAATGGAATTTCCCACAAAATGACCCAATTTTGGAAAGAAAACACCCCAATGTATAATCTACTGTATGAGGCATAATGAGTCTTTTGAACGTTTGTTTTGTTCCAGAAGTTTTTGGAAAATGTGTAAAAAAAAATGAAAATGCATTTTTTTTTTTTTTACACAAAGTTGTCAATTTATAAGATATTTCTAACACATAGCATGTATATAGAAAAAATTACACAGCAAAATACATTCTGCTACTCTTCCCGAGGATGGCGATACCAAATGTGTGAGACTTTTACACAGCCTGGCCACAATACAGAGGCCCAACATTGAAGTAGTAGCTTCAGGCGTTCTAGCATAAATTATACATCTCATTTTTATTCCTACACATCACACTTTTGAAGGTTCTTGAGCATCAGGACAGTGGAATTACCCACAAAATTACCCCATTTTAGAAAGCAAACACCCAACGTATATACCCTGATGGGCTGCAGATAGGTACTCAGGTAACTTGATCAGCTGCAGACAGGTATTCGGGTACTCTGATGGGCTGGTGACAGGTATTCGGGTACTCTGATGGCCTGGTGACAGGTACTCGGGTATTCTGATGGCCTGGTGACAGGTACTCGGGTAATTTGATAGGCTACAGATAGGTACTCGGGGACTCTGATGGGCTGGTGACTGGTATTCTGGTATTCTGAAGGGCAGTGACAGGTACTTAGGTACTCAGTACTCATATGAACTGTGACAGGTACTCAGGTACTCAGAAGGACCGTGACAGGTACTCGGGTACTCAGATGAACTGTGACAGGTACTCGTGTACTCTGGTACTCAAATGGACTGTGACAGGTACTCATATGGACTGTGACGGGTACTCATATGGACTGTGACAGGTACTCAGGTACTCAGATGGACTGTGACAGGTACTCAGGTACTCTGGTACTCATATGGACTGTGACAGGTACTCATATGGACTGTGACAGGTACTCAGGTACTCATATGGACTGTGCTGGGTAATTAGGTACTTGGGTACTCAGATGAACTGTGACAGGTACTCGGGTACTCAGATGGACTGTGACAGGTACTTGGGTACTCAGATGGACTGTGAAAGGTACTTGGGTACTCAGATGGACTGTAATATGTACTCGGGTACTCAGATGAACTGTAACAGGTACTCAGTTGGACTGTGTGTTACAGGTACTCAGATGAACAAGGACAGGTACTTTGATGGGTGGTGACAGGTCCTCTTTTTTTTTGGGGGGGGGGGGGCATCAGTGTGATTTGTGTACATTGTAAGCCATAATGAGATATTACCTCAATCTCCTTCTCACACACGATTGGTGTATGAGGAGGAGAACCCGGTAACATCTCATTACCTCTCTATGTTTACATTTAGTGATCGACTGTGAAAGTATCACAGCCGATTACGGGGTAAACAGCCGCCGGCCAATGGCTGTTTACCAGCGTCGGTGATGAACAGTGTTCCTGGGAATATGCTGCCAACGACGTGCATGCGCATGCACCGTGCAAAGTGGGACAGTACCATCTGTTATTGACAGTGACTTCAACATGGCTGATCACGTGGTAAACAGCCATGCCCAATGGCTGTTTTAGGGCACTATGGGGGCGTACATAACATCATGCACAAGGTAAATGAAGAAATAATGGAAGCTTATCTGTATTTAAAGAATTATTATTATCTGGTAGGGGTGATAGGGTAGAAGGTATAGGGATGCGCATGTGCATGCCCTGTTTAAACGGATGGACATCATATGACGCTTGCCCAGAACAAGAGCTGCACCAGCTTGCTGTCAAATGGGCGGCAAGCGGTTAAAGAAGTACAGCCAAAGCTTGTTTAGCTGTACTTCTCCTGTGGTTTACAGAAGTGCAAAAGGCCACTGACGACTGATGTCACACAGCCGGTCCAGACTCAGAAAAGATTGTGGCCATATGGTCGGGATCCATTCACATGCCTGGACCATCTCCCCGCTCAGCCTCTCAGCGGGCCGCTGAGAGCCTAAGCCAGCCGCTCCCACCACCAACACAGCCCAGTACTCCAGTGAGGCAGTCACCAGTTCTCTGCTCAGAGAGCACTGAGAACCAAATAATCAGTGGTGTTTGATCACTTGGTTCTCAGCCTAAAAGCCAGCAGGGGACAGATGCAGCATCACATCATTGTTGCATCTGCCTAGGTGAATATGATTAAACAAAAAAAAAATGGCCATACTTCTCTTCTCTAGGTGGGTCTGTGACTGTAAGAATATAGCTTAATGGTGGGCCTGTGACCCTCTAACCAATGTCCTCTGATGGTGATTGGTTAGATAAGTTGGTGGGGGGCCTCCTTATCCTGTAGTTGACCGATGGCAGCAACAGGTAAGATGACGACCTCCTCTGTAGATCTAGGGGGCAGGGGTGGGCTGGGCTGGGGGGCAGGGATGCATTTGCCCCCCGGGCTGCTCTGATTCCCTATAAAAAGGCTGATGTGCTGCCAGCTGAGCTGGGAAGTGCACATGATGTGCAGTTCCGCAGTTGGCCACATGTTACTGCTCGGTCTGGAGGGAGGCTGACAGGGATGGATAACAGCCCAGAAGCGCAGGAACGTTTGTGCTGTGAGCGGACATCTGTCCTTTCACAGTTCTGTCCCCGGCTTCTGAGCTGACAGTCTGTGTCCATTGTGAGCACAGCCGAATGGAAGAGGGTGGATCCGCTCCGCCTCCTCCAGCCCCCTCTCTCTCTCTGTGCCCGCCCACACTCTGAGCAGCCTGTGTACTGCGTCTGAATAGGATGTGTGGGCGGGAACATTTAAACAGAGCAGACAGTGTTTTGTATGGGACGCTGTGGAAGCTGTGATGACTGAGCCTGGTGCTGGGTCCTTCCTTCCAAGTAAGTGAGCTGTGACCAGCCTCTCCCACTCTCTGCAGATAAGGAAGTTTCTTTCAGCGGCATGTGCAGTAGCTGGTCCTATGATGTGGGCTCACACTGGTGTGCTGCAGTGTTGATGATCTCACTGTCTTCCTGCATGTTCCCCCCAGTCACATGCAGCCACACTGTGCCCACCAAATGTAACCTCACTGTGCCCACCAAATGCAGCCACACTGTGACCAACATATGTAACCTCACTGTGCCCACAAAATGCAGCTACACTGTGCCCACCAAATGTAACCTCACTGTGCCCACCAAATGTAACCTCACTGTGCCCACCAAATGCAGCCACACTGTGCCCACCAAATGTAACCTCACTGTGCCCACCAAATGCAGCCACACTGTGACCAACATATGTAACCTCACTGTCCCCACAAAATGCAGCCACACTGTGCCCACCAAATGTAACCTCACTGTGCCCACCAAATGTAACCTCACTTTGCCCACCAAATGCAGCCACACTGTGCCCACCAAATGTAACCTCACTGTGCCCACCAAATGCAGCCACACTGTGCCCACCAAATGCAGCCATACTGTGACCAACATATGTAACCTCACTGTGCCCACAAAATGCAGCCACACTGTGCCCACCAAATGTAACCTCACTTTGCCCACCAAATGTAACCTCACTTTGCCCACCAAATGCAACCTCACTTTGCCCACCAAATGCAACCTCACTGTTCCCATCAAATGCAGCGACATTGTGCCCATCAAATGCAGCCTCACTGTGCCCATTAAATGCAGCCTCACTGTGCCCATCAAATGCAGCCTCACTGTGCCCATCAAATGCAATCACACTGTGCCCATCAAATGCAATCACACTGTGCCCATCAAATGCAGCCTCACTGTGCCCATCAAATGCAGCCGCAGCGACCCCCCTAGCAGCATTTAACCAGCACAACCCCTGCCCGCTCGCTTTCTGACTGCCACTTACCGCATCTTGGTGGCGGGTCAGGCAGCAGATGACGGGGGTGAGCTGTGGGACAGGCAGTGGGTCAGGCAGTGGCTCCTGTGTCCTCCATGCTTCCTCCTGCTAGATGTCCAATAGGAGCGCCTGACCTTCCAGCCAATCAGGTGATGGGTATTAGACCTGCACTATCCTGATTGGTGGAGAGCCGATTCAGTGTTAAAAAAAGCAAATATTCATTTGCTTTTCTAATACACCTGGGTGGGCTCCAAGTGCAATGCTCTGCGCTCTGAGTCCATCCTATTTTGAAGCCTATTAGAGCCTATGGCTCTAATCAGGTGCAGGGAAATGTGGAGCAGGGTCTCTCTCTCGCTGTGCAGGGAAATGTGGAGCGGTGTCTCTGCGTGGCATAGCTTTACTCACAAAGTGACCCTGCTGGCCAAGATGCGTTTGTTCCACTGCTGGCCACTATCGTCTGCAGTGGTTGCTAGGATTGCCTGGCATCTAGCAACCAGTGATGTCACAGTCCCCAGGAGGATAGGATCTTCCGCCTCCTCCACGCCTATTAGTGTTTTATCCACCCACCTCCTCCCTCCATCTTCTCCTGTGCGGCGGCATGCGCCTCGGAGCCTGCCTGAGGGAAGGGAACGGTCACTGACTGACAGAAGCACCTCTGCCTGAGTGTGAGGGAGCAGTGAATGAATTAGAACATATGTGTAATGTGGCGCATATGTGTCATGGGAGAATGAGCTGGTAGCAGAGGAGGAGATCACATCCTTAAATCTCAGCCAGGGATCATGCTGGGACTTGTAGTCCTTTACTTTTGGGGATGTGATAGCCCAAAAGTAAAGGGCTACAGGTCCCAGCATGAACCCCTCAGAGCTCAGGACCTAAGGGGACACATCCTTAGATCTCAGGGGTTCATGCTGGGACTTGTAGTCCTTCACTAGTTGGGGGGGGTCAAATCCTTAAATCTCAGGCGGTAATGCTTGGACTTGTAGTCCCTCACAGGTTGGTGTGGGGGGGGGGGGGGTTCAGGTCCTCAGCTCTGAGGGATTCATACAAGGACTTGTTTGCACTTTAGCTCCTGGAGGCCATGGTGGTACAGGTCCTCCACGGGCCCTGGGGGGCCACATTGTCCTCCCTGACCCTCCCCCCCACCTTTGTGATCATGGAAAACCTTAGTCTGTTTTCCCTAACCATCACTTTGCCACCACCAGTTATATGGGCCACTTGACTGGACTTGCCCCCCTGGCCTAGGGCTGTCAGCCCTCCCCTGCTAGGGGGTGACATTCTGGATCACAGCAAGCGTTTTGGAGTGACTCCGGGAGAGCCGGTAGAGCAGCATCCAGCAAACTCAGCACAAGGCCCACTAGCCAAGCACAGCACGGTATTTGTTTCCCTTCCTCCTCTGCTTGGCACACTCCCCAACTGCCCTGCACATTCCCGGGTTTTCCTTTTTTATATGACCCCCTCCTGCTCTCAGGTGTAAATGGGTATTGTAGTTGCTTTCCAGGGATGGTTGTTGTGGCTTGGATCCTCCTGTAAACTACATCTCCCAGGTTGCACCTGCATAAATCCTGGCACTAGCTAAACAAGGCATAGCTGACATTGCCATCTTGTGGAGGAAAATAATTCTGCAATCAGTAATGTTGCACTGTGTTTCACTTATGCCAGTGTCTGTTATGTCCATCATTTAAAGTGGTTCTCCACCCTAAAGGGGAAGTTCCGCTCATCTGATCCCTCCCCCACTCCGGTGCCACAATCGGCACCTTTCAGGGGGGAGAGGGGTGCAGTTACCTGGATAATCCAGGTATCTGCACCCACTTCCGGGACAGACCGCCGCAGATGCCCCGCCCCCCGTTGTGTTCTGGGAAACACACAGTTCCCAGGACACAGCGGGGACCAGCAGAGAAGCGCAGTGGGACTCGCTCATGCGCAGTAGGGAACCGGGCAGTGAAGCCGCAACGCTTCACTTCCAGATTCCCTGACAGAGGATGGCGGCGGGGGCAGCAGAGAGACGAGCGATTGCTCGTCATCTGCCGCCGACATCGCTAGACCCTGGGACAGGTAAGTGTCCATTTATTAATATTTGCAATATTTGTAGCTGCTGGCTTTTAATATTTTTTTTTAAGGTGCAGAACCGCTTTAAGGAAATGTAACCTGGGTACTAAAATGCCTTGTTTAATTACTGTGTAACTCAATAGAAACTTATAGTAATGAAAACAGCCTATGAGCTTAAAAAAACAATACTGATCTTTAATGACTGTGCCTTCATTACCCAATCTCATCTCTGTAGCCAAATAAAAGGCTATACACTCTGATTATTAAACATAGCTCAATGCATTTAATGTTTTGTGCCTAACCACAGACCATTATTAGAAATTCTATATTTTCTTTTACTTTTTTTTATTAAAGTTGATATCAGTAAAGAACTGATTTATCAGAGTTCATTTTGGAACTTTAACATAATTACAAATCCCTTTGCTAGATAAAGATTGTGAGATACTGTATAGACATTAATAAAGCTGTCAGGAAAACAGTCTTGGCCTTCACTGCGTTTACTCCCTATCTCAACAGAAGTGTTTTATTAGCATTGCTGTGCTTGGGGTCAAGGGAGACAACTCTGCCAATTCATAGCGGTGTGGACATTAATGGGTTTATAGAGGAAGCAGTAAAGCATTTGATGGGAAAGCTTGTAGCAGCAAAGAAGTGAAAGCCTTATACAGTCCACAACTTATCTATCATATCAACAACAAACTTGCAGCTTTCTATGTTTGTCAAGGGACAAAGGATCAACTGCCAAGATAAAGAAACAAAATGGGAGAAATCCATAAGGCCAAAGTGTGTACAGTATGGAGGGTGATCCCACAGTGTAGAATGAGGTCCTGGTTATTTATTTCTGTTTGGCAGCTTTTTGAACAGCTGACATTCCCTTGGTATATAGAGACATATACACATAGTGTACACTCCTAGAATATTTGAAAAATAAACATGGAAACACATAAAGGATGCAGAGACAATTCCTGTAGTGTAGCTAAACCAAAAACAAAAAACCCGAAATGTATTATCAAATACTTACTGTAATTTTCCTTTCCTGATGGACTCCATGGCAGCCTACATGTAGAGTTAACCCTGCCTCCTTCCCACTCCCATAAATTTGAGCTCACCAGGACTGCGTTCCATAATTAGCCAACTCTTGACCAATGGGTTGGACCTCCGCCTGCCATGGAGTCCATCAGGAAAGGAAAATTACAGTAAGTATTTGATAATAAATTTTCAGTTTTTCTGACAGACTCCATGGCAGCCTACGTGTGGGATATAACTAGTGAGTCCACACGGGTGGGTATGCTGATCAAAGAACATTTTATATAACCGTCAACCAACAGGATTCTTAAACCAAAGTTCACAGACGATAGAGAAGCAGGCTCTAGGCTCTATGCAGTAATGTGATATAAAAGTATTAATGGAGGCCCATGAGGCCGCTTTGCAGATGATGTCTGGAGCCACATCCTGGGGTTGCTCCCCACGAAGCCGCCATACCCCTGGTGGAATGTGCTGTCACCGCCTCTGGGGGAGACAAGCCCCTAGCCCTATGAGCCTGCTGAATGGACTGGATGATCCATGCCTCAATCGTTCTGGTCGAAGCTCGCTTCCCTTTGTTACTGCCAGAGTGCAAGATAAACAGGTAGTTGGGGCTTCTAAGGAAGGAAGTAACTTGCAGGTATTCCCTCAGTAATTCACCTACATCCAGAGGATGAGCTTTGTGGACCCCTGGGCCCTAAATGTAGGTAGGACAATTTCTCAGTTTTCATGGAACACTGAGGTGACTTTCAGGTTTGAGCTAAGTATAGGGATGAGGACCACCCGGTCTGGGAAGAAAGTCAGAAATGGTTCTTCATGACTAGGGATGGGTTTTATGTTTGGGTTGTACATCAGTTCGACTCGAACATTGGCTGTTTGCCAGTTCGCCGAACAGCGAACAACTTGGGGTGTTCGCGGCAAATTCAAAAGCCACGGAACACCCTTTAAAAGTCTATGGGAGAAATCAAAAGTGCTAATGTTAAAGGCTTATATGCTTGTTATTGTCATAAAAAGTGTTTGGGTCCTGCCCCAGAGGACATGTATCAATGCAAAAAAAAGTTTTAAAAACATACCTTTTTTGGGAGCAGTGAATTTAATAATGCTTAAAGTGCAACAATAAGAATGTAATATTCCTTTAAATTTTGTACCTGGGTGGTGTCTATAGTATGCCTGTAAAGGGGCACATGTTTCCCGTGTTTAGAACAGTCTGAAAGCAAAATTGCTAATTTCTAAAGGAAAAAAAAGTCATTTAGGCAGCACAGTGGTGTAGTGGTTAGCACTCTCACCTAGCAGTAGGAAGGGTTGCTGGTTCAAATCCCAACCACAACACTACCTGCCTGGAGTTTGCATGTTCTCCCTGTGCCTGCATGGGTTTCCTCCAGGTGCTCCGGTTTCCTCCCACACTCCAAAGACATGCAGGTAGGTTAATTGGCTGCTGTCCAAAATTGGCCCTAGTATATGAATGGGAACCTTGGATTGTGGGCTCCTTGAGGGTAGGGACTGATGTGAGTGAGCAATGTATAGGGATAGGGACAATTATAGAGACTCACTCTGGTTGAACCAGATGGACTGGTGTCTTTATTCAACCTAACTAACTATGATATTTAAAACTACACGTGGCTATAATGAATTGTTAGTCCGACAAAACACATACAACCTCGAACCAAAATTTAAAAAAAATGCGTGGGAGTCGATACCAGGCCCTTCAGGTCTGGTATGGATTTTAAGGGGAACCCCATGCCAAAATAGAAAAAAAAATGGTGTGTTTCCTCCCAAAAATCCATACCAGACCCTTATCCGAGGATGATTCCGCCTACCATTTCACAAAAAAAGTGTCAAAAAGGTTCAAAAACACAAGAGACGGTTTTTGGCAAGTCCTTTATTAATTTCTTCTTCTTTCCCCGCTTCTTCTTCTGGCCTTCCTTCGGTGTTCACCGGGTGGCCCTATCCTCCCTTATATAAGAAGAACCGAAGCATCACGCGGCGGAAGACTCCCACTGAGGCGGATAGTGTGGATGGAGCAGAGAATAAGCCAGAGGAAGATGCAGGATGAGAAGAGCGGAGGAAGAAGAAGATGGAGAAGAAGATGGAGAAGAAGAAGATGGAGGAAGAAGAAGAACACCGAAGGAAGAAAGAAGATTAAAGAAGAAGCGGAAAGAAGAAGAATTTAATAAAGGACTTGTCAAAAACCGTCTCTTGTATTTTTTAACCTTTTTGACATTTTTTTGTGAAATGGTAGGGGTACATTTGTACCCCATTACCAATTCACACGGGGGGCCGGGATATGGGGGGTCCTCTTGTTAAAAGGGGCTTCCAGATTCCGTTAAGAATCGGCACCACCGGACACAGAGACCTGGAGACACGCACTCGCCTATGGCTGGGCCCTAGGCTATCCTAACACCGTCAGAAGGTATGCCCGGCATCAACCTCGATCGCTTGGATGTCCATAAAGGTAATTGCATTGTTTGTAGGTCCAATGAGGAGGTCAAAAAAGTAACACAGCTCAAATTTATGGGAGTGGGGTCCTATAGCATTGGAGAGGAGGCGGGGTAAGCCCCACACATAGGCTGCCATGGAGTCTGTCAGGAAATGTAATATATTGAAGCTTATCAGTCTCTGGTTGTGGGAGCTGCGTAGGTTTTCACATTCAGGCTAGGAAAAATTTCAGTAAGTGCAGAATATGCGTGTTGATCCTGCCAAAAAATGCAATGTTCTTGTCACTTCCTGCAAGCCTAAAGAAGAATTATTACTATGTTATTACAATAAAATATAACAACAGTGCCAGAAATGTTGTACTATAGTATTGCAATAGTATTACACCCACACAATAGTATTTTTTCTATGCAATTCATGTTCTGTGTTTTTTGCAGCACACTTTCACTGTTCTTGTTTTCAGAACCTATTAGCTTGCGTTGCACATTGCATTGTTGTATAAATCCTGTTTTTCTCTGCTAATTAGTTAATTAGTACAAAAAAAAATGTTCCTCTGTGAGGCAGGACTGACAATGATTCATAACTCGCACCTCTCTTGGTCATTTGTTACCTCTTGGTTACTAATATGTGCACATCTGCACTGCAGTAAAATTGAAAAATTCTATCCCATTTATGGCCAGCTAAGTACTGCATGCACTTAGTTAATGTTTGTCTTAATTATAGCTTGAGCATGCTTATACACAATCAGTGACATTCTGTGTCATACCTGCTTTATAAATAGAATTGTTTTTCAGTTCAGGGTTTTTAAAATGGAATTAAAACTTGTATTGGAGGCTATCATTACTGACCACCCCCTCTAAAATGTTACTATAGCAGATTGGCCACGAGGGGCTTTAAAGTTCTGACTGGATGTCATGTAACATACTGCCAGTTATCAGAATTTATTTTCCTCAGCACTGTCAGTGTCTGAAGAAAAGGAAAGCTGATTACTGGCTTTCCAGTTACAGGGGTCATTTATATTAATAATCAGGGCAATCAGTGTCCTGATGGTCAGTGCAGCTCCATCAGTGCCCTTCAGTGCAGCGTCATGAATGCCCATCAGAGCAGCATATCAGTGCCCATCAGTGCAGCATATCAGTTCTGTCTATCAGTGTCTGTCAGTGCCACCTTATCAGTGAAGCCTCATCAGTGCCCATCAAGGCAGCTTATCAGTGCTGCCTCATCAGTACCCATCAGTGCCACCTCATCAGTGAAGCCTCATCAGTGCCCATTAGTGCAACCTCGCTAGTGCCCATAAGTGCAGTCTCATCAGTGCCCATCAATGCATCCTATAAGGGACCATCACTGCAACCTCATTAATGCCCATTAGTGCAGTCTCACCAGTGCCCATTAGTGCAGTCTCATCCATTCCCCTCAGTGCCCATCAATGTAGCCTATAAGGGACCATCACTGCAACCTCATCGGTGCCCATTAGTGCAGTCTCATCAGTGCCCATCAGTGAAGCCTCATCAGTGCCCGTTAGTGCAGCCTCACCAGTGCCCATCAGTGAAGTCTCGTCAATTCCCATCAGTGCAGCCTCATCAGTGCCCATCAATGCAGCCTATCAGGGACCATCAGTGCAGCCACATCAGTGCACATCAGTGAAGAAGAAAAATTACTTATTTGCAAAATTGTATAACAGAAAGGAAGAAAAAAATTTTTTTTTCCCTCCCACAATTTTCTGTATTTTTTTGTTTATTTATCAAATAAAAAAGCCAGTGATGATTAAAGCGGGAGTGCACCGGGACTCCGCGTTTTTTTTTTTTTTTAAAAGCCAGCAGCTACAAATACTGCAGCTGCTGACTTTTAAAATAGTGACACTTACCTGTCCAGCGCGCCCGCGATGTCGGCACCCGAAGCCGATCTCTAGGTCGCCTGTCGGGTCCTGCCGCCGCCATCTTGGGTATGGGAATCAGGAAATGGAGCCTTTCGGCTTCATTTCCCGGTTCCCTACTGTGCATGCGCGAATCGCGATGCGCAATAAGGAAGCTCCCCGCTGCCTCTGGGATCTGTGTGTTTCCCAGCAGGCAGCGGGGCACTTGCGGGAAGGGGCGGGCACTTGCGGAAAGGGGCGTACGTTACGCCCCTTTCCGCAGAGAGCTATCCCGGAAGTGGGTGCAGTTACCTGGATTATCCAGGTAACTGCACCCCCCTCCCCCCTGAAAGGTGCCGATTGTGGCACCGGAGGGGGGGAGGGTTCCGATGAGCGGAAGGTCCACTTTAGGGTGGACCTCCGCTTTAAATACCACCAAAAGAAAGCTCTGTCTCAAAAAATTATACAAAAAAACTCATATGGGTACAGTGTTGTATAACCGTGCAATTTTCATTTAAAGTGCTGACACCTAAAAATTGGCCTGGGCAGGAATGGGGTGCAAGTGCCCTGTATTGAAGTGGTTAATGAGCTTTGGATGAATACTGGGGAGCTCAGGGTGCAAGGGTGCATTCTGTGGAGTGCTGGTTATAATGTGATGCATGCAATGTAATGCAATTGTGAAGTGCTGACTGTACTGGAGTAAATGATCCTGTTTGCAAAGTATACCAGCGTGCATACTGCAGAGAGATGAGTGCAAACAAAATATTTTATTGTGTTCAAAAGACATTCCAATCACTACATACAATGTTTAAAGGGATATAACATACAAACACTGGTACACACAAAAAATAGATTTGAAGCTTCTGTAAATATGGGTGAAGAGTTTTCCTGACATACCACTGCCTAAGGTTATAGCAGTTTATACTTGAAGCTTGTGTACATCTGATTGATTGACACAACACAACAATTTTTATAGTCAAAAATATAGTGAAAATGAACTAACAACCTTCCAATGGGTAGGTAAACCATACAAAAAGATACAGTAACAGCGACCCTAGGTTCTACAGAGTTCTCTTTGGAAATCACTCAGTGAAAAGTAATCATAAATGAGTAATATAACACTGGTTAGGCCAAATGCTATGACTGCATACAATAAATGCACTCAACCATTGCAACGTTAAGCACATGAAGTATCAGACCTGCAGAAGTCCTAACAGGACTAATTGGGATTGGAGTATCTAGCCATGGTTGCCATATTTTATAGAATTTGTTAGCAGTGTTTCTATGTTGATATGTTAGTTTTTCTTTGGTAAGAATGACATTTACTTGTTCGATCCACTGTTTCATCATTGGGGTGTGCGGTGATAACCACAATCGAGCATCTTGTTTACGAGCAATGTACAATAGTCTAAATACTGCCACGTTTTTTGGGGGGTAACAATTTCCTCATCCACCACACCTAGCAAACAAATTACAGGATTTAACGGAACAGTGGTTTGATACACTGATGAGATTATATCAGTCACATCTTTCCAGTATCTGAAAAGTTTTGGACAATGACACAGCAAATAGATAAGATCTCCATTAGCTCAATTACATTTGGTGCATAATGACTATTCTTTGCTCCCCCACCTGTGAAGTACTACTGGGGTACGGTAAGTCCTATGCAAAATGAACAACGGTGACAGCCTGTATGAGGGAGAGACTGAAACTGATCCCATTCCTCACCCTCAATCTCACTTAGGTCTTGTTCCCACCTGTGTCTACATGGTAGTCTAGCTGCATCCTGTGTCTTTGTGGAGAGGGTATTATAAATTTGCAAAATAATACAAGAGAAGAGGCGCCACTGGGTGTAGATTTAAAACCAATTTTAATCACACAAAAATAGGCAACTCTCATTTTTGGAGGTTTAAAATGCGCAATGAATAAAAGTAATCCAAGGAGTGAGAATCTTCACTCTGCCAGCTGGGACGCTGAAACTATCATATCCAGGAAGCTGCTGAGCGAGGGGTGGAACGCAGGCGGAGGATGATGACGTCACTGGCATGCGACCGGTTTCGTGAGCATTCGGGCTGAGGCGGCAAGTCAGCCATACTCCTTCATCAAGCTCTCCAGCTTTTCTGTCTGCACATGTGCGGGCACTTTTCTACAGAGGGCACAGATCGATAGAACACTGGCTCTTCTTTGCTCTCTCTCCAGATCTTCTCCCTCTGTCCACTGTCTGCTGTCTACTGTCAACGCTCTCTTCCATTCTAATGCCGGGTGCGCAGTGTGGCACTACTTATACTGGCATGGGGCGGTGTCACTGGAGCCCCACCCCTTATGACACCCCTAATGACACGTTCACCAAAAAAAAATGTCAAAAAAGTAAAAATTACCTGAGACAGTTTGGGACAAGTCCTTTATTAAAAAAAAAAGTCCCGTGATGCAAATCCATCTTTGATCAAAGCGCCGATGACCCGAGAAAAAAAAACAGAAAAGCTCTGCCTCGATGGGAGGCTCCCACCGACTGCAGGCTTTTTGCACTGACAGTTGTTATATAGCTGAGGATGTGAGGATGGGTCCCCTCAGGGATGTAAGCAGGTGACCCCACCCCTTCTCTGACGTCTTGTGATGTCATGTAACGACAGAGGGGGATGGAGTCACCCGTTCACATCACCGCTATATAACAGCTGTCATTGGAAAAAGGCTGCAGTCGCGAGGACGCCTCCCAATCGAGGTGGAGTTTTTCCATTTTTTTTCTCGGGTCAACATGGGGACAAGGTGCTTTGGTGGGACCCCAAAACACCCTCCCCGTGTTGCGGGCATGTGGCCTGGTATGGTTAAGGAGGGAGGCGGTCTCTTGCCCCCATTTTCCTGCAGCCTGCCAGGCTGCATGCTCAGATAAGGGTCTGGTATGAATTTTTGGGGGGATTCCCACGCCATTTTTAAAAAAATATTGTAGTTCCCCTTAATATCCATATCTGATGCCATGATATTTTTATTTTGGCAGTTTCCCTTAATACCAGACCAATACATAACAGCCACGAGCAGTTTTACATGACATTTTTTCCTTTATAAGTGTCATTTTGCTGTTCTCATTCATAAAACTATGCACGGCCTCTATGTAAGCAGCCTTTCATAGTGTAGGACATGGACTCAGCTTCCTGAGCCATGATTGGTCAAAGGCACCCTGCCTTTATATCAGAGTGCACCACCTCCCCAGAAGTATCTTTGACTGCTGAGATAAATGTGATGCCCCTATTGGATTTAGCCATTATGGCAATCATATGACTGGACTACAGATTCCACCTGCATTTGATCTGTAGTGATCAGAAATCATCTATTGGAAGTCAGAAATTAGAGGAAGCATTTCCTCATTACAAAGACCAGTCAGTTCTGGAGAGGCCCCTATGTGAAGCCGAATGACAAGAGTACATTCTAGTTTGAATGGAGTCCCATCTCCACTAGAATTTTAGCAAATGGTGTCAGACCCCCAACAGAAGTTCTGCGGGGATGTGACACCATAAACGAATATGAGAAATAGGTAGGGTGAAATTGTTGGCTGAACAAACAAGCAGAGAACTGAACGTTCTGTTCAGTATGCATATGTGTTTCCTGTAAGCAGAGTATCGAGGATCATAGGCGTTTAGCCACCTTCATTACCGCCATCCTTTTCACCCTGTTTCCCAAACCCCACATATTCCAGCTAAGCACTACATGAGATTTAGTCATTTCAAAGCGATAATAAAGACTTGCCATGGGAAATAAATAGGTATCCAAATGCAATCTCCCATTATACAGTATAAGCTATAGCTTTACCATACCAAAGTCTCTGTGTCCTGAAAGAAACCTGTGTCTTTTCACTGGAGTTTAGCCCTCGCAGGGTCCATAATATGAACGGAAGGCGGCGGCGGCGACAGAAGACCGGGCCACCGCCTGTAAAAGAGCTATAAGAAGGCGCGGTGGCCCGGCAGAAGAACCGAAGAGGGGGACAAGACCCCTGAAGTCGGAAGAAGAGGCCGCGGCGAGGAAGAAAGCCAGGCTCCTCCGCTAGCAAAAAAGCTAGAAGAAGATAGCGGAGGAGTCCGGTGAGAAGACCCCCGAAGACGGAAGACCCCCGAGCTGTGCAATAAACTATTTTATCTTGTGTGTTGTGTTTTTTTTTGTACTTTATTTTACAGGTGAATGGGTAGGGGTACATTGTACCCCATACTCATTCACATAGGGTGGGGGGGCCGGTATCCAGGGGCCCCCTTATTAAAGGGGACTCCCGGATTCCGATAAGCCCCCCGCCCGCAGACCCCGACAACCAACGGCCAGGGTTGTCGGGAAGAGGCCCTTGTCCTCATCAACATGGGGACAAGGTGCTTTGGGGTGGGGGGGCCGCGCCTGGTACGGCTCAGGAGGGGGTGCGCTCGCTCGTCCCCCCCTTTCCTGGCCGGCCGGGTAGCGTGCTCGGACAAGGGTCATATGTGGACCTGGGGGGACCCCCCACGCCGATTTTTTTTGGCGTTGGGGTTCCCCTTTAAGTCCATACCAGGTGGCGGGGCCAGCGACGTCTCCTTCGCGGGCCCCGCCTACCTGGAGACCCGCTCGAAATGAGCGGACTTTTCTCCGGGCGGGAAAAGTCCGTTCATTTCAAAAGTATGGCGGACTGGCATACACACGGCCGGATTGTCTGCCGAAATGCGAGTCCAGCGGGAAGATTGGAGTGCAAAACTACTTTCTAAGTCCGCCGTACTTTCGGGTCAAAAAAGTATGCCGGAGGCTACACACGGGGGGATTGTCCAGCGGACTTCAGTTTGCCGGACTTTTCCACCCGCTTGTTTGATCGTGTGTACACGGCATAAGTGTCACAACAGGCAACACCTACAGGTAATGGTTAGCTCTTATCTCTTAGGTAATCCGCCTTGATGAGATATAAAATGGGTAAAAAAGAGGAGTAGACGCTAACAATCTTAGCCTAGGTGGTGAAGAAGAAACTGTGAAAATTCCCAGCCTTCAGACAGCCTTTCTTTGGTCCGCTGCTTCCTCTCTGATGTTGCGTTCCTCCCTGTCCAGCCATTGCGACACTTGTATTGTTTTTTCAAAGAAGCAGACTTCATCCCTTAGCACTACATGGAGACAGGCAGGGTACAGCATTACATATTGTAGGTTGAGAGCCCTCAGTCGTTTCTTGACCTCATTGAATTGCGCTCTCTGCCATTGAATTTCAGCAGAGAAGTCTGGAAACAGTGATATTTTGGAGTTACCCATCACTAAAGCACGCCCCAGGTTTCTGGCTTTGGACAGGATAATGTCACAGTCTTTGTAATTAAGCAATTTGAATAAAAAGGTGCGAGGGGGATTGCCCAGTGGTAATGATCTCAGGGGCACTCTGTGCACATTCAGTAGGGACCATGGGAGAAAAGTAGTCCTTTCAACATATTTGCAGAAGCCATTGCTTAATAAACTGCACTAGATTCTTCCCTACAGTTTTCTCTGGGATGCCTATAGCTCTAACATTATTTCTCTGCATTATATTTTCCATATCTTTAATACAGGCTGCCGGCTTGGCTATGGTTGCAGTGTTATAATGACATCTCACTGAATGGGAGCCCAGTCATCCTCTAGCATGCTGATTTGCCCTTCCAAAGCAGTTGTGTGATCCAGCAGTTTCTGCATGTCTTGTCTCATAGAGGAGAGCTCTATTTTTACTCCATTTATTTCAGATGCCAGGGGTGCTATGGATGTGTTGCAGGAGGTAACTGCACACTGGATATCTCTGAGATTGGGTTTGGGGCCTCAGTTTCAGATGGAGGGACCCGTCGCATGGCAGAGCTATTGCTCGCTGGGGTACTCCCATTGTCCCATGGTAGCAGGGTCCTCCAGCGGTACTGTGCCATCTGCTTTAACGTGGATGTCTTCTAATTCCTCCTGCAGCGGTGGTAGCAGGGGAGACTACTTAGAGCCATGCTTGGAGAAAAACATCTGTACGGCCTCCCTGTACTTGTCCTTTGCTGGACAAGGAGGCAGGCCACCAGATTGGTCCACAGCAGAGCAGGTAGTCGATCCACGTGATGTCAGCACACAGCACCGGTAGCAGGATCCAGTCACGGGTGAGGATTAATGCGTTTCTGAGGATAATAGATCAGATTGTTTGGCGGAGCAGAGAGCCCTTGATCCCGGCTACATCTGCTTCTAAGCCAACCCCCCCCCCCCCCCCCCAGCACTGTTTTGCATTACATGAAACAGTGTGCCTAGTGTAACTGGCTGCATAGAGTTCCGAGTGCATTTTCTGAGTGTATTTTGTATGCAGCACAAGCTCAACTGACTGATCTTAGTGCTGTTAGGAGATAGAGATGTTGATTTACTAAAACTGGGGAGTGCAAAAATCTGGTGCATAGAAGCCAATCTGCTTCTAGTTTTTTTTGTCAAAGCCTAATTGAACAAGCTGAAGTTAGAAGCTGTTTAGCTACCATGCACAGCAGCACCAGATTTTGCACACAGTTTTTGTAAATCAACTCCATATTCTTCTAACAAAATTTTAATAACACTTTTCAAGCCCCGAAAAAGGGAAAGCTTTTCCCCCGAAAATGTGTTGGCTGTATTTAATGCTCTTAACTATTAAGTATTAAAAAAGACCTTTCACTGAAATGAACTTTGTACCTGATGCTTCTCAGTACAAATCCAATAATTGACTATCTTCTCACAGAAAACACAAAATTTGATCCACACCATTAAGAAGTATATGTATATACCAGTGGGTCACAAAACTGATTACTGTAAGCCCTTGTACACACAGTCGGACATTCTGACAGAAAATTTCCGATCGGACCGCGTTGTCAGATAATCCGACTGTGTGTGGGCTCCATGGGACTGTTTCCGTCTGAATATCCGACGGACAAAGTTTTAGAGCTGGGCTATAAAACTTTCCGACAACATGATCCGATCAGACTTTGTCCAATTGTGTGTAGAGAATTCCGATCAGACAAAGTGCCACGCATGCTCAGATCAAATTCCTAGACCAAAGCTATTGGCTACTAGCCTGAACGTAGTCCTGTCGTAACGAAATAACGTCATCACGTTACGTACGATCAGATTTTCCGACAACTTTGTCCGACCATGTGTATGCAACACAAGTTTCGGACAAAATCCGTCGGACAAAATCCGATGGATTTTGTTGTCGGAATGTCTGACCATGTGTACAAGGGCTAAGGGTTAATTCTGCTTAGACCTGGGACAATCAGTGGAATTATTTAGGTGCTCCGGAAGCATGCAATGCACAAGACAAGAGAGAGTCATTGAATGAATGCTTGGCTTTAATAGTAAGACTTGCATCTTTATACAAATTATGAGCAAAGAATATTGCACAACTTACAGAGAAGGAGGGAGGGAGGACATCACATGACAAATAATCCTTATACAAACATCTAGCCTCTTAGACGTAGTCTTAAACTAGTATTTTAGCTGACGGTTGATATTACCTAAAAACATATTTTAACTACGTAATGCTGATGTTCTGACTTTGTCTGAAGACATCATTTCAGAACCAGTTTTAACCAGACCTTATCTATACTGTGATCATCCTGAAAAACAAGACCCTAAAATAAGAAATATTCCTCTGTCAGCTATATTCAAGTTTCAGTCATGTTAAATGTCTTTTCCTTCAATCCCCTCTTAAATCATCAAACATGATTTCACCATGGTTACTTAATGTTCACTGTGTGGGGTAATTTTGTTGCATTGTATAATTACAGATACATTGAATAAGCTTGATCAATATATAACAAGGAAAAAGACCAGGAACATTAAAATTAACATTCCTGCCTGTCGGAACCAAGAGAGCATGGAACCAAAACAATCTTCCTATATCTCTTGCTTCAGCTTGGAGGTTTGACACCTCTTTTGGTGTTTATCAATTATATCATAATAATCAGGAACTTCAATACTGGTGTTATGAATCCATGTGCAGCACTCATAGTCCAGTCAGAGCAGCACTGGATTTTATAGCTACTTCGTGCATATCTAGTTGTTTACAAATAGCCCTTTGTTCAATATGATGCCTACAGAATTCTTTTCCCTAATTTCATCTAATTTCATCTAATTCAACTCATTTTTGGAGTAGTTATTCAATCTTTTCATTATTTCTATTCCCCGTCCTGTCCACGAGGGAAACCATGTCCAGGCCTGGTCTTTACCAGAAAGCAACTCTCTTTTCTCTATGTGTTTAAGGGGGTACCGAGGATATGCGCTACCGTGTTTCCCCGATAGTAAGACACCCCCGATTGTAAGACGTATCGGGAGTTTCAGAGGGGTCGGCTAATATAAGCCGTACCCCGAAAGTAAGACATATGTCTTACTTTCGGGGAAACACGGGGGTATTGCCGCCTCCCTCTCATCTAGCTGCGCGCCGCCTCCTGCCCACGTCCACACTGTCCCCCTCTCCATACGTCGCCGCGTCTGCCATTTCCCTCTGATCTTAATGAGCGCCGCCTCCTGCCCACACCTGAGCCGTCCCCCTCTCCATACGTCACCGTGCCGTCTCCTGCACTTGTCACTGCCGCCTCCTGCTTAAAATACGGTAATGCACACAGTATTAATCATACATCAGTAAAACATACACACTGGCATACTGGGGTATCATCTGCTGTATGTAACCCAGTGGGTATCAGCAGGTGTCACACTGGATTAAATACAGCAGGTGGTACTGTATCACACATAAATCTGTTTTATCTTCCAGTATTCCACTGTTCGTTCTTACCATTTTTCATTGTTTTACATGTTATGCAATGTTGTAACAAGACATTCTTGGCACTTCCTTTTATAAAACTGTTTTGTGGTGAATACAATACTGTTCAGGTTGTTAATAAATGTTAATTTTATGGTTAAAACAAAAAATTCGAATTTTTTTCCAATATAAGACATACCCCGAAAGTAAGACATAGTGGGGCTTTTGGGGATAAAAAGAAAGTAAGACACTGTAGCTTTCAAAAGATGTTGGTGCTTTCCTTTTTCATCCTCTATGGTTCCCATAACCCATCCATGAGGCCAAATAACACCACCCACGGGTACCAATCAGTATCCATGGTTAGCATTCTTTGTCGCAACATACATATACACTATCCTCTAAGGAAAATGATTCTAGGCTTATAGTATCCTGAAAACTTTCAGAGCGGTGGCCATGGTCAACTGATTCAAAAGGAAACTCACAGGGTTGTTGATACCAGCTCCCCTATTCAAAACAGTTCTTAAATTTGTATTAAGTTCTGGATTATAATTATAGGGGCAGCTAAGAGAGGGAGTCTATTCCACATTTTCACAGGTCTTACTGTGAAGAAACCTTTCCGTATTTGGAAATTAAATCTCTTTTCCTCTAGACGTAAAGAGTGCTCCCTTGTCCTCTTTGTTGACTGTAAAGTGAATAACTCAACACCAAGTTCACTATATTAATCCCTTATATATTTGTACATGTTGATCATATCCCCCCTTAATTTCCTCTTATCAAGAGTGAATAAATTCAGTTCCTCTAATCTTTCCTTGTAGCTGAGCTCCTCTATGCCTCTTATCAGTTTGGTTGCCCTTTTCTGCACTTTCTCCAGTTCCCCAATATCCTTCTTGAGAACTGGTGCCCAAAACTGAACTGCATATTCCAGATGAGGTGATGATTTGAATAGGGGCAATCTTAATACAAGAAAGGACTTTGCTCACTTTGGAAACCACAGCTTGTCATTGCATGCTATTATTGAGTTTATGATCTACCAAAACCCCCAGATCCTTCTTCACTATGGATCCCCCCCAGTTGTACTCCCCCTAGCAGGGGCGGCGCTCCCACTAGGCGAACTAGGCAGCCGACTAGGGCGCACTGCCACCTAGGGGCGCAACCACAGCCGCTGGGTCCCCTCAGGAAGATCGGATTCCCCCTTGGTGGGTGGTGGCTGGTGCGGTGCGGAATATAACCAGAGGTGGCTCTATCTGGCAGCCGCAGAGTCGCTGGGCGGGGCGAATATGCAGGCAGATCCCCCCCCCCATTCCCCTGAGCCAAAGGCGACCATGCCGATGTTACAGCTCTCTGCCCGCCCCGCCTTCCTCTCTTGGTGATGTTCAGCCATTGGAGGAGCAGGGCGGGTGGCATTGTACACAGAGAGAGACAGCCAGGATGGATCCACCCAGGCCCGGACTGGCCATAGGACACTCACTGGGCCGAGGCCGCTGGGCCACTTGTCCTGGAGCTGGAGAATTCTAAGCAAAGCTGCTCCTGCAGCCTGCCCTGCTTAATCAGCCTCTCTGTGGCCGCCGGAGCCCGGGGGTGGAACCAAATGATCAGCTGAGGAGGTTCCCCGTGCAGGATCCTGGGACTGGTGATGACGACCGACGCCCGCTGCCTGACATGTGAAGTGCCCCAAGGTAAGAACTTGTCAGATGGTGGGGGAAGCGCTGTGGATGAGTGCCCCAAGTCAGACCTTATCACTGGTGTGTGTGACTCCCTCCACCTTGCTGCACCCACCTCCTGGCTCATCACTCCTCCTGACTCCATCCCTCCACCTGGCTGCACCCCCTCCTGTCCACCTGGCTCATCTGGCTGCACCCCCTCCTGTCCACCTGGCTCATCCCTCCACCTGGCTGCACCCACCTCCTGTCCACCTGGCTCATCCCTCCACCTGACTGCACCCCCTCCTGTCCACCTGGCTCATCCCTCCACCTGGTGGCACCCCCTTCCTGTCCACCTGGCCCATCCCTCTACCTGGCTGCACCCCCCTCCTGTCCACCTGGCTCATCCCTCCACCTGACTGCACCCCCTCCTGTCCACCTGGCTCATCCCTCCACCTGGCTGCATCCCCCCTTCTGTCCACCTGGCTCATCCCTCCACCTGGCTGCACCCCCTCCTGTCCCACCTGACTCCATCCCTCCACTTGGCTGCACCCCCTCCTGTCCACCTGGCTCATCCCTACACCTGGTTGCACCCCCTCCTTTCCACCTGGCTCATCCCTCCACCTGGCTGCACCCCCCTCCTGTCCACTTGACTTCATCCCTCCACCTGGCTGCACCCCCCTCCTGTCCACCTGGCTCATCCCTCCACCTGGCTGTACCCACCTCCTGTCCACCTGGCTCATCCCTCCACCAGGAGTTCTGGAGCTAAAACTATTGAATTAATTTTAGATTTTTTTTTTGGGGGGGGGGGTGCAAGTAGCTGGTTTCGCCTAGGGCACAAAATAGTCTAGCACCGGCCCTGCCCCCTAGTATGTATGATGCATGCATATTCTTAACCCCCGAGTGCATAACTTTACATTTATCAACATTAAACCTCATCTGCCACATAGTCACTGAAATAGACAGAGCATTGAGGTTGGCTTGTAAATTGGAGACATCCTGTAAGGATGTAAGTACCCAACATTTGCCATAGCCTGACCTCTGAGAAAAATAATACTTATACTGAAGTAAAAACATTTTATAAGTAGGGGGGTATGAGTCCTTTGGGCCCTCCATGTTGGATTCACTCCTTTGTCTAATTACTGTTCCATTAGAAGTGGGGCTTCATATAGTCTTTAGGGTGCCCAAGTCCTCAGGATGATAGATACAGTTGGTGATGATCCATGTGGGCAGAAACACCATCAGTGTCAGCATAAAGAGAAGGCACAAGGCTTTCTCAAGTTTGTTTTGAGAGAAGTGTGGTCATCTTTTTCTGAGTCTTATTATCACCAGTTTCACTTGCTCTTTGAGGATTTGCATCACCTATTTGGCCTCCTTTATATGGTCCTTTGTGGTACCTTCTTTATCCTTTCGTCATGGATCCAGGCTCCGGATTGTTCCTTGAGGACAGCGGTTCTGGTCACTGCGACTACGCAAGTGGGTGGGCCAAAAGGGTAATTTTTCTTCATGGTCTGGTTCAGTTAGCGAATTACGACCACATCTCTGGTTTGGAACTCATGTGTTGGTTCCTGTGAGGGTAATAGAAAAGAATACTTTACCATAGATGCCATTCAAAATCAAGTTTGTACAATATTCTTTGTGTATCAAACTCAGATCTCCCTGCTCTATTACCAAGGGTTTCTTAATTCAGTGCGTGGGAAAAGGTCAGCCCATCAGGATCTTAAAAGGGGACAAGTGATTGGTCTTGGAAGGGGTCATTCTTATTTCTGCTAAAACCACAGGCAGCACAGTTTTCCATTTGACAAATGTGCCACCCGTAGCTTCCCTTATTTTATCTTTATATCCTATGCCATGGTACTGCGAGATGAATAAAGGTGCACTTGCTTTTGTTATGCCTAGTTTCCCCGTCTTTGGCAATGAGTCTTGTCTCAGGACACATTGTCAAACCCTGTTTATGCCAATAGGCCAGATCTTCTGGTGAAGCCATAGCCTATAGGTCCGCAAAGCCTGTTCCCAGGGCAAAGTTGGGGGTGTAAGGGGGGGGGGGCATTTGGATAAAAGCTGGGCGTCAAAGCAGCCTGTTTAGCAGTGGCATTGGCCAGTGCATTTCCCTTTGAAATGTCATCAGTACTGTATGTGTGCTTTCGTAGGGTGACCTAATGTAAATGATGTGGCCATTTCTACAGCCATGGCACAAGAGGCTAAAGCCCTCAGACATGCCGGCATGCCTTGTACCAGAACTGGAACTACTCTAGAAAAAAAAGGCTACAGGTCTCAGCTTTCCTCCATGCTCTTGTGCAAGGACCCCAGACATGGTTTTACAGTTGTCCTTTGCAAACAAACATTTTACAATATTCAAGTAATCTCTGACCAGGAGCCATTACCATAGCAGTTTTAAGATACACAAATGCATTAACCATTTCATCACAAGATCAGGACTGTTAGGTAGAGCAGCTTGTCTCAACAATTTATCATAGTAGGAGCAATCAGATATGCATTGGCAGCAGTAACCAAGCATACCTAAGAAGGTTAAAGCCCCGTACACACGAGAGGACTTATGTCCGACAGACTTCCGAAGGAGTTCTGTCGGAGTTCTGCCGGAGTTCCGACAGAGTTCTGACGGACTTTTCGGCTGAGCGGACTTGGCCACACACAATCACACTAAACTCCGACGGATTCGAACGTGATGACGTACGACTGGATTCGAATAAGGAAGTTCATAGCCAGTAGCCAACAGCTGCCCTAGCGTCGGTTTTAGTCCGTCGGAATAGCATACACACGAGCGAATTTTTCGAAGGGACCGGGTCCGGCGGAGTTCCTTCGGAAAAATTTGAAGCATGTTCCATATTCTAAAGTCCTTCAGACTTTGGCGAGTCAAAAGTCCGTTGCAGCCCACACACGATCGAATAGTCTGATGGAATCAGTCCGTCGGACTTTGGATGTTGAAAAGTCCGCTCGTGTGTACGGGGCTTAACACTTCCTTTTTGGTATGTGGGCGGGGCAGACCCACGGAAGCCGCAGCTCACTTGTGACCAATTCTCCTTTCACCATGGTACAGAGTAAAATCAAGGCACTCAACAGTTTCCTGACACCATTGCAACTTTTCATTAGACACTTTGTGACCTGTCTGTGCTAAATGTTCTAACAGTAAAATAGAGTCTCTGACAAGCTTCCTGGGAGGGACTACACAGTAGGTCATTGAAGAGGGACGGAACCATGGCTAGGTGCCTAAGACTGTAAGGATACCTGGAGAGCTATTGAGTAGACTGCCATTGGGTCTATATAGCCATGGCAAGCGATTCCAGATTATCTGGCACCCTCTATAGGAATTAAACTACTAGTAGTTGTGTCTCTCCATCAACAGGGATGGAGAAAAAAAAACATTACATAAATCAATAACTGAAAAACACACTGTCGAGGCAGGTATGGAGGTAATGAGAGATGGCTCGTCAGGTACAATAGGAGCATTGGAATCACAAGGTTATTTATGGCTCAGAGATCCTGCACAAACCTTTATGAGCCATCACTCTTTTTCACTGGGTTTATGGGAGTGTTATAAGGTGATATGAGTGGTCTTAAAATTCCTTGTTTCAGGAATTGTTCAATAATAGGTCTGATGCCTTCCTCCTTTTTGGAAAGATGGTACTGTTTGTGGTAAACTGATACTCATTGTTTTAGTCTGGCTATGTAAGCGGTACATGAAATGTATCCTACATCAACATTGTTTTTAGCCCAGAGGGACTTCAGTTTGGAAGAACAGTGGTAATTCTATGGCTACTCCCTCTCTTCGAGTCAAGAATATTTCAATTTCTAAGACTTCTATTAAATCTCTTCCCAAAAGATTTACTGGGCATGAAGGTATTATCCTGAATGAATGATGTAAGAGTGCAGTTCCAGTGACAAAGTCACTCACTATCAAGGATTGTATCTGCTGAAGAGGTAGCTTCCCCTTGGCCTATTTGAGTGGTGGGGGTCCATGTTTCCTTCATGTACTTTATGTCCCACTCGGGGTCCCCTGACCATATCCATATGGAATGCTCATTTGCGCCTGTGTTTGGGAAGGGTGAGCTACTGCACATACTTTCAGTTTATCCGGCCAGATCGTATATGAAAGGATTTATCAAAAAATAATAAATTTTGCATACTCTGACCACATGTCTTTACATGCCTTTACATGTCTCTCCCTGGGATTAGGTGGGGGTATTCTTTACTTTCTCCCTTACCCATTCTTAATTTGGTTGCAAACAACTTAGGCCGCGTACACACGGGCGGACTGTCTGTCCAACTTAGTCCGCCGAAACACATTTCAGCGGACAGTCCGCTCGTGTGTGGGCTTCAGCTGACTTTTTCAGCGGACAGTCTGGCGGACTAAGTATTTCAGAATGTTGGAAATACTGTCCACTGGACTCGCATTTCAGCGGACAGTCCGCCCGTGTGTGCCAGTCCGCCGTACTTTTGAAATGAGCGGACTTTTCCCGCCCGGAGAAAAGTCCGCTAATTTCGAGCGGATATCCAGGTAGGCGGGGCCCGCGACGGAGACGTCGCTGGCCCCGCAGCCTGGTATGGACTTAAAGGGGAACCCCAACGCCGAAAAAAATCGGCGTGGGGGTCCCCCCCAAGTCCACAACAGACCCTTGTCCGAGCACGCTACCCGGCCGGCCAGGAAAGGGGGGCGAGCGAGCGCCCCCCCTCCTGAGCCGTACCAGGCCGTGTGCCCTCAACATGGGGGGGGTGCCTTGGGGAAGGGGGGCGCGCGGCCCCCCCACCCCAAAGCACCTTGTCCCCATGTTGATGAGGACAAGGGCCTCTTCCCGACAACCCTGGCCGTTGGTTGTCGGGGTCTGCGGGCGGGGGGGCTTATCGGATTCTGGGAGCCCCCTTTAATAAGGGGGCCCCCGGATACCGGCCCCCCACCCTATGTGAATGAGTATGGGGTACAATGTACCCCTACCCATTCACCTGTGGAAAAAAAGTACAAAAAAAAACACAACACAGGGTTAAAATATTTTATTGCACAGCTCCGGGGGTCTTCCGTCTTCGGGGGTCTTCTCGCCGGACTCCTCCGCTATCTTCTTGTAGCTCTTTTGCTAGCGGAGGAGTCCGGCTTTCTTCCGCGCCGCCGGCCTCTTCTCCCGACTTCGGGGGTCTTGTCCCCCTCTTCGGTTCTTCTGCCGGGCCACCGAGCCTTCTTATAGCTCTTTTACAGGCGGTGGCCCAGTCTTCTGTCGCCGCCGTCGCCGCCGTCGCCGCCTTCCGTTCTTCTTCTTCTTCTTCTTCTTCTCCAGGAGATGTTGCCTCGACGATCTCTCCGGCCGGAATGCCAGAGCCACGCTGCGTGGCCACTTATATAGTGACAATGGGGCGGTGTCACATGGCTTTATGTCACATGGGTTGGTCACATGGGTTGATGTCACATGGGGACTATGACATCGTAAGGGGGCGGGGTCACCATGTGACACCAACCCATGTGACATAAAGCCATGTGACACCGCCCCATTGTCACTATATAAGTGGCCACGCAGCGCGGCTCTGGCATTCCGGCCGGAGAGATCGTCGAGGCAACATCTCCTGGAGAAGAAGAAGAAGAAGAAGAAGAAGAACGGAAGGCGGCGACGGCGGCGACGGCGGCGACAGAAGACTGGGCCACCGCCTGTAAAAGAGCTATAAGAAGGCGCGGTGGCCCGGCAGAAGAACCGAAGAGGGGGACAAGACCCCCGAAGTCGGGAGAAGAGGCCGGCGGCGCGGAAGAAAGCCGGACTCCTCCGCTAGCAAAAGAGCTACAAGAAGATAGCGGAGGAGTCCGGCGAGAAGACCCCCGAAGACGGAAGACCCCCGGAGCTGTGCAATAAAATATTTTAACCCTGTGTTGTGTTTTTTTTGTACTTTTTTTCACAGGTGAATGGGTAGGGGTACATTGTACCCCATACTCATTCACATAGGGTGGGGGGCCGGTATCCGGGGGCCCCCTTATTAAAGGGGGCTCCCGGATTCCGATAAGCCCCCCGCCCGCAGCCCCCGACAACCAACGGCCAGGGTTGTCGGGAAGAGGCCCTTGTCCTCAACATGGGGACAAGGTGCTTTGGGGTGGGGGGGCCGCGTGGCCCCCCCTTCCCCAAGGCACCCCCCATGTTGAGGGCACGCGGCCTGGTACGGCTCAGGAGGGGGGGGCGCTCGCTCGCCCCCTTTCCTGGCTGGCCGGGTAGCGTGCTCGGACAAGGGTCTGTTGTGGACTTGGGGGGGACCCCCACGCCGATTTTTTTCGGCGTTGGGGTTCCCCTTTAAGTCCATTCCAGGCGGCGGGGTCAGCGATGTCTCCTTTGCGGGCCCCGCCTACCTGGAGACGTGCTCGAAATGAGCGGACTTTCCTCCGCATGTGTGGGCGAGTCCGTTCATTTCAAAAGTAGGGCGGATAGTATGGCAGACTTAGTCCGCCGTATTAGTCCGCTCAAAAAGTGCCGTGTGTGGGCAAGTCCGTTCATTCGAAAGTATGATGGACTGTCTGTCGGATTGTCTGACGGACTAAGTTGGCCAGACAGTCCGCCCCGTGTGTACGCGGCTTTATACAAACCAAGGGTCGTTGTCTTACCTTACAAGACCCTCTTGCAATGTACAACAAATATATTAGCTCTAATCAATATTCTATACAGTACAATATTCTTATACAGTATAATACAATATTCTTATGCAATATAATATTCTTATACAGTACAATATAGTATTCTGCAATAGAAAGAAGAAGCAAAAGGTTGGCAGAATTCCATTGATTGTCTGGCTCCTTCCTTAAAGTGGTTGTAAACCCTCCTAAACATGTTTAGCTTGGTAGATAATACTTTTCTCAGGCAGCTGATCGCTGCCTGAGAAAGTGAACTTACTTGTGTCGTTTTCAAAAAAAACGCCGTTTACATGTCCGTGACGTCAGCCGCGCTTGCGGCGTATATTGTATTGACGCCTTTCATCTTCCTGCCTCTCTGCCTTTTTTTAATACGAGGCATTCTCCTCATTGCGGCAGAGGAGAAGTCTCGCATTGTAAAGATATCCCTGCTCTTCCTGACACTCCTCCTTGTGACTGAAGACGTCACGCAGGGGAATGAATCATAGCAGAGGAGAGCAGAGCAGAGCAGAGCAGAGCGAGCGAGCGAGCGAGCGAGCGAGAGACAGCTAGACTGTTTACTATATTGGTCACATGCTTTGTTGCCTTAGTAACGGCAACCGAGATCGAGGCTTGGTTAGGATTTCTTATGACGCTACGACGCATGCGCAAGATTTCCGGAGTGAAATCTAACTAAGGGCGGAAATGACGTCCGGAAAGGACGTCAAAACCAGAATTTGCAATGGCGTGGGTGATACCCGGAAGGGAGATATTTTTTGAAACGATAAAAAAAGGTATTTACAGCGCTCGTTTTGAGAAATTACATAGATAGTATGAAGGCTCATGTACAGTATTAGATTAACAGTAGAAAATTTGAATTTTTTTGGTCGGGTTTACTTCCTCTTTAAGGCCCTCTATTTTAGCCACCCAAAGACTAACATTAATGTGCCTACCAAAAGCACATGTCCTCCCCAAAAGCACAGCAGTTTACAATTAACCTCTCTACAATTTTTCACTATTCGTCTACAAAAGACTTTCTGCCTTTTAATGTGCTTGCCTAAAGCATGGCAGTTTGCAATTTTGCACTATACAAGGATAAAATATTGTCAGAGCCAAGGCAAAGAGAACAGTGTCAACTGACACAGTCAACATACCTTTAGATGAACATTGTGTCCCACCTCTGCAACCACGCTGTGAGGGTTAATTCTGCTTAGACCTGGGACAATCAGTAAAATTCCTTCGGCGCTCCGGAAGCATTCAATGCACAAGACAAGAGAGCATTGAATGAATTAAAAGACCTTTTTTCTGACACTTTTTAAATAGCATTTTTTTTTCCCCTCTTTCTTCCTACCAAATTAGGGGAGGGGTTAATTGTTCACAGGTGTATAAAGGTAGTTATACAAACTCCCCCTTGAGCTTGCTCCCTGATTGTGGCTTGCATGTGGATTTTCTGAACACAAGTGGAGAGTTAATAACCAGGAGTTGAAAACAGGAGTTAAGACAGGAGTCTCTAACCTCTATCCTACCTCCATCCTCCCCTCCATTTTAAAGATCCCACTGCAAGGGGCAACCAGACAGCTTTCCAGAAATGTCAGGCTGACAGCAAGCCAGATTCACCGGAACCAGAGTGTTTAAAGGGGACAACCAGGTAAGCTTGCACCTCCACTCCCCCCCCCCCCCAGTGATTGTTCCAGGGACTCCGTCCGACCGCCTACGGGGGTCAGGAAGGAATTTTTGCCCCACTGGTGCATTTGGCTGCTACTGTCAGGGGGTTTTTCGCCTTCCTCTGGAACAACCATAGGTTAGCATACCCCTACCTCCGGCCTCCTTTCCATTTTTTACGCTATCCTAGGACGACTATTCCAGATCACAGCCAGACTTCTTTTCTAAGCGGAGACCTCCACCTTAAGTAAAGGCAGCTGGAACAGCCAGCAACCGAATACAACAACTCCTTCCGCATCCATATAGGCATCCCCTGATCAACTTGCGCGCTAATAGCCTCAAGCACGGCGGCAAGTCTGATACCTAGCCCCACCTCAGGATCAATACCCTGATCAGGATCATCATCTTAGGCCCATAGTACCATCAACAGCATCCACAAACCATGTGCTACTTCAAATACTCAGCTGAAGTTCTGCACAGACTAAGGAACATCAACACCACATTGCCATCTTCCATACAAAAAATACTTCAAAGAGAACAACTATTAAAAACCGGACGACAAGCAGCTCCCAACCACAGGAAGACATCTACTCGACCACTACAATTAGATTGCGCCTTGATTAACGCCAGGTCTGCAGTCAAACATAGACTGGAAGTACACGACTTCATCATCGAGAACAATGTAGACTGCCTCTTCATCACCGAAAGCTGGTTAACCTCTGACTGCAACACCATCCTCACCGAATTGGTGCCGGAAAACTACAGGATCCTAACCGAACACCGGATAGGGAAAAAAGGAGGAGGCCTAGCAGTGATCTTTAAAGGTCACCTGGATCTCACTAAACCATCATCTCAGAACCCAGTGTCTTTTATGGAAACCCTGACACTACATTTTCAACCAACACCCCATGACACCACTCATATTCTACTGTGCTACAGACCACCGGGACCAAAGTCCAATCTTCTTTCACCCCTCACGGAATCCTTTGCAATGCACACCCTAAAATTCAAAAATTTCCTGGCACTCGGAGATTTCAACCTTTGGGCAAACGAGCCTAAAGACCCCATTGCAACTGCCTGCATCAATCAACTAGAAGAACTGGGTCTACAGCAACTGATAAAGACTCCCACGCATGGGTCAGGACACACCCTGGACCTCATTTTCAAACAGAACATCGACGTCAACATACTCGACAACATACTTCTGCCACGGACGGATCACCACGCCATCAAATTCAAAATCACTACCAACATGACCAACGCAAAACGGAAACCTGTAACAACGCACTGGACCAGATCGCATAAAAAACTGTACTCCGAAGCCTTCAAAACCACTCTGTCCAAAAAAATATCTACAATAACCTTAAACCACTCTACGGAGGAAACACTCAACTCCCTGAACAAGGCATTACTGCAATCAGCAGACTCGGTAGCACCAAAACGCAGGGCTCTCATCAGGAAGAAAAATGCTGGATGGTTTAATAGCTCCCTCTCCGTACTAAAGCAAGAACGCAGAAGAGCGGAAAGGACATGGAGAAGAAATCCCACCGAGGAAAACCTATTTAACTACAAAGGTCTGACAGAGAATTATCGGAAAGCAATCTTCAAAGCCAAAAAGGACCACTTCTCATATACAATCTCAACAAACCAACCACAGGAACTGTTTAAACTGGTTAATCAATCAATGAATCCGGTGTGCCTAGAACCCCCAGAAAGCGAATCCCAGGATTACTGTGACAAACTGTCGGATTTTTTCATCGATAAAGTCAAAACCATCAGGGAAACAATTTGTCAGAAGAAAACATCCAACCTCAGCCAGCAAATACATAAAGAGGATGTCCGCACCAACATACCGCAACCGCCAAAATTTTCACTATCCCCAATTACCGTAGACACCGCAAAAAACATCATTAATAAACTGCGTGACAGTACCTCACCTATTGACATCATCCCCACAAAACTACTGAAAGAATGCTCCGACATCGTGGCTCCAACCATAACCCACCTCATAAACCGATCATTCCACGAAGGGATTGTTCCCAGCATCCTCAAACAAGGCATCGTCAAACCTCTACTCAAGAAACCAAACCTGGACCCTCAGGATCCAAACAACCGTAGGCCGATTACAAGCCTCAACACCATTTCTAAGATCATGGAGAAAGCTGTAGTACATCAGCTACAACTTCACCTGGATACTCACAAACTCCTGGACCCGCTGCAATCAGGCTTCCGCCCGGGTCATGGAACAGAAACAGCTCTCCTCAAGATTTGGGATGACGCCCTCGAAGCAGCAGATGACGGAGAGCCGTGTCTCCTCGTACTGCACGACCTAAGTGCAGGGTTTTTATACAGTAGATCACAATACTCTACTCGTCCGCCTCACAGAAGTAGCCGGAGTCCAAGACATAGATCTCCAATGGTTCGCGTCCTTCCTAGGAAATCGGTCACAGACAGTGAAACTAGGAAAATTCCTCTCCAAAACTCGGGCAGTCACCTGCGGAGTCCCTCAAGGCTCTCCGTTGTCACCCGTTCTCTTCAACATTTACATTCGCCCACTCCTTCAAATCATCAGATGCTCAGATCTCTGCTTCCACTCTTACGCTGACGACACGCAACTTTATTTCCGGATCAATGGAAAAAAAGATCACCAACAACAACTTGAAAACTGCCTCAAATCAATAGAGGACTGGATGACCACCAACTCCCTCCAGCTGAACCAATCAAAGACAGAGCTTCTTATCTTACACCCAAATCATAAGCCCGCAACCAAAACCTCCTGGTCTCCACCAACCGTCTTTGGGCAGACTATCTCCCCAAAGACCAAAGCGAAGAGTCTCGGGGTTATTTTAGACGCACAAATGTCAATGGATGCGCAAATAGGATCTGTAGTCAGTCGATCTCACCATCTGCTGCGAATGCTTCACAGACTCATCCCTTTTATCCCAAAGAATGACAAAGCAGTGGTAGTTGGAACAATCATTAATTCACGACTGGACTACGCAAACTCGCTTTACATAGGATTACCACAATAACAACTTGCGCGATTACAACTGATCCAAAACACGGCGGCAAGGCTGATAACAGGAAAAAAACCCTGGGAATCCATTTCTCCTTCACTGAGGAGCTTACATTGGCTAACCGTAAAAAATCGGATCACGTTCAAGACCCTTTGCCTCACCCACAAATGCGTGCATAGAGAAGCTCCGCAATACCTAATGGAGAAAATAAATCATTACACACCAAACCGCAGTCTTCGATCAGCCAACAAAAACCTCCTCCTCGTGCCCAAAGGCCGGTATAAATCCAAGGGTGATCGGAGATTCGCTGTCCAAGGGCCTCGGCTATGGAATGCTCTACCAATCAACATCCGCCTGGAAGAAAATCACCTGGCTTTTAGGAAAAAACTCAAGACCTTCCTCTTTTAGCAGATGATCAAAGCTCGCCACAGCGCCTAGAGGCGATTCAGTTCGCATTGTGCGCTATATAAGTATTTCATTCATTCATTCATTCAATGCTTGGCTTTAATGGTACGACTTGCATCTTTATACAAATTATGAGCAAAGAATATTTTACAACTTAGAGAGAAGGAGGGAGGGAGGACATAGTTCATCACATGGCACATAATCCTTAACCACTTCCCGACCAGCGCACGACGATGTACGTCGACAGAATGGCACGGGCAGGCATATTGGCGTACAGGTACGTCCAATATTCAATGCCGCCCTGCCATCGGGAGCGCGACGCCGGCGGCGCGCTCCCGCGCTGGTCGGGACCCCCGTGAGTCCGGTCGCGGGACCAGCGGCCTCGATCGCCGGGGGCATCCCCGCGATCGTCTCACGGAGCGGCCGAATGGAGGAAATGCTGTGTAAACAACATTTCTCCATTCTGCCTAGTAACTAGTGACGCTGATCTCTGCTCTATGTGATTGGAGCAGAGATCAGTGTTCACTAAATGAAAGCCCAACCCCCCCACAGTTAGTAACACACCCCTAGGAACACTTAACCCCTACACTGCCACCCACTGGTTAACCCTTTCACTGCCAGTGTCATTTACACAGGAATCACTGCATTTATATAGCAGTGATTACTGTATAAATGACAATGGTCCCAAAAATGTGTCAAAAATGTCCGATGGGTCCCCCACAATGTCGCAGTCACAATAAAAATCACTGATCGCCGCCATTACTAGTAAAAAAAAAAAAAAAAAATTATTAATAAAAATGCTATAAAACGATCCCTATTTTGTAAACGCTATAACTTTTGCGCAAACTAATCAATAATCGCTTATTGCGATTTTTTTTTACCAAAAATATGTAGAAGAATATGTATCGGCCTAAACTGAGGGAAAAAAATGTTTTTTTATATATTTTTGGGGGATATTTATTATAACAAAAAGTAAAAAATAATGTGTTTTTTTCAAAATTGTCGCTCTATTTTTGGTAATAACGCAAAAAATAAAAACCGCAGGGGTGATCAAATACCACCAAAAGAAAGCTCTATTTGTGGGAAAAAAAGGACGTCAATTTTGTTTGGGAGCCACGTCGCACGACTGCGCAATTGTCAGTTAAAGCGACGCAGTGCCGAATCGCAAAAAGGGGTCTGGTCTTTGACCAGCAAATTGGTCCGGTCTGCAAGTGGTTAAACTAGTATTTTAGCTGATGGTTGATATTACCTAAAAACATAATTTAACTAAGTAATGCTGATGTTCTGACCTTGTCTGAGGACATCATTTCAGAACCTATTTTTACCAGACATTATCTATACGGTGGTCATCATGAAAAACAAGACCCTAAAATAAGAAATATTCCTCTGTCAGCTATATTCCAGCTTCAGTCATGTTAACTCTTTGTCCTCCTTCAATCACCTAATAACAAGAGGAAATAAATCTCCAAACATGGTGGGTACTGTCAAAGTTATGTAATCTACTATGTCCCAGAAATAAAAGAACTCTATACCAAAAGTCAGATCTAATCAAGTATTAGATACACTATATCTATGCATGAGATGCACAGCTCTATAAAATGAATCCCCATCAAAGATACTCTTTCACATTGCCCTTTTAGGCACCAGAGTTAGACTAATGACACGTACACACGATCGGACTTTCCAGCAGACTAGGTCCGACGATTTTCCCGACTGACTTTCCGCGGAATTCCGACTGACTTTCCGCGGAATTCCGACTGACTTTCCGAACGAATGGACTTGGCCACACACGAACGGACTAAGTCTGATTGAAAGTCCATTCGTTTTGAACATGATGACATAAACGGAACTAAACAAGGAAGTTCAATAGCCAGTAGCCAACAGCTTCCTTTGCGTTGTATTTGGTCTGTCAGACCAGCACACAGACTAATGTTTTCCCAATTTTAGTCCGTCGGGTAGATTTGAAACATGTTCTATTTCTAGGTTCGTCTGATTTATTTTTAGAAAAACAATCAGACTAGCCCACACACGTTCGGATTGTCCAACAGACTAATCCCTTCGGACCTAGTCTGCTGGAAAGTCCGGTCGTGTGTAAGAACTCTCTGTAATCAGCTCTTTGTACATATGTGTTAAAGAGTGTGACTGTTACTCAGCTGTGCCAGCTTTTCCACTGGCAGAAAAGTTTTTTTTTAAGATATTCCTAAACACAAATCAGTCAAAAATCCTACATTGCAAGAGTAAAGAACCATAAAGAGATAATAAAAGATGTAAGATTTCTGTTTCCATTTACAGTATTTATTGGTCTTACCATTCAGTATAAAAGATCCAGTGCAACGTATAAGTCGCCCAACAGGATCTAAGAAATGGTCAGGATGTAAGATTTCAACTGAGCTTAAAGCTTCTTTCCAGGTTGCCCTCTTCTCCCCCAAACACCCACACAAACCTACCCTCTAATTAATCACTGCAATAAAAAAAATACAGTACATACCTAAATGCTCTTTTTATTCACATAAATTCAGGGTCAGGTGGCATTTCGGTCCTGAGCTATCTGTCATTTTCTGTGCACCGGAGGAGGGTCCTTCTTCAGGTTACACATCATTGTCTGCATGAAGTGCACACTTCCGATTGGCTGTCCTCTAGTAGGGCCCTCTTTGGATCCAAAAGATGACATAATGATGTCAGAATGATGGGATCAGGCCGTAAGGACACAACTGCAGTGCTGGATTGTCAGTCCTCTATACCTGGAAATGTGTTTATGAATTACAAGGACCACTGACTTTGATGAGCATAAAAGTGCTTCACAAAGTATTTTTTGAAAAATAAATGCTACATGTGTTGGGGAGTGGACTTTAATTTTCCTCAAATCACACTTGACACCATTCCACCATGTCTTAACAGTAAGGCCTATCTATTACTGAGTGAACTTATCCTTTGCGAAGGAGACTTGCAAATAACACAGTCTAGCCTTGGAAATTTGTTGGATACCTTTCCATCAGTGACACCCAGTTTTAATTATACATCTTTATTGTAGGTGCATATTGTATACCTCTTGCAGGTAGAATATTTTTTCAGCTGTTCAGACAAATGGCAGAATAGATATTACTTTTCTAATAACCAAATCCCTAGAGATTAGAAGATGGTTTAGAGATATTTCTTGGAAGGAAGACCACTGAAACACTATTAAGACTACTTAGCAAGAGAATAGCCCACATTAACCAGTCCGGGTTCACCTTTTTAGGTGCTGCGTGGGTAAAACAGTATAGGAAATTTCAGATTAGTAGCGAGCAACCAGTGTGAAATTATTAAATTAAACTGGATATCAAAAGAAACAGAAGATGATAGTAAGACCCCAGCAGAAGGCTCTGACTAAGAATAATAACTGAATTTATTGTAATACAATTGCCTTAACGCCATGATACAAAGGTTTTTTTTCTATCACGTCTTGAAAACAGAATACGTCTGTACTTGAAATCAATTATTTTTTTATGAAATCCAGCTGCAAAAATATAACTTAGCATCTGTTTCTGCCTACACTAAAAGACACATGCAGGGTTAAATCATAACTGTACTCACCCATGCTGAAGTAAGTGAGAAAGGAACATGGCTATTGGCCATCACAACCTCGACAGTTCAAGCTGTGCTGCTTAATCGGGTTCTGATAGAAGCAGTGTGAAGATGAAATGTGTGGCATTAGCAGTTTTCAGATGTTCACAGTCACATGCCATGACTACCCATTGCAGTGACTGCTCCAAGCTGGCACCAGCCTCTTGATATGACAAGTAAGATGTATTGTGCTTTTCTTCTGAAAATGTCAGTGATAACTTGTTGAAGACATGAAAAGTTGAAATGTTATTTTTATTACTTTAAAGGGCAACTGATATAATACATATATACAGATATATAGCCAAATAAAATAACAATAAATAAAAAATAAAAAAGATACAAAAATACAATATTCTATAAAGCACAGAAGTAAAACTTGCCAAAGATTAAAGAGACACAGGGGTTGATTTACTAAAACTGGAGAGTGCAAAATCTGGTGCAGCTCTGCATAGAAACCAATCAGCTTCCAATCAAGCTTAATTGAACAAGCTGCAGGTAGAATCTGCTTGGCTACCATGCACAGCTGCACCAGATTTTGCACTCTACAGTTTTAGTAAATCGACCCCACTGTCATTTTTTACATTTAGGGAAAGTAGCAATGTCTGTGTATGGGGTCCCACTGACCCAGTAATACTCACCTTGCCAGAGTTCCCCCAGCACCAAATTCTCCTGTGTCGGTTGGTGTTGGATGCTAGAGGATCCTAGAGTACATCTCTAGACCTCTACTCACCAGTTTTTAAATTAAAGAGGAGTTTGAGATAACTGTGGCCAAAAGTACTCTTCAGTGCAGTACCATATATTACCGACCACACTTTTTGTTGCCAATTTTTTTTTATGTTTCCTGTAAATCACTGACAAAGCTCTCATCCTATTCTCCTTTGCAGCTAGATTCCACTTAAAAGTGAAATGCTTGGAGGCTTTTTCACCTTTGGTTATGAGTGATGTAGACCAGTGGTTCTCAACCTCAGTCCTCAAGTACCCCCAACAGGCCATGTTTTGGCAACTTCCCTTAGATAAAATAGCTCTTATCAATACCATGTGATCGATATTGATTTAAAGCAGCTGTGCAAAATAAAGGAACACCTGAAAACATGGACTGTTGGAGGTACTTGAGGACTGAGGTTGAGAACCACTGATGTAGACCATGCTGATGGGACTACATTTATTGGCAGACCATCAATGAGTTCCATATGTAGGATGGAGTTGAGGGCTGCCAGTTGATTTGTCAGGCTGACTAGTGCCCAGAATGGGGAGGGTTGACGGTACATATCTATCCTGGGGGTATGTTACCAATTGCAGGGAGGAGGCAGGTTCTTCAGCACATCATCAATGCTGTGATCTACCCAAGACAGCTGTGTAGAAGTTTTCCTGTAGTGTCGTGTGATCCACAAGAGAAGGAGCTGTGACATAATAAGGGCAGATTTGGCGGCCATTTTTATTTGTAACCTGTTAGAGTGCAGTAACAATGATCTGGGGGTTACAGGTCAATGCCAATGAAAACCAAATATATCAACTTAGAGTTATAGGCTGGCCATATTAATTAAATTCTGCAAAGAAATGTACTTGGAGTTTTATTTAATTTCTACATGCCCAATATTAACATCACACTGAGTCTGGAAAATTAGTTTTTGTGTAACTCAGCACTGGATAATCAATTTGACAATTAATAGATTGTGCATCTGGCAGTGGGATCTGTCATCCGTCATACACATTGTGTTACTGAATCTGCTCATTTCAACTTTCTTCTGTCTCACAACCTTCTGCTTCGCATGATGTCTTACAATAACTGACATAGTAAAATTCACATTGAAGCATGAAAAAATACTTAGCTTTGTTTAAATTCATTTCAGTTTGAATCATTCTGGAACACCCATTTCATCTTGATATATACAATTCCATAAAGCTAGTTGTATATTCTTGATGTATGAATTCATTTGCACACTGTACCAAACTCATCTAAGATAACACTGGAGACTAATAAAGAACAAGTTATACATTTACTGCATAATCACTAGCTACTGTCTATTTGATTACCTATATGTTCACTGCTGCTGTTTGTATTCAGAGAAGAAAAAGAGGAAATAGAAAGAGAGAAGGATAAAATGAAAAATTATGTTTGCAATTTTGGTCAGGATTAATATCATGTTGTACCAGTCAATATACCATCTTCAGTCTTTAGAAGATATTTAATGAATTTACTGGGCCAGGGTGTGGAATCTTTGGTTTGGGCCCATGACCCAGATGGAAAAAAATGTGGTGTGCTACTTGCACCGTGTCGAAGAGGGGATGTGGTTTTCATTGTGATAAATAGTGGCCGTGGCTTAAAGGTGTGTGGATAAATAGAGTATAAGATGACTCACGTAGTCTAGAATGTAGTAGTGTGCTACTGTAAATTAGCTCTTTACCTGGACAACATGGGAATGACACATGAAAGTGGAGGCTTGTTCATAGTATGCATTCTTCCATGTTATAAATATGCAGGTCACTGAAAGGACTCAAAGAAAACAATGGTTTTCTATCAGTGCCTTTAAAACCTAACTCCATGATTATTGACCCTTTACATAGTTTGTTTGGGTCGAGCTGGCCCAATCAAACTATTTACTGCACTAACAGGTGCTCTTGAGGGACTTGCTATATTAACTGTACTTAGCCCCAGCTACATAGAGCAACCTTTTCCAACCAGGGTGCCTTGAGGTTTTTTCAGGGGTGCCTTGGCAAAATGCCTAAAAATTGATCAAAAAGAAGGCAGCAGGTGAATCAAGCCTGCCCTTTAGTTACACAAAGCCACGGGTTTTCATTATGCACCATTGTGACTAGACACTGGAATCCTAACAACCAATGATGTCATCAGTTGATAGGGAGGGAGGATATCTGTTGTCTCCACAGCATCCTTGTTTGACCCGCCGCTGCTCCTCTCCCTGAGCACTGGGGTAACACTAGCTGACTGATGTAGAGAAATTGAGGGAGAAGAGAAATGTTAGAATACTAATTAGTACTATTGTGAAAAAGTGTATTTGCTTTGGAAGAATAAATCAATTCTAAGGTTGGATGTCCTATGTGTGCGGATGTTGCTGCATTATGTAAAACTATTAGAATAGTTTTTTACATTTTAGAATGGGGTGTCCTAAGACTGTCAATAATTTTAAAGGGGCACCTTGACTGAAAAAAGGTTGAGAAACACTAACATAGTCGGTGAGTCGGTTGAGAAGCACTGACAGAGTATATAGCAATGTGTTTCCACAGTCAGATGGAGACTTTCCGTCCCACTGGAACAAAAGAGGGTTAAGCACTCACAGGAAGCTTTGTATTCTTTGAATGAATACAAAGCTTGCTCTGATGGCTGAGGTAGATTTAGTGACATCATCAGCCTGTTTCTGCACCAATTAGAGCAAGCTTTGTATTCATTTAAGTTAAGAAATATTGTGACTGCAGCATATTTCCTTCCTACTCCGCTGCCTTTTCAGCATAACGGGGGGCGGTTGGGGAGCAGTAAAACACATGGCAGAGCTACCAAATTTAGAACCTGAGCATGAGGGACACTTTATGGAGATGGCGACTGCAGCAAAAAGTGGTTAAATTATAATGGCTGAGACAATCTTCCTCAGTGTCAGGGGCATCGATTGGATTGTAAAAAAAAACCTTAGGAAGCTTTTAGGCACCCCAGTGAGAGTAGTAATGTGGTGTGTGCACCACACATCGATTAGCAGCAGGAGTGGCCAAACTGTTAACAGGGGGGGAGGCTTAAGGAACATGGTTAAACAAAACCTGGCCTTTCTCGTACCTATAAAATATACTTTGATTGCTGTGCCACAAGCTAGAGTCTCAGAGACACACATAAACCTCAGCACAATCATTTAAAAACGGTGCCATTAAATATGCTTTTGTTCACACTGAAAATAGACAGAGACCTAACACTTTTCTCCAAGCCTACCTTAAATAAGAACTTAAAATAGTCAGGGACTGCTTAGCAACCAACAACTTCTTTGGTGAGAATAATGTTATGTACAATATAGTGTATATATTGTCGGAGTCTGGATGGCAGAGTGCAAGGGTCAGTGCTGCAGTCAGTGTTGACACACTTGGAGCAGGGTTCAAGAATATGTAATGCAGAGAATGCAGCGTATAGGAGTGTGTTATGCACAGTGGGGGTACAAAAACAGTGCAGGAGGCAGGGCTGTAACACACAATTTAGGGATCAGCAAGAGAAAAATGTCCCCTACAATACTGTACTCCACTTTCAGCAAAAATCCCCCCCCCCCTCAAAAAATATCCATCACTTATCTTTGCCCCCAGCACAAATCCTCTCCTGTTCCCAGAAAAAATGCTACACCACCCCCCCCCCTAAATCTCCCCTCTCAGCACAAATTCTACCCTCCCAATCTTCCTTCTAGTACCATGCTCTTCTCCCCCCAAATCCTACCAACACAGGTCCCCCACCAACCCCCCTTCTAGTACAAGTTCTCTCCCCTCCTGAATTGCCCCCTAGGACATACACTTTGCCCCAATTGCCCCCCGTCCCTCCTCACAGCATCATTTTTAACCTGTTGCCCCCCCCACAACATCCTTTGTTACTGAGTGCAACCCCCCATGCTCAAAGTATCTTATGTTACCTGCCCCCCCCCCCACGGTATCCTTAGTTACTTGGAACAGATCCTTCCCCCACAGCACCTTTTGTTACCTGGCACCCTCCCAGGTCACTTGTGTACCCACGGACTTTCTCAAAACATACAGACCTCAGATGCGTGGCTCAATGCTAGGTGAAGTCCCTTGGCCTAGGCTCCTTCTTTTAGTGTTATGTATGATACATGTCAGAGTGGAAGAGGAGCCTAGAGGTAGGCTCCCTCTGCACTCTTTATGTATTATTGTGACAAGCAGCTGGACCCTCTCCCTACCACTGCCTGTCATAGCACCAGGGATCCAGGGTACTTCTCAGGAAATGCGGATCAGGTGCCTAGTGAGACAATGCCCCTGTGAAGTGCAATAGTGGAGCCCAGTGCCCAAAACTCATTCCACCTTTTGCTCCCATATTCCAGCCTGGATTTGTGGGCCACTGAGATCTGCTCGAAATCTTGGGACGGTCCCACTGTATCTAGGACAGTTGTGAAGTATGCTAAAAGGAATGTTCTCACTATGATTTTGTGATCACCATCATGGTGATGATCACACAATACAGGCTGTACTGTGTGATCATTGTAATGATAATTGTGATGACATAATCACAGGTCACAGGATACACAGGAGGCTGAAGACAAAGCAGCACTGATCCTGAGCACTGGGCGAGTTTAAATAGCTGATTTGACACCAACATCTGTCCCAGATGCACGCAAGCGATAGCGGGCACGAGAATACGCAAGGGATTGTGTGTGGGGGCAAATATATGCTCAAATGCATTAGCCAGTGCCCAATTCTTGCCAGCACAAAACAGAACATGTTTTAGCCTGTACACAGAAGTCTGTCCAGAGGAGGAATCTCATCTATTGGCAAGCCTTTCCCTACACCTAGTGTTGGAAAATGTGACACCGGTTGCCAGGGACATGGTGGCCACTAGGAATAAGCCGAACACCCCCCCCCCCCCCTCGGTTCGGTTCGCACCAGAACCTGCGACCAAAAATCCCACAAACTTTAGAACCCTGTTAAAGTCTATGGGACTCAAACGTTCAAAATCAAAAGTGATAATTTTAAAGGGTAATATGCAAGTTATTGTCCTAAAGAGGGTTTGGGGGCCCAGCTCCTGCCCCAGGGGACATGTATCAATGCAAAAAAAAGTTTTAAAAACTAAAAAAATTTCGGGGAGCATTGATTTTAATGATGCTTAAAGTGAAAAAAAAGTGAAATATTCCTTTAAATATTGTGCCTGGGGGTGTCTATAGTAAGCCTGTGAAGTAGCACGTGTTCCCCTTGTTTAGAACAGTCCCTGCACAAAATGACATTTCTAACGGAAAAAAGTAATTGCTTGAGGTTTTAATGTAATGTCTGGTCCTGGCAATATGGATGATAATCATTGAGAAAAGTGGCATGGGTACCCCCCCTGCCCATTACCAGCCCCTTTGGGTCTTGTACAGATATTAAGGGGAACCCCATACCCAAACAAAAAAAAGGAAAGGTGTGTGGCCCCCAGGGCCTATATACTCAGAACAGCAGTATACAGGCGCTGCAAACAAGACAGGGACTGTGTAGGTTTGTTGTTAAGTAGAATCTGTTTGTAATTTTGAACTGGTACATTTTTAAAGTGTAGCTCCAGTCCAAAAATCTATTTTTAAGCTTTTTGGAAAACATAGGTAAGGGTTATCACCCCTGTAACATTTTTTTTTTTCCGTCTGTGCACCTCTTCAGAAGATTTCACCTCACTTCCTGTCCCAATGGCCAATGTTGGTTGAAAATGTGGGGTTTTTAATAAAACAAGGATTGGGCTAAAGCATCAGTGGAGAGGAGACATGTTTTTCCCATATCAACTCAATTACAGGAGAGAATTTCCCTTCCTAGGTGTATATTTCATCTCACTTCCTGTTGTCTCCTTCCATTTGCAAGTAGGAGACGTTTGAAAGTTGGATGTTTCAAAGTAGGGGCCTGCCCTATATGCTCTGCAGAAATTTGAGCCTAAGGCCGCGTACACACGGGCGGACTGTATGGCCAACTTAGTCCGTCAGACAATCCGACAGACAGTCCGTCCTACTTTCGAATGAACGGACTTGACCACACACGATGAACAAACAGTCCATTGAAAGCTTGCGCGATGACGTGTATAGCACGTACGACGGGACTAGAAATCGGAAGTCCAATACACAGCAATGCAACCTTTCGCCGTGTAAATCCTTTCTGAGCATGCGCCATACTTAGTCCGTCCAACTAGCCTACTCACGAGCGGACTGTCCGCTGAAACCAAAGTTGGACGGACAATATTACGGAAATTCCGAAATACTTAGTCCGCCAGACTGCACGCTGAAAAAGTCCGCTGAAGCCCACACACGAGCGGACTGTCCGCTGAAATGTGTTTCGGCGGACTAAGTTGGACGGACAGTCCTCTCGTGTGTACGCGGCCTTAGGTGTTAGTGTTGCCACAACACTGTAAGCCCTCAAAGTGACTCTTGGTGGGCACTGGAACACCCTGCTGTGAACTATTATATAAATAATTGTAATTACATGCCTTTGTTGAACAGTGGTAGAAAAATTGGACCTTTGGTGGTGGTGGTGGTGGTGCTGGTGCTGGTGCCATAACATTGTAAGTCCTCACAGTTACTCTTGGTGGGCGCTGGAACGGGCCCTGCTGTGAAATATTATATCAAGAATTGTAATTACATGTACCTGTTGAACAGGGGCAGAAAAATTGGGCCTTAGGCACTAGTGCTGGTGCCACAACACTGCAACCCCTCACAGGTACTCTAGTTGGAGCGCAGGAATGAGCCCTGCTGCAAAGTATTGCATCAAAAATTGTAATAACACGCTGCTGTTAAACAGGGGATGAAAAATTAGGCCTTAGCCACTGGTGGTAGTGCCCAGAACCAAAAATGTTCTTCCAAGCTATCAGCAGGATCATTGAGGAGGAAGAGGATGGTCACTCAGCATAACAGGATAGTCACTCAGCATCAGCATAGGCAGTCTTGAAGGAATCTGACATTTAAAAAAAAAATATTCAGTTATCAGCTTCAGGTGCTTGGTAGCTGGTAGTGATCCAAGACTGATTCATTTTTCTGAAGGTCAGTCGATCAAACGAGTTGGTGGACAGGCGAACCCTGTGATCTGTTACAAAGCCTCCAGCAGCACTGAATGTGCGTTCTGAAAGAACGCTGGATGCAGGACAGGGCCGTAGCTCAATTGCATACTGTGCAAGCTCTGGCCAGTGGTCCATCCTCAAGACCTAGGAACCCAGAGGATTTTTGGTGGGAAAGGTGTCCAAGTCTGATCTTGCCCCTAGGTATTCCTGCACCATATAAATGAGACGCTGGCGATGGTTGCTGGAACCGATCATACCTTTGGGCTGCGGACTAAAAAATTGTGTGAACGCATCGGTCAGGCGGACACCTTCTCCACCGCTGCTTCTGTGACTGACTGAAGCCTCAGCAACACGTTGTCCAAGACCAGGAATTTATAACCTCCCAGTCTCTGGGAACGCATTGCACAGACATTTTCTGCAAAGCCTCCGGAAGATGTCTCATCCTCTACTCCCTCTGCGACAGCAAGATAAGGTCCGCAACCCAGTGCTGGGACAAGGCCATTTGGTGCCCAGGGCGAAGATGGCAAACTGCGCCCCCCCCTTTTTAAGAAAGAATCAATGTCGTTTCAAAACAAGAATATACTTAAAACATTCCAAATTCCATTAGGTTGCGATAGAAACAGAGTTCACTCACACATTTTTAATTATACAGTATGTATTTTTATTGGGGGCACTTTGAAATAATAATGCAAACATTTTCGCTCTTTTTTTGTTTATAGCGTAAAAAAAATAAAAACCGCAGAGGCGATCAAATGCCACCAAAAGGAAACTCTATTTGTGGGAAAAAAAGGACATGAATTGTATTTGGGTACAGCGTCACAAAACCACGCAAATTGCCAGTTAAAGTGGCGCAGTATCACAAAAAATGGCCTGATCATTAAAGGGGTAAAACCTTCTGGAGCTGAAGTGGTTAACACATACAAAGAAAAACCCTCTCTTACTAATAACTGGTGTGATATGGGAAACCCAGCGATTCCTGTGCGGGTTCTTGCATTGCACCTAAATTGCCAGCAGTTCACACTGACATCTGCAAACTGCTGCAGGTGTCAATGTAATTTAAGGACACCTCCAGATTGGTTCGCATATCGCAGTGTGTATTGTGAAATGGTACAGGAATCGGATGGCATGGGTGTGAACACCTATGTCATCCGATTCAAGTGCAGACCAAAAAAAAAGGGTCCTGCACCGTTTTGGTCCAAATGTAATGCAAATTCAGCCATACAAACTGTATGTCTGAATTTGCATCACAAAGACATTGTAAGTGATCTGCACAGCAATGCAAATCACATGTGATGTCTATCATCGCAATAGTGTGAACCCAGACTAAAACAGGCAGAGAAGAGGTGATATAATGTCTCCTAAACACCTGCAATAAGGCATATTACACCGCTCCAGTGTAAAAGCCCTCCGACTTTCACACTGGAGTAGGGATGAGCCGAACACCCCCCGGTTCGGTTCACATCAGAACTTTCGAACGGACCCCAAATTCGTACGAACTTTAGAACCCCATTGAAGTCTATGGGACTCGAACGTTCGAAATTAAAATGGATAATTTTAACGGCTAATATGCAAGATACTGTCCTAAAAAGGGTTTGGGGACCTGGCTCCTGCCCCAGGGGACATGGGTCAATGCCTAAAATGTTTTTAAAAATGGCCGTTTTGGCGGGAGCACTGATTTTAATGACGATTAAAGTGAAAAAAAAAAGTTAAATATTCCTTTAAATATGGTGCCTGGGGGGTGTCTGTAGTGTGCCTGTGAAGTGCCACGTGTTTCCCGTGTTTAGAACAGTCCCTGCACAAAATGACATTAAACGGAAATAACACCATTTAAAACTGCTTGCGGTTTTAATGTTATATCTGGTTCCTGCAATATGGTTGAAACTCATTGAGAAAAATTGCATGGGTAGCCCTCCCTGCCCATTACCAGCCTATTTGGGTCTTGTACGCATATTAAGGGAAACCCTGTACCCATATTAAAAAAAGGAAATGCGTGTGGCCCCCAGGCCCTATATACTCAGAACAGCAGTATACAGGCGGTGCAAACAAGACAGGGACTGTGTAGGTTTGTTGTGTTAAGTTGAATCTGTTTGTAATTTTAAACTGGTACATTTTTAAAGTGTAGCTCCAGTCAAAAAAACTATTTTTAAGCTTTTTGGAAAACATAGGGAAGGGTTATCACCCCTGTATAATTTGTTTTGTCGTCCATCTTTTTTCATCTCACTTGCTGTTGTCTCCTTCCTTTTGCAAGTAGGAGATGTTTGTAAGTTGGATGTTTGAAAGTAGGGGCCTGCCCTATATGCTCTGCAGAAATGGCAGAACAAGGTGTTGGTTTTGCCACAACATTGTAAGCCCTGAAAGTGACTCTTGGTGGGCGCTGGAGCACCCTGCTGTGAACGATTATATCAAGAATTGTAATTACATGCCATTGTTGAACAGTGGTAGAAAAATTTACCTTTGGTGGTTGTGGTGCTGGTGCCACAACACTATAAGTCCTCACCGTTACTCTGGGTGGGCACAGGAACGGGCCCCCCTGTGAAATATTATATCAAGAATTGTAATTACATGTCCCTGTTAAACAGGGGCAGAAAAATTTGGCCTTAGGCACTGGTGCTGGTGCCACCACACTGCAACCTCTTCCATATACTCTAGTTTTATTGCAGGAATTAGTCCTGCTGCAAAGCATTGCATCAAAAATTGTAATTAAACGCCCCTGTTAAACAGGGGCAGAAAAATTGGGCCTTAGGCACTGGTGCTGGTGCCACCACACTGCAACCTCTTCCATATACTCTAGTTTTATTGCAGGAATTAGTCCTGTTGCAAAGCATTGCATAAAAAATTGTACTTAAACGCCCCTGTTAAACAGGGGCAGAAAAATTGGGCCTTAGGCACTGGTGCTGGTGCCACCACACTGCAACCTCTGCCATATACTCTAGTTTTATTGCAGGAATTAGCCATGTTGCAAAGCATTGCATCAAAAATTGTACTTAAACGCCCCTGTTAAACAGGGGCAGAAAAATTGGGCCTTACGCATTACCCAGAACCAGAAATGTTCTTCCAACATATCAGCGGAGGAGGAAGAGGATAGACAATCAACATAACAGGACAGTCACTCAGCATCAACATAGGCAGTCTTGAAGGGATGTGATATTTCAAAAAAAAATATTCTGTTACATCAGCTTCAGGTGCTTGGTAGCTGTGGGTGATCCAAGACTGATTCATCTTGATGAAGGTCAGTCGATCAACTGATTCGGTGGACAGGCGCACCCTGTGATTGGTAACAAAGCCACCAGCAGCACTGAAGGTGCGTTCCGAAAGAACGCTGGATGCAGGACAGGCCAGTAGCTCAATTGCATACTGTGCAAGCTCTGGCCAGTGATCCATCCTCAAGACCCAGTATGCCAGAGGATTTTCGGTGGGAAAGGTGTCCAAGTCTGACCTTGCCCCTAGGTATTCCTGCACCATGTAAATCAGACGCTGGCGATGGGTGCTGGAACCGATCATACCTTGGGGCTGCGGACTAAAAAATTGTCTGAACGCATCAGTCAGACGGCCACCTTCTCCACCGCTCCTTCTGACCGATGCCTCAGCAACACGTTGTCCAGGACCAGGAGTTTGTAACCTCCCAGTCTCTGGGAACGCGTTGCACAGACCTTTCTGCAAGGCCTCCCGGAGATGTCTCATCCTCTGCTCCCTCTGCGATGGCAAGATAAGGTCGGCAACCTTACCCTTGTACCGTGGATCAAGGACAGTGGCCAGCCAGTAATGGTCCCTCTCCTTGATCCGAAGAATACGAGGATCCTTCCGCAGGCTTTGCAGGATCAGGGAGGCCATGCAGCGTAGGTTAGCTGAGGCATTCGGTCCGGAGTCCTCTGGGTCACTAAGGACAACATTATCCGCAGCTACCTCCTCCCAACCACGTACAAGTCCTCGTGTTTCTTGGGACTGTAAATCATCCCTACAAGACTGCTGCTGCTGATGCTGAGTGCCAGCCTCCACCTCCATGCTGACACAATCATCCTCCTCCTCCTCTTCCTCCTCCTCATCCTCTTCCTGTGTGATGGGTGGCACAGCAGGAACACTGTCTGGATAAAGGGGGCCTTGAGAGGCAAGGAAGTCCTCCTCTTCCTGCCTCTGTTCTTCCTCAAGTGCCCTGTCCATTATTCCACGCAGCGTATGCTCCAAGAGGTGGACAAGAGGTACAGTGTCACTGATGCATGCACTGTCACTGCTCACCATCCTTGTGGCCTCCTCAAACGGTGACAGGACAGTGCATGCATCCCTGATCATGCCCCACTGGGGTGGTGAGAAAAAACCAAGCTCCCCTGACCCTGTCCTGGTGCCATAGTCGCACAGGTACTCATTGATGGCCCTCTGCTGCGTGTGCAGCCGCTGCAGCATGGCCAATGTTGAGTTCCACCTGGTGGGCATGTCACATATAAGGCGGTTCTTGGGCAGGTTCAACTCCTTTTGGAGCTCAGCCAGCCGAGCACAGGCATTAAATGATCGGCGGAAATGCACACAGACATTCCTGGCCTGCTTCAGGACATCCTGTAAGCCGGGGTACCTGCCCAAGAACCGCTGCACCACCAGGTTAAGGACGTGAGCTACACAGGGCACACGGGTCAGTTGTCCCTGTCGGAGTTCTGGTTCTGAGGACAGAGCACTGGAAGAGGCCATGGAGGAAGAAGAAGAGGAGGGGGTGGAGGAGAGAGATGTGTCACAACCAATAGTAGCATTTTGGAGGCGTGGTGGCGGAACAACCTCCAACACTACTGCACCTTGTCCTGCATCCTTCCCAGCTGCCAGCAGAGTGACCCAATGGGCCGTGAAAGACAGGTAACGTCCCTGTCCATGCCTGCTGGACCATGAGTCAGCGGTAAAATGCACCTTACCGCTGACCGCCCTGTCCAGCGAGGCAAGGACATTGCCTTCCACATGCCGGTAGAGAGCCGGAATCGCCTTCCGTGAGAAAAAGTGGCGTTTGGGGACCTGCCACTGAGGAACCGCACATTGTACAAACTCACGGCAGGGGGCCGAGTCTACCAACTGAAAAGGCAGCAGTTGAAGTGCTAGCAATTTAGCCAAGCTAGCATTCAACCGCTGGGCATGTGGATGGCTGGGAGTGAACTTCTGTCCAGCAGCTGGGGCAGGGACATTTGCCTGCTATAATCGGACGTGGGTGTACCGCTAGCAGAGTTCCCGAAAGCACTTGGCTGTGACACACCTAATTCTACACCTTCATTCCTCTCAGAGCAGGTTTCAGAGAGCACTGAAGGTCTTGTGGGGTTGGAGATGCCAGCTGATGAGGAGCAAGGAGAGGTCCGCTTTGTTCTTTGGTGTGGGTCTTTGAGGTACGCTTGCCAACGAGCTGCATGGCAGGTCAACATATGTCTGGTCAAGCATGTGGTGCCCAAGCGGCTGATGTTTTGGCCACGCGAGATACGCTTGAGACATATGTTGCAAATAGCAGCGGTGCGATCTGATGCACGCGTCTCAAAAAGGGCCCACACCAAAGAACTTTTAGAATAACGCGCAGAGGCAGCGCCCCCTGCACAGGCGGAGCTCTGCGGTGTGATTTAGTCAGTGTGCTGCCCCTAAGCTGCCTCATTAGACATGTGCCTCCTCCTCCTCCTCTCTCCTTCCAGGCACCCACGTGGAGTCAGTGCCCTCATCATCCCCCCCCCTCTTCATCGCTGTAGCAAACCTGGCAGTATGCTGCAGCTTGTGGAACATGACTGCCAGATTGCTGTCCTTCTTGAGCATCCCCTCTCTATGCGCTCACGCTACTGCCTTCCTCTAGCTGAGTGTCATCATCAGAGCCCACAAAACACTGGGCATCCTCCTGGAGCATGTACCCAACACTGTGCTCAAAGAGTTCAGGAGACTCCTCAGGAGGACGTGGTGGGTCTAGGGAAGGAGTCACTGATGATGACATTGAGAGGAGGGAAGACGATGCGTTGGCAGCTGCTTTGCTAGTACCCTGAGACTGGGTGAGAGAGGATGAGGAGGATGAAGAGGGCTTGGTCATCCACTCTACCAAGTCGTTGGCATGTTGCGGTTCAACATGTCCAGCTGCCGAAAAGAAGGACAAGCGTGTCCCATGGCCCCGTGCTGATGACAATGCACCGCGTCCACGACCAGCACTGTTGTCTCTAGACACAGAGCCTGCTTGCCCTCTTTTATCGGCTTGAAAATCGTCCAAAAACAACGGTGTGTACTGTGTTGAAGGTACACAGAACACCCACTAACTGCTTCAGACGCCAACACACTACACTAGGCCGCCGCGCTGGCGGCCTTATATAGTGTGGGGCGTGTACTACACAGCATCCTGCCTGTGGCCAATCATGGCTCTCCTCGCTGCTGGCGCTGTGATTGGCCAAGCATGCGGGGTCACAGTGCATGCTTGGCCAATCATGAGCCAGCAATGCACTGCAATGACGCAGTGCATTGTGGGCCGTGAGCGCCACACGAATTTGGTGCAAACGGCCCATAACGTTCGGAATTCGCCAAACGGGCGAACAGCCGATGTTCGAGTCGAACGTATGTTCGACTCGAACACGAAGCTCATCCCTACACTGGAGTGAAAAGGGCCGGTAGCGCCTGAAAACAGCCCCAGTCTGAAAGGGGCCTTACTGCCAACCTCTTCCCGAGAATGCTAGTCAGTCTAGTATGTCAGGAAAGTCTCCCAAAATTCACATGCCCCAATCTGTATACCTCCACTGAATCAGAACAATGCAGTCAGCATAAAAACCAAGCAACTAGCATTTTCAGATAAAAAACAGAAATGCCAACCTCCCTGTTTCACGTTAGGTTTCCTTTTAACCTGGCTATTGTTACTTTAATTAGTAATAAAAGAGAAATATTTGTTGAGATGAAGAAGCTCTCCAGGTGTATTTCCTTATCTCAGTAATACATAACTGTCAGACCCCCTCCATGCAGTTCACCCCCCCCCCCCCCTTTCCACAATACATGCTATCAGTCTTTTTGAATCAATTTCGACTCTGCTGCAATACCATCACCCACCTAATATTCAGCTGTTGGACTCTTTTCTCCCTCCTTTCAGTAACAACAACAGAGGGCAGTGACTCATGCTGCTATCAACTTCTAGGAATGCTGCCATTCAGTTCTGGCAGCTTTGTCCCTCCATAGGACACGCATAGGCTGACTGTAGAGGTGAGCAGGAGCCTGACATGCAGGGAGGGGGCGGGGCCAGTGATTGCACACACATAAGTTTTGTGTTTTTCTCTTGTCATTAGCAAAAAGCTGAATCTCTCTGCTCTGTGGAAACAAACTGAAGGACGCTTTACCCTTAGGCCGCGTACACACGCGCGGACTGTTCGCCCAACCTTGTCCGCTGAACAGTGTTTGGGCGGACAGTCCGCTCGTGTGTGGGGCTTCAGCGGACAGTTTCAGCGGACAGTTGGCCGAACAAGGTCTTACGGAAATTCCGAAAAACTGTCCGCTGAAACCTTGTTTCAGCGGACTGTTCGCTCGTGTGTAGGCTTGTTCGGCCAACTAAGTCTCGCGCATGCTCAGAAAGGATTTCCACGTCGGAAGGTTGCATTGCAGTGTATAGGACGTCTTATTTTTCGTCCCGTCGTACGTGCCGTTCACGTCATCGCGCACGGTTTCAGCAAACTGTTCGTCCGTCGTGTGTGGCCATGTCCGTCCATGCTAAGTTTGAGCGGACTGTTCGCTCAAACTGTTGGACGGACAAAGTTGGGCCAACAGTCCGCGCGTGTGTACGCGGCCTTACTCCCCAGCGCTCTATACACAGAAGGAGATGTTCACCCCTCCCGGAAGTGGGGACAGGGAGTGTTGAGGCAAGCGGAAGGGTGCAGGTGCCTGCGGATTTGAAGATGAAGGCTTGAAGACACTGGATCCTCACGGAGGAAGAGGTGTAGACTGGTCTGAGGAAAACACTGCACGTCAGGAACAAGCAAAGTTGGCAACTGGCTGGCAACGAGGTACAGGAACGGAAGGCAGATACGTAGTCAAGGACGAGCAGGAGTCTGGCAACGTGCTGGCAGTGAGGTACAAAATCAGGAAGCAAGCTGAAGTAGGAAGTCCAAGCCAAGGTCAGTAATAATCCAGGAAGTAGTAAGCAGGGATTATCCAAAAAGAATAGTCGAGCAAGCCGAGTAATCAGGAACAAGGTCACAGGTACAAACAACGATCAGGTATGTCAGGGACAGGCTGAAGACGATCCAGCACTGGTATCAGGTCAGGATCCTGTTTATATATGGTGAGATGTGCCAGGATTGGTGGACGTGGTTTGTGCGTGCGTGAGTACGCACATACGTTCGGTATTTGGCCAATTACAGCTCGCTGTATAGACGGCGCTGTGATTGGCCAAGGATGCAGGTAATAGTGCATGCTTGGCCAATATTCAGCCAGCAATGCACTGTGATGCTGCAGTGAATTATGGGTCGTGACGCGCCACTCGAATTTGGTGTGAACGGCCCATAATGTTCGGAATTCGCTGACCGGGCAAACAGCCGATGTTCGAGTCGAACATGGGTTCGACTTGAACACGAAGCTCATCCCTAGTGGCCACAGTGGCCAAATGCATGCGCGCCCATGTTAGCCATTAATACTCGCATCAAATGGCCTATATAAGTGCAGCAGCTGCATTAGTACATTGCTTTCTGATCTGCAGATTTACCCCTGTTCCTATGATCTGTGCTTGATTCCTGTGTTTGACCCGACTTATCCTTATCACACTTGTACTCCACCTGCCTAACCTTGACTTGCCTTAAATTTTGTTTATCTCTGCTCTTCTGCCTGATATCCTGTTGCCAACCTCTGCCTGAATCGTGACCATTCTCTGCCTGCCATTTATACTTATACCTGATCATCCGTTGCTGACCTGGCTTGTCTGACCCTGCATCCAGTCATCCATCTTGCCTGTTTTTCATTGTGCCCGGCGATACTGGTCCTCTTCTTCTGCTGTGTGCTACCAGCCTTCCCGCATCTGCTACCAGCTTCTGCCAACCCAATCTGGGGTCTGCTGTTCCTGCTGTCATACGGTGCTTCAACTATCCAGCTCAACTCTGGTGACACACCTGCCACACACCTCTGTGTCCAACAGAAGATCTTACAGGCACTCTTACCTCATTGCGCTCTAGCGGCCACTGTCACTAAAGATCAGTGGTCTGTGAGCTGGTCTCCCTCTATATTTCAGTCTCTGCCACAAGGTAAGTGGCACCAGTAGAATGGGATCCCCCACCCTGCACAGACAGGTACACCGGATTTTCACAGTCTCCCAGATTCACGAAAACAGTCCAGCACTTCATGTTTTTATTTTTTTTATTTGAGCGATTAGAACTTGTATAGGGAGTAGGGGTATTATGGGATGCCCACTTGACTTTAAATAACTTCAGCGGCAACTTTGTCAATCTACAGTCTATATACACTCCTCACTTCCTCCAGCACACTTGCTTGCAGAAAAACTCAGCTGAGACACTGATGAATCTGTCCAGACACTTAGCCAGATCAAGGCAAAAACCCTTTACAGGCAGGGATCCCAGAAAACCCAAAAACCCAAGAAAAGTGATAGCTACATTTGATTTCTTTTCTTTCAGACTTTTCCCCCTTAATTTCCCCTGGTGGTTTACAAGTAAACAATTCCTTTGCAATAGACAGAAAACTCTCTTGTCATAGTGGATCTATAGGGCAGCAGTGTTGTCACCCTAGGACAGAACACCTTCCCCTTCTCTATCTTTTTGAAGCGGGGGGGGGGGGGGGGTTATGTAATTTTACAGAAATATCTGTAACTGATAACAGTGCAACAGAGGCTCACCAGATTTTTGACATCACCAGCAGATAGGCTGGAGGCAGGATGGTCAGTGACAAAAAAAGCTGCAGGTTCTCAATAGTGTCATTATGCTTCTGGCTTAGGCAAATGTTGGCCATCTATGTTGGCATATAGAAAACGTCAAGCAGTATTAAATCCAAAATCAAACATTTATTATATTAGAGCTTGCCATTCTTATGCACAGGACACACGGTCGGACATTCCGAACACAAAATCCATCAGATTTTTTCCGACTGATTATGGCCGAAACTTGTCTTGCATACACACAGTCGCACAAAGTTTTTGGAAAATCTGATCATTCAGAATGTGGTGACGTACAACATGTACGACAGGACTATGAAGAGGGCAGTAGCCAATAGCTTTCATCTCGTAATTTATTCTGAGCATGCAGGGCACTTTGTCCGTCGGAATTGTCTACACATGATCGGAATTTAAACTATCGGATTTTGTTGTCGGAAGTTTTAGATCCTGCTCTCAAACTTTGTGTGTCGGAAATTCCGACATAAAAAGTCAGATGGAGCCCACACACAATCTGATTTTCTGACAACAAGATCTAATCGCACATTTTCCATCAGAAAGTCCGACTGTGTGTACAGGGCATTAGATGCGATAGCTGCATTTGTTCTTTTTTTTAGTCTCTCTTCTATTTTCATTTGGTGATCCAGACAGTAAGTCTGTTGTTTTTCAACAGAAAAGCTTTCATGCAGTTACAGCTATGAGACAGACCATTTAACACTGACAAGGGTTCTTACAACGATCCAATTTTGTGTATTTATTTATTTACATGGGGTGTGTTATTGGCCAAATCACCAGGTAAAAACAGAGGGAAAAAGCCAGGAAAAAAAAAGAAAACAAATGCAGCCACCACATCTAAGGATTGGTAAGCTGCAATATATTACATTTTTGGTTTTGGACTAAGTGACACTAAAGTAAATATATATTTTTTTTAAATAACAAACATGTCATACTTACCTCCACTGTGCAGCTCGTTTTGCACAGAATAGCCCTGATCCTCATCTTCTGGGGTCCCTTGGCGGCTCTCGGCTCCTCCCCGCATTAGATAACACCCTGGGAGAAGCGCTCTCCCGGGGGAGTTACCCTGCGGGCACACTCCCGAGTCCAGCATTTGGTGTCCATGGACACCATATGTAGGACTGAGCCCGTACCCCCGGCAGCCGCGTCATTGGATTTGAGTGACAGCAGTGGGAGCCAATGGCTGCGCTGCTATCAATTTATCCAATCAACAACCGAGAACGCCCTAGCCGAGAGATGGCGTGTCCCCATGGGACAAGTTCGAGAGTTCAGCTAAGTAAAACGGGGGCGGGGGGCTGGAGGCCGGTCACTGCCAGGTGTTTTTTCACCTTGAGGTGAAAAAACACTTACCTTTACAACCCCTTTAATCCTTCTTTTACTGTACTATGGAATATACATACATACCGGTATGGGGGCAAATTGAATCTATCCCTGTCTGTAAAGTAAAGTTAGCCAAGGGAATTTGCAGTATATGTGAGGACACATTTAATCTAAAGGCTTTAGCTGGCAATAAAATGAGTAATCTAGATTTGCCATTAAGTTACATTGTTACTCAGTTCTAATAAATCCTAAATCCCAACTGGCAAATATTGCTCTCACCTGCTATTTTATTATTAGCAGCCGTCTCATCCCTCTTCATTTATCTGTGTTTGTGAAGGCATGCACATCCCTAGACACATGGTAAAGAATGTAATCAAGCAAGATTAGTCACTGTATTTGCAGGAAATGTTTCCACCATATTAACTGCCATCATCATCTGATACGTGACGATCAATTTTAACTTACATTGAAGCATTTTTGATACACTTTTCTCTCTGCACTGTGAAGGACCCAATTCAACGGAAATAGGAAAATTAAGGTTGATAAATGAGAAAACAACAATCAGAACTTTTTTTTTTTCCAACACAACACATTAGTGGGAATATGACTGATTAATTAACATTTGGAGTACACTAGAGAACACAGAAAATTGACTTGTCAAAGCACACTGGTGCAAAGTTTTTCTCCTGGAAAAAACAACTCTTCGAGGCATTATGCAAAGCTCTCTCTCTCTCCTGCTCTATAGCATGTCCCAGCATTACATTTCTCTTTTGTTGTGTTAATGTAGTGTTGTCAGAAACCATGAAAACAGACTGAGACAGAAGTACAATCAAATCACACTTGTTTATTAATAAAAATAAAAAGGTAAATAGAAAAAGTTATGAATATAAAATGGTCCTGCGCAAACCAAATACTAATAAAAGTGCTACATGCTTAAAAAATTATTAATAAGTAAAAAACAGGCACAAATAACACTCCATAAATAAATCCCAAAATATTCGTTCAATGGCGTCAGATGTGTTCAAGCGATATTTCAAAGAAACAGCAGGTAAAGGTGCATCAAAAAAAAAACGGGAAACCATAGGCTCCCAGAACTCTCACCTCAGATCTTTAAAAGTAGGCACATCAAGCAAACCAATCAGCTTCCGCTTTATCTTTAAACACCAGGGGGTCTTCAGTAATAGCTGACTGGAACATCATAAATATCCATGCTAGGCCATTCATCCCTGTGTTAGCTGATAGTAACTGCCGTGGCGATTTCCACTGATAAGTGCCGCTCAGAAGAAAAACATAGGGAGAGGAAAGGGGCTCTGATAGTGTAGTATTTATTCAAATAATCAATTTTAATCAATTACAGGTAAAAATCGGACTCTCACATTTAGGAAATGAAACAGTGAATAAAGAAAAATGGTGTCCTGGCGTCTTCCGCCAGTCTTACTTCACTTCCGGTATCGCGTCACGACCACTCCCTAATCACGTGACTTCTTCAGGGGATCGTGATTGGTCATAAACACCTTTCTTAAATACATCAAAAAGGGAAGTGCCCGCACGGCCATCTTGGTTAGGGTTATTAAGGCAATTAAATAGAAACCGGAAGTATAGGTTCCCGCCATCTTGAATGTGGTAATGTTGAACTATACATAGTATTGATGTATGGGCAACCATGGTTTCATAATATATCGAATAGATTGAATGTTTTTTTTTTCCCTTTTATTGGTTGAACTAGATGGACTTGAGTCTTTTTTCAACCAGACTAACTATATAACAAATCGCAACAATGTAAACCAGGGCTAAAAAAGAATTTCAACTTATACTACAGTATATTATTTTTAAACAGTAGACACATGACAAGCATTCTCCTCATTTCTTGTTCTGCTGTCATAGGTCATTAAAAAATTGAAAATTAGGTTAAATTTCCCCAGTGGGTGTCACCGGGAGTAATAAAAATCTAAATTCCAAACACAACACCACCTACCTGGAGTTTGCATGTTCTCCCTGTGCCTGTGTGGGTTTCTTCCAGGACCTCCGGTTTCCTCCCACACTCCAAAGACATGCATGTAGGCTAATTGGCTTCTGTCCAAAATTGACCCTAGTATAAGAATGGGGACCTTGGATTGTGGGCTCCTTGAGTGTGCAATGTACAGGGATAGGGACAATTGTAGACACACACTCAGGTTGAACTGGATGGACTGGTGTCTTTATTCAACCTTACTAACTATGTAACTATACAATAAAACCTTGGTTTGAGAGTGTTTTGCAAGAAAAGCAAGATTTTTTAATACATTTTGACTTGGTATACAAGTGATGTCTTGATATACAAGTGACATGTCACAACTGAGTATAAAAGAGAAGAGAGGCGCCTCAAAGTGTAGCAATATGGTTACATTTAACCTCCCTAGCAGTAATTCCGAATGTGGCTCGGGGATTAATTTTCAGTACCATTAGTGGTAACCCCCGAGCCACACTCGGGATTGCATCGCAGTATCCAGGTACAGTTACTTACCTTGTCCCTAGGATCCTGCAATGTCCTCCCGCTGTATCCTCCGCCCGATGTATCACTGTTCCTGGCTCCATTCCCTGCGAGTGTTGTAAAACATTTGATACAATACTGTATCAAATAATGTCACCTCAGTTTTATCCATAGTGCTTTGTCCAGTGCCCTGCATGTACTTTTATATTATATATACTGTTCTTTCTGCCTGGAAACTTGAGAACGTCCATGGCATCCAAAAAGTGTCCCTCTATGTCAAAAGCGGTTTTAGATCAGCTAGAAAACAGCGACTGTGAATTAGAATCACTTGCAGAATTAAGTGATAGTGAATCGTGGGGAAACTTGTCGCAGAATTGTCGCTGTCTTTTTTTTTTTTTTTCCACAAAGTTTTATTGATGTAATATAAACATACATAGAACATTTTCCAATGAAGGTATTATAACAAAGTTCTCATAGCATTGTAGAAGATTACATGTAGGAGCGTACAGAATAATACAGTGAACTAGGCAATATTACAGATCGTGGAACCAATTCTTAAGAATACATTAAAGTACATTAGGACTGCTTTTCTAATCGGTGTTGGTTTACTAATAGGATGTGTTAGTCCGGTAAAAGGAGTTATCGGAATTTACCTAGAGAAGCAATGGATAAGGAGTCAATGTAGGGAGGTTCACAGGTATGAAAAAAGGGAGTGGGAGGGGATGACCCTGCTGAGGTGGAAGGAATATACTGACAGAGAGATATATGGTTTTGTATGGAATACAATTAGTCAGGATGAGGAGAATACGCGTCAGTAAGTTTGAAGCGTTGCCAATCGTGCCAGATTGCCGCAAATTTAGCTACAGTTTCATTGGAGATACTGATCAGTTCCTCAAAGGTTTCAATATTGTTCAGTCTGCGGAACCATTCCGCCAAAGTCGGGACGGACGATGAGCGCCAGTGACACGGTATGCATTGTTTAGCTGCATTGATCATAATCATGTTAAGGGATTTAAGGTAGCGTCTTTTGGGGATCTTGGTATGGTGGAGAAGATAAGTGGCAGGGGAATAGTCATTGTGACAAGCAGTTACTGCAGCAATGGTGTCGTGAACCGACCTCCAAAAAATTTGGAGGGAAGGACACGACCACCATATGTGGAGCATGGTTCCCTCCTCCATGCCACAGCGCCAGCAAATGTCTGGGATAGTATTAGAAAATTTGTGTAGCAATGATGGGGTTCTGTACCATTTGGAGAGAATTTTGTATCCGCACTCTTGGATGGCTACATTAAGGGAGCCTTTGTGTATGTAAGTACAGATAGTTTCCCATTCCGATTCAGAGAATTTGATACCCAAGTCCCTCTCCCAAGAGGAGAAAGTCTTACTGGAGAACGCTGAATCGTCCTTGAAGAGAAATAAATAGAGTATAGAGATAAGGTGTCTTTGAGGTAAATGTTGCAAGCATAAGTCCTCTAAAGGATTCAGATTTCTCGAGTAGTGATGGGAAATGTTTTGTCCGACCAGGAAATGATGGAGTTGCCTATATGTCCAATGAGAGATGTGGTTTGGCGTTGTCATAGTATTTAGGTCTGCAAGGGATCTGAAACTACCCCTATGGGTAAAAAATTGTTTGGCATATATATCTTTGTGAGGCCAGATATCAAATAGGAATTTGTCACTAAGACCAGGGGGGAAGTCTGGGTTGCCTCGTAATGGTGTGAGAGGACTGCGCCATGGGTGCGGGTATATCGTCTTTAACGTATGATGAAGAATATGTAATGTGGGTCCTATTAGGGGATGTTGTCTGACGTGAATAAGCACATGGCGTGGATGTAGCCAAGGCATAGATCTTAGGGATAGGGAAGTAAAAGAGTGCTCTAGCGTGACCCAGTCTTTCACTTTTTGGTGGATATTCCAGTCCACAATTCTAGCTAGATGTGTTGCCCAGTAATATCGCCGTAAGTCGGGAAGTGCAATTCCGCCTTTAGATTTTGGTAGGGTAAGCCGTGTGTATTGAATTCTCGGCCGTTTGTGCTGCCAGATGAAAGACGAACAAGCTTGTCTGAAGGATTGGAAAAAGGAAGCCGGAATGTGTATCGGGATGGTTTGCAATAAGTAGAGAAAACGAGGTAGAATCGTCATTTTAAGAAGAGCTGCCCTGCCAAACCAAGCTATGTTAAGAGATCCCCATTTCTTAAAATCTGCTTTGGTTTCCTGCAATGCCGGGATAAAGTTTTCCTTAAAGAGGTTCGAGAGGATTACTGGTATTTTAATCCCTAAATAGGTGATTGAATACTTGGCCCAATTGAAGGGGAAGTTGGTTTGACATTGCGATACCGTCTCTGCAGGGAGGGTGATGTTCAGAGCATTAGACTTTGAATAATTTATTTTAAGGTTTGACAATGTCTGGAATAGCTCTAAGTCACTAAGAAGGTTAGGAATAGAGATATGTGGGTTGGTTAGGAAGAGGAGGAGGTCGTCAGCGAATGCTGCTACTTTATATGTGTGGCTGTTAATAGTTATGCCATTAATGTCCGGATTAAGTCTGATTTTATTAAGAAGGGGTTCTAGAGTAAGGACAAAAAGTAAGGGTGAGAGTGGGCACCCCTGTCTGGTACCATTGTGGAGCCGGAAGGCGTTTGATAGATGGCCATTGACCCGGACCCTGGCCGTCGGCTGAGAATACAGTGCTCTTATATAAGATAGAAAGATATCTGGTAGTCCAACAGCCAAGAGGACCGAGTCAATGTAATCCCAGGCCACCCTGTCAAACGCCTTCTCGGCATCCAATGACAAGAAAAATCCCTGTTTACTGGTGGAGGTTAACCAATGATGAATATTCAATGCTTTAGTAGTGTTGTCTCTACCTTCTCTTCCTGGAATAAATCCAACCTGATCTAGGGATATCAGGGATGGGAGGAGGGGCAATAGACGGTTTGCTAGAATTTTGGCATAAATCTTAACATCTACGTTAATGAGCGATATGGGGCGGTAATTCATTACTAGGGAGGGGTCTTTGTCTTCTTTCGGTATTACCATGATATGAGCTTCAAACAATTGAGAGGGGGCTTGCGAGGTGGACGCAAAGGATCGGAAAGCCGACAGAAAATGGGGCTTCAGTATGTCTGGAAATGTTTTGAAATATACTAATGAGAGACCGTCTGGGCCCGGGGCCTTACCAACTTTCATTTCCTTTACAGCTGCGTCATATTCTTCTTCAGATAGGGAAACATTCAATTTTTGAGCAATTTCCTGCGAAATAGGGGAAGGGCCATATTTGGAAAGGAAATCCTTAATGAGACGTTGCCTCATGACCGGATCAGGAGGATGGTTGGAGTTAGATGGTATATTATACAACATTTGATAATATTCTTCAAATTTTTGAGCTATAGCTTCGTTAGATGTGTGCACTTTCCCATGTTTGTCAGTTATATGATGCACCGTAGTGCTATTTTTCTTTTTTTGGACCGCTCTGGCAAGAAGATTACCCACTTTATTACCTTTTTCATAGAAGAGTTTATGTCTCAAGACATACTGCCTCTTGGTTTTCAGGTTAAGTTCTTCCAGTAGGCTTTTCCTTGCTTGGGTTAATTCCTGGTAGGTTTGTAGGGCAAGAGTCCGTTTGTGCGTGGCCTCTAGTAGACGTATTTGAGACGTGAGTTGGGCAACTTTGGTTTGATGTTCCCTTTTGGAGAAAGAGGACAATTTAATAAATTCCCCTCGGATGACTGGTTTGTGAGCTTCCCATTGTGTTAAGGTGGGGATTTCAGGAGTGTTGTTAAATTTGAAATAGTCTGTAAGACAAGTGGCAATATTGGCAACATTAACAGGATCTTTTAGTAATGAGGGGTTAAGTCTCCATGTCTTTGATTTGGTAGTCGTCTCAGGGAATATTAGAAGGATAGTGATCGGATGGTGGTCTGAGAAAGTCATAGGCTCTATCGTGGCTTTTGTTAAGAGCGGGAGATCAGGTTGCGAGATAAAAAAATAGTCAATGCGGGAGTATTTTTGGTGAAGAGGTGAAAAATAGGTGTAATCTTTGCCTTGTGGGTTCAGCGTTCTCCAGGTATCATGCAATGACAGACTTTGGAGTTGAAGTTTGATTTGTTTTAAGGCTTTGTATGGCATGGCTGAGGTACCAGAAGAGGAGTCTAAAATTGGATTCAGGGGGGTATTGAAGTCCCCACCTAGTATGAGAATGCCCGCTGAGAAGGAGGATAAAAGGTCGCATACAGAGCGAAAAAACGTGACCTGTTTAGCGTTGGGAGAGTATATGTTAGCTATGGTGACAGGTTTAGAGTAAATGGTCCCTTTAAGGAATAGGTATCTTCCTTCCGGGTCTTGCAACAAATCTAACAATTGAAAGGGCGTATTTTTAGACATGAGAATCGACACACCTTTCGTTTTTGAATGGCTATTGGTTGAGTGAAAACTCGTGGGGAAATCTCTATCTGACAATTTCGGAATTTTGTCCGTCATGAAATGTGTTTCCTGTAAAAAGATTATGTTGGCTCTAAGTTTGCGGCATTCCCGGAGAAGTTGAGACCTCTTTTCCGGTAGGTTGAGACCTTTAGTATTGATAGAGGCCAACTTCAGCGAGAGGGCCGTGGAGCGAGGGTTTGAATTGAAAGATGCCATGTCGGCCTGATGTAGATGGAGGATTTGGTAGGCGCTTAGGTACCAGTGGATTGAAAGTATGTACTAAGCACCTGGTAGCTGAGAGTATGGATAGGATAAGAGGCTGGCACGTGGATTAAAATATGCAGATTATTAGTCAAAGCGTGGGTCAAGGGTAGGGGCCGGGAGGGAGACAAGTAGGCGAGAGGGGGTGGTAGTGTCTCGATGTAACTAACCAGTGTTGAGTCAGAATTAGATGTCGTCGAGAGCGGCAAGTACAGTAACTAGTAGGTGGTTTATAGCGGGAACCTGCTCGCTGTGCCCTGTGCAGTATGTACTGGTCACAGGGTTAAACCACAAAAAGTCAGTGATATTATAGCAAACCAGAGTAACGAATATAGTAATGTGAATCGGTATACCACTGCGCGGGTCGCAGTCCAAAGCTGGGAGAGATGGGAACAATAAGTGGAAGGACGCTAACAGCTGAACGGAGGGAAGCAAATGAGTACGTTAGTAGGAGGAGAAATATAGTAAAATAAAGGGGACACCAAACCATTGGCTGTAATAAGTGGGGTTATATGTACCGAGCTTGACATGTAATTTGTACTAGGTCACATATCTATACGCTATGTCAAGGGGAACCCTGGAGGATCATAGTTAGTGGATGCAATCCTATTAAAACACAAGAGAGGTCAGAGGAGCATAGCAGTCATTTAACTGATAGTACCGTCCTACAAGTGAATCGTGACAAGTCATTGACGCAAAAGTAAAGCTATATCAGTATTAAACAGTGAACAATGAACCATACAACCAAATAGAAAGGAAAAAAAACAAAAAAAAGCATAAAGAAAAACAATTAAACTTTAACAGACACAGTTGCCTAAGCTGGCCACTCCTAACATGAATGTGAAACTCACTCCCCCCAGGACTTTGCAAGGCTGAGGTCGGGGACAAATCTAGTCAATCTCATTGAGATCTAGGCATCCACTGCTAGGGTAGAATGGTTGTACCTGACACACAAAAAAAAAAAAAAAAACAAGATTCTCAATCGTGTCCTACCATGGGAGGGGACACAATTTAGTGAAGAAGGAGGTTAGCGTGCATTAAAGAAAAGACATATGCCATGCGCCCTAATTGTCTCAGTAGGCAGGACAACAGTCTCCTCTCAAAGCAGGACAATCAACTCTGTAAATACCGAGCGTCAGCAGAGGGATTGGAGAGCGGATACTATCCCTGGTCAGGTCTATCCGGATGCAGTATAAAAGGCAGACATCTATAACAATGCAATAGATATAGTAGTAGCTAACAATATGCCCTTCAAAGATTACTTTGTAGAGAGAGGATAGTGCGATCCACAGGGACCCCTTCGCTAACTCACTGGATAGAAGGGGAGGCGGAAAACAGACCGCCAAACAGAGGAACATATATGAGCGAGCTATGGTACTCAGGCACCATGCGGTGCTTAATAAAATGGCTATGTGTGATCCCTGCATGGGGGATTAACATGTGGGGCAATGCTGAGGATCCGTGTGTATCCCGCTCTCCTAGAATAATAACAGTGTGGACAGTCTGGCACTAGTTCGAGAATGAAGCAATACTACTACAGACATAAAAAAAAAAAAAAAAGGGGGAAAATGGGAGATCCTTATGTAGACCTCAGATGATAGGCTGGTTGCAGGACAACGGGCGTCTGATCTTTCTGGCATATGTTCATAGGTAAGCAGCTCTAGTTAGTTAGAGGCTGGTATGCAAAAGGAGTGATACCGCCATAGACATTCAGTCCTAGCTAGAATGGAGGAGTGGCAACAGAGAAGGAGAGCAGAAACAAAAAGAAAATCAAAAAAAAAGAAAAAGAACAAACCAACTCTGGAGGGCCAGCCTAGTCATAATAACCGAATGCAGCGGCAACTTGTAGTGCTGATTAACGGTCACGGCGTGCTCTTCGTGATTGTGGCACTTGCAAAGGACCAGGGCTGTGTGTAGAGCTGGTCAGAGATCCATGGAGATGATCTTCCGACGGCGAGCGGCGTCTACGATGACGGTGGTCTTGGGTCTCCATGGGTTCACTTTCTTGTGAAGAACGTCGTGTGACTTGCGGGCGGAATTCCGCGTACCAGTCAGGCACGTCAGTGTAAGGAATCTCTAGCGTGGCACAAAAGCGGCGTAGGTCCTCCGGGACTCGTAGCAGGGCGGAACGGCCCTGTGTGGAGGCTGAGAGAGCGAACGGATACTTCCACCTGTATTGGATCCCCTTGGCGCGAAGAACCTCCAGTAGAGGGCGCAGTTCCCTGCGGCGCTGTAATGTAATGGAGGAAAGATCTTGAAATAGGCGAACCTCTACATCTTTGTATAGTAGCGGGTTCTTGGCCCGCGCTTGCCTGAGGATGTCCTCCTTGAGTTGGTAGTCGATAATACAACACACTACATCACGGGGAGGGTCAGCTTCCTTGCCTCGCGGGCGCAGGGCGCGGTGGATGCGTTCCATTCCAATTGGAGTCGTGGGGGCCCGGTCCAGAATGGAGTTGAACAGGCCTGTCACCTCTGTCTTCAGGTGATCTGCCTCGATCGCTTCTGGCATTCCGCGGAGACGCAAGTTGTGTCGTCTGCCGCGGTTGTCCAAATCCTCCATATGGCGGTTTAGATCTCTAAGCTGCAGAGAGTGAGTGTCAATGACCTGACAAGAGCGTCGAAGCACCGCAGAGTGTTGCGCCGTTCATTGTTCTACTTCCTGCACTCTGCCAGCAATCGCCTGGATATCAATGCGGAGGTCCGATATTGCTGCAGTCAGCGTATTTTTGATGTCATCGGCCACCGATTTCAGATCGTTGAGGCTGGGTTGTTGCTGTGGTGCGAGTATTATCTCGCCGTTGGCAGAGGAGGGCCGCTGAGATAAGGTTGCGCTGTGTGGTGGAGGCGAGCCTCGTGAAGACGCCATGTTGTTGGCCTGCGCGCGGAACATCTCCGGGATGTTTTGGCTCGCTCTGTGCGACAAGTCTCTGGGTGATCTGGACCGGGAAGCGGACGATCCGCGAGAGGACGTTCCCATGTCGGTCGGTAAGGTGTTTGAGCAATTTTACCTCCAATATCGCCTGTTTTCCCTCCGTATCAGCGGGAGCTATCAAGTTAAGCTGCCATTCTCCTCAGCGTCCAGGCCACGCCCCCCTTCGCTGTCTTTGCTTTCAGTGTCTGATGACGACTTTCCCCACAAATCACTATCGCTCAATTCTGCAAGTGATTCTAATTTACTGTCGCTGTTTTCTAGCTGGTCTAAAACTGCTTTTACATAGAGGGATTGCTTTCCATTGTCCTGATTGTGATGTCGGACTTTGTGCAGTTCCATGTTTCAAAATGTTTCATACCCGGGATGTTTACTAAACCAATATGCAGTATCTTGTATTACGGTGACTAGTACTATTGCGCCCTTGTTTGGACACATTTCAGTGTTTTTGATTTGATTACATTATTGAATAACGTTTATTGTTTTCTTTCTTTTATTATTCATAGTTATTTATTATATTATAATTTATGGTTTTGTTTTTCAAATTTTATCATACCCAGGATGTGTACTAGACTTTTGTTTGGACAGATTTAAGTGAGGTATTCCTAATGCCGCGTACACACAACCGGACTTTCTGGCAGACTAGGTCCGATGGTCTTCCCGATGGACTGTCTACGGAGTTCCGACTGACTTTCCGAACAAACGGACTTGACCACACACGAACGGACCAAGTCCATTCGAATGTCCCTTTGTTTTGAACGTGATGAAGTAAGACAGGACTAAAAAAGGAAGTTTGTCTGTCAGACCAGCATACAGATGAACGGTTTTCCCTTTAGGTCTTGAGTCCGTCGGAACAGATTTGAAACATGTTCTATTTCTAGGTCCGTCATATCTTTTAGAAAGAAAAATTATCGTATTAGCCCACACACGATCGGATTGTTCGGTGAACTGATTCTGTCGGACCTAGTCTGCCGGAAAGTCCGATTGCGTGTACACGGCATAAGAATTACAGGCCTACAATATAAAGAAACAAATTTCCATGCCTCACCACCATCTATGTCATCCCTTCCACTTTGTGCTTAGTCTTCCCGGTCACGATTGCAAACTGATAGCGGTGAGAGCCGGCAGTGCAGAAGATGGTCTATGTGGACAGCTTTACCCCAGATGCCTGCATACGTAGATTTACCTGTTTATTTATCAACCATGTGAGTTGAACCATTCATCAACCATGTGCTAAATGTTGTACCTTCATTATGCAGCCATATTGCTACACTTATGCCGCGTACACACATATCAGACTATCCGGCGGACAGTCCGCCAGACTTTCCGAACGAGCTACCTGCCCACACACAGTACCTTTGCAGCGGACTAGATACGGCAGACTAAGTCCGCCGGACTATCCGCCGTACTTTTGAAATGAACGGACTCGCCCACACACATGGAGGAAAGTCCGCTAATTTTGAGCGCGGCTCCAGGTAGCCGGGACCAACGAAGGAAGCGTCGCTGGCCCCGTCACCTGGTATGGACTTAAAGGGGAATCCCTACACTGAAAAAACGCAGTGGGGTTCCCCCCAGGTCCATATCGAACCCTTATCCGAGCACGCGACCCGGCTGGCCAGGAAAGGGGGTGGGGATGAGCGAGCGCCCCCCTCCTGAGCCGTACCAGGCCATGTGCCCTCAACAATGGGGGGTGCTTTGGGGAAGGGGGAGGCCCAGCCCCCCACCCTATGTGAATGAGTATGAGTACAATGTACCCCTACCCATTCACCTGTGAAAAAAATGTAAAAAAAAACACAACACACAAGGGTTAATATAGTTTATTGCACAGCTCCTGGGGTCTTCTTCCATCTTCGGGGGTCTTCTCACCGGACCCCTTCGCTATCTTCTGCTAGCTCTTTTACTAGCTCTTTTACTAGCAGAGGAGCCCGGCTTTCTTCTTCTTCCGACTTCGGGAGTCTTGTCCCCCTCTTCGGGGGTCTTGTCCCCTCTTCCATTCTTCTTGCCGGGCCACCGCGCCTTCTTCTAGTTCTTTTACAAGCGATGGCCCGGTCTTCTGTTCTTCTCTTCTGGAGATGGTGCCTCGTCGCTGTCTCTGGTCACTATGACAGGACACGCGGCGTGCAGCGACTTATATAGGGACATCACCGGATGATGTCCCCGCCCATTATGATGCCACAGTCCCAGAGGATGCTGGGACTGTCCGCCAGAGCCTACAAACGGGCAGATTGTCCGGCGAACTTGAGTCCGCCGGACTTTTCCACAGGATTGTTTGATCGTGTGTACGTGGCATTAGAGCCACCTCTCTTCTATACATTGTAGCTCCTGATGGATTTTGCTTCTAATCCCCTTGTGGAGGCTTCCATTTGTGGATGGACATTTTATGGTTACACAACCTGGTCACATTGTTATAATCTTTTTATATGGACTATAAACTGAAGGATCTATGAATAAATGAGTAGTGTGTAACCTGGGGGACAGGTAGCAGGTATAAAGCTCCCTGGGATGAGCAGCTTCTCAGGCACAGATATCCAACTCCAGAAGTGACAAACAGTGCTGTGTTTATTCGTGGTATTTACAAGTCTATATACAGGTGCTGTACAGTGCTCCAGAAAACAAAATAACAGGCAAAGTAAACAAAACACAAATCCTAGCCGTGTCCCGGCTCTAACTATACAATCTGGAGGCCCTCACTGCCAGGCTGAACAAGCCTAACGCTTGTCAGTCTCTACAAAGAACCGCTTAAGAGGTTTTACCAACCTTACTTTCTTTACAAATGAACTTGCTGTCAGTGTCCCAGGCAGAGAGCAAAGGCTGTCTGCTCAGGTGAGCCTAAATTAGCCTGGGGAGGAGGGCCAAGATCTGAACTGGATCATGGATCACAGATCTCTGAACATGTATGAGAGGAGCCTGGGAGAGGTATAAACCCCGAACAGGACTTTCCCAGGCTCTCTCTGGGACGCTCTGCTACATATCCTCCTCCCTTGTTTCAACCCCAGGGTTGGAACACCTGTGGCCCAACAGGAGTGCACACGGGACAGGGCATCTACATTCCCCATCTCAACACCTAGCCCGTGTTTTACCATGAAGGAGTAATCCTGTAGAGCCAAAAACCACTGGTTCACCCATCTATTAGTCTCCTTCTTTTGGGCCATCCATTTCAGGGGAGCATGGTCAGTTACTAACTCAAACTGGCGCCCTAACAAATAGTATCTGAGTGCATCCACGGCCCACTTTATGGCTAAACATTCCTTTTCAATGACTGCATACTTTTTCTCATGGTCATTGAGCTTCCTGCTTAGGTATACCACAGGGTGTTCTTCCCCATTGTGTACCTGCGATAGTACTGCCCCGATACCAACATCAGACGCATCCGTCTGAACCAAACATTCTTTGGAGAAATCGGGGGAGTACAGAACTGGCTGTGCACAAAGAGCCTTCTTCAGGACTTGGAAAGACTCCTCTGCTACTGAGGACCATTTCACCATTACAGAGTCTTTACCTTTTGTCAGGTCTGTCAGAGGGGCAGCTATAGTTGCAAAATTTGGCATAAATCTTCTATAATACCCCGCAATGCCAAGAAAGACCCTGACCTGCTTCTTGTTTGCAGGGCGTGGCCACTCCTGGATGGCTTCTTTTTTACTCACTTGAGGTTTTATGACACCACGGCCAATAGTGTAGCCCAAATACTTGGCTTCCTCTAGACCAATGGCACATTTTTTTGGATTTGCCGTAAAACCGTTTTTGAAGAGGGAATCCAGGACAGCCTGGACACGAGGCAAATGAGACTCCCAGTTAGCGCTATATACCACTATGTCATCTAAATAGGCTGCTGCATATCGTCGGTGGGGTCTTAGGGTCCTGTCCATGGCCCTCTGAAATGTCGTGGGGGCATTTTGCAACCCAAAAGGCATTTTTTTATATTGAAAGGAACCCTCTGGGGTCACAAATGCAGTCTTCTCTTTGGCGTTATCAGTCAGGGGTATTTTCCAATACCCTTTTGTCAAGTCCAAAGTGGTAATATAGCGAGCTTTGCCAAGTCAGTCTATAAGTTCGTCTACTCTGGGCATTGGGTAGGTGTCAAACTTTGTCACTGCATTAAGCTTCCTGAAGTCATTACAGAACCTCCAAGTGCCATCCGGTTTTGGGACTAACACGATGGGGCTAGACCAGTCACTATTGGATTCCTCAATAACATCCAGCTCCAACATTCTTTTAACTTCATTGCTGATGTCTTTTCTCCTCGCCTCAGGAATTCTGTACGGTTTTAGCTTGACACGTACCCCAGGTTCAGTAACAATATCATGCTGAACTGCTGAAGTCATGCCAAGTAACTCTGAAAATTTCTCTCTATTCCTTATCAGGAACTCTCTAGCTTCCTGTTTTTGGGAACGTGACAAGGTATCAGGAATTGTGACCTCAGGGATCAGAGGGGACTCAGTACCCTTAGGCGTTATCGGGAGGGATCTCGCAGTTAATGCCAGTCTATCTTTCCAGGGCTTTAACAGGTTTACATGGTAAACCTGCTCGGGCTTCCTTTTTTCTGGTTGATACACCTTGTAGTTGACTTCCCCAACTCTTTCAATTACTTCAAAGGGACCCTGCCACTTAGCCAGGAACTTGCTTTCAACAGTAGGAACCAACACCAGGACCATGTCACCAGGTGAGAAAACCCAGAGTTGGGCCCCCCTGTTGTATATTCTCTGTTGGGTTGCCTGGGCCTGCAGTAAGTGTTCTTTTACCATCGGCATAATTGCTGCAATCCTCTCCTGTATTTGAGCGATGTGCTCAATTACACTTTTATGGGGTGTCTGCTCCCCCTCCCAAGTTTCTTTGGCTATGTCTAAAAGTCCCCGAGGGTGTCTCCCATAAAGCAACTCAAATGGAGAGTACCCCGTAGAGCACTGGGGAACTTCCCTGATGGCAAACATCAAGTATGATATCAGGAAGTCCCAGTTTTTCCCATCCTTGTCAACAACCTTTTTTAACATGCTCTTTAACGTCTTATTGAAGCGTTCCACCAAGCCAACCGTTAGAGGATGGTACACTGAGGTTCACAACTGGGTCACCTTAAACAACTTGCAGAGCTCCCTAGTTATTCGCGACATAAATGGGGTGCCCTGGTCTGTAAGGACTTCTTTAGGGATGCCCACCCAACTGAACACCATAAACAGCTCTTTGGCAATGTTTTTAGCAGAAGCGGTGCGTAAAGGAACCACTTCAGGGTAACGGGTAGCATAATCCATGATTACTAGGTTATGCTGATGACCCCGGGCAGACTTGGGGAGTGGACCTACAAGGTCCATGGCAACCCTCTCAAAGGGCACTTCAATAATAGGTAATGGCACTAAAGGACTTCGGAAGTGGGGTAGTGGGGCTGACATCTGACACACAGGACAGGATTGACAATAATTCTTAATGTCTTTCTGTACTCCGGGCCAGTAAAACCTACGCAACATCCTTTCAGTAGTTTTTTCAACCCCTAAATGGCCTTCTAGCAAGTGCCCATGGGCAAGGACCAACACCACCTGTCTGTATGGCTTAGGAACCACCAACTGTTCAACCACTTCATCACTCATTTTACATATACGATACAGTAAATCCTCATTGCTGCTGAAATAAGGAAAACAGGGCCTGTCCCCTGGTTCGACAGGTACCTCATTAATCACTATTACATTTTCCCAGGCCCTGGTAAGGGTCTGGTCTTTTCTTTGCTCAGAACCAAAATTTTCCTTGTGCACATTAAGGTCAGCAAACTCCAATGTAGGCTCGGATTCAGCAGATGGCTGTCCAGCTCTACTGGTTGTGGGGACTTCCTCAGACTCCTCCAGTTCTTCTGCCAAAACCGATAGGGGAAAACCCGGGGAGCCCTGAGCGGAATCCCCTGTACCCACTTTGTCAGTAGTGGCCAGGAGTTCTGGGTCTGCCACTGAGTCAGGTACTGCGACCGGGTCGGGACGATCCCACAATTCCCAAAACTTACCGAAGTCTCTACCAATGATGGCCTCGTGCACCAAGTGGGGGACAAGTCCAACCTGATGGGCCACCGTACCTAAGCCAGTTTTAAATCGAACAGTGGTTATAGGGTACTCCCTGGTATCCCCATGAATACAGGTCACAGCAATTTTTTTAGCATGACAATTCACAGGTTCAATCATTTCACCTGTAACCAAAGTCACTAGACTTCCAGAGTTCAGCAAGGCTGTAATAGGCTTATCATTAATAGTCATTTGACACATTGGCTTTTCCATGTTTGGCGTTGCAGCGCATGAAACAGCTGCAAACATAGACTGTCTCCTAATGGAAAAATCACACTGAATCGGTTCATCTGTCACTGGACAATTTGCTGCAACATGTCCCAGTTCTTGGCAACGAAAACACCTGATGTTTCCCCAGTTTGGTTTGCTGACAGGCAATGGCTTCCCTTGTTTGGGACGCCAAACTTCAGCCCTAGCAACAAAATTCCTCCCCCCTATTTCCTTGCCATCTTTACCACCCACTTCCCCTGGAACAGTCTTACCGGTTGCCTGGGGAGATCGTGGCTTTGGGTGGAAAGTCCGCGCAGTTGTAGGGGTGGTGACCAGGTTTTCTGCAGCAAAGTACCTTTCAACGAGTTCCACCAGGTTGTCTGCCGATTTGGGGTCTCCTTGACTCACCCACTTCTGCAGAGGAATTGGTAGTGACCTCAGGAACCGGTCCATGACTAGTGATGGCCGAACGGTTCGCCCGGCGGTCGTTTCGCAGCAAATTTCGGCTGTTCGCGGTCCGCCCGATCGGCGGACTATTGCCGCCGTTCGCCCGGCGGACTTCCGTGTTTACTGTGTAAAAGAACTTTGACCTATGATGACACATCCATCATGGGGTACAGGACAGCCAATTGAGACATTACAGCACATGGACACTTTGACATTCCCCCTAACTTATAAATAGACCCGATCCGGCGCCCATTTTACATTCTTTCTTCTGTCACTATAGGGAGAGGTTGCTGTGTGGAGCAGGGAGAGATTGCAGTGACCCAAATCGCTAGCTATTTGGTACACAAAAGTTATTTTCAGGACTGGTATAGGTGTTAGGTGTAGTTCAGGATATAGGTTTGCTGTGCTACTGATTGTTGCAGCAGCCTGAGTGTCTTGTCAGTTTAGAGAAAGGGACAGGACGGTGTGTCTGCTGTAGGGACAGTCAGTTTAGTCATTAGCTGTTACTATCAGGTCGACAAAAGTGCTATTCCAGTTATTGTTCCAGTAGCCTCTGTTTTGTCAGTTTATATAGGGACAGGCAGGAAGCTGTGTGTGAGGCAGTGAGGGTCAGTTTAATCAGTAGCTGTTACTATATTAGGTCCACAAAGGTTCTTTTCAGGACTGGTATCAGTGGTATGGTAATAGGCTTGTACACGTATAATATTCTTTCTTCCAAATATAGAAAGAATATTATACTTGACTGCTGCCCTTCTGCTGCAGTCTGCTAATCAGTCACACACAACCTACTTGTTCCACAAAGGTCCTTATAAGGACTGGTAACCTGGTGTAGGGTGCTATAGTACATAGGGTTGAGTGAGGTACAGTCTGCTATTCTATAAGGACTGGTATAGGTCCACAATACATAGGGTTGAGGTGCACTACTGCTGACCGCTGCCCTATACTGCAGCAGTCCTTCATCGGTATAGGGACTGACGTACAGTCTGCTAATCAGTCACACACAACCTACTTGTTACACAAAGGTCCTTATAAGGACTGGTAACCTGGTGTAGGGTGCTATAGTACATAGGGTTGAGTGAGGTACAGTCTGCTATTCTATAAGGACTGGTATAGGTCCACAATACATAGGGTTGAGGTGCACTACTGCTGACCGCTGCCCTATACTGCAGCAGTCCTTTATCAGTATAGGGACTGAGAGTTTTGTCACAGGGTCATTTAAAAAATGACAGGCAGAGGAAGAGGCAGGCCCTTCTGCAGGGGTGGTAGGGGTAGGGAAGGAGCAACAGGCTTGAGCCAAAGTGGGAAGTTGCAGAAGGTGCGTTCAATTCATTTAAAGGACGCACCAGACTTGGTTGAGTGGCTCACGTAGCCTTACTCTTCTGCACCCTCCTCATCCTCTCGATCTGCACCCTCTTTTTCACTCTCTGCTATGTGCACCCCCAAAGACACTACCACCAACAACACCACCACCACCACATACCTTCCGCTTGAGTCACAGGAATTATTTTCCGATCCATATCAAGACATTTCTGATGCGCAGCCACTCTTGGTATTGGATCAGGAAGAGGAGGTAGCAACAACCGCTACTCAGCAGTCTGACGACAGTACCCAGATCAGCCCAAGGAGGAGGTTGGTCCCCTGTTTGCTGCCTACTCCGAGATCTCTACTTATAGAGGTGGGGAAGGTGACATCGATGATGACGTGTCTAGTGATGTCACGTGGGTGCCCACAAGAGAGGAAGAGGAGGGGAGTTCAGAGGGAGATATGGACCAGCAGATAGGGAGGAGAAGCAGGAATAACTTACATTGCACAGGAGGGACAAAGCAGACTGCAAATGTATCAGGAGCGAGTCATCGACCATGTACGGTCACATCTGGCGCTCCCAGGACACCGGCACATGGCTCCACAGTGTGGGCTTTTTTTTAACGTGTCCGCTGCTGACAATAGCGTTGCCATCTGCAATCTTTGCAGTCAACGCATTAGTCGTGGTAAGCCCAACACTCACCTAGGGACGACCGCCTTAAGAAGGCACATGAGCAGCCATCACCGAGCCCAGTGGGAGCAACGGAACCAACAAAGCCCCACTCCAGGCTCTCACCGTCCAGCCTCGTCTTCTACTTCTCCTTCTCCTCTCTCCTCACAGTTGTCCTCCACTCCACCTTCCATCACGCCAAGCTCACGTTTTTCTGCAAAAAGGCAGGCTTCCGTGGGCCTAATGTTCGAGCGTAAAAAAATGATGACGCCGGATAACCCTCTTGCCCAACGGTTGATGGCTGACTTGTCAGAACTCATAGCCCACCAACTACTGCCATATAAACTGGTGGACTCAGAGGCCTTTCGCAAATTTGTGGCCATTGGAACACCACAATGGAAGGTCCCAGGAAGGAAGTGTTCAGCGGCAAGTGAATGTATCTCTGGCACACAGTGTCGGTGCCAAGATACATCAGACACGTGGTCTAGCAAACACGGGCAGGGAAGGTATATCACTTTTATTGCCCACTGGGTGAACCTTCTGACGGCCGTCAAGCATGTAACCCATGGCACCCGTGTAGATTTGGTTTTACCGCCATGGATTGCATGCAGGCCTGGCCCTTCTTCTCCTCCTCCTACTCCATCCTCCTCCCTCTCCTCCTCGGCTGACTCCTCCTTTTCCGCTGCTAGCGTCTCTTCCGCTGCGCCGCCCAAGCTCCCCAGAACCTATTCGACATGCCAGGTGAGACGTTGCCATGCCGTGCTGCGTCTGTTGTGCCTGGAAGCCAAGAGCCACACTGGCCTGGCACTCCTTTCAGCTTTGCGTTCACAGGCAGATCAGTGGCTAACACCGCTCAATTGACAGTTGGTAAAGTGGTGTGTGACAACCATGCCAATCTGCTTAGCGCATTGAAACAGGGCAAAATCCTGCACGTGCCATGCATGGCACACGTCTTAAACTTGGTCATGTAGCAATTCCTTGTCAAATACCCTGGGGTCCAGGACATCTTGCGGCAGGCAAGGAAAATCTCGGGCCATTTCAGAAGATCTTACATGGCCATGGCTCGCCTTGCTGACATTCAGCGGCGACACAATCTGCCGGTCAGACGTCTTATTTGCGATTGCCCGACGCGATGGAACTCAACCTTCTATATGCTTGATAGGCTGCTCCAGCAGAAACGTGCAGTTAACGTCTACCTGTATGAACTGAGTGGCAGAACAGGTTCTGGGGAGCTGGGTTTTTTTTCACCGCGCCAGTGGCTGCTCATGTGCGACGCATGCAGACTTCTGCGCCCATTTGAGGAGATCACCAAACTGGTCAGTCGCAGCCATGGCGCTATTAGTGACATGGTACCTTATGCCTTCTTTATGGAGCGTGCATTGCGTTGTGTCATTGATCAAGCTGTGGAGGAGCAGGAGCGGGAAGATGAGGAAGTCCCAATGCTGGATGAATTCTCAGGGGGGGCTACTCTATCTGAGACAAGTGAACAACAGGAGTCTGAAGAGGAGTCAGAGGAGGATGGTGCCGGGGCGGATGAGGAGGAGCAAGAAGAGCATGCTTTAAACCTTTCTGGGATCCCTGTTGTGCTTGGATGGGGAGAGGAGAATGAAGAGGAAGACATTATCCTGAATGATGAGCAGGAGCCAGGCCACCACACCGCTTCCAGTTTAGCGCAAATGGGGGCCTTCATGCTCCAGTGTTTTAATAGGGACCCCCGTATAAAAAGCATAAGGGTCAAGGACCAGTACTGGGTGGCAACGTACTTAGACCCCCGGTACAAACACAAAATGGCGGAAATGTTACCGCCGTCACAGAGGGCTGTCAGAATGGAGCACTTCCAGGCCTTGCTTCGAGAAATGCTGCATTCTGCTTTTGCGTGCGCTGGCAGAGGAGCAATTCCCACTCCCAGAGAAGGAGTTGAGGGTACCAATCCAACAGCGCCTGCAAGAAGAGGCCGGTTTGAAGATGTGTTGGTGACTTCGGATATGAGGTCATTCTTTCAGCCCACTCATCGACAGGTGTCATCCGGATCCAGCATCAGGGAACGCCTAGACCGTCAGGTGTCCGACTACATCGGGTTAACGGCCGATGTGGACGCTCTGAGGAGTGATGAACCCCTGGACTACTGGGTGCGCAGGCTTGACCTCTGGCCAGAGCTTGCCCAATTTGCAATAAAACTGTTGGCTTGCCCCTTGTCCAGTGTCCTGTCCGAAAGGACGTTCAGCGCAGCAGGGGGGATCGTGACCGATAAGCGTACTCGCCTAGCTCACGACAGTGTTAACTACCTCACATTTCTAAAAATGAATGAGGCATGGATCTCTGAGGAATTCAACACATGTGACCAGTAGACCATGTATATGTCGATAAACAATTTTTTTAATCGAGCACACAGACCTTCTTTCTTCATTTGGCTCACTTCCTTGTCCAAAAAAAGCACACCGTACTATATGCCCGTACCCTCCTGTTTGAAGAGGTTGAGCGGTGTCATATTTCTACTGGGGCTGCTTATTATGAGGGGCTCCCACCATCCCTGTGCTGTGCTGACTTCCTCCTGGGGCTGCTTATTATGAGGGGCTCCCACCATCCCTGTGCTGTGCTGACTTCCTCCTGGAGCTGTACCTCTGCTGTGCATATTATGAGGGGCTCCCACCATCCCTGTGCTATGCTTATTATGAGGGGCTCCCACCATCCCTGTGCTGTGCTGACTTCCTCTTGGGGCTGCTTATTATGAGGGGCTCCCACCATCCCTGTGCTATGCTGAAATCCTCCTGGGGCTGCTTATTATGAGGGGCTCCCACCATCCCTGTGCTATGCTCATTATGAGGGGCTCCCACCATCCCTGTGCTATGCTCATTATGAGGGGCTCCCACCATCCCTGTGCTATGCTCATTATGAGGGGCTCCCACCATCCCTGTGCTATGCTCATTATGAGGGGCTCCCACCATCCCTGTGCTATGCTCATTATAAGGGGCTCCCACCATCCCTGTGCTATGCTGACTTCCTCCTGGGGCTGCTTACGGTGCAGGTGTCAGTGCTGTATATCACGGTGCTGATGTCAGTACTCTCTATCACGGTGCTGCTGTCAGTGCTGTATATCACGGTGCTGGTGTTAGTGCTTTATGTCACGCTGCTGATGTCAGTGCTCTCTATCACGGTGCTGGTGTCAGATGACTCTATCACGGTGCAGGTGTCATTGCTGTATGTCACGCTGCTGATGTCAGTGCTCTCTATCACGGTGCTGGTGTCAGATGACTCTATCACGGTGCAGGTGTCATTGCTGTATGTCACGCTGCTGATGTCAGTGCTCTCTATCACGGTGCTGCTGTCAGTGCTATATATCACGGTGCTGGTGTTAGTGCTTTATGTCACACTGCTGATGTCAGTACTCTCTATCACGGTGCTGGTGTCAGATGACTCTATCACGGTGCAGGTGTCATTGCTGTATGTCATGCTGCTGATGTCAGTGCTCTCTATCACGGTGCTGCTGTCAGATGACTCTATCACGGTGCAGGTGTCATTGCTGTATGTCACGCTGCTGGTGATCATCTCCTGCACCCTCTTCTTTGCCTACCCTGACCTTCCCTCTCCTCCATTGCCAGTCCTGAATTGTCACAACAATTTCCCATATAAAAAAAGAATGCTTGTAGTTGTCGATCCCAGATTCACCTCATACATGTGTTATGTCATTGGCCATGTGGTGGGACTATGTTTGCACAGTTATTAATTATTTTGTGGCTGCAAATTTGACCTGTAGGTTTGCAACGTTCGCCTCCCATTGAAGTCAATGGGGCCCACCGCGAACGTTCCGGTTCGCGAACTATCGGCCGCGTTCGCGGTCTGCATTCGCGAAACGTCCCGTCGGAAGTTCGTCCATCACTATCCATGACCACATGCTCCACTATTTGTGGCCCAGACAGGGACTCCAGCTGTAGCCATTTCCTCACCAGGTGAATTAGGTCGAACATCTGCGATCTTGGGGGCTTCTCCCCTTGAAAAAAACAGCTGTGGACCCGCTGTGCTCGAACTGCCAAAGTGACACCAAGTCGTGCCAGGATTTCCCGTTTGACCTTTTCATCGTCTCCCACTTCTGCTGATTCCAAATCATAGTAGGCCTTCTGCGATTCTCCAGAAAGCAAGGGAGCAACCAGCCCTGCCCACTGAGTTTTAGGCCAACCTTCACTCTCAGCAGTCCATTCAAACGTTAGCAGAAAGGCCTCTGGATCATCATCTGTAGTTATCTTAGAAAGAAAACGACCCACATGGATTGCTGAGAGCTTGTCTCCAACATCAACTTTAGCAAGTGACCGCTGTGCGATAGCATTAGCTTGTTCTAGTGCAGCCTTAATTGCAGCATTAGTTTGCTCCTGTACAGCACTAATCTGTTGGAACAGCAACTTGGTTTGCTCCTGTGCGATAGCATTTGCTTTCTGCTGTTCAGCATTGGCTTGCTGTAGTGCAGCATTTGTTTGATGTTGCGCAGCGTTGAGTACAGCGTTTGTTTTCTGCTGTGCAGTGTTTGCTTGTTGTTGTGCAGCATTGGATATCATCAATTGTTTTAGGATTTCCTCCATGTTTAGTCACTCAAGGTACTGGCCTTTTAAGTAGTAACTTACTACAGCTGCCCGCATTCTCCACCATATGTAACCTGGGGGACAGGTAGCAGGTATAAAGCTCCCTGGGATGAGCAGCTTCTCAGCCACAGATACCCAACTCCAGAAGTGACAAACAGTGCTGTGTTTATTCGTGGTATTTACAAGTCTATATACAGGTGCTGTACATGCTCCAGAAAACAAAATAACAGGCAAAGTAACAAAACACAAATCCTAGCCATGTCCCGGCTCTAACTATACAATCTGGAGGCCCCCACTACCAGGCTGAACCAGCCTAACGCTTGCCAGTCTCTACAAAGAACCGCTTAAGAGGTTTTACCAACCTTACTCTCTTTACAAACGAACTTGCTCAGGTAAGCCTAAATTAGCCTGGGGAGGAGGGCCAAGATCCGAACTGAATCATGGATAACAGATCTCTGAACGTGTATGAGAGGAGCCTGGGAGAGGTATAAACCCCGAACAGGACTTTCCCAGGCTCTCTCTGGGATGCTCTGCTACAAGTGGAATGAATCATTTGAGTTTCCATTATTTCTTATGGGGAATTTTGCTTTGATATACAAGTGCTTTGGATTACAAGCATGTTTCTGCAACGAATTATGCTCGCAATCCAAAGTTTTACTATATTTGCTTTTTTCCATATATACAAATCTGAAAAACTTGAAAATGAAGCAAATTTCAATGAAGGACACACATGGAACCCATTTGCATAGATCTGCCTTTTTGAACCAGGCTTCATTCTGTTTTTTTTTTAAGGGGTGCCTTGATGAAATGTCTAAAATTGCTCCAAATTACCCTAATATTGTCAGAAAGCCAGTGACTGGATCAAGGCTGCCTTTTTTTATACATAGCCATTGGTTTTTATTGTGCAGCATTACAACCTTGGGCACCATTTGATGACATCATTGGTTGATAAGGAGGTTGTCGGGTGCCTGCACAGCATCCTTGTTTGCCCCACCCCTGCCCCTTTCTTTCAGCATTGGGGTTACATTAGCTGCATGAAGGATAAGAAAATTACTGGAATACTAATCAGTACCAGTGAGCAAAGGTATATTTACTTTGTAAGAAAAACTCACCTCTAATGTTGGGTAAGTCCTCCTGCATTATGTAAAATTATTTTGTTTCCTTTTTTTACATTTTGGAATGGGGTGCCTTGAGATTGTACATCATTTTAAAGTGTTCTATGGCTGAAAAGAAGTTTAAGAAACACTGGTAGTGGGTAAAATGTGAAAGCTATAAAAATCACACCTATAGATTACTTAAAGATCTGTGAGAGTTCACAGATGTGTGACTAGAATAAATAATAAGAACAATGTCTTCTATAAAAATGTTAAATGCATCCTCAGTGATCACGGAAAGATGTGGGTGCAGTAAATTAGGAAGTGAGTGATAGTGTGACTTGGGTACTGCAGGATTTGATAACTTTATCTTTTAAATATAAAGAAAACTCAAGGAAGAGAAAATTAATCAACAGATAAAGTCAAAATCTCTATTAAACTGCCACCAATTTCTTAAAAGCTAAGGCAACTCAAACCTATAACTTTAGTGGTGTTACTACACTTTGGCTTCATGTACTGTATCTGTCCCAAAAATTATATATATATATATATATATAAGTATTCATAAACCCTGAAATTTTTCACATTTTGTCATGTTACAACCAAAAACGTAAATGTATTTTTGGGGGGGGGGGGGGGGGTTATATGATAGATCAACACAAAGTGGTAAAGTGGCACATAATTGTGAAGTGGAAAGAAAATGATAAATGTTTTTCCGTTTTTTTTCGCTGCAATTAAAGCTGCAAGTCTTTTTGGGTAGGACTCTACCAGCTTTGCACATCTAGAGAGTGAAATTTTTTCCCATTCTTCTTTGCAAAATAGCTCAAGCTTTGTCAGATTGGATGGAGAGCATCTGTGAATAACAAATTTTAAGTCTTGCCACAGATTCTCAATTGGATTTAGGTCTGGACTTTGACTGGGCCATTCTAACACATAAATATGCTTTGATCTAAACCATTCCATTTTAGCTCTGGCTGTATGTTTAGGGTCATTGTCCTGCTGGAAGGTGAACCTCCCCACAGGCTCAAGTCTTTTGCAGACTTTAGCAGGTTTTCTTCTAAGATTGCCCTGTATTTGGCTCCATCCACCTTCCCATCAACTCTGACCAGCTTCCCCCCATCCCAGTTGAAGAAAAGCATCTCCACAACATGATGCTGCCACCACCATGTTTCACAGTGGGGATGGTGTGTTCAGGGTGATGTGCAGTGTTAGTTTTTAGCCACACATAGCATTTTGCTTTTAGGTCAAAAGGTTTAATTTTGGTCTCATCTGACCAGTTCCCCACATGGCTTCTCACAAATGGCAATCGTGACTTCTTATGGCTTTTTTTCAACAATACCTTTCTTCTTGCCACTCTTCCACAGGCCAGACTTCTTGCCACTCTTCCATAAAGGCCAGATTTGTGAAGTGCACAACTAATAGTTGTCCTGTGGACAGATTCTCCCACCTGAGCTGTGGCTCTCTGCAGCTCCTCCAAAATTACCAAGGACCTCTTGGCTGCTTCTCTGATTAATGGTCTCCTTGGCCGACCTGTCACTTTAGGTGGACGGTCATGTTTTGGTAGGTTTGCAGTTGTGCAATACTATTTCCATTTTCGGATGATGGATGGAACAGTGCTCAGTGAGATGTTCAAAACTTGCAATGTTTTTTTTTTAATGACCTAACCCTGCTTTAAACTTCTTCACAACCTTTTCCCTAACCTGTCTGGTGTGTTCCTTGGCCTTCATGCTGCTGTTTGTTCACTAAGGTTCTCTAACAAACCTCTGAGGGCTTTACAGAACAGCTTCATTTATACTTACATTAAATTACACACAGGTGGACTCTATTCACTAATTAGGTGACTTCTGAAGGCAATTGGTTCAAATCGATTTAGTAGAGATGGGCCGAACACCCCCCCCGGTTCGGTTTGCAGAACATACAGAACAAGCAAAAAATTTGTCAGATCACACAAACACCGTTAAAGTTTATGGGACACGAACATGAATAATCATAAGTGCTCATTTTAAAGGCTTATATAAAAGTTATTGTAATAAAAAGTGTTTGGAGATCCGGGACCTACCCCAGGGGACATGTATCAATGCAAAAAAAAGTTTTAAAAACTTCAGTTTTTTTTGGGAGTAGTGATTTTAATAATGCTTAAAATGAAACAGTAAAAGTAAAATAATCCTTTAAATTTCGTACCTGGGGGTGTCTATAGTAAAGTGCCACATTTTTCCCGTGTTTAGAACAGTTCCTGTACAAAATGAAATTTTCAAAGGAAAAAAAGTAATTTAAAAGTACTCGTGGCTATAATGAATTGTCAGTCCTGGCAATACAGATAAAATAATCTGAGGTCATTGAAAAAAACGGCATGGGATCCCCCAGTCCATTATCAGGCCCTTTGGGTCTGGTATGAATATTATGGGGAACCCCGAACCAAAAAAAAATTGCGTGGGGGTCCCCCCAATTTCCTTACCAGGCTCTTCAGGTCTGGTATGGATATTAAGGGGAACCCCGTGACAAAACTAATAAAAAGAAAAAAAAAACGACACAGGGATTCCCCTCAAAATCCATACCAGACCCTTCAGGTCTGGCATGGGTTTTAAGGGGACCCCGCTCCAAGATTTAAAAAAAATGGCGTGGGGATCACCCCAAAAATCCATACCATATCCGAGCATGCAACCTGGCAGACCGCAGGAAAAGAGGGGGACAAGAGAGTACCCCCCTCCAGAACTGTACCAGGCCACATGCCCTCAACATGGGGAGGGGGCTTTGGGGTAGCCCTGCAAAGCACCTTGACCCCATGTTGATGGGGACAAGGGCCTCATCCCCACAACCCTTGCTCGGTGGTTGTGGGAGTCTGCGGGTGGGGGGCTTATCTGAATCGGAATTGTCCCTTTAACAAGTGGACCTCCAGATCCCAGCCACCCCACTGTGTGCAATGGTAATGGGGTACAAATGTACCCCTACCATTTCACAAAAAAAAGAGTCAAAATGGTACAAAAGACAAGACACAGCTTGTTATTAAAAAAAAAAAATGTCCCACAAAGTCCATTCATCTTCTCTCGCTCTGCCAATGGGTTGAAAAAACAAAAAACAAAGTCGCGACCAACCCGCCTCCATGGGAGGCACCCACCGTATGACGCGTCCTCGCAGGTGACAGTTCTTTTATAACTGAGGGCGGGGCCACACCTAGGGTCCTTTTGCAGGCTTTGCAGAATCGGGGAGGCCATGCAGTGTAAGTTTGCAGAGGCATTCGATTCTGAGTCCTCTGGGTCATTAAGGATCACATGATCTATAACAACCTCCTCCCAGCCACGTACAACTCCTTGGGTTTCTGCTGACTGAAAACCATCCCTTGAAGACTGCTGGTGAATGTTACCCTCCACGACCATGCTGCCACAATCCTCCTCATCCTCCTCTTCTTCCTGCGTGTTTGGCAGGCCTGCAGGAATGCTATCTAGATAAAGGGTGGCCTTGAGAGGTAAGGAAGTCCTCCTCTTCCTCTTGCTGTTCTGCCTCAAGTGAACTGTCCACTATTCCACAAAGCGTGTACTCCAACAGAAAGACTAGAGAGACAGTGTCACTGATGCATGCATTGTCACTGCTCACCATCCTTGTGGCCTCCTCAAATGGTGACAGGACATTGCATGCATCTTTACTCAATAGCCACTGGTGTGGCGAAAAGAAGCCAAGCTCCCCTGACCCTGTCTTGGTGCCATACTCGCACAGGTAGTCATTGATGGCCCTCTGCTGCATGTGCAGCCGCTGCAGCATTGCAAATGTTGAGTTACACCTGGTGGGCATGTCACAAATGAGGCGGTTGGTGGGCAGGTTGCATTCCCTATGAATGTCAGCTAGCCGAACACTGACATTGTATGACCAGCGGAAATGACCACAGACTTTTCTGGCCTGCCTCAGGAGATCCTGTAAGCCTGGGTACCAGCTCAAGAACTGCTGCATGACCAAATTCAAGACATTGTCACACACAACCATTCCTTGCTGAAGATGACATGGCGTCAACCACCTCTGAGCATGTCCCTGCAGAGCTGACAGAATCTCTGCCCCAGTGGGGCTCCTGTCCCCTAAGCAGAGCAACTCAAGAACCCCATGGCATCTTTTTGCCTGACTGATGGCGTAGCCCCTTGAATGCTGGTTCAGAGGACAAATAGAGACCATGGAAGAAGAGGAAGAGGAGGGGGGTGGAGGAAAGAGCTGTGGCAGAATCCCCACTAGCATTTTGGAGATGTGGTGGTGGAACAAGCTCCAACAATACTGAACCCTGTCCTGCATCTTTCCCAGCTGTCAGCAGAGTTACTCAATGCGCCGTGAAGGAAACATCCCTGCCCATCCCTGCTACACCATGTGTCAGCGGTAATATGCACCTTATTGATGAATACCCCTGTCCAAAGAGGCCAAAACATAGGGAAATTTGCCTGCTAAAATCAGATGGTGGTGTACTTGGGACAACTATTGCTATACCGTCATTCCTCTCAGTGAAGGTTTTTGAGAGGACTGGAGGTATAGTGGGGTTGGAGAGCCCAGATAAGGAGCAAGGAGAAGTCCACCTTTTTCTTTGATGTGGGTTTTTCAAGTGCTGTTGCCAACGGACTGCATGTCAGGTCATCATATGTCTGGTCAAGCATGTGGTGCCCAAGCGGCTGCTGTTCTGACCACACTTGACCTACTTCAGACATAGGTTGCAAACAGCAATGGTGCGATCTACTGCACACGTGTCATAAAAGGCCCACATCAAGGAACTTTTCAAATTCAGCAGTGGGATGCAGTAGCGTGGCTGCCCTTAACCACTTGCCGACCAGCCACCGCAGTTGTACTGTGGCAGAATGACACGGCTGGGTGAAAAAACATTATGTAACGTCACTTCTCCCTGTGGCCACTAGGGGAGTGCCGGGTAGTCGGGCTCCCGTGAACGCTCGTGGCACACTGAGAACCCAGAATCTGTGTGTGTAAACACACAGTTTCCGGTTCTCTGAGGGGAGAAGAGACAGAGTATGAATAGTGATCTGTCACCTCCCCTATACAGTCCCCGCCCCCCTTCAGTTAGAACACACATTAGGGAACACAATTACCCCTTGATCGCCCTCTAGTGTTAATCCCTTCCCTGCCAGTGACATTTTTACAGTAATCAATGTATTTTTATAGCACTGATCGCTGTATAAATGCCAGTGGTCCCAAAAATGTGTCAAAATTGTCTGACATGTCCGCCATAATGTTGCAGCAAGATAAAAATCACAGATCACCGCCATTACTAGTAAAAAAAAAAAATGAATAATAATAAAAATGCCATAAATCTATTCCCTATTTTGTAGACGCTATAATTTTTCCGCAAACCAATCAATATACTCTTATGGCAATTTTTTTTTACCAAGAATATGTAGAAGAATAGATATTGGCCCAAGCTGAGGAAAAAAAAACTTTTTATATATTTTTGGGGGATATTTATTATAGCAAAAAGTAAAAAATATAGCTTTTTTTTTCTAAATTGACGCTCTTTTTTTGTTTATAGCGCAAAAAATAAAAACCGCAGAGGTGGTCAAATACCACCAAAAGAAATTTGTGGGATTTGTGGGAAAAGAAGGATGCCAATTTTGTTTGGGTGCAACGTCGCACGACCGTTCAATTGTCAGTTAAAGCGCCGAAGTGCCGAAACGCAAAAAGTGCTCTGGTCAGGAAGGGGGTAAAATTTTCCGGGGCTAAAGCAGTTAAGCTGCCCCCTAGAGGACATCCTGCCTTAATGGAGTTGTGCCCCCTCCTCCTCCTCCTCCCTTCTCTCAGGCACCCAAGTACAGACCGTGACCTCATCACCCTCTCCCTATTCGTCACAGGTGCAAACTGGGCAGTATGCTGCAGCTGGGGGAAACATGACTGCTAGTTTCTTGTCTTTCTTGGGCACCCCCTCTCTCTAGGCTTACGTTACTCCCTTCTTTGACCTGGGAACCAACATCAGAGCCTTCAAATTGCTGCGCATCCCCCAGTAGCATGTACCCGACACTATGGTTGAATAGTTCTGGGGACTCCTCCATGCATAATGGTGGGGCTACGGAAGGAGTGACTGTGTGGACAAGGAGCTGGTGGAATAGTCCATTAATAAGAAGAGACTGTGCGATAAGTGCACCATTCACACCCATGCAATCAGATTCTGCAAATCGCACTGCACTTTGCGAACTGATTTTGGGGTGTCATTAACAAACACACCTGCAGCGGTTCGCATGAACAAGGTGTGATGTTGATGCAATTTGGGAAATGCACAGAAATTGCTGCAAACTCAGGACCGCATCATTGTGAACCGAGCCTGAATTAACACATGAGTTATGAGAGACCCGATTTTTTTTCTGGTTTTATTTGCATCAATTTGTGTATGACTTTCTTCTCAGCATGCTGTTATGTTTAGGGCCTTTTATATACATTTTTTTACCTAAACTTAGGCAGGCCATACACGCTTCAAACAGTGTATGGCAGGCTGAAAGTACCAATTTGATTGATCGATCAATGAGGTCCTTCTTTTTTCCTGAATATTTGAAAGAAATTGCTTTGTATATGGCCAACCTTAGACCTGTATCCCCTCAGCCATCAATCAGATTTAAACTTTGAACCTGTGTCTAAAGTAAACGTAGCAGAAGGAAATACGGTACATTCCAAGACTTGGGATGCATAATGGTAAATTCATATTACTTTACTTTTTCCTTGTAAGTTTGGGCCTGCATTTCTGCAAATGGATTTGGAAATTTGGTCATGATCAATGCTGTCCTCAATATTGAGAAATACAGGCAGATACTTCTCTATCATGCCATAGTATCAGGGAGGTGTGTGATTGGCCCCAAATTTATTCTGCAGCAGGACAACGACCCCAAACATACAGCCAATGTCATTAAGAACTATCTTCATTGTAAAGATAAATAAGTAGCTCTGGAAATTATGGTTTGGTCCCAACAGAGCTCTGATCTCAACATTGAATCTGTCTGCGATTACATGAAGAGACAGAAGGATTTAAGGCAGCCTACATTCACGGATTATATGAGGCTGACTTCTTTCAAAAACTGTTTGCAAGTATACCTAGAAGAATTGATGCTGTTTTGAAGACTAGTGTAGTCACACCAAATATTGCTTTGATTTGGATTTTTCTTCTGTTCATTTACTTTCCATTTTAATAATTGACAAAAATAAATTATTAACAGTTCTATTTCTGAAAGCATTTTTAATTTACAGCCTAAAACTTGCACAGTATTGTACAAATAAATCACTTACTGTACCTACTCTGAAACTGGTCGGTTATCCCAAGCTAGTTCAGTAGGGACCAGCCAAATTTTGAACCATGTGTGGCCAACCTTGTTTGACAGAATTTGATAATTAGATCGACTTCTGACGAACGGACAAGCTGGAAGACTTATGTCAATCAGCCATTTCAGCTAACTGGCTGCAGCCGCTGATCAATGTATCTTGACAGCATAGAGTCCCACTATCAGAATATGAAGTTCCAGCAGGAGGATACCGTCATTCACCTCGCCTGTGTGGATGGGAAACAGTTTTTTTCTGGGTAAAAATAAAAATTAAAAAAGGAACCATCTATGACTAACCTTAGAGGCCTTAATCCTGTGATTGGTAGCCTGTCAGTGACTGTGAATTTTAAATCAACAATTGTGGAAACTGAATTTTACGTTGTAAAGAAAGGTGCTGCTATAGTGGGCAGGGTTTTTTATTTTGCTTTTTAAATGCTATTGGATCTTGTACAATCGACAATTATTGGCTAGTCTTATAAAAGCTCTTGTTGCCTTTATGCTACCGGTGTCCAAAGTTTCAACAATTAGTGGTACCTCACTTGGCTGTGCAAAGAAGTTTGTACACAATATTAAGGTCCGATCAGCTGTGAATCCAGTTTCAGAGACTGGGTACCTCCTGGTGACGATGAAGAAAACACAAGGTATTACATTTGTGTGATGGCCTTTGTGATCAAAATATAGCTGCTTGGACATAAAAATTCTGCATTTCAAGCTGCTTCTCCTCACTGCCACTTCAAACACGGTTCCTGGAGTTATGCAAGTCATTTCCCCTCACCAACCAAGTGCTGAGAAGAAATCCACTGCATGCCAGAGGGATCATTGGTGTCCACATTTTTTAGGAAGGATATCCACAAGCTTGATATTGACAGACTCGTCTAGGACCGCTCCTCTAATGTCTTTCGTCCATAGGGCTTAGTCATTAGCTCTACAGGGTTGAAATGTAATTCGTAGGGCAGTCCTAGGTAAGGACTGTCAATGAAAAGCTTGTGGATATTCTTTCTTAGAAATGTGGACACCAGTGATCCCTCAGGTGTGTGGTATCATTTCTTTTAGCATATATAGCTATTGTTATTGATAGTTACCCCTTGCCATGTATTGGAGCATTTTTTTCTTTTTTTACCCTAGATCTTTAGTGTGCATATCATCAAGTTTTACTGGATAAAGAAGCTACTAGCTACTAATACTGGGATATGGATACATAGAATCCTGGAAGAGCCTCTTTCCGTTTGGCCAATGAACAACTTCAGGAATTGGGGAAGATCTAGCATGACCAGTGTAAGGCAAATTCATTCAGCCATGTGGAGACTGTTGGCAAACTCTAAGCCCTTGTACACACGGTCGGACATTCTGCTAACCAAATCCGTTGGATTTTGTCCGACGGATTTTGTCCGACGGATTGTGTCCGAAAATGTTGCATACACACGGTCGGACCAAGTTGTCGGAAAATCGTTCAGAGCGTGATGACGTTATTTCGTTACGACGGGACTACGTTTACGCTAGTAGCCAATAGCTTTGATTTAGGAATTTGATCTGAGCATGCGTGGCACTTTGTCCGATCAAAATTCTGTACACATGATCGGAGTATGTCCGATCGGACCAGTTTGTGGGAAAATATTTCCAACAAGTGGGAAAATTGAGTCCGGCGGATATTCCGACGGAAACAGTCCGATGCATACCACACACAGTCAGATTATCCGACAAAACGGTCCGATAGGACACATTCCGTCTGAATCTCCGATCGTGTGTACAAGGGCTAAGAAACACTGTGGTCAGCCCCACTGCTGAATAAATAAAAAAGATTACATTTTTCTTCAAAGTGAGCAGTGCTTTGGGACTACCATAATTTTGGAGACAGTAAAGTGCCAGCTTGGATAAAGGCTAAAAAAAAAAAAAAAAAAAACTATTACGTGAGATGGGCACATTGATCTCCAAGTGAGATATAGTGCAGAAAATTGATAAGTGTGAATCTGAAATTACTTGTGAAGTCTCTGCGATAACAGAAGAGTCTGTGATGGGCGAGAGGTGGCAAGAAGAAACATTCTTAGTGTTATTTTGTTGTCAGAAATATATTTTGATAGACTGAAATGTTCTTGTGATCATACAAAATATAAGAGACTTACTGTGCTGTTACAAAAACAGAATAAAGAGTTACTGCCAGACAGGCTATGAAAATAAGAGCGCTGAAAGTGTATTTCCTGTAGTCTTCTTTATGTTAATAGACTTTTTTATATGCCTATCGTGCAACTGCAGGAGTTCTAAAAAAGAAGTACCCTGAAAATAAGGACTTTAAAACTATCACATCTTATTTCAATTATATTTTAGCATGACTGAACAAAGTTTTACATCAACTTTTTATAAAGTAAAAAAAAAAGTAAACAATATACTGTATGTTGTAAGTAGAAGGCATTGCCAGCCAGAACACCACCAAGAAATGGCCCCTCCTGCATGGCAGAATGCAATGTTTTAGGAAGGGGACGGGATACGGAACATTGTTTACGCTTTTTTAACTTTATTGAAATGTCCGTGTGACATTCATTTTTTTTTTTTTTTTTTAAACAGCAACACACAGAGAAACAGCTATGGGTGAGCCATGGTGCAATGGCTGCATTTGTAGGTCTCTGCGCAAGTGTTAACAAGCCCTTAGGCCTCATTCATACAGGCACTGTTACCTATACTAGGTGCATGTGGCATTTGTTTTCATGTCTGCATCCACCTCGAGCTGTGTCTAGTGCTATTTAAGCACCTATAATAAATAAAATAATAAAGTTGGTAGTTCCTCCACCCAGCACAGGTGCAACTAGCATATAACATTAACCATTAGCATATAGATGTACGCTAGCATATAAATAATACAAGCTTTATAGACAAAAAGATTAATGACAGTACATACATCCAATGCACAGACAGGTATTATCGGCAAGAGTCCTGATAGAGTTGTGCACATATACCCAGTTATATATACTTATTAATAAAGATACCTTTGTTGCAGCAAAATCTTGTTGCAGGGGCTCCTGGGAAATAAGTGGTGTCTGTCTTTGTGGCTGAGACCTGAAAACCAAATTTGCATGATGAGGGGACCCTCCATCTGTTACCCAACCAGCCTGAAAGGCAGTTCCAGTAATCTAGCAATAATCTTCTCTTTTGATCTGGTATTAGTAGCATGAACAGGACATGTGTCGGAGACCATCTCTCCCTCTACTTTCTCCTTTCAGGATCTTTTGTCAACAACTACCGAGTGAGGAAGTGACATACCGTATATACTCGAGTATAGGCCGACCCGAGTATAAGCCGAGGCCCCCAATTTACCCCCAAAAAACTGGGAAAATTATTGACTCGTGTATAAGCCGAGGGTGAGACATCCCTGTGTCCCGTCCATCCCTGTGTCCATTCCTGTGTCCCGTCCGTCCCTGTGTCCCATCCGTCCCTGTGTCCCGTCCGTCCCTGTGTCCATCCCTGTGTCCCGTCCGTCCCTGTGTCCATCCCTGTGTCCTGTCCGTCCCTGTGTCCCGTCCGTCGCTGTGTCCCGTCCGTCGCTGTGTCCCGTCCGTTGCTGTGTCCCGTCCGTCGCTGTGTCCCTGTGTCCCGTCCGTCGCTGTGCTGTGCTGTCCGTCCATCCCTGCCTACCTGTGCCAATCTGGAGCCTCTGTGTGCCACGCTCTCCTCCTGGCAGACGGCGGCCATTCCTCTGTTCAAAAGCCGCGCCTCCCTCTCTGTGATAGGCGGAACATTTAATTTCCCAGCAGTCAGTGTTCCGCCTATCACGGACATCCGCTCATTCTCATACTATGGACGAGGATGAGAGGATGTCCGTGATAGGCGGAACACTGACTGCTGGGAAATTGAGTGTTCCGCCTATCACAGAGAGGGAGGCGCGGCTTTTGAACAGAGGAATGGCCGCCGTCTGTCTGCTCGACGCGCTGATCGGGCAGGCAGACGGCGATGACTCGAGTATAAGCCGAGGGGGGCACTTTCAGCCTCAAAAAAGAGGCTGAAAATCTCGGCTTATACTCGAGTATATACGGTACATAATTATTACGGTATGATACTAGCAGCTGACAGTACAGGGCAATGGATCCCTGTAACAGTCAACTGTTTTTCAGGGGCAAGAACAACTGAGACACACAGCAATCTAAAGAGCTACAACCCCAGCCTACATGCTATCTCAGCTACAACAGGTCTTTTGAGGAAAAAACAGGGAGGGGGACATGTAGGTCCCACTGCCCTTCCGGAAAGGATTGAGCAGCTGGCTGCTCCTTCTATTGGCCAATAGAAGGAGCAGCCAGCTCCAAGCATATAGTCTTTCATCACTGCAGGCCTGAATGACAAGATTCCAGCCCTGGCTTGGTCCAATAAGATGCCTGTGACATCACTTCCTGTTCCACGGTCCATGCTGGTCAGTGCAGAGCTTCTTGATTCTTTTGCTCTTGGAGAAACACTGTGATCCATTTCAGTCAGCTGCTCAATCTTTTCCAGCTATCTGGAACAGTGGTGGGACCATGTGGAATGCCAGGACTGAAACTTTGCTTTGAAGAGCATGCATCTTCTATCATCTTGTAAGTGTTTTTTAATCTTATCCTATTAAAGTCATAATTTTAATACTACACTAAGGTCGGTGCCCCCCCCCCCCCTGTTTTTTCCTTACATGTCTTGCAGAGTTTTGGACACACTATGAAGGATGGCTGCCTTCCTTTTTAACCCTTAATACCCCTTTCTTTTCCAATTACCCAACCTATGGATACATCAGCATCCAGCTATTACGAGAGACTATACCCCTGAGGATTACTCCATCTGGAGCGCCAGGTAAACACTGACTATACTGACAACAGGTATTTTGGGATGTTACATTACCAGCTTGCCTATACCAGGCCTATACATATCTGTGTAACACCCTATATTGTGCTAGAGTAGGTAGCGTTAGGTTTGTTTGACTTGGCTGGCAGACAAGCCTGTGTTTGAATCTGGGTCAGGGTGAGTGATCCAGGGAGACTGGTATGACTTAGCAGGCAGCATGTCTGGTACCTTGTGAGAAATTTCCAGAAGGATGGTAGGGAGGTTAGGAGGAGCTGCCTGGAGTATTCATGAGGGCCCTAAGCAATCCCCAACAGATGGGTTGGCAGGGGGCATGCCACTTCATAAGTACTCAGCTTAAGCCCAGCAGGGCAGGAAAGTATGGGTGGAAGCTCTAGATGGAGTGCTAAGCAGGCTGTCGGAGACCCTTGAGGGTAGCCCTCTAGTCTAGGGGGATTTAACATGGGTCTGGGGCTCAGGTGCTGGAGGGACCCTCTATAACACACAGAGAGCATTCCTAGATGCATGGGAGCAGGTGTGAGGACAGCAGTAGCCAGTGAGGAAGTCTGGGAGATCTCCAGGGACAAGACAGCTGGGTGGCTGGTGAGTGAAACAGTTAGGGAGGACTGAGAGGCAGACTGAGAAGACTGGGGAGAACCGTCTGAGATAGATGCAGAGTCAGTCTGGGAGGACTGTGGAAGATTCCCCAGGAGGGCTTGAGGAAGGGGCAGCTGAAGCCAAGTGGGCTGGCAGTGCATGAAGAGCTGGTGCTGAGATCAGTAGCTACAGAAGGACAATTGGGCACTGGGACTTTGTTACACAACCAAGTGGCCCGTGGTCCCTGCCTGCAATGGGCTTTTGTTTTATCTGACTGAGCCCCATTGTTAGATCATCTAACAGTGTGCTAGTTGGCTCTGTGATTTTTGTTCTGCAAGCACTTCTTGTGCTGGCGGAGTTGAGGAGTGTGTAAAAAGACTGTACAGAAGAAGTTGTCCCTGAAGAATTCTGCTAAAAGCAAGTATCCCCGTCCAAATTTATTCCCTTGATAAAACAAAAAAACTAAAAGCAAAGCACTTTTGTGACTGCAGTGTGCTTGTGAAGATAGGGGGTGTATTATATCTGCATTTTGCTACTGAGGGACTGAGAATTGTCCTTCTCCTGAGACTGATTGCAGTCTGTGTAATAAGAGGCAATAAATCTCACTTATTAGGGTTCATGTCCATACCACATCGAAGCAGTTCAGATGCAGCGCTCTTTGTTGGTTTGACTTTCCTTTGAGTTGCTTTCCATTTACATGCGAAAGAAAAGCAGATCAATTGCTAACAAAAGCAGTAGACTCCTTCATGCAGTGCTGTAAACACTCACAAATACCACAGGTTGCTGCTGTATTTCTAATACGTCTACTTAATCTGACTTATTAAAATCATTAGATCTATCATGGGAGAGTTATGGTGACAGTACTGTTGAGAAATAAGAATGTAATGTTCCTCCAGAATGAGTGTTGTTTCCCAAAAGCTTGCTAAACAGCTGCTTGATGGTTTTAAATTCTTCATAAAGGCTTGCTAAATGTGATGCACTTTAGGTTAGATTTTACAAGCTAAGATTTACGAATAGTTCCAGGTAGGGATGAGCCCGTGGTACAAGTCGAACGTAAGTTGAACTAAACACCGTGTGTTCATTTGCTCACAAATGAACCGAACATATGGGGCATTTGCGGGAAATTTGAGCGCCGTGGAACGCCCCGTAATGCACTGCGAGATCGCAGTGCATTAACATCTGATGGTTGGCCAAACCATGCTCCTATCCTGCATGCTTTGGTCTTTCACAGTGCGGTCTGCATCGAGAACCATAATTGGCCAAAGGCAGGGTGCCTTTGGCCAATCATGGCTCAGGAGGGCTAAGTCCATGCCCCACGCTATATAAGGCTGCTTACATAGCGTCTGTGTATAGTGTGTGGATGGAGATAGATTGAGCTAGATTAGGCAGGCAGGCCAGCTAGTGGCGTGCAGGCAGCTGTGTTTAATTAATATATATATATATATATATATATATACTGTATATATATATATATATATATATATATATATATATCCACCCCCATCAAATCATTCTCTGCAGCTATTACCTTTTGTACCACCACCCCCTCCCTTTAGAATTTAAGCTCTATGAGCTGGGCCCTCCTGTACCTTTTGTATTGTACTGTAATTGTGTTGTCCCCCCCCAAAGCACCTTGTCCCCATGTTGATGGGGACAAGGACCTCAACCCCACAACCCTTGCCCAGTGGTTGTGGGAGTCTGAGGGTGAGTAGCTTATCAGAATCTGGAAGCCTCCTTTCACAAGGCGGCCCCCTGATCCTGCCCCCCATGAGAATGAGTATGGGGTACCCACGTTGAAGGCATGTGGCCTGGTATGGTTCAGGAGGTGGGGTGTCCTCCAGGCTGCATGAGGGTCTGGTAAGGATTTTGGGGGGGACACCTATGCAAATTTTTTATTTATTTTGGTGTGGACTTCCCCTTAAAATCCATACCAGACCTGAAGGCGCTTCCAAATCAAGCATTTGCATCCATAAACACAGAACGCCGGACTCAGCCCTGCCCCGCGGGAGCCAATGGCTGAGCTGCTATCAGTCTATCCAATCAAGAGCCGAAAACCCCAGCCAGAGAGGTGGAGTGTGTCTCCGGCATGGGAACAAATGGGCTCAGGTGAGTAAAACCGGGGGGGCGGGGGTTGGGGGCCTGGGGGTCTGGTCAGTGACAGAAGTTTTTTCACCTTAATGCATAGGATGCATCAAGGTGAAAAGACACAAGGGTTTACAACCCCTTTAAATTTATTTTTTCCCCTGAAAAAAACGTAATTTTTAAGACTTTGTTTTGCATTGATACATGTCCCCTGGGGCAGTACCCAGTACCCCATACACATTTTGACAATAACTTGCATATAAGCCTTTAAAATGAGCACTTTTGATATTTCATGTTCATGTCCCATAGACTTTAACCATGTTCGCACACATTTTTTTTGGTGCAAACCGGGGAGTGTTTGGCTCATCCCTAGCTCCAGGTATTAAGTGAAACCAATCCGTAGCTACTAATGTCAACCTGCTGTGCTATAAAGATATTTTCCACAGAATTTACTTTGAGTACCCATTTATACTGCGTTCCAAACGCACTGGTTGTGCGATATTCTGCAGGTGTCAATAGATTCCTAACAACCCATATGCAGATTTCAAACACAATGCATTTGCCTTACTGGATCACATGGCACTGCAGTAACATGTAATCTGGTTTTAAAAGTAGCACAACTTTTGGTGCGATCCAGCACAATTTCAGCCCAGCTCAAATGAATGGGCTGAAAATCACAATTTACTGAATTGCACAGGAATCACACAGAAATGTAATTCTGGTGTGAACTGGCACTAAACTAAGTGCTGTGTAATTTTGCAGACAGAATGCAGGGATCATCTCACGAAGCCACTAAGAATGTACCAGCTGATGCCAGTGTTGTGTAGTTTTCTCTCTTTAACTTTCTGGAAATATCAATCACAATTAAATTTTAATTCTGATTGGTGGTTTAGGAGAAAGGTTTTATTACTGATGTTTTAAAGCTGAACTTCAGGATTTGCTTATATTGTCTAAATACAAGAGTCATGTGTATTCTTCCTTGAGTCTTGGTGTATTTTGCTTATTTCTTCTTGATCTGTGCTGCAATCCAGAGTGAAACTGTGCCTCTGTTCAGGCAGGAGCTTCCTGTAATAAAGACCGGTCACTGCTACTTTCTCTCCTTGTGAGGGGTGACTGGTCTTGTCTCCGCCCCCTCCTGTAGTTTATTTCTGGGTGTCTATGCTGGGCCCCTCCCATAGCTCCAGTCTCTGCATAGGCTATGTACTGCAGTGCTGATGTCACTTCTACTTTTGCAAGATAATTTATGTGTTTGTAAATGCATCTGGTGCACACCAAGTAGATTTATAACCTTTGTGTCTATTGAAGAATATATTTAAATTAAAGTTTTTTTTGTGCCTGGATTTCAGATTTAAAAGGAGAAGTATAGCCAAAGCTATTTTGTCTATACTTTTGCTGTAGGTCACAGGAGTGCAGTTGGGTGGGCGGGCACTCTTGTGACCTGTTTTCAGATGACAGCAAACTAAAGTCCACTGTCAGCTGACATCACTCAGCCGACCATGGCTTGGAAAGGATCCAGACCATATGGCTTGGTCACCACCCAGAAGCTTGGATTGGCACCTGGCTCAGCCTCCCAGCCCCTCCACAGTCCAGCACTCCAGAGAGAGCTGGAGGGGAGAGCAGAGAGCAGGTGATGGACAGTCCCAGCTTTCTGCTCAGAGCGGAGGGGGATAACTGAGCAATCAGTAGTGTTTGATTGCTCAGTTTTCACTGCAGAGCCGGCAGGGGACGGGTTCAACATCGGATTGATGCTGCATCCACATAGGTGATTATAAATGTTTTCTCTTTTAACCACTTTCTTACTGGGCACTTAAACCCCCCTCAGTCCCAGACCAATTTTCAGCTTTCAGCGCTGATGCACTTTGAATGACAATTGCGCGGGCATAAAACACTGTACAGAAATGACATTTTTATCATTTTTTTCCCACAAATAGAGCTTTCTTTCTTTGGTGGTAATTAATCACAGCTGGGAGTTTTATTTTTTGCTAAACAAACAAAAAAAGATGCAAAAAAAAAAAAATCATGTTTAATAGTTTGTTATAAAATTTTGCAAACAGGTCATTTTTCTCCTTCATTGAAGTGCTCTGATGAGGCGGCACTGATAGGCTGCACTGGTGGGCACTGATAGGCTGCATTGGTGGGCACTGATAGGCTGCATTGGTGGGCACTGATAGGCTGCACTGGTGGGCACTGATAGGCATAGTTAAGGCGGCACTAATAGGCACAGATAAGGCGGCACCGATGGGCACAGATAAGGCGGCACTGATGGGCAAAGACGGGCACAGATAAGATGGCACGGATGGGTGGCACAGATGGGTGGCACGGATGGGTGGCACTAAGGGGCACTGATAGGTACCACTGATAGATGGGACTGATGGGCACTGATAGGTGGAACTGATAGGGGGCTCTGATAGGTGGCACTGCTGGGCACTGCTGGGTGGCACTGTGGGTACTGCTGGGTGGCACTGCTGGGTGGCACTGTGGGCACTGCTGGGTGGCACTATGGGCACTGCTGGGTGGCACTGACAGGGGGGACACATTTTTTATTCATGTGGCAAAGCAGGGGTCAGGTGGGCCCTGGCAGGGCTGGGCGTGATCGGGACTGATGTCCCGATCACGGCCGCTGGTGATCGGATTTTTTTTTCTCCTCGTGCTGACAGCGCGAGGAGGAATAATAGCCGATTACCGGCTCCGTTATATCACATGATCAGCTGTCATTGGCTGACAGCTGATCACGTGATAAGGGGTCGGGATCGATCGACCCCTTGCCACGGATCGGTGATCAAGCGAGTCTCGTAGACTCGCCGATCACAGAGCGCGTATAGCGCGGGTCTCAAGTGGTTAAAGTTTAACTCCAAGCAAACACCTAAATATACTGATGAGATACATACTTCACATGGAAGCTGTTTTACTTGCCAAAGGATTTGTTTCCATCCATCCATCAAATACTGAGATTAACACAGTTCTGCTACACAGCACAGCTCTACCTGACAGAACAGGAAACCTGAATATTCTCTGCTGCAGTTAAGTAACACATGTCCTGTTTCTTAGCCTGTAACTTCTGAAAAGTGATTTGTGGTGGATCGATTTTTAGAGCCATTTGACAGGTGGGGAAGTAGCGATATATAACCTCCTCACTGCTTGCTTGTCAAGTAGACATGAATGGGCTACACATTGCTGCTGTCACTGATGTAAAACTAGCTATAATACAACAAATAGAAGATTTAATACATATAGGGGTAGATTTACGAAAACTGGTGCACTCAGAATCTGGTGCAGGTGTGCATGGTAGCCAATCAGCCTTGTTCAATTAGGGCTTGGCAATAAAACCTGGTTGCTGATTGATTTCTTCAGCATTTCCTCACATCAGCATAAGGGCCGGTTCACACTGGGGGTGATGCGAGGCAACACGACTTGCCTCGCCGCGACCTGCCGCGACCTCAGCGGCGACTTGCAAATGACTTCTGTATAGAAGTCAATGCAAGTCGCCCCGAGGTCGCCCAAAAGTAGTACAGGAACCTTTTTTCTAAGACGGAGCGACTCGAGTCGCTCCTCTTAGAACGGTTCCATTGTACAGAACGGGGGCGACTTGTCAGGTCGCGGCACGGCAAGTCGTGTCGCCTCGTGTCGCCCCCTGTGTGAACCGGCCCTAACTGATTGGCTCACTTTGCTGCTTTTTCCCTTTCCCAGCCTGAGATTGGCTGTGCAGGGACCACAAGAGGCTGATGCCAGGTCAAATTCTCATAATTTCAAGAAAAAAAAACAGTTGCATGCATTTACTTGCATGAAATTTACATTAGTTGCATACATTTGCAGATATATGTAGAAGCCGCACTGCCTTGCCCAGGACACACTGTATAGTAGAGTCACTAACACTATATATAACCCAATTTTTTTGTAAAAGATGAAGTTATGATGAGTAAATAGATACCACCATGACATGCTTTATAAATGTGCATGCTCGTGGAATAGCGACAAGCTACGATTTTTACAAATCTCCATAGGTGATACTTTAAAAAGGTTTACAGGTTACCAGGATGGAGTTACAGAGGATACAGAGGAGGTCCAGCGCCAGAATTATTGATCTCATTATAACATGACATCGTTATAACATTTGCCTCACATATTTGGGCACGACGTATGTATGCATTTGCTTCTGCGAACGGGTGGGGGGGGGGGGGGGTCAGGTGTTGCTTTAGATTTTTTATTATTATTGATTTTATTTTTTAGAAAAAAAAATGACACTCTTTTTTTTTTAGCACATTTATTCCTATCACAAGAAATGTAAACATCCCTTATGATAGAAATAAGGCATGACAGGTCCTATTTATCTATAAGACCCCAGATATCGCCTCTACCTTGGAAAGCACGAGATAAAAAAATAAAATCAATTTCATGCTTTCCAAAAAAAAAAGAAGCTAACTCTGTGATAAAATTACACTTATGGGAAGCGCTCCAAAACACTACAGATATACAACTGTATTATAACCCGGCAGCACCTCCGGATGGGACACTGGGCTCTCCCATTCAATAAGAAAGGCACTGGTGGGTGGCCAGAGATGATTGTAAAAGCAATACAGTAGCTAATCTGACGCTAGCCGTTGCTGGCTAAAATACAAATAATAGGGTTATGGCTTGCAGCTGCAGCCATAACCCCCTGTATAACCACTTGAACATAATCACATACAACCCTGGAGTTTAGGCAGGGTCGTTCCTCGCAAATTTACCTGCCAGGAATAATTATCCTGGTTGATTGTTAGAGATCTATTGATTTCTCCCAAAGTTTGGCCTCCTTGCACTTTTCTCTTCTACCACTAGGTACTTGGTGGTACTAGATATGGGGAGGCCGATGCAAGGTCAGGTTATGGGTATATGGGGTATCTCAGCAAATGGGCAAGGGTTTTCTTGAATTCCCTGGCCTGCTGGGAGAGAGGGAGGTCAGTTGATCTGTGTTCTGTGCCACCTGGATGGCTGTCTGGGTGGACGTCTGTTGTATTGCCCAGGCTGCTAGGCCGGAGATTGGGCCTATCCTGGGCACATCTGGATGCTAGGCTGTCTGAGGGCCTATCCAGAAGCAAGAAAGCAGCACAGGGTTGGGACTGCTGCTTGCAGTCCAACCAAAAGTGATGTTCTGCCAGCCAGAGAACCTGTTGTGGTCGGAGGTAGAGGGGAAGCTTTCGCCAATAAGGGACTATCCGCCTAATTACCAGGGGCCACAATGAGTAACTGAAGCAAGTACCAGAGCAGGGGACAGTGAAGAATCGGGAAACTTCAGTGGGTATCAAGCCAAGAAACCAGCCAGCGGTGACGCTTGCAGAGCAGCAATGTGTTTCAAGCCAGGGACCGAGCAGGCCAGCCGGGGTGAAGCTTGAGAGGCATCTAGAGTGCCAAATTTGGCACCCAGCAGAGAAGCAGGGGTGACGCTTGAGGAAGATACCACGATAAAGATTGGAGGAGCTCAATGGATTCAGTGGCAGTGAATCAGTGGGTCTAGTGAAGGACCAGGAGCTCAATGGGCTGAAGAACTACAAGGAGTGATTGTAGTGAAAGAACTGTTACACTTTGTGTTAGGAACTATTAAAGACTGTTTCCATAGGAGACAGCATTCCTGCACATGCAGATGTGGCATCTTGATGAATGCCTTTCCCTGCATGGCTGTCCTCCTATTGAAGTCTCGGAGTCTTCCAATTAATCTTGCAACTACCTTAGGGTATCCTGGCCCTAACCCTCTCTACACCAAAAAACTTTGTTAAGAGAAATAAACTCTCTTTTGCATTCAAGAAGTGTCTGGCGCCCAATAACTTTAACTACTCTGCACCCACCATGCCTCACAACCCACTACATACAGATGGATGTCAGCTATCCCTGGCCCTGGAGGTTCTCACTAGATCAAAGGAGTCCTGGGAATGTACTACACCTATGTTCCCTTTTAAACTGCCATGAATGCTGCCCTTGGTTTCCTGTCTGAGGGTGGCTCAATTCTCTTTCAGAGTCCTTTGAAGCCTCCTTGTTATGCAGAGACAAGAGTTGTATCTTCCTATACTGTGCTCATCAATAGAAACGTACAGCTCCTTTAGCCTAGGATGGCAAGGCATTCCCCTGATCCTCCTCTATCTCCTCTCTTCTTTTTCCACGCTAGCAAATAGACTGGAGACTGCAATTGTTGTAGAATCTCATATTAGCCAATGTATTTCATATTATTCATACTGATTTGCATATGTTTTATTGATAATATAATTATTATTAGTATTGTTATTGTTTTTTTATTGTGTTAATAATTAGACAATATTGAATAAGTAATTGGCGTTGTATGTATGTATATATGTATGTATATATATATATATATATATATATATATATATATATATATATATATATATATATATATAGTAAGTTATTTGGGGTTATTGAAAGTTCATTCTCTCAAAGTCGTAAATCTGTAATTCTTGAAGCTAGTTAAATCTTATTAAGATGAGGAGGGTTTGATAACACAGCTGGGTGCCAGACTGTCTCTACACAGGTGTTTTTAATTGGACAAAACCAGTTATAAATCACTTTAATGAACATATAGAAATGTTGGGAATAATTAAGTTTGTATGGTTGTAGAACAGGTGTCAGATTTATAGTTAGTTACATTGATGTAGATCTTAGCGACCAATCATATCTAGGAGAGATGGTATAAGATAAGTCTTGTAAAAGGGTATATAAATGCAATCTCTACAATTGTTAGAAAGACAAGTCAGATAGGCGTCTATCAGGTTGACTGCTTGTCTATGCAGCCCTATTGCAAGGGTGGCAGACGGTCAAGAACCAATAGGCAAATATCTATCTGTTACTTGTCTCCTCGTACGAGTCAAATAGAGAAGACTTCTTAACTTGTTCCAGAGTGTGGTCTCAGGTGAATTTCCCTCATGAACTTGGTCAAGCAAGAACCCAAAACTCCGTGAGGGGACCAGACCACCGGTCGATCGTCTGGACCCTATCAGGTGACGGGTTCCCAAGAATTGGCAGAAAAGACACATTCTGGTTCAAGATGAGAACAATTCACAATTGTTTCAATTTGGTTAGTGAATAAGAATACCTATATCTAATATGCTTGCATTGTAAAACACTGTATAAATTAGACCGGTGAAATGTAATACTTTGAACATAAACCTGTATGTTACCAGCTGTTAATAAACCTGCATTGATGAAGTTCTGCCTGGTTCGATACTTTACTATTCTAAATATGCAGAAAGGAGGTATAGCCTGGATGATTTTTAGCACCACATCCCCAAATATATACGAAAAAACACACAACAGGGGCAAGGGATCTAACCCTTAGGGACTTTTAAGGTGCTAATATATCATAATAGAAACGATATCAAGCAGAAGGAAATAGCGTAAGAATAACACCAATTTTTATTATACACAAGAAATACAAAACAATGTAAAAAATAAGTAAAAACACTTAATCACATTCTTTGATTAAGGATTTTTGTACAGTTTATGGAGCTTATAAAAAAATACCACTCAATATGTTTCGCTCCGAAAGTGAGCTTCCTCAGGAGTAGTTGGTATATCTAGTAGATAAACTGTAAATAAAAAGATACATACATGAATCAAAATAAATTGGATACATGCATAGATATAATTTATGTTAACTAGCACTAAGACAAAGTGATTTAAAGTTACAAGATACAATGAAGTATATACAGAGGTCAGGAAAAAAGCATTGAAACACATGTTTCTAGTATAGGCAATATATATCCAAAATGTGATCTCACCTACACACCATATTAGTAATACACCTGTGCGTCCCATTCGACTAAGTTCTAATATGTTGGGATCAAGGTCAGAGCCCGCAAATTGATGCAAGGGCGGTCCATATCAGAGGTCATAGGAAAGCTGCCAAAAATAGGACCTAAACAAACATAGAAGGTCTAAGTATGTGTACGCATATAAATCGTACCCCATTCAAACATAGGCAAATGTGCCATTACCTAAATCTAGTAGAACAGTAGGGTCAGCCAGGGCTCAGCTCATATGAACTTGCTGGTTCAAATTCAATAGCCAGATGGCCAAGCACATGCCTTGGACGACCCTGTCTGGAAGGAACTTACTATTAATGACATCAAGGCTATGGAGGACCTTATGGACTTGTGGGAGGAGGGGGTAATTGATGAAACGGACTTGGAGGAGGAGGCAAACTTAGCTATGGGCTTGAGTACTCCCCCTTCTTGTCCTCCGGTGCTTCCCCCCTCCCACGGGGTCAAACCATCTCAGCCAACTGAATATAAACTTAACCACTTCAATACAGGGCACTTAAACACCTTCCTGCCCAGACCAATTTTGAGCTTTCAGCGCTGTCGCACTTTGAATGACAATTGCGCGGTCATGCTACACTGTACCCAAAGGACATTTTTATCATTTTTTTCCCACAAATAGAGCTTTCTTTTGGTGGTATTTGATCACCTCTGCGGTTTTTATTTTTTGCTAAACAAAAAAAAATACAGAAAATTTTGAAAAAAAAAATGTTTTTTTTTGTTTCAGTTTCAAAACTTTGCAAATAAGTAAGTTTTCTCCTTCACTGATGGGCACTGATGGGGTTACACTGATGGGCAATGATAAGGCGGCACTGATGGGCCCCCGATGAGGTGGCACCAATGAAGTGGCACTGATGAGGTGGCATTGATGGACGCCGATATGTGGCACTGATAGGCGGCACTGATGGGTGGCACTGATGGGCAACACAGATGGGCACTGATAGGTGGCACAAATTGGCACTGATAGCTGGCACGGATTGGCATGGATGGGCATGGATAGGTGGCACAGGTGGGCATGGGTTAGTTGGCACAGGTGGGCATGGGTTAGTCGGCACAGGTGGGCATGGGTAGGCGGCACAGGTGGGCATGTGTAGGCGGCACACGTGGGCATGGATGGGCACTGATAGGTGGCATGGATGGGCACTGATAGGCGGCACAGATGGGAACTGATAGGCGGCATTGTATTATAATATATTGTACTAATGGATGCCAATCAGTGCCAATCAATAATGCATGCCAATCAGTGATGCACATTGTGGGCACTGATTAGCATCCATTATGGGCACTGATTGGCATCCATTGTGGCACTGACTGGAATCCCTGGTGGTCTAGGGTGGCATACCTTGTCCTGGGCATCCCTGGTGGTCTGGTGGCGTCCCTGGTGGTCCAGTGTGGGCATCCTCGGTGGGGCTGTGCTGATAATCGATCAGCACAGACCCCCCCTGTCAGAGGAGCAGCCGATCGGCTCTCCTCTACTCGCGTCTGACAGACGCGAGTGAGGAAAAGCCCATCACCGGCTTTTCCTATTTACACTGTGATCAGCCGTGATTGGACACGGCTGATCACGTGGTAAAGAGTCTCCGTCGGAGACTCTTTACCGAGATCGTAGTTGCCGGGTGTCAGACTGACACCCCGCAACAACGATCGCCGCAATGCGTGCCCCCGGGGGCGTGCAGCGGCTCATAATCCTGATCACGCCATATGACGTCCGGTTAGGATTATGCAACCACTTTGCCACCGTCTATTTGTTATAGGGCGGGCGGCAAGTGGTTAAATCTCGTACCTTCCCTTCCCTGCGGGGAAATCCCAATGTGTGGGCTTTCACATGCCAAGTCACTAAGGAAATTTCTAAAGTTAGATGGAAGAATTCTTCCAATTCTAACTTAACTCCATCCCAGTTAGATGCTTTAAAATCTCTGCAGCATAATTCCCAGATAATCATTAAACCCTCGGACAAGGGGGGCAATTTGGTAATCATGGATGTTCAACAGTACGAAGCCATGGTTCATGATATCCTTGGCAATCGACAATGGTACAGAAAAGTTTCTGCCAGCCATTTGACTCTAGTTTCCACTAGATATTCCCATCTGATTGGATCTGAGTATCGCTCAGGCCTGATCACCAAAAAGACTTGGGAATTCCTAAATGTAACATCTCCACGTACGCCTACCTTGTATGCCCTTCCGAAGGTACATAAGAATCCCCTCAAACCTCCTGGGCGCCCTATAGTGTACGGTAACGGGTCTTTAACTGAAAAAGTGAGCCAACTAGTTGATGACTTTCTCAGACCTCATGTTGAGGGATTGTCGTCATATCTTCAGGATACGAGAGACCTGCTCAGGGCCCTGGATGGCATAGTCATCCAACGGGGCTCTTGGTTGGTCTCTCTGGATGTGGAGGCCCTCTACAACTCCATCCCCCATGACCGGGGGTTTGGCAGTTGTAGAGGGCTTTATCAGTGAGAGTACTAACAGTTCCCCTCAATACAATGCATTCATTTTGCAATTGTTGGGCTTTATCCTGACTAATAACATCTTTTTATTTGGCGATTCCCACTTCCTCCAGGTGCAGGGGGTGGCTATGGGGACCAAATGTGCGCCCTCATATGCCAACCTGTACCTGGGGGGGTAGGAACGCAGCTTATTCTATCGGGATGACATGCAGGCCTATATGGAATACCTGCCGGTATGGCGTCGTTTTATAGACGACATATTCTTTATCTGGTCGGGTACACAAGCATCTCTGCTTGATTTTCTGGAAAGCCTTAAAACTAACAATTTCAACTTGAGTTTTACTTATGAATTCAGTCAGTCTAGATTGACTTTTATAGACGTCCACATTTTTGTGGAGGAGGATGGGAGTATTGGTACTACTCTCTACCGGAGACCCTCATCGGGGAACACTCTGTTACACGCTACTTCCTCACATCCAGCACCCTTGGTGACCAGTGTCCCATATGGGCAATATCTGCGATTAAAAATAAATTGCAGTTCTAATGCAGACTTTGAGAGAGAAGCCCAACTATTATTTCAAAGATTATTACAACGCGGTTATAGCCGTAGTTGCCTCAAAAAGGCATACTCCAGAGCTAAAAATCAACACAGACATTCTCTGTTACATAAAGCCAAAATCAAACGTCAATGGGACTCTGGAGTTAGGCTAGTTACGACCTTCTCGGGCCAACATAAACAAGTTCGCAATATCTTAAATATATATTGGCATTTTCTTTTAGGTGATGATAAAGTGGCTAAACATTTAAAACCTTATCCAGAGATTACATATCGACGATCTCGGTCCCTGAAGGATAAGTTGACCCAGAGCCATTTTTCTCCTTCAGAGGTAAGGGCTTCAACTTCAAGTTTAGGCTCTAGACCGTGCCATAGGTGCAGTTTCTGCAGGTACATCCATGCAGCAAGCACCCTTATCTTACCCAATGGCCGCAGATTCAAGCCCAATTTTTCTGTTAATTGCCAATCCACGGGCACATTGTCTACATAATGCAGTGTGAAAGCGACGCGTTTTACGTTGTTAAAACTAAAAGACAATTATTTAGCAGAATCAGAGACCACGTTTCTCTCATAGCCAAAAAACGCATGGAAACACCAATAAGTCGCCATATTGGCATGAACCATGGCGTTGATAGTAAAAAAATGCATTTCTTTGCATTAGAGTATGTTCCCCCAGGCTCCAGAGGGGGCAATTATGATAGAATTCTGGTGCAACGAGAAACCAAATGGATATATGAATTATCTGCTTTGCAATATCCTGGATTAAATGATGCGATAAGTTTCAAATGTTTTTTGTAGAGATGTTTTTTTTTTGTTTTTTTTTGTTTTTTGTTTTTTTATCATTAATGTGATCTATATACCCCACCGAATAACCGAAGTTAAATCTACATTTCCTTATTATTTTTTTTAATTGATGCAGGTATGTGTCCCTTTTTCAATGTGAGGTCATACGGACTACCCGGGCATTCTGTCAGGTAATGAGGGGTCAGCCATTTCCTTAGACGGTTTGCCCTTATAATAGAGTTAAGTCTGTCAGGTGGGGTTGTTGGGATGCAGGGCCGGATAAAAAAAGACCAATTTAACACCGTTGTGTTAATTTAGCATAGGCAGGCTGACAGTCCCCAGCTAGATTAAAATTTTCAATTGTTTAAGAGGAGTCAGAATGGTGTTCTGATCTTTAGGGGTCTTTTGATTTTCATTTTCTGCTCTGATCGTTGGACTTCTTGTATATATGTTAAATATTTCCGGGGTAGGCTGTCTCTTGTATGAGACGTTTCATTTCAGTATTGGTACTGTTTTGCTCACTTTACTTTTTCGATTGACTACTTAAGATATGGGGACTCCCGGGTATTGGCACAGATTAGGCGCCATCTTGCTCTACCTCGTGAGCGAAAAATTCTATGCCATTCGACGTCATTAGGGTAAATTTCGCCATAATCCTCTATTTAATTATTCGATATTGTTCGATGCTATGTGAACATATTTTACTATATGTGTATTCGACACCGTTTCGATGTCTTTTTTCGGCCCATCCTCCCCCACTTTCCCTTAATGATTGTCCGCAGCCCGGTGGTGACGTCAGACGCCGCCGGGCTGGGCGGGCTGCTTAAATGCGGTCATTCAGACCTCATTGCTCTGCCTGTCTGTTCTTTGCAACTGGAGGAGATTGAACTCTGTGACCCAGCAGACTCTATTGTGCTTCCAGCAGAACTTCTGTACACCGATTGTCAGGTATGTTTAATGGGTAGTTGGTGTCCCTTATACAGGTGAATACCATGCACCTAGGACAATATCTGCCTTTTAAATGTTGTTTCTTTTTTATTGATTTATTTTTTTAATTTATTCAATCAATATTGCAGGGGTTCCTGGCCATCTGTTTTTCAATAGCACAAATCACGTTTCAACTATTGAATTTGAACCAGCAAGTTCATATGAGCTGAGCCCTGGCTGACCCTACCGTTCTACTAGATTTAGGTAATGGCACATTTGCCTATGTTTGAATGGGGTACGATTTATATGCGTACACATACTTAGACCTTCTATGTTTGTTTAGGTCTTATTTTTGGCAGCTTTCCTATGACCTCTGATATGGACCACCTTTGCATCAATTTTCGGGCTCTGACCTTGATCCCAACATATTAGAACTTAGTCGAATGGGATGCACAGGTGTATTACTAATATGGTGTGTAGGTGTAGGTGAGATCACATTTTGGATATATATTGCCTATACTAGAAACATGTTTTTCAATGCTTTTTTCCTGACCTCTGTATATACTTCATTGTATCTTGTAACTTTAAATCACTTTGTCTTAGTGCTAGTTAACATAAATTATATCTATGCATGTATCCAATTTATTTTGATTCATGTATGTATCTATTTCATTTACAGTTTATCTACTAGATATACCAACTACTCCTGAGGAAGCTCACTTTCGGAGCGAAACATGTTGAGTGGTATATTTTATAAGCTCCATAAACTGTACAAAAATCCTTAATCAAAGAATGTGATTGAGTGTTTTTACTTATTTTTTACATTGTTTTGTATTTCTTGTGTATAATAAAAATTGGTGTTATTTTTACGCTATTTCCTTCTGCTTGATATTGTTTCTATTATGATATATTAGAACCTTGAAAGTCCCTAAGGGTTAGATCCCTTGCCCCTGTTGTGTACTTTACTAGTCTACTTCACAATGGAGACTGTCCAATGAATAGAGGTTCGGAGAAGCAGCACTGAAAGACCAGGACCCAGTAGCAAGTTGTCAACTGCAAATGCTAGGATTAGAATTTTAATAGTTTACTGGAGAATATTTATTTCTTTGTGCTCCAGTGATGTCTAAGATGTCCGAGACACTCCTCCTGATTGGCTGAAACACAGCAGCAGCGCCATTTGTCAAAGTCAGTCAGCCAATCAGGAGAGAGAAGGGGTGGGTCCAGGTCGGGGCTCCATGTCTGAATGGACACACAGAGCTGTGACTCGGCTCCAGTGCCCTCTTAGGAAGCTGCTGGCTATGGGGGCACTCGATAGGAGGGAGGGACCAGGAGCAGCAAAGAGGGACCTGAGAAGAGGAGGATCTAGGTTACTCTGCGCAAATCCAACTTCACAGAGGAGGTAAGTATAACATGTTTGCTATTTAACCACTTAAGGACCGCCGTATTGCCATTGTACGTCATCGCAATGGCACAGGCAGGCACAAGCACGTACATGTACGTGCCTGCCTTCCAGCGGGTGGGGGGTCCGATCGGACCCCCTCTCGCTGGATACGGCAGTCCGGTTCGCTTCAGGAGAGTTCCAGGATGAGGGGATGGCCGTTGGTTTCTGGCCACCCCCTCTCGATCGCTCCTGGCCAATGAGAAGCTTCCTCCCACTGTGTATTGTATACACAGGCAGGGAGGAAGTGATGTCATTCTCCTCGGGGCGGTCTTTTTGACCGGACTACGAGGAGAAGACAAAGTAAGTCTGCACCAACACTACTCTAACACATAGGCACACACAGGCACACAAACCCCCCCGATCCCCCCCGCCCCCCCCAGTCACAGTGTCACTGATTGCAGTGATCATTTATTTACTGATCACTGCATTCAGTGTCAGTTGTAACAGTAAAAACTGTCAGGGCAGTTAGTGTTAGGTCCAGGGTAGCCCCCTACCCCCCCAATAAAGGTTTAACCCCCTGATTGCCCCTAGAGTTAACCCTTTCACCCCCTTTTGCCAGTGTCACTAAGCGATCATTTTTCTGATCGCTGCATTAGTGTCGCTAGTGTCGCTAGGTAGCTAGTTATTTTTTTAGGTTCACTGCCAGGTTTTTATATCGCTAGGTACCCCGATATACTACCCAATAATGGTTTTAACCCCCTGATTGCCCCTAGTTAACCCTTTCACCCCCTTTTGCCAGTGTCACTAAGCGATCATTTTTCTGATCGCTGCATTAGTGTCGCTAGTGCCGCTAGGTAGCTAGTTATTTTTTTAGGTTCACCGCCAGGTTTTTATAGCACTAGGTACCCCAATATACTACCCAATAATGGTTTTAACCCCCTGATTGCCCCTAGTTAACCCTTTCACCCCCTTTTGCCAGTGTCACTAAGCGATCATTTTTCTGATCGCTGCATTAGTGTCGCTAGTGTCACTAGGTAGCTAGTTTTTTTTTTAGGTTCACCGGCAGGTTTTTATATCGCTAGGTACCCCGATATACTACCCAATAATGGTTTTAACCCCCTGATTGCCCCTAGTTAACCCTTTCACCCCCTTTTGCCAGTGTCACTAAGCAATCGTTTTTCTGATCGCTGCATTAGTGTCACTAGTGCCGCTAGGTAGCTAGTTATTTTTTTAGGTTCACCGCCAGGTTTTTATAGCGCTAGGTACCCCGATATACTACGCAATAATGGTTTTAACCCCCTGATTGCCCCTAGTTAACCCTTTCACCCCCTTTTGGCAGTGTCACTAAGCGATCATTTTTCTGATCGCTGCATTAGTGTCGCTAGGTAGCTAGTTTTTTTTTTTTAGGTTCACCGCCAGGTTTTTATAGTGCTAGGTACCCCAATATACTACCCAATAATGGTTTTAACCCCCTGATTGCCCTAGTTAACCCTTTCACCCCCTTTTGCCAGTGTCACTAAGCGATCGTTTTTCTGATCGCTGCATTAGTGTCACTAGTGCCGTAGGTAGCTAGTTATTTTTTTAGGTTCACCGCCAGGTTTTTATAGCGCTAGGTACCCCGATATACTACCCAATAATGGTTTTAACCCCCTGATTGCCCCTAGTTAACCCTTTCACCCCCTTTTGCCAGTGTCACTAAGCGATCGTTTTTCTGATCGCTGCATTAGTGTCACTAGTGTCGTTAGGTAGCTAGTTATTTTTTTAGGTTCACCGCCAGGTTTTTATAGCGTTAGGTACCCCCATACACTACCCAATAATGGTTTTAACCCCCTGATTGCCCCTAGTTAACCCTTTCACCAGCGATCACAGTATAAGTGTCACTGGTGACGCTGGTTAGCCAGTTAGTTATTTAGGTTCCCCGTCAGGTTTTTATATAGCGCCAGGGACCCCCATATACTACCTAATAAAAATTTGAACCCCCTGATTGCCCCTAGTTAACCCTTTCCCCAGTGATCACCGTATAAGTGTTACGGGTGACTCTGGTTAGTTTGCTTTTTATAGCATCAGGGCACCCACCATTTATTACCCAATAAAGGTTTTACCCCCTGATCACCCGGTGGGTGATATCAATTAGGTTTTAGAGTCAGGGTCTGCGTCGCCCCAGGCAGCGCTAGGTTAGTGCCAGTACCGCTAACACCCACGCGCAAAGCATAAACCTCCCGTAGTGGTATAGAATCTGAACAGATCAATATCTGATCTGATCAGATCTATACTAGCATCCCCAGCAGTTTAGGGTTCCAAAAAAACACATTGTTAGCGGGATCAGCCCAGATACCTGCTAGCACCTGCATTTTGCCCCTCTGCCCAGCCCACCCAAGTGCAGTATCGATCGATCACTGTCACTTACAAAACACTAAAAACATAACTGCAGCGATCGCAGAGTCAGGCCTGATCCCTGCGATCGCTAACAGTTTTTTTTGGTAGCATTTTATATTTAAATCCGGAAGGCAGTGCTTGATTTTCGGGGTCCGGTACGTGGCTAGGCTCCCAAAAAGTCCCCCACATGTGGTATCCCCGTACTCGGGAGAAGCAGCAGAATTTATTTTGGGGTGTAATTTGACTTATGCCCATAGCATGTGTGAGCAATATATCATTTAGTGACAACTTTGTGCAAAAAAAAAAAAATTGTAAAATTCCTGCAACTTGTGGCAAAATATAAAATATTTCATGGACTCAACATGCCTCTCAGTAAATAGCTTGGGGTGTCTACTTTCCAAAATGGGGTCATTTGGGGGGTTTTGTGTTATTTTGGCATTTTATGGCCTTCAAAACTGTGATAGGTAGTGAGGAGTGAAATCAAAAATTTGCACCCTTAGAAACCCTGAAGGCAGTGATTGGTTTTCGGGGTGCCGTACGCAGCTAGACTCCCAAAAAGTCCCACATATGTGGTATCCTCGTACTCAGGAGAAGCAGCAGAATATATTTTGGGGTGCAATTCCACATATAACTATGGCATGTGTGAGCAATATATTTTTGGTCTTTTTCCATTTATATCGCAAAAAATAAAAATCGCAGAGGCAATCAAATACCATCAAATGAAAGCTCTATTTGTGGGAAGAAAAGGACGCAAATTTTGTTTGGGTACAACATTGCATGACCGCGCAATTACCAGTTAAAGCAGTGCAGTGCGAAATTGTAAAAAGACCTCTGGTCCTTAGGCTGTTTATTCGTCCGGGGCTGAAGTGGTTAAAAAAATAAAAATAAAAAATAAAATTGACTTTACAATAACTTTAATTCTTAAACTAAAAAACAAAAACAAAAAAAGCTGCAGGTTTATTACAACCTTAATTTTCAGTTTTGACAGATATGTAGTTTGTATAGCTAGCGCTGCTCTGAAAAGAAGCCTCTCAGCCTTATAAGAATAATCTGCTTTATAAACATAGGTGTTATATATTATTCATGTCAGCCTTTGAAAAATATTAAAGCACAACTGTGCCTTTATTTGCTCTGTAAAATTCTATGCACTTTCAGCGGGAGCTTGTTGTCAAATATTAGCACTAATGTCTTATGTAAGATTAAATTATACACAGAAACTTGGCGCTGACTGCAGATTTGTCTTACCGCCAACGATCTGCATCCTTTCCCTACTACATATAGATAGTCTTCATTTGTAATGCGCTGCTGTACCTCCCTAGATTTGCAGCTCATTTGTGAGATTTGTATCATTTTTCAAAATAAGACGTTTTGCATCCAGACTATTTAAACTGACAAACCACCTGAAATCTGTGAAAAGTTATGTATAGCATTCATGATGCGCTGTGAATACCATCTTGCTTTTACACCCAGTGCTCCTCAGTAATTATCTGCCGTCATTCCTTATTTGATGGATTTATTTTGAACTGGGGGAGCATTTATTTCAATATCATGTTCTGTATCAGTTCAGCAGTTCTGGTAATCATTTTGGAATGGCGGTTGTTGTGTATAATTTATTGCGACATTTTATAAACCAGCAACACATTTTGTAGTACATTATATTTTGATATCGATGAAAATAAATGAGTTGAAATGTAATAAAAGAGAGAGAGAACTGTGTTTTTTCTTTTACTTTTATTAACTACTTGACCACCGTGCCAATGTGGGGTGGCAAGGAGGGTGGCCCTTAATGCTCACATGCTGCACATATGCCGTGGCGGCTGAGGTTTTTGTGCTGAGAGCACTCACAGCACACTGACAGAGCTGTTACCAACAGACGCCAGTCTCTAGTTATGGTTGGGAGTGGTCGGGACAGGTTCCTGATCCTATGACCACTGTGACAGCCAGGCAGAATGGTCACTTGATAGGCAAGTTCATCCTACACTCTTCCTTAAAGTGATTGTAAAGCCTAAACATTTTTTACCTTAATGCAGCTCTTCTCTCCCCTCACTTCCGGGTCTCACTGGCTTTGCTGGGGCACTGGGAGCCATCGGCTCCTAGCAGTAGTGGCTGGTGGAAATTTTTTTTTGGGGGGGTGGAAAACAGCATGACACCCCCCCATCGGTCAGGTATTAGTACTTCCCCATGATCGGCAGTGGTGACGGCCTCCTATTCTCCTGCTATCCCTCACCGGAGTCATCCCATTCTCCTGCTCTCCATCACCGGTGGCCCCCTGTTCTCCTGCTCCCCATCCCTAGGGGCATCTCATTCTTCTGCTTTCCATCACCAGCGGCCTCCTGTTATCCTGCTCTCCATCACCGGGGGCATCCAGTTCTTCTGTTCTCCATCATCGGCAGCCTCCTGTTCTCCTGCTCTCCATCCCTGGGGGCATCCCATTCTTCTGCTCTCCATCACCAGCGGCCTCCTGTTCTCCTGCTCTCCATCACCAGGGCCATCCCATTCTTCTGCTCTCCATCACCGACAGCCTCATGTTCTCCTGCTCTCCATCACTAGGGGCATCCCGTTCTTCTGTTCTCCACCACCAGCGGCCTCCTGTTCTCCTGCTCTCCACAGCAGAGGCTTCCCCTGCTCGGTGGCCTCCCATTCTCCTGTACTCCATGACGGTGGCTTCCGTTTCCTCCCTCCTCCTCTGCGGCCAATTTTCTCTTTTCGGCCAATTGGAAAATGGGTCTCAAACCCACTTCTGATTGGCTGGATTGAGGATCAGTGTTTCAAAAGCAAATATTCATTCGCTGTTGTAACACACATGGGTGGGCTCCGGTCTCATGCTCTGACACCCGAGCCCACCCTATTTTGAAGCCTATTAGAGCCTTTGCCTCTAATCAGGTGCTTCAAAGAAATTCACTGTTATTCACGTGCCCTGAAAGGGGCCAGATGCATGAATAGGGGGTGGCCACGGCAGTCATGGATAGATTCATGCTATGCATGAATCTATCCATTATGCATATAGGGGTGGAGAGGAGAGAGGGGGCGACGCCCGAGCATCCCTAATGGACAGGCTGCCACTGGCTCCTAGTGCTGTCAATCAAAGCTAGTGATGAGGGAGTGGCGTGCGAGGCGGAGTCCCCCTTACCATGGGGGCACTGGACAGATAGGAGGGGCAGGAGTGTTGGTGGGGGACCCGAAAAAAAGAGGTTCACAGCTGCTCTGTGCAATTAGACAGAACAGGTAAGTATAGACGTTTGTTATTATTCTTTTTTTTTTTTTAATTACCTTTTAAAATCACTTTAAGACCCAGTTAAAGGTCAGGAATCTATCTGCAACATGTTTTTCTTGAGGCTGGGTTCACACTTATGCGAATTGGATGCGGGTTTCTCCATTGGATCTGCCAAGTGTTTGAGTATAATCCAGCAAACCAGGTAGAGCAGATAAAAAAACAAGACAAACAAAAAAAATAAGCTCCTCCTTAATGCAATCTGTGTTCAGTTTATAGAGATTTCCCCACACTTCCTGCTATGGTGACACCAGGGATTTGCATTAAGCTGAACTTCCTGTTCTTCATCAATGGGGTGCACTATCCATATAGTCATATTTCAAGTTTTCCCTAGAGACTGGTTGTAGCAGTTCTTTATAAAAAGCTGGTAGAGAATCTAAACCCACTTTATTCAAAATATTACAGTGCAGTTTGGATTGAATAATACTTTAGGCTTGGTTAACACCAGGAGGTGCAACTGAGCACACACATTTTTTTGCGTGTTTCCACACATTCCCATGGGTCATGTTTAAGGTAGCTCATTCATTTCAGTAGGCTGCACTATGCACAGAAAACACACAAAAAAGGCGACTGTGCAGTCATGTGTTTTGGTATACATGCGCACGTTTGCAGGATGCATGGGTGGTGTCTTTAAGAATTAATGACAATGCGGTACATTTGCCAAGTAGAATGTTTTTGCCATGGCTGATTCGTCAACATCTGAAAAAGTATTCATACCCGTTGAAATTTTGCACATTTTGTCATGTTACAACCAAAAACATAAATTTATTTTATTGGGATTTTATGTGATAGACCAACACAAAGTGGCACATAATTGTGAAGTGGAAGGAAAATAATAAATGGTTTTCAACATTTTTTTACAAATATATATATATATCTGAAAAGTGTGACGGCATGTATATTCAAACCCCTTTACTCTGAAACCCCTAACTAAAGACTAGTGGAACCAATTGCCTTCAGAAGTCACCTAATTAGTAAACAGAGTCTACCTGTGTGTAATTTAATCTCAGTATAAATACAGCTGTTCTGTGAAGCCCTCAGAGGTTTGTTAGAGAACATTAGTGAAAAGATAGCATCATAAAGGCCAAGGAACACACCAGAAAGGTCAGGGATAAAGTTGTGGAGAAGTTTAAAGCAGGGTTAGGTTCTAAAAAAAATATTCCAAGGTTTGTGCATCTCACAAGCACTGTTCAATCCATCATCAGAAAATGAAAAGAATGTGGCACAACTGTAAACCTAACAAGACATGGCCGTCTAGCTAAACTGACAGGCTGGGCAAGGAGAGCATTAATCAGAGACGCAGCCAAGGAGCCCATGGTAACTCTGGAGGAGCTGCAGAGATCCACAGCTCAGGTGGGAGAATCTGTCCACAGGACAACCATTAGTCGTGCACTCCACAAATCTGGCCGTTATGGAAGAGTGGCAAGAAGAAAGGCATTGCTGAAAGAAAGCCATAAGAAGTCATGTTTGAAGTTTGCGAGAAGCCATGTGGGGTTCACAACAAACATGTGGAAGAAGATGCTCTGGTTAGATGAGACCAAAATCAAACTTTTTGGCCTATAAGCAAAACTGTCAGGAGCGTCTAGCGCTCCTGCTCCTCATTCCAGCATCCGGGTTTTGGCTATGGCATTCTTCCTGTCTTTGTCCACCTGCAGGCTGATTGATGTGGTCAGTTTCTGGTTGGAAGTCCTGGGGGCAACCAAGTGTCGGTAGGCCTGCTTGCCTTATGGGGGCTGTTATAGGTGAAGAACACAGTGGCTAGCTATAGTGTCTGACCACCTGCTTTGGGGTAGGCATGACAAAAATGCTATGTGTGGTGGAAAACGAACACTGCACATTACCCTGAACACACCATCCCCACTGTGAAACATGGTGGTGGCAGTATCATGTTGTGGGGATGCTTTTCTTCAGCTGGGACAGGGAAGCTGGTCAGACTTATTGGGAAGATGGAAGGAGCCAAATACAGAGCAACCTTAGAGGAAAACCTGTTAGAGTCTACACAAGACTTGAGACTAGGGTTGAGGTTCCCCTTGAAACAGGACAACAGCCCTAAACATACAGCCAGAGCTACAATGCAATGGTTTAGATCAAAGCATATTCATGTGCTAGAATGGCCCAATCAAACTCCAGACCTAAATCTAAATGATAATCAGTGGTAAGACTGAATTGGCAAAAATGGCACTCTATAAATGTGCAGGGACCGCCCTGCCCTGTCAGATCTCCGCTCTCCTCTATAGGGGATCAGATGAACACGGACTGTCTGTCCGTGTTCATCCGATCTGTTTTGCAGATGGATAGAAAAGTAGGATTTTCCTCCGTCTGCAGAATCGGACCATAACGGAGATGGATAATATTGGTTATCAGCGCATGTTCATCCGCTGACACCCGCTATCCCATAGGGATGCATGCATGTCCGTATTTCATCCGAAAGTGGATGGATGAAATACAGACATATGGTGCGCACGTGTGAAAGGGGCCAAAGACATACCCAAAATGGCTTGCAGCTGTAATTGCAGCCAAAGGTGCTTCTGCAAAGTATTGACTCAGGGGTGCTGAATACAAATACACGCCACACTTTTTACATATTTATTTGTAAAAAAGTTTGAAAAACCATTTATCATTTTCTTTCCACTGCACAATTATGTGCCACTTTGTGTTGGTCTATCACATAAAATACATTTACGTTTTTGTTTGTAACATCACAAAATGTGGGAAATGTCGAAGTGCATGAATACCTTTCAAGGAACCGTAAGTGCAGCTTGTATTAGCTGTGAGCACCCTCCAGAGACAAACAACAGCAAGGGGAATGCAGAGGACAACCCACCCTATTCCCTCTGCATTCCTCTTGCTATTGCTTTCCATCTTCTTTATAGCTGATGAGCCAAGTGCGGCAGTAGGTGGGCAGGTTGGACCTCATAACCAAAGTTTGAAAGCACTTAGCAACAAGGTATAATGTACTACATGAATAGGGGACCAAACTGCAACAAAAAGTGTCCATGATCTTCTTTAATAAAATAAACATGTATACTTTCTCCATCTGCACTAGACAGCATGGATTCTAACAGACAGCGTTCATGGTAGTCAGAATACCTGAACAGTGACTGCATCTGATTCTATGCACTCACTGTTTGCCCGATAATTTTTCACCATCAAAATCTACTTAGTGATAGAGGTGCTGAAAGGGCCACCCGCAGCTTGAATATTGGCTAATTCATTAGAAATCAGCTAACATTTAAGTCGTTTACTGCAGACTTAAATTTAATGTTGGAGTCAGAGAATTGCAGAAAGTAAAGTGCTGTCATTCTTACTATGTTACGTAGACACCTGGCATAATGTGGTATTTAAATCACCTGAATACATGCAGAAATCAGTTCACAAATGTTTTGGGACATAAAGCAGTTTATATACAGTATATTGCTTTCCACCTATTTTGTTGGAGTTGCCTTTTAAGGTGGCAAAGGCTATGTTTCCACTATTGCGTCCAAAGCCACGCGATTTTACCACACTTTTTTTGCCGCGACTTGAAGCAATGCATGTGTTTTCTTGAGTTCTATGGCCCTCAAGTCGCATCAAAGTGGGACCAAAGTAGTGCAGGACTACTTTGAAGTCGCTGAGTCTTGAAGTCGCACAGATATGAATGGTACTCATTAGAAATCATGGGGTATGACTTATCATGAGACTTTTCAGTATTCAATCGCATGAAAAGTCGCACTAGTGGAAACCTAGCCTTAAAGTGTATTTAAATCCAATTTGGTGGTGAAACATATTCGGGGTGAAGGATCCAGGTGGGGTCCCTTTGGTCTGTTTGGATTAATTAAGTTAATTATTAATTAAGTGTTAAGGTGCTGTACCATACATTGAGGTTAAGTTACTAAAGACAATTACACTGTGCGCTTTTCATTTTGAAAACAAAATTCTGATGAAACTGTTTTTTGTTTTTTTTTTTAGTTCCGGGTGGAGTGATAAAAGGATAGAACTACCAGGACTGAAAGAGAGGAGAGTCCATAGGAACAGGAATAGAAGGAAAATCTTCAATAGTGTCAGAACTATCTAAGCAAGGACTTCTCTCCCTTTAAAGATATTTTCTCTAATTTCCCATTGGGTCTATGGGCCAGGAAGGGAAGGTAGCATTCTCTCCAAGGGGACCCAAATGGCAAAAAAAAATGAAAATAAAACAAAAATGGCTGAATTTCCCATCTTTTCTTACACTAAAATAGTAAAAAACAAGGAAATGGAAAAACCATGTACACACCTGCTGTTGATTCACATTGTATTTGTCACAAATGATGACAAACACCTACAGTGGTGTGAAAAAGTGTTTGCCCCCTTCCTCATTTCCTGTTCCTTTGCATGTTTGTCACACTTAAGTGTTTCGGAACATCAAACCAATTTAAACAATAGTCAAGGACAACACAAGTAAACACAAAATGCAATTTGTAAATGAAGGTGTTTATTATTAAAGGTGAAAAAAAATCCAAACCATCATGGCCCTGTGTGAAAAAGTGATTGCCCCCTAAACCTAATAACTGGTTGGGCCACCCTTAGCAGCAACAACTGCAACCAAGCGTTTGCGATAACGTGCAATGAGGCTTTTACAGCGTCCTGGAGGAATTTTGGCCCACTCATCTTTGCAGAATTGTCCTAATTCAGTTACATTAGAGGGTTTTTCGAGCATGAACGGCCTTTTTAAGGTCATACCACAACATCTCAATAGGATTCAGGTCAGGACTTTGGCTAGGCCACTCCAAAGTCTTCATTTTGTTTTTCTTCAGCCATTCGGTGGTGGACTTGCTGGTGTGTTTAGGATCATTGTCCTGCTGCAGAACCCAAGTTCGTTTCAGCTTGAGTACACGAACAGATGGTCGGACATTCTCCTTCAGGATCTCTTGGTAGACAGCAGAATTCATAGTTCCTTTTATCACGGCAAGTTTTCCAGGTCCTGAAGCAGCAAAACAGCCCCAGACCATCACACTACCACCACCATATTTTACTGTTGGTATAATGTTCTTTTTATGAAATGCAGTGTTCCTTCTACGCCAGATATACTTGGACACACACCTTCCAAAGAGTTCCACTTTTGTCTCATCGGTCCACAGAATGTTGTCCCAAAAGTCTTGGGGATCATCAAGATGTGTTGTGGAGAAATTGAGACAAGCTTTGATGTTCTTTTTGCTCAGCAGTGGTTTTCTCCTTGGAACTCTGCCATGCAGGCCATTTTTGCCCAGTCTTTTCCTGATGGTGGAGGCATGAACGCTGACCTTAACTGAGGCAAGTGAGGCCTGCAGTTCCTTGGACGTTGTTGTGGGGTCTTTTGTGACCTCTTGGATGAGTCGTCGCTGCGCTCCTCGGGTAATTTTGGGCGGCCGGACACTCCTGGGAAGATTCACCACTGTTCCATGTCTTCGCCATTTGTGGATAATGGCTCTCACTGTGGTTCGCTGGATTCCCAAAGCTTTGGAAATGGCTTTATAACCCTTTCCAGACTGATAGATCTCAATTACTTTCTTTCTCAATTGTTCCTGAATTTCTTTGGGTCTCGGCATGATGTGTAGCTTTTAAGGATCTTCTGGTGGACCTTACTGTGTCAAGCAGCTCCTATTTAAGTGATGCCTTGATTGTGAACAGGTGTGGCAATAATCAGGCCTGGGTGTGGCTAGAGAAATTGAACTCAGGTGTGGACAACCACAGTTATAGTATGTTTTAACAAGGGGGGCAATCACTTTTTCACACAGGGCCATGATGGTTTGGATTTTTTTTTCACCTTTAATAATAAACACCTTCATTTACAAATTGCATTTTGTGTTTACTTGTGTTGTCCTTGACTATTGTTTAAATTGGTTTGATGTTCCGAAACACTTAAGTGTGACAAACATGCAAAGGAACAGGAAATGAGGAAGGGGGCAAACACTTTTTCACACCACTGTATAACTGTTTTTTCCATATTTTTTTTTATTTTTCTTTCTGAATATATGACTTTAATTTTAAGCACTGTATAGGTTGTGATCACAAGAAAAAAAGAAAAAAAAAAAGAAAGGTAAACGTTACATCCTCATTTCAAAATTCTACAATAGATAATGTGGTTATTTTCAGAGGTTTTACTCTACATGCTTACTGTCTTACATAATATATGCAAGCTTTGCATGATATACAGTACTCAAGCTTTTGTCACTATCTATACCTGACTATTGTATAACAGATGTAACCTGCTTACCATCTACTACCAGCCAACCCTCCAGCTGCTATTCTCCCAAAACTTTACCAATAACAGAGACCACACCAAGCTGGAGTAAATATTGTCCATAGCAGCCATTTTCTTTTATTAAAACTTAACATTAACTGTATAACTTCTGTTAGAACCATCCCCATCAGTTAAATACTCACGTTGGTCTTTGCGGGGAAAAAAAAACAATCTCGCCACTCGATCCACTCCTGTGCTGCGGTATCTTAAACTGAACTAAGGCCTCCCATTAACCCATTAAACAAATTCCAGCTAAACCACCGTTAGCTGGAATACCACCAACGGGACCCAAACCGTTCCATATCTGGGGTTCCTTCCTTCACCCACAAAGACCAACACCCCACCTCTGCTACGACATCCGCCGCTTTGTAGAATGCAAAAACGTGCATTAATCAACCACACTGTACTCACCGATATCAAGGAGGGCAGATGGGAAGCTGGGTTTTCTGCTGCCAACTTTGCTGGGGAGGGACCCACTTCCTCCTATGTCCACTCTGCTCCACCCCCTTTTCCTCCTAACCAATCCCAAATTCTTTTACATTTCCCCTGCACTCAGATTGCCCCTCTTAACCCTGTCATGCCCGCCCTCCGTTCATTGCTTCTCTTTATTTTACTCTGGGCTTTACTAAAAGCTAGAGTCAGTATCAACCAGGTTGCAATGCAGTGTTCAGTTTTCTTGGTGCTATGCAACTTTTTCATGTGATTGATGGTTACATGTCCCACCTTACACAGTGGAGCAAAGGAATATAATAGATTGAGCACATCCATATCTGCCTATGGAAGTGTGACGGACTGGGGTTTATATGGTCACAAAACAGACAGCCCAAAGCAAAGTACATATTCTTTATTTTATTTTATTTCTAAATATGTCCCTTCTATTCTATTAATAACCAGTAGATGGCAGAGAAGGTACACAAACAGAGTCTATATAAGGCCACACACCATGTGACTGGAAATTAAACTACTTCCAGCCATAAAGTCAGTGGTCATATCTCATGCTGTTTGTGTGATTTTTTGCAGGTATGTACTCTAAATTGTTCCTAATCTGTATTAACCTGTGATAGAAAGATTCCTAAACATCTTGAGCAGATGCAGAAAAAGTCTCAGCAGATTTTATGCTATAGATTTGCTGTAATTAGAAGTTTAGAACAGCATGTGTGAGAAACAAGTGAAAAGTGCATAAGAACATGAAAATACTGCATTAGTCAGAACAAATGTCTATTATAAGCACTAAACCGTTCTAAAAAGGTATATTTAAACCTGATTTATGGAAAATTGCATAGATTTATAACGCACATGGTTTCTGTTATTAATATAGAAAAAAAACTATTGTATGTAAAGCTTATGCATTGGGTCATACAGACATGCAATGTGCACCATCTAGTGGTTAAAAAAGAGTACTACCATGATAATATTTGTATTAAAGCAATGCATTGCCAGTATGATTTTTGCACAGTTAGTGTACCAGAGAGATAAAGATAATTATCTATAACACTGAATAACAGGGATATATATATTATTAAAATATAGTAATGTTCATTGTTGTAACTACGTTTTAAAATACTTTAGTTAAAATCGGTATTATATATATTGTGAATGGTTATAAATATGTGACTATAAAAATGTAAAGATGTATTGTTATGTAAAAATTAAACTACTTCCAGCCATAAAGTCAGTGGTCATATCTCATGCTGTTTGTGTGATTCTTTGCAGTCCACGCCAAGCTGATCACCTTATCTCATCGCATCTACAATCATTGGCTCTCTTAATTCACATTTTGAGGCCGGTAACAGAAGCATCCACCATGTGCCAAGTCCAGTGTTCAGCAGGTTATACAAAGAGGTAAAAAAATGAACTCCAATATAATGCTTGTCATTTGCTGCTCTGAGTCTTTTCTCATTAAAGTTTACATAAAACCAACAAAAAAAACTATATATTGCAGCTTAGCAATCCATAGGTGTGGTGCATTTATCTTCTTTTTTAGACAGTTTTTCTTTATTTTCACCTGGAGATCTGAAGAGTAGCACACTTCTCGTCTTATGGTGGCTACACTCTTCTCCTATATCTATGGAGGCGAATAATAGACACCTTTGAACAGCAGCAACCTGTCGAGAGGGTCATGTTAGCTGGATTAGTAGATATGATCCAGCTCTTTCCAAGCCTGTCTGTATGTAAACATACAGGAGGAGCTTCTAGTCCTCTGCCACTAGTCACATGTTCAGAATAAAAAAAAAATACAAAGTAAAAATAAATAATTAATATCAATTAACTGTTTAACCACTTCAGTCCCAGAAGAATTGGCTGCTCAATGACCAGGTCATTTATTGCGATACGGCGCTGCGTCATTTTAACTGACAATTGCAAAATTGTGCGATGCTGTACCCCAACAAAATTTATATCCTTTTTTTCCCAGAAATAGAGCTTTCTTTTGGTGCTATTTGGTCATCTCTGCGGTTTTTATTTTTTGTGCTATAAACAAAAAAATAGCATCAATTTTGAAAAAAACACAATATTTTGTACTTTTTGCTGTAATAAAGCCCCAAAAAAAGCGAATGTTTTCCTCAGTTTAGGCCGACATGTATTTTTGGTAATAAAAAATTGCAAAAAGCGTAGATTGATTTATTGGTTTGCACAAAAGTTATAGCATCTGCAAAATAGGGCCTAGATTTATGGCATTTTTATTATTATTTTCTTTTTCACTGGGTTTTGCGTTTTTTATCAGGACTGCGACATTATGGTGGACATATCAGACACTTTTGACACATTTTTGGGACCATTGACAATTATACAGCGATCAGTGCTATAAAAATACACTTGTGCAGAAACAATTGGTGATTTACTGTGCTAAACCACAATAGTGCACTTCTCAAACATAAAACAAAACTGCAGTGGTATATTGAACAGTGCAAAAGGAAGTAAATAAGAGAAGTTCATTGTTGGTGTTTACATACCCTTTACTATTCTCACGTTCATAGGTAGGATCTTACATCCCAACCAGTAATAACTACGTACAACTTAATGGAAGTTGTCATGGTAAGCAATGAGGAAAAAAGATTGGACTCCCTTTTCTCTTTTAGCATAGTAGGCTTCATCACATAATATGAATCCCAATACAGCGCATTTATTGGAAACAATACTGGATGTTCCTTCCTCCTTTTAGAGCAGCTTAACATTCATTTGCGCCTTTCATACATCCTAAATGGAGCTAATTTTAGGCTAGCTAGTAACTTGTTGTTGGATTCTATCATATGCCACAATGTTTTCCCTATATATGGGAACACGGCATTACCATCATATTTCTCAATTAGTACTATCCACTTATATTTAACAAGTTAATTTTGCAGCTTGTCAGCTTAATATGTTAACATGTCAAATTGGTAATTGCTTTCACGTACACTCTTGCCAGGCAGAAAATATTGATGAAAAATACCCAACTGCAAACGCAACAACATTAATTTAAAAATTGCTCTATGACCTTTTAGTGCTGTATTCCAGTGCAATATCCTTTTTCTGTGAAATCATGACACATCGTAGGAATTCATCTACTGAGTTTTGTAGAGTTTTCACACCAGCAGCCAACACAACTGACACCTTATTAAGATAGAGTATATAAAAGGGTGAGCGTGTCTATTGGCTTTTCCTGAATTGCTGTTTTCACTTGTTGATTAGCTTCTCCTTGACTGGTAAAGAAAATGACAGAAAAGCAGAAAAGGGCATAAAAAGTGCCATCTGCATTAGCACATTTTAAATACAAGTGAAGGGAAAGTGGAATATGAATCAAGCTGGTCACAAAAAGGGGTCACTGAGCAAATATGCAGAAAAGCTCAAGGAATAAATAAATACTCATTCTTTTTTCTGCCCACCAAACTAGTGGACCCTTTGCTGCATAGTGACTGATGGCTGACCGCAGAGGAAAATAACTGATAAAGTAAGGCTGAAGTTGTTTCTAGACCCGGGCAAGATCTCCATCACTGAAGCCTTGAGGCATACAACCTAAGTACCCCACACAGTGTTCTTCTGCTAAAGTCACCTTTTTACAATGAATATTTTTTTTTTCTAACTGCTCCATACCTGGCTTACAATATTGTGACAATATGTACATAAGCTTACAGGACATAACTGTATTTTTAACAAATTCTAAATTATATTGTGTGGCCCATACCCATACAGGATAAAGCCTGTGCCTATGTTGCCTATATGTCAGTGGCGGTCCATTCATAGGGGGTGCATGGGAACCACCTCCCTATCCATGCGCCCGACCCCTAATCTACATGCATGGTTGTGGACGCATTGATTTCAGTAGGTGTTTTTTTTTAAGTACATGATTAGCCAATTAGAGGCTCTAGATGGCTTCACAAAAGGGTGGGCTTGGGGCGCATACCACTGCGCCCTAAGATCACCCAGTTGTGTGACAACAACAAATTAATATTCGCTATTGTCTTTCTGATTCTCCTCCCGCCAGTCAGAAAGGAGTCAGGACCCACTTCCTGTTTGGCCAGGAAGAGAAGCTATGTCTGTTTGGCCGGGAGGATAAGCCCCCGCTCTTCCCTCGGCTGGAGCGAGGAGCAGCAGCCCTACCCCTCCTCTTCTTCTAAGGTAAGGCAGCCTTCCAGTCCATCACACATGGGAGGGCGGGGATGGATGCAGCAGTGGGTGGCGGCAGTGAGAGTGGGGGGTAGGGCCGTGAGTGATGGTAGAGCAAGTGAGGGGGGAGGTTTGTTTGCCACCCCCCTAGAAAATTGAGCACCAGCCACCACTGCTCTAGGTACAGGTCATTGTGTAGACTAGTAGGTTAGACCAGTTTAGGGTAGAGCTAATTCGTCAACCAGCTTTGAGCCTTTGCCATCTGCTGGCCATTGACTAGCACTGCAGCTCATGTCTTTCCAGTGCACACCTGTTCTAATTAGCGGTGTTTATCCTTTATTTATTTTTCCAAATTCATCTCAAAGCTTTTTCATAGAGCAGCTTAAATTCGGATAGGTTGTTGATTCTGTACAGAAACCTGTGAATTAGACAGGTTACATTACAAAAATGTACTTTTTCCCCACAAGAATGTACCCTTGCAAAACTATGTTTTGTAAAGTCGCTTCGCCCTGTGGCTACTAGGGGCGCGCATGCCCGGTGCTCGCCCCCGGCACCGATGCAAGTGCTTGGCGGTTGCGATGACCGCCAGGCTCCCGCGATCACATGTGACACACCGAGAACTGGGATCTGTGTGTGTAAACATACAGATCTTGGTTCTCTGAGGGAGAAGAGACTGATCATCTGTTCATACAAAGTATGAACAGCGATCTGTCATCTCTCCTAGACAGTGCCATCCCCCCTTCAGTTATAACACAGAGAGGAAACACATTTAACCCCTTGATCGCCCCCTAGTGTTAACCCCTTCCCTGCCTATGACATTTTTACAGTAATGAGTGCATTTTTATAGCACTGAACGCTGTATAAATGCCAATGGTCCAAAAAATGTGTCAAAAGTGTCCAATGTGTCCACCATAATGTTGCAGTCCCAATAAAAATCTCAGATAGCTGCCATTACTACTAAAAAATCGTTTCTCTCTTTTTGTTTATAGTGCAAAAAATAAAAACCGCAGAGATGATCAAATGCCACCATAAAGAAAGCTCTATTTGTGGGGCAAAAAGGACATCAATTTTGTTTAGGTGCAGTGCCTCCTGACTGTGCACTTGTCAGTTAAAGCGACACAGTGCCGTATCACAAAAAATGGCCTGGTCATTCAACAGCCAAATCTTCTGTATGTATTCACCCTCTTTGTTATGAAGCCCATAAAAAGCTCTAGTGCAACCACATACCTTCAGAAGTCACATAATTTGTGAAATGCTGTCCACCTGTGTGCAATCTAAGTGTCACATGATCTGTCATTACATATGCACACCTTTTTTGAAAGGCCCCAGAGGCTGAAACACCTAAGCAAGGGGAACCACTAACCAAACACTGCCATGAAGACCAAGGAACTCTCAAAACAAGTAAGGGACAATGTTGTTGGAAATACAAATCAGTGTTAGGTTATACAAAAATATCCAAATCTTTGAGGATCCCTAGGAGCACCATAAAATCTATCATAACCAAATGGAAAGAACATGGCACAACAGCAAACCTGCCAAGAGAGGGCCGCACACCAAAACTCACAGATCGGGCGAGGAGGGAGGACTATCTCTACCTCTGGAGCCCCCACCCCTTCGCCTAGTTTAAAAACGCTTCTAACTTCTGGGCCATGTTCACTCTCAGCAGACCTCTGGACAGCTGTATTTGTACCGAGATTAAATTACACACAGATTGACTGTTTACTAATTAGGTGACTTCTGAAAGCAATTGGTTCCAATAGATTTTAGTAAGCTGTATTAGTGTAAACGGGGCTGAATATAAATGCACGCCACACTTTTCACATATTTATTTGTAAAACATTTTGAAAACCATTTATCATTTTCCTTCCACTTCACAATTATGTGCCACTTTGTGTTGGTCTAGCAGATAAAATCCCAATAAAATACATTGACATTTTGGTTGTACCTTTTCAAGGCACTGTACCTGTAGGCAAAAATAACAGCAGGCTTTGCTACCGCTTTAACCTCTCTCTGTTTAAGTTTGAGCTCCCTATTACCTCCTGTCTGCAAACTCAGGATTTAAGCCTTTGATGTTAAATCTCCTGCCTGTATGAAGGTGGGTAAAAAAGAGTATTTTATCAGGTTTGAACACTGAGGCATGGATGAAATTTTGTTATGTACCAACAAAAAGTTGATTTAGCAGGTTTCTAAGTTCTCCAAAAATCAGCCTATACCCTAAACTATCCTCCTTTCCACTGCCGAATAATATTAGGAAAACAAAAGGGATCCTATTATACCTACATCTTTGGACTTGATTTCCTGCTTCACCGCTACTCTATGCCTCTTTTTTCTGTTTCTCCATGCATAATTTGTCAGTAGGATTTCCCCCCACCAGCAGATTGTTCTGCATTTCTTTTTTTGACTATCACCCACTATATGCTCTACGCTCGTTACCTGACTATGGAGAATGGACTTGAATGCTGTAGGGAAGATGACAGCTGGAATTTAATAACAATTCATCTCTGTCCATAGGTTTCACATAGGAATCATCTGTCTCCAATTTCCCCGCATCCTACCCATCCTCATATGGGCAGGAGAGTTCATTGTGATTTTTTTTAAACTAAAAATATGTAGCAGAATATTTGGCCTAAATTGATGAAAAAAATTCAATTAAAAAAAAAATTTATTGGATGTTTTATAGCAGAAAGTAAAAAATATTATTTTTTTCAAAATCCTTGGTCTTTTTGTTTATATCGTAACAAGTAAAAAACACAGAGGTAATCAAATACCACCAAAAGAAAGCTCTAATTGTGAGGATTTTTTTATGTGGGTACAGCGTCGCATGATCGCGCAATTGTCAGTTAAAATAGCGCAGTGCCATATCGGCCTGGGGGGTAAATCTTTCAGAGGGCAGGTGGTTAATTAACCTTTGACCAAAAAAAAGACATATTGGAGAAGATTCATAAGCAAGTAAGAAGCAAAGCAACAAATATTCCCTTGGTAAAACTAGAAAGAAAGGGGATTTATAAGATAAATATAGTGGAAGTTTGGGGCTTACTGAAAACATTGATTATGCTGTGATCTTAGGATTTGCTCCATATGGTTCAGTGCACTTTGCTCAGTAATTCATGAGTATGTGTAATTTAAAGCCGTGTTATAATATTATATATATATATATATATATATATATATATATATATATATATATATATATATATATATATATATATATATATATATATATATATATATATATATATATATATATATATATATATATATATATAGTATATATTATAATATAATATATATAATATAATATTATATATAGCGATATAAACACTATAGCAATTGTGTTCACAACTCTGTACTGAAAAGTTTTAATTTATTCAATGTTTACTGTGATTAAGTTACTTTTCAAAACATACAAAACACTTTGCATTAGCGATAGTATATATTAAATATACACATGGATCTCTGTGAGAATGATTTATTGTTTGTTTTATCTAGGATTTAATGAAAATTTGATTCTCAGTGATTGCCTTTTGTTGACTGGTTAATGATACACATATGAGTACAGTTAAATAAGAATTTAGCTCTACTACTCAAACAGACATCCCTTATAAAGTTGAATAATGTATGCAGAATTTTTTTTTTAGATATGAATGCATTGTAAAGTTTATAGGAATAAACAACGTTATATTTTTATTTCCCAAAATTTCACCAAAAATCAGGAGATTTAGGTGAAACTTCACAATTTTGTTGAAAAGCATTGGAATTAAAATGGAAGGTGAAATAAAGGTGTTTTTATTGGAATTAAGGTTGCAGTTGGTGTTATGTGGCTTCTTTCACTATCCTGGACCTATTCTTTTGTCTAAAAATTATCTCTTATTAACATCATTATGAGTAAAATCCTTGGTTGATTTATTGAAAAATAGCAGCATATATAAAACTTTTTAAAAACCTGTCAATGTGACAGGACTGGACGCCATCCAATAAACCATCACCCCTACTTACATTGGTGGTCAGTGGAGAAATACCCCCTTTACATTGGTGGTCAGTGGAGAAATGCCCCCTTACATTGGTGGTCAGTGGATAAATACCCCCTTTACATTGGTGATCAGTGGAGAAATGCCCCCTTACATTGGTGGTCAGTGGAGAAATACCCCCTTTACATTGGTGGTCAGTGGAGAAATGCCCCCTTACATTGGTGGTCAGTGGAGAAATGCCCCCTTACATTGGTGGTCAGTGGAGAAATGCCCCCTTACATTGGTGGTCAGTGGAGACATGTCCCCTTAAATTGGTGGTCAGTGAAGAAATGCCCCCTTACATTGGTGATCAGTGGAGAAATGCCCCCCTACATTGGTGATCAGTGCAAAATGCTACCTTGCATTGGTGGTCATTGGGAAAACGATCTTATACATTCGTTGTCAGTAGAACAAAATACACCCTTGCACTGTTTTTCATTGCAAAACTGACCCATTACAGTGTGATATTGCCCCCTTACTTTGGCAGTTATTGTAGGTTATTGTAGAGAAATTAATCTGTCATTGCTCAAGAAACCTTTAGTAACCTTTGAAATGAGCCATAATTTTCCGCAAAACCTTGGTTGACAAAAATTGATCAATATACTGTAACAGCATACTGTTGCAGAACGCTTTGCTTTTTACCTGCAGTTCTGATGACACACACTAGAGGTCCTTACCACTAAACTTTCATTTAAATATATTTCTAAAAATACATTAAAAAATGCAAATCCACTTTGGGTGCACCAAATGCCAAATAGTACCTTGTAAAAGCAGTGGTGACAACCATTGTGCTGCACATAGCCTGTGCAAAAAAAAACAAAAAACAGAGCTGTGGGAGGGATCTAGCAGATCTTAACCCTACACGTTGTCTATGGAAAAAGGGGTGGACACTGGATTGGTCCCCTAGGACAAGGAGAGAGAGCATCAGTGACTGGTCTTTGTTGAAGGAAGCTCCTGTACAGAGGCAAAGCTCCACACTGGATCACTGCACTGTTCTGGAAGATATGCACAGAGCACACCTAGGGTTGCCACCTCAACCCTTTAAACCCAAACGCATATGAATTACACAGGTTCTGGGGCTAAATGAATGCAGATAAGGCACCAAGTGAGTTTAATTACTACCTTAATCAGCCACAGAACCTGTGTAATTCATATGTGTTTGGTTTTAAAGGGATGAGGTGGCAACCCTAAGCACACCAAGATTCAAGTAAGAATAAACATGGCTTTTTTACTTTGACAATATTAGCTTATTACAAAGTTCAGCTTTAAAGTGGTTCTAAAGCCTTAAGGTTTTCCACCTAATGCATTCTATGCATTAAGGTGAAAAACCTTCTGTGCTGAAGCTACCCCCCGACCCCCCCTGTCTCTTCCTTTCCTGAGACCATCCGATCCAGTGATGGGCACGAGTGCAGTGGCTCCTGCCACTGTCTCTCTCCTCATTGGACAGATTGATAGCAGCTAGAGCAATTGGCTCCAACTGCTGTCAATCAAATCCAGTGACACGGAGAAGGGGGTGGGGCTGAGTCACACTGTCTGTTTCAATGGATGCAGCAGCGAGACTCAGGAGCAAACACGCACCCGACGAAGAGGAGTGGCCAGGAGTAACAGCGAAGGGACCCTAAAAGATGAATCCTGCACAGAGCAGGTAAGTACAGACATGTTTGTTATTTTTATTAAAAAAATGAAGCTTATAACCAGTTTAAACCATAACTATGTACAGCAGTTGTACTGTACAGCAATACTTGATCCCAATGTCTTCCACTTTAAGAAGATGAAAGGACTGGATAAGACATGACTAACATTGCCCTACAAACTCTCAGCTCACAGGCAGACTCTATTTAGCTATTGATGTCTCACCGGGATTTCACTGTAACTGAGGCTCTTGAGAGATGAAGTCTATTGAATGACACAGAACACACAGAGCTGTCATTGATTTCTTGGGGGGGGGGGCGGGGTCTGATCATTCTTCATTGGTCATTGATTGTCTTCCTGGAGGATGGCACTTAACATTTGTCACTGATTATCACAGTTAAATAAAGAAACTCCTAACTCCAACAGATTGATCAAACTTTACCTTCACCAACCGCTTTAATGCTTTTATCTCCCATCTCTTGACAAAGATCTTCAATTTATTAGGACATCATACAGGTTAATGTCTCTCTTTTATTAACGGAGCAATTTCAATTAAAACTTAATTTCCCTGGTGATTCTCTTGCAAGCTTTACTAGCTAGTAAACAAGCTGGACATAAAATGAAACAGATTTTATCAGGCTCGTTAATAATAACTGGAGGAAGAACGTCATTGATTTCAAAATGTGAAGTGTAGATGCAACCCTGAAAAGGTTTCCAACAATGGAAATTTTACGTTTATAATACAAAGCTCACTGATATAGTCGCTTTTATTTTTTTAGTGATTTTTTTTCCTCTTTCAGATAGATTTTAGCTTAAAGCCCAATTCTGGGAAATTTGAAAATCCTCTCGTACAGTGACGCGGCTGTCATTAGACAACTGAAATGGTAGGCTGAAGGCACACAGCCATCTGGAACACCAATATTGGGGCATTTTTTGTGGGGTGGGTGGATAAAATGCCACTGACCACCAATGATTAGGGTCTGTTTTTTGTTTGTTTTTTGGTAGAGGGAGGTAAATGTCACTAACCACATAATATAGAATCATTTTGGGGGGGGTTTAAAAAGGTTTAAGTTTTGTTTTATCCATAACATCTAACCATTGCACGCAATAGGGTTGATTTACTAAAGGCAATTAGACTGTGAACTTTGAAAAGTACAGTTGCAGTAGTAAATGAGCAAAAGCTGTGCTGACTTCCATCATCCAATCATGTGCAAGCAAAAATGCATTTTTTTTTTAATTATTATTAAGCTTTACCTCATTTACTAAGCTTTGGAGCAACTGTACTTGCAAAGTGCACAGTCTATTTGTCTTTAGTAAATCAACCCCAATGCAATTTCAGTTTAATACAATGTCATTCTCCAGGGAACTTTCTTCCACTAATAACATAAAACTTGCACTTGTCATATGTGTCTTTATTTACAAAAATGTGTGGCCCAAAAAAAATGTAATTAGCTTTTGGTGTCCACTTTCCAAAAATAAGTCATTATGAGGGTGTTTGTAATGTCCTAGCATTTATTTGATATGTTTTATAGTGAAATGTAAAAAATAAACCTAGTAGTTATTAAATACTGCCATAGTAAAGATCAGTCTGTCTCAAACAAATGGTAAAATGTGAATTTGTGTAGAGCGTTGCATGAGTAATTGTCAGTAAAACTATTGCAGCACTAAAAATTGGGGAAGAGGGTATGACATGCTGATTTAAGGTGGGTAAAGAATGTTGGTAAATAAACAGATTTAAAAAAGGAATAGAGTTGTGCATATTTTATATGAGGAAAAAATATACACCATAAAAAAAAAATCTTAGTAAAAAGAAAAGAAAAGTCCTTCCACAAAGTGATATTGCACCAGTCCAACCATGGTAGAGGGGAATCATCCACGTGATAATGACACCATCTATCACCCACAAGGTGACATGACCTCCACCGTACAGAAGTGCCTGCTTACCAGCTAAATCTGACCCCTTACAGAGAGAGGTCAGTAGCGCTTGTGACTTGAACCGAGCCAAGGCCTTTGTCCTCAAAGAAAGGTGAAGACATGATCAAATCCCACCATGCAAGGAATGGTCACAACAACCGATCAGCCTACAGGCATGATTCTGTAATGATTGCGGTCCTCCTCCTAACACATAAAGCTTAAAGTCCACCTTAGGTTATTCCATACAGTGACCGATTCCCCGAGAAGAAAACATAAAGCTCGTCATAGTGTAAAAACGTATAGAACTTTTAATCAAGAGTAAAAGGTTGTACTTACAACAGTACAGCATAAAATCGCATGTAGGAAAAGTAGCTGGTCAGCTGATACACATTCGCACGTCCTTCCCGGGATCACAGCAGCACAGTGACATCAGCACATCGCTTCCCCCCAAATAAACAGATATGTAACAACCATCCAAAAACTCAAGAAAAAACAAAATGGACTCAAACTATAATTAAATTTTTTTATAGCCTGCCCCCTTGATCCAGATAAGTTGACCCCTTCATTTCAAAATTGGACCAACCAAGTGTAGCACTGGCATTTTTGCCTACTAATGCAATGTTAATGTTAATGCAATGTAAGCCTAAGCACAGTGTTATTCTTTAGTATTTGGTGCCATCTAGTGACCAAAAACAGGAAATTGACTTCAATTCTATTCCTTTTCCAAGCACTAGAAAGATAACAGGAAGTGACTGTTCTGTTTACATTTTACTGTGACCTGCTTACCCAGAATGCCAGGTGACCTACCCCTTGATCACCCTGTACTGAACCGCATGCTGGGTAGGCTATAAAAGGCCAGCGCAGCCATTTTCTCTCTCTTCTGGATGCATGGCCTTCCTGCAAGGACCCGTGGGTGTGTGTGTCCCACAGCACTGTGGCCTGCTCGGTGCGCAGCAGCAATCTGAAGCCAGAGGAGGACTTCACACCACAGCGTGCTGGAATAGCAGTGTGGTCGGATCGGGAAGGATCCAGAGGCACCCTGATGGAGGTAACTGAGAGCTCCTGGTGACCTTGTGAAGTAGAACAGCGTGACGGCGTGGCCGCAACAAATGGACTGAGACCAGCGGAGTGGAGCTGTTCAGACCCAGTTTGGTGAGAGGGCTGTTGCCCACAGTTTCTAACGCACTTTCATACACCTAGTACTTTAACACATTGTTTCTGGGACCTGTAGTCCCACGGAGGAGAATCTAATAGACAAATTGAGTTAAGCGGCCCTCAAGCCTATTCATAACAATACTATTAGCACTGTGTTATTCCAAAGCAATTACAGGTGTATCACACTATAGGAACAGTTCTGATATTCATCTCATGTTAACCCTTGTTTGATCCACTGTTGGATTACTGTTGGATTACAAATTGTCACAGTACAGATAGCTAGCAGAAGAAAGAAGATCAAAGACTGCCTATTGTATTGCAAGGCCCTGCATCTTATTAAAGTAGGAAAGTAGGGGGAGCTCCCTAGTGACTGTGTTGTAATTCATTACTGACCCTGCATTTCTGTGACAACCAGAGTGTACTGGAAGTGGGAAGGTGACCAGAGTAAGGTGCAGTCACTTTGAGCACTAGTTCCAATTGGAGATACATTCTCAGGGATCACTTAAGACAACTGTACATGTGCATACTGTTGTGTTCCTACTGTGCTGTCACATTATGTTGGTGTGACAGTCCAAATGCTGTAACTACTACCTTACACTAACCTCAGTAAATATACGTTCTTGGTTAAGTACAACTGGTGGGGAGTGTTGTTCCTTTCCCAGCAGATGGAGTCATCGGATACCCAGGTAATAACAAAGGTATACTATTATTATATTGTATATTGTGGGGTTATCCTTCACCATTAGTTCCACACCAGCATTGCACCACAGCTGTGTCAACGGGACTGAGCCAAGTCAGTGGGGGTTCATTAGCAGAATACAGGCCCAAACAAATTCTGCAGCTCCTTCGGGGGTCAATGCTACACAAGCCTTCAATTTTAGCTCATGTTGCTACAAAAAATAATTTCCATGGCTGGGAATCTTCTTTTCTTTCTGGCAATTTTCCTTTCTTTCTGGCAATTTTATTTGCTTGTGCTCATGCGCATTTCGATTACTGAAATTTCATGGTCGCACAAAAATCGGCCGTTGCTGTGGCCCAATAATGGTACGAAATTTGTAACGAAAATTCTTTCAAACTTTTTTCGAAAGAAAATACTTTGGAATTCTATTACCTGCATCGTTCCAGATCGGTTATATAATGCCCACACTTTAACCAGCCATGGCATGCAAACAGCAGTGGGTAGAGTTATAGGGAAGTGTTCCGTAGCTAAGGGGTAGAGCATTCTGAGCATTTTAATTGGTACAGGGCAGAGGGTGATGAGTCCTAAAGTATTGAAAAGATTTGGGTGGCCTCTAGGAACAATGTCAGTAGGTATATGATTTAAAACAGTGGTTGTACCATCCTAAAGTATGGAGATCCTAAAGTATGGAGATCACCTTTAAAGATTCTTTCATTCTTTAGCTTATGGTCAAGCATATTCACAGCCTTAGTTCACAGAATCTATTTCAGCAAACAGCATCAGTGTTTCTTCTCTATATCCCATGAGCTCCAATTAACAGGTGAATCCATTTACTCGATTTCTGTTTATGAAATAGTGTGAGAATTCAGCCAATGTAGGATTAAGTGTGTGGTATCATTATAAAATGAATGTCACAGTCTTGTGTGCTTTCCTTTACACTGGGATGTCTGGGAGCATAAAAGGCAGCTAATAATAAGAATGCAAAGAATGAAATGCATTTGAACTGAGAGTTTTATGAACTTTATGAACCGGATAGTTATCTGGTGGTAGAACTTATTGTAATATATTCTCTTATTGTGGCTGACGGAATATAGAACTGTGAGCTACTAAAATTGTTTTATCTGGAGCTGCAAATTTAAAGTGGATCTGTACTTTAAAGAATAATTCCACATTTGCTTAGAAAAATTAATCACCCCTGGGTACACTGCAAGGATTTTAACAAACATTGTAGCAGCTTCCTACCTTTTGTTGCTCTGAAGAAATGGCTATTTGTTTTACCATATCCTATGCAGGCTTATGCAGGCCATACATGAGTCAAATTCGAACAAATCTTCTTTTGAAAATAAGACTTCTTTATAACCACCTGGTGCATTTTCAGTGTTCTAATGAGAAAATCTGCAAGGTCTGCATCCCTATAGGAGATTTTAAGCCCTGAGGAGTATTTTACCAAAACTGAAATTCCTTTTGCAGGGGTGTCCGAAATGTGTCTTGTAGCTTAGTGCAGACTTCTGGGTGCCCATCGCACAAGCAGGAAATATGATTTCTGGGGGAATTCTGTCCACCAGCAGTGTACAGAATGCTAACAGGGTGCCATATTGCATCAAAATTTACAGAAATGTACAGCAGCTGCATATTGAAAACATAAAGGAATTTTAAATGACCCTAAAGTGTTACTAAACCTACAATAGTAAAATAAGTATGTATATGCAGCAAAGCACGCTTGTTATACTCAATGTGGAACCTAAGGGGTCAATCCTCTGCATTGTGTAAAAAGGCTGTTTGATCCTGTCTTCTCTGATCCTCCAATTTTCCCACTGTCCCCAATCCATCTCCTGAAAGAACAGAGGCTAGGGGACAAGCTGCACATGCTCAGTTTGGTGTGTGTTGCTAGAGAGTTTTTTTTTCTTGGAAGAGTGTATTTAATCAGCACAGGGCCAATCAACACTGTCTGGACAGGGGGTCAGGGGTCCTGCAGCATCATAGGACAGTCAGTGCAGAAGGAAAACTCCTCCTACAAGCTTTAACCAGACACTGATAGAAGTCACAAGACTGCTCTAATCGCTGATGAAAAAAGGTATTTAGCAGTTTATATTTACTAAAACTATTGCATTTCCATGTTCTGCGTATTGTGGGACACCAGATATAGTGAACGCAGGATCACTTTAAAGTCCAAATAACCCTGCTTTTTATCCTGGACGAAAGGGCACAAGCCGCTTCTTACAGAGACCCCTATCACAAGGGAAGCTGTTACCATTGATGAGACTGCTACCATGATGTTCATGCCACACCATGTCTAAAGCCTGGCTAAAGTACTGGATGGATAGACCCCCCCCCACACACACACACACAGAGTTTGAGTTCTTACCACTGCAATTCACTGGACTGGAACACTTCTCATCTGTGATATATCAGTTGTTGTTGAAAGAATCTTACCTTCAGTCATCTCATTTTATTTGTAAGTGGGAAGAGGAATGTGTGATTCCTCATGATGACATGACCTGGGAGACAATTCTAATCTCGACTCATAAGACCTCCTTAGAGCCCATTCACACAGGGGCGACTTTGGATCCGACTTGAAGTCACCCCAAGTCGCCTCAAGTCGCGCGACATGATAAAATCAATGTAAGTGAATGAGATCTGACTTAATGCACACTACTGAAGCCTCACCGACTTCAGAAAAGGTTCCAGTACTACTTCAATCCGACTTCTAGGTGACTTGTACCCATTGATTTCAAAGTCAGATTGTGTCTTAAATGAAGCAACAATACAGGAAGAGAAAATTGTTTTCTCAGGCAAACTCCTCCCTCCCCTCCCTCCCACAGAGCTGATTGTTGTTTGATTGACCACTGGAAAGTCGCCTGTCTTGGAGGTGACTTGGAGTCACCTTGTAAGTCGCCCCAAGTCGCACTGTGGTGCACGCTCAGGTCGTGTCCAGGTCGCCTCACAAAGTCACAACCAGAGTCGTGTTGCCCCTGTGTGAACCGGCTGTTAACGTCTGGAGTCCAAGAACGCAACTATAAACTTATATTTTGTTGATATAGGTGCCCCACAATATTACATGTCATGGATACATCTAAACCTGATACCCGCTAGTGATGCTTGCCCAAAGCTGGTACCATGACACATCTAGAGCACCTGCCTCCTGGTAATTCTTTTCTGGGACAAAATATTATGGATGTATCATAAGCTGCTAGTTGATAAGGCTGTGAATACCCCTCAACTCACTATTCTCTTGATGGCACCTGGGTCAAATAAACAAATCAAAAGGGTCTTGTATGTCCGTTTTTGACTGCATCCCATACTGTCATTGCCAGGCACTGGCGCAAACTGCACACCCCTCTACTAGTGGAGTGGGCGTGTGAGCTGCCATACGTGATATGAAGCGTTTGGTCTCATGGGAAAATGGCCAGTTTGAAGCTTATAAAATTACATGGAGGATCTGGTCCCACTTTACATATGCCTCTGATTACAAAACAAGGGAAGGATAATAAAAATGCGCTACTCAATTCCTTCCATAATAAAAATGCGCTACTCAATTCCTTCCACCTCAGCGCTACAGGTTCAAGGATCACACTCAACATATATTAGTTAATGGTTTGCACCTCAAACAGCAGCTACTTCAAAAGACTATGTCTTACTAAAAACATGTAAATTTAACCCCTTAACCCCTTAGGGGGATGTGTGGAAGCACCGTGTGGAGGATTTTGGTGTAGGAGTGCACTATTAACATCCAGGAAACGCACCCTCTATTGCCTTCTCACAGACTTAATCTATCTACCAGCACATGCTTTATAAGCTTATTAATGTTGTAGCAGCACTATTTGAAGTATATGTGAATATATACAGTTTAATCATGTATATGTATGTCAATGTGTCATGTTGACTGGAGTGCTGCTTTGATTATTTAAATTTGATTATCTTTTTATAAGTTAAAAAAGTTTTTTTAATCATTTATATGCCTCTGATTGTTCCTCTAAACTTTGAGCCTTATGCCCTGTACACACAGTAGGATTTTCCGACAACAAAATCCATGGATTTTTTCTGACGGATGTTGGCTCAAACTTGTCTTGCATATACACGGACACACAAAGTTGGTCGGAAATTGCGAACGTCAAGAAAGCGGTGACGTACAACACGTAAAACGAGCCGAGAAAAATTAAGTTCAATAGCCAGTGCTGCTCTTCTGCTTAATTCCGAGCATGCATGGCAATTTGTGCGTCGGAATTGTGTACACATGATCGGAATTTCCGACAACGGATTTTGTTGTCGAACAAAAAATGTTTGGGACAGAAATTCCTATGGAAAATGTGTGATGGAGCCTACACACGGTCGGAATTTCTGACAACAAGGTCCTATTACACATTTTCCATCGGAAAATCCTATCGTGCATACAGGGCATATCTATGTGTGGTATGTATATCATTACCTACTCCCAGTGTAGCAGTGAGAGTGACTCTGGATAACTGCTACAGCTCCATCCAAAACTCCCCCTCCCCATTTTTTTTTCACTCTTTTTTTTTATTCTTTCTTCTTTTCTCACTTGCTTACTGACTCCTCGCAAATATTTCAGTACTACAATGACATCAGAAAGACATTCTTTATTTCAATTCCCATTAAGGTCTGTAATTATGTATTACCCTTGGTATTACACCTTCTGGATATGTACACATTGTTTTCTGTACTTTGTTCGGAAAAACAATAAAAAATAGATTAAACATAAATAACATTAAATTACAACATGGCTTCTGTAGCAGTTGTAAAGGCTATATTATTAATTTTTTTCTTTGGATAGCATCAAACAGCATCAAACAGAAACAATTCCAAGCAGCTTTTCCCCACTGCCACTCGAACCCCAAGTGATAGATGCAAGCTGAACCGTCCACGCTCAACAACCAGAAGCAAAAAGAGAAGCTACTGCATACTGGATGTATCATACAAGTCTTCATTTATTGTACAAATCATTCACAATCATGACAATGACAATCCCTGCTCTGGTACTGCCTCTCTAATGTGTTTCACCCAATCAAGGCTTAATCGTAGAGATACAATTAACCCTTGATTGGATGAATAAAGGGGCAGAGCTTGGGTGAAGACTATCATTGTCGTTATTTATAAATTTTTTACAAAAGTGAAGTTACCTTTTAAGTCTAAAGTATAGCTGTAATTTAATTGTAAATAATTTGAATCACTTTGGTCCTTAACTGGTTAAAGCATATCTCTGCAGCCATGTAGCTTTACTGCTACAGACGGGCGCTGTGTGAAGAATCACATATATATACGTGCCTTTCGAGCTGGGGGGGGGGGGGGGGACACGCTGTAATTAGACACGGCACAAGCCAATCAGCGGACGCTGGCCAATAGATGACTGCCAGCACCAGCTGATCGGCAAGGAGGAAAACTGGACAGAGCTCTATGTTATTATTTCAGTGGGAATGTGGCAGGGAATAAAAACCGGCACGTCCCTTAGTAAAAGCACCACACAGCACACACATTAACACTAATTAGACACACAATTAACCTTTTGATCACGTTAGATGTTTATTAAAGTGGAGCTCCACCCAAAAGGAGTGCCTGCCTCCTCCCCTCTTCCAGTGCCACATTTGGCACCTTGTGGGGGCAAGGGGGGAGCGGGTACATGGTTTTGATGGGTAACCACTCCCACTTCCTGCTGAGTTTTTGCCACGGGCAACTCAGCCAGAAGTTTAGCCCTCGCTGCAGCCAGTCCATTGAGAAAGTGCAGCGCAGTAGGAAACCAGCTGTGAAGCCGTAAGGCTTAACTGTCAGTTTCCCTTCTCCAAGATGGCGGCACCAGCGCCTGGAGGCCGTTTCAAGAATTGGCATGAGTGAGAACACCATTGGATCACTGGACAGGTAAGTGTCCTAATTTGTAGCTGCTGACTTTACAGTTTTTAGTGTGGGGGGGCTGGAGCTCATTAGTACAGTGACAGTGCTTATTTTTAGCACTGATCACTGTATTAGTGTCACTGGTTCTCACAAAGTGTCATGATGATCATATACCACCAAAAGAAAGTGCTATATGTGGAAAAAAATATATATTAATTTTGTTTGAGTACAGCGTTGCATGGGTGAAGTAAAATATCAAAAAGCAAAAATTGGCCTGGTCATAAAGCAGGGGGGGGGCTTGTTAAATCTTATGGAGGTCAAGTGATTAATATTGACATACACACAGTTGGAAAATGTAAAAAAAATAAAAATAAATCCACTGTGATTCAGTTTTCCATGACAATAACATTTTGAACGTCCAAGGAGAGGGGGAATACTTCACTCCATAACCAAAAAATCGATGTGCTGAGCTAAAGATCCCTAAACTATACCTTAAACGCACATCCTCTCTTTGTGTTTACAAAAGTGTATTAGAAATAATGTGGAAAAAATAAACAAATATTGTGAAAATTTAAATTTGTGTACCATCTTACAAGTGAATTAAAATGACATCCTTACATAAATTCATGCAATACCCTGCCCTTCCCAGGGGAACGGCACCCAGATCTTATGTGAAGACAGAGACTTATGCTGTTAGAGCGGTGTCACGGACATATCAAATAAAGAATTCATTTTAAGCATTCATAGAGTGGTGCACTGGACACACCTCAAAAATGTGAGTACATTTCCTTAACGTTTAATAAAGATTGATTTTAAGGTATAAGCACTATTTTTGTTTTTCCATTGCATATGCCATTTGATGAGACTGACATTATATGAGCCAGTATTAAAGGGAGGAGGAACAAGGAAACTCGGTTTACATATTTTCTTATCAGAATTTCCGACAACCAAACCGTGGATTTTGTTTCCGACGGATGTTGGCTGAAACTTGACTTGCACACACGATCGGACCAATGTTTCTGTACTCTGCATTACCCTGGAGAGGCTGAAAAGCATTTTTGACCAAACTTAAAGGAGAAGTATGGGAATGCAAAAATAGGTAGTACATGCTACCCTCATAACTGCATTGTATTTCTTTCTTTCCTCAGTCCTTTAGTTTTTGCAGAATAGTATTTTGAAGTGTCCAGAATCAGCCTCTAATGGTTCTCTCTCAGTTCAAAAGTTTCCAGGGGGTGAAAACACAATCCACAATCCAGCCCCTCCTTCACTCCCTTCCTCTGGAGGACATGTGGGTGTGTTTGGTGAAGAGTTGCACAGCCAGGCTGCTATCTAGAACGAACACGGTCTTCACATGTCTCTGTTTCCATGGCAGTGTTTACCCAGCTAAAACTCAGAAGCAGAGAGACCGTGTGATACAAGCAGTGAAATCCTCACCTTTCTCTGGCTGTTATCTGCAAGCTCTCCTCTGCAAGACTCCCCTGGGCTTTGATGTTCCTGTGTCCTCTGAATTCCCTCACCCCCTCTCCCCACACTCATTCAAAGTTCATGTCCAGCCGATGGGGGGGGGGCGAGTCACTTCTCATGTTCAGTAATGAACATGGTAATCTCTCTACACATAGCACTGTGTTATATCAGAAGAGGAGACATGGTGATGAGCATAGTGACCTGTACCCTGTGTCTGTTCTCTGAAATGTACACAGTGCTATGTGTAGAGAGCATACCTGTGTACAGTACATAGGAAAGGGAGACTGACAACTCCCCCACATCTAAAGTGATATGTCCCAAGAGTCTCCTTTATTGTACATACAAATCATCCCTCTGTCACTGATCCCATCCCCCACCACCATCCCTCTCCTGCTGATGTCATCCCTATCCCCATCCCCTGTACTCCTATACAATCTCATCATCCCCATCCCAATGTCTCCTATACAATTCCATCATCCTTATGCCCTATACTCCTATAAGTCACATCATCCCATTTCCCTGTACTCCTATAAAATGCAATCATCCCATCCCCTGTACTAATATACAATCCCATCATCCCCTTCCCCTGTACTCCTATACAATCCCATAATCCCCATCCCCTGTACTCCTATACAATACCATCATCCCCATCCCCTATACTCCTATACAGTTCCATCATCCCCATCCCCTGTACTCATATACAGTCCCATCATTCCCATCCCCTGTAGTCCTATACAGTCCCATCATCCCCATTCCCTGTACTCTCCTATACAATCCCATAATCCCCATCCCCTGTACTCCTATACAGTTCCATCATCCCCAACCCCTGTACTCCTATGCAGTCTCATAATCCACATCCCCTGTACTCCTATAGAATCCCATCATCCCCATCCCCTGTACTCCTATACAGTCCCGTCATCCTCATCCCATGTACTCCTATATAATTCCATAATCCCCATCCCATGTACTCTTATTCAGTCAGGTCATCCCCATCCCCACCCCCCTGTACTCCTATACAATCCCATCATCCTCATCCCCTTTACTCCTATACAATCCCATCATCCCCATCCCCGTATGGCATGTGATGACTCTGTACGGCATGTGATGTCACTGTGTGGCATGTGATCCTGTAATACTCTATTTACAATGAATGAAACATTATTACTATAGGGGTACCAGGTAATACACCAATTATGGGGGAGCAAAGCTCTGTCCATGTCTGAGGAGCTCTATGCTTCAGTATGAAAATACAAGTAAATGTGAATGGAAGGTTTCATTGTCTCATATAAAAATCCAGATTGTCAATAAAATGAATCAGTCACAATGTTTTCACTCTGGTAGATAGTAATATGTAGAGGACATTTACATACACAAACTATCTGTGACTTCTCCTGCCTTAGTCATTGACTGAAGTGCTGATATCTCTGCTGACTTTTCTGAACATCAGAACAGGCTGCAGAGGAGAAGGGAGGGGGGAGCAGCTACACTGTTTGAAGTCTTGGGAGGGAGCAGAGAGAGGACATCAATCAAGCAAGATGACAGGAAAGTGGGTGGATCCAGACTTCAGAGCAAGACCATTGATGGTATGAATGTATGGATGTCTGTAGCCCCTCCCACAGGTATTTAGCTTGATTTTAACAGAATGGGTCACTTCTGAGAGGGCTGGAAAGATTTTTTGATATCAGCTGCTCACACAGAATAGATGTAAGCAAAAAAAAAGGAAACCCTTACTTCTCTTTTAAGTGTAAGGTCACACGCAGCAAGGTGAGAACATACCCAGAAGAGGGCAACACCAGTGGGGTGACACACTATTGGGGTTATTAAAGAACTACAAGTAGGAATGGGTGAACGGTTCGGCCCGAGCATAGGTTCGGGCAGAACTTTGGTTGTTTGGACATTCGGTGAACAGAGAACAATATACAGTGTTTGCGGCAAATTTGAAAGCTGCGGAACACCGTTAAAGTCTATGGGACACTAACATGAAAAACCAAAAGTGCTAATTTTAAAGGCTTCTATGCAAGTTATTGTCATAAAAAGTGTTTGGGGACCCGGGTCCTGCCCCAGGGGACATGTATCAATGCAAAAAAAAGTTTTAAAAACTGATGTTTTTTCAGGAGAAGTGATTTTAAAAAATGCTTAAAGTGAAACAATAAAAATGTTATATTCCTTTAAATATCGTGCCTGGGTGGTGTCTATAGTATACATTGTTGGGTCTCTGCAATATAGAAAATAACGGCATGGGTCTCCCCCCCCCCCCCGACCATTACCAGGCCCTTTTTGTTTGGTATAAATATTAAGGGGAACCCCGAATCAAAAATAAAAAAAAATTGCATGGGGGTCCCTGGGGGGTGTCTATAGTATGCATTGTTGGGTCTCTGCAATATAGAAAATAATGGCATGCCCCCCCCCCCCCAGTCCATTACCAGGTCCTTTGTGTTTGGTATAAATATTAAGGAGAACCCCGAATCAAAAAAAAAAAATTGCATGGGAGTTCCTCAAAAATCCATACCAGGCCCTGCAGGTCTGGTATGGAAATTAAGGGGAACTCTGCACCAAATAAAAAAATGGAGTATGGGTCCCCCAAAATCCATACCAGACCCTTCAGGTCTGGTATGGATTTTAAGGGGAACCCAGTGCCAAAATTAAAAGGAAAATGGCGTAGGGGTCCCCCCAAAATCCATACCAGACCCTTATCTGGCAACCTGGCAGGCCGCAGGAAAAGAGGGGGGTGGGCGAGAGAGCGCCCCCCCGAACCGTACCAGGCCACATAATCACTGCTGCGAGATCTATCTGAAGTGGAGACCATGTCAAAAAACAGGTACCTGCTCCCCCCAAAAGGTGCCAATCGTGGAACCAGAGGGGAGGAGGAGGCAGATAAGCAGAGCTTCCACTTTTGAGGGGAACTTTGCTTTAATATTGTTCTACATTTAATAACTTCCGCAGTCGAGTAATATAGCCTGGACCAGGGTCCACAAAATATGGGATTGGACAGTGAACTATCAGTAAACACTGATAAGGTCAACCCTCTGCTCTGACTTATGGCAGTATGCAACGCAGTAGAGGCATGATTGGTTTGAAGTGCTTCCCTCCCTCTCCTAGCCTGATGGATTAGAGGAAGATGATATGAAGAACAACAGCTACCTAGGTGAGTTAAAAATGTTAGTCTTTTAAAGTTTAATTAATGTACTTGTAATCATTCTTTACATTAAAGTTAAAGCTGAGCGCTAGGCAAACAACTAAATACACAAATGAAAAAAATATTTTTCAATATTTATATTTCTCCTTAATCCAATTCAGAGGTATACACAACTTTGCCTGAGCACAGTCCAGCCTGGCATGGCAGGAGACCAGATTTTTCAGTTCCAGATAAATTATATTTACAGGTCTTATTTCTCCCCAAACCTGTAACTGGACAGTGAAAGTAGAAGCAATTGTGAGGTCATCTCAGGTCTCTGTGTCATGAGCACACCTGATTGGCTCATTGTGCTTCTCCCTCTCTGAGTCAAAGTTCTGCTGCAACAGGGATTGCATAATGCTGATAACAGGTCAAATGAAGGTATTTAGACTGCTTGCATTCAAAAAATGTAACATTTAATAATATATTATTGAATGCAGAGCTGGAGTATTTTAAAAAAATATCTGCCTGGAGTTCTGCTTTAAATACAAAGCATCATAGATCCAAGGGCTGACCTCAGCCCCATATATACAGAATATACAAAACAGGAACAAATATATTGAGCGGCATATTTTGTAATGTACTATTGTAATGCACTATTGAATTTTTTAAACTAAATACGCATTCTGTCCCATGCCCAGTTCAATATACATTGATTGGCATGTAGTGGTAAATATATTACAAATTGTGTATTGGCTGTTCTTTAATGTTACGGTTTTAATGCATTGTTATTGCCAGTGAATATTAGTTCAGCATTGGATTATAGCTTTAAAAGTCAGGGGAATGTTTATCTCCCCTACACCAGGGACAGACGCAGCACATCTATCAAAGACAACATCCCTCCTTCTTGTGACTGCGGGCTTTTCCCTGATGGATTTTGTGCCGTTTCTTCTTTTATTGCACAGTGCCGGTAAGTCTTTAATAAATCATAGACTTGTTTGCATGGTAAGGTCTCACTTTTTTTCATACTTGCGCAGCGTTCCACACCACATGCAGTTTAACAATGAAAAATTCTGCCAACTGCTCACAATAAACCCATAGTATTTTATCAGAAAACCAAGGAATTAGAAAAAAAACAAAAGATAAAACTATGTACATAAAAAAATCAGGCCGCCCAAAACCGAATCACCTACTGACTTCTTATATTATCCATGATTATGCACTGTGAGTTACTTAAGATGAGAAAAAAAATATACAGTATATACTGTATCTATCTATCTATCTATATATCTATCTATCTATCTATCTATCTATCTATCTATCTATCTATCTATATATATTTTTTTCTCTCTATAAGGTTTTTAATGCTTTTTTACAAAAAAAAATCTGAAAAGTGTGGCGTGCATTTGTATTCAGCTCCTTTAGACCCATTTCACACCGAGGGCATTTTGCAGGCGCTATGGCGTTAGAATCTGCCCTTAAACTGCTGCTCCGTTGTCTCCAGTGTGAAAGCCCTCGGGCTTTCACACTGGAGCGGTGCGCTGGCAGGACGTCAGAAAAAGTCCTGCCAGCAGCTTCTTTGGAGCGATGAAGGAGCGGTGTGTTTACCCCTCCTCCACCGCTACTCCCCATTGAAATCAGTGGGGCAGCGCTGCAATACCGCCGGCAAAACGCCGCTATTGCGGCGCATTGCGGGCGGTTTTAACCCTTTCGCGGCTGCTAGTTGGGGGTAAAAGAGCCCTGCTAGTGGCGAAATGCGCTGCAAATCCAACGGTAAAACGCAGTTACTGCCGACGCTATGGGCGGCTTGGTGGGAAAGCCATCTAATTCTGATATCCCTAACTAAAATCTAGTGGAACCAATTGCCTTCAGAAGTCACCTAATTAGTAAATAGGTACCAATACCTGGTTTAATGATCATGGTATCACTGTGCTTGATTGGCCAGCAAACTTACCTGACCTAAACCCCATAGAGGATCTGTGGGGTATTAGCAAGAGGAAGATAAGAGACCCCAGATCCAACAATGCAGATGAGCTGAAGGCCACTATCAAGGCAACCTGGGCTTCCATAACACCTCAGCAGTGCCACAGGTTGATCGCCTCCATGCCATGCTGCATTGATGCAGTAATTCATGCAAAAGGAGCCCCGACCAAGTATTTAGTGCATACTATACTGTACATAGACATGCTTTTCAGTAAGCCAATATTCTTGTTTTTAAAAATCCTTTTTTTTTATTGGTCTTATGTAATATTCAAATTTTCCGAGATACTGCATTTTGGGTTTTCACTAGCTGTAAGCCATAATCATCAAAATTAAAAGAAAGAAATGCATGAAATATATCACTCTCTGTGTAATGTATCTATATAATATATGCGGTTCACTTTTTGAATTGAATTACTGAAATAAATACATTTTTTGATGATATTCTATTTTTTGAGATGCACCTGTATGTATACCCTGCACACAAGTAAGGTTCAGTATCAAAAAACAAACATCAAAATAGTTATTAGTAAATTAACACAATATATTGTCAGTAAATTGCAGTATGCACATAAATGAGTAAGTACAGGATTAGATCAATCACCATTCACTAGACAATATATTAACTAGGCTATCGCGGCATAGAATGGAGTTCTATGCAGCTAAATAGGCATAAACCTGGTAAACCAGAAAATCAGCAATAAGTAATGGCATTAGAAAACAGTAACAGCAATGATAATCAATACTGTGATAACTGCTCTGTAAACAGTAGGCTATAGTCACTTTAGAGTGCCCTCTATATGAATGGCAGTGATACAATTTAGGGCTCCCTAAAGAGGTACCTATTATAAAACAGATTTCTGAGTGAGCAGTCTTTAGCTGGCTAGCTTCGGGGCCCACTTTTTATGGTGGCACAAATAAGTACAGTCCCAATAAAGTCTGCATGCAGTAAATAATTCTGCTAGTTAGATGACCAGTCCCTATGTGCTCAGTCTCTGCTAGGAGCAGCAGACAATAACAGCAGTGTCCTCTCACCAGTCCCAATGATAGAGTAACAGGGGTCTCGCTGTTCACATGTCATTTTTGACTCTACCTGGAAATACTTTGGTTCTCAGCACACGTCCACAAGCTTGTAGCAAGTTGATGTGCACACAGGAGTAGCAATGTGCACACTTCAGTATCCTTGCAGTAAAGAAAGCATTCCTCATTATTCAGCCTGTGAAAATACAGCTCTCTCTTTATACCTGGCTTACATGGGGAATTGTAATGCTATAGTCTATTGAATCCCATAGCATGATCCTTCCACTGCACTAAATCTTCCATGATTCATGCTATCCACTATTATGTGGCTTGACCTCCTTGTGCTTCTCAGCTCCCCCTGGTGGATGAAAGTTAAGTAGTGTTAACCCATTCATTTGAAGCCCAATCCGGATCACAGAGACCTAATTCGCTCTCTGTCTCCAGCCAAACACCCCACACCTTGGTGAAAATGCACTGCAGTTGCGATCTGAAGCACATGTCAGTGTTACATAGTTACATAGTTACATAGCTAATCAGTACTACACAGATTTACAATTCATAACTGTTTAGCTGAATACTGGTTCATTTAAATCACATGAGGTCAGCATCTCTGAATGAATGCAAAGTGTTCTCTGATTGCATGAGTTGGAGTGGCGGGGTGGTGAAGGACCGATGTAAAGCCTATTATACTCGGACCCAACGCCGGCCGGCTTCTGTCGGATGAGCATACTGGAAAACCAGCAGCTAACTGACTCCTGATTAGTGCTCGTTGGCTGACCGAAGTGTTCTGGTGGACAGGGGGTGAGGGGTAGTAGGCCACCCCCCTGTCAGAACACAATAGATCAGCAGGGGAAATTGCTGTACTAACATTGGATTATTAGTACAGGGGCTCCAACCCGAACTGTCCATTTTTGTTCCTTCAACTTGCTGGGTTAAACAAAAACAAAAACTGATAGTGTGTACTAGGCTTTACTGTGTAAAAATATAGCATGCCCGGAGTTCATCTTCAGCCCCTGTTTACATCTGGTATTTTGTTGATCTCAGGCAGAATTGCTGTGATTCTGCCTGAGATCACAAAACACCAGATGTAAATGGGGCCTTAAAGTTTAATTGCCCAAATCATATTAACTGTTTTGTTACAAGCAACAACTAGCCAAAGACAGAATTACATATAGTCTACTGCTATGCTGTTGCTTTCTTGTGAAAGGTTACTCTGATGCTGATGTCTCTATAGTGATTTTAAATCTGCAGCAGTTCAGCCAGCAATGTAAAGATACAAAAAAATAAAAGGAGTGGGGCCGGGCTTATGGTTCAATCAAAAGGGAAGGCATTTAGCACACAACTAGATATAAATGGTTATACAGTTGTAGCGGCCATAACCCTTTTTAGGGTGGCCTTAACTTTATGGGCTTACCGGTTACCTCCGCTTGGCTTGTTCTTCCACGTCTAGGGGTTTCCAGGTTTACTCAACAACTTTGGACGCTGACACCAATAAAGTCCTTTTGAAAGGTTTTATTTTGCAGGGGTAACATCCAACAACACAGTCTTGTATAGGAACAGAGGGCAAGGATGAAGAAACTCAGGCACCTTGAACTGCAGACATAAAGTCTCTAGTACCACCCAGAGAGTAGCCACTCGCAACTGGGCGCTTCAAGGCTGAACAAATCTCTAGCCAGAGATTATGGCAGTCAGCACTTTGATTCAGAGCTTGTAAAATCTCTGACCTTGAACAAGTTGTAGCTGAAAGTGAACAGGAACCTTTTTTCTCAGTACCTGGATTGTCCTATGTCTCCTTGATAGTACTGGAAAAAGCATGGATTTGTCAATCTCCTTCCCAACCCAGTAACCAGGCACTTCTCAGGATGCCAGCTTGTTGGCCCTCCTCCAAAGAGTCCTCCCCCCGGTCACTTTCATGAGCTGTGGTGCCCCTCTAAGCCGAGAGCACACCCAGACACCTTAAATCCTCCCTCAGTTACTGCACCTCGGATCAGCCGATTCCGAGACTCTGGAACAGACGGATCCCTACCCCAGACCCAGTCTATTGGGGGTAACCAACAGAAGCATGTTGCAGGATGTCGAACACCCCATGAGCGGGACCCCTTGCGGGGCTACCCCGGTCCAGTAAACAAGAACAGACCACTCGGGCCTCACGAACTCTTACGAAACACGTGAATTCAACATCTTAAGTACCCCTTCCGAGACTCCTCAGCAGAGCCCGGCACACCCACTAATTGGTTCCGAGGAAGCTGATACCCAAAACGTCCAACCAGGCCTGGTTCTGGCTTGTCATGTGCACCTCACTGTACACATGACCAAGCAGAACTCTAACACAGCCCAGCCAAACTGATGTCAAAGTTAACCTACATAATTAACCCTCAGAACCCCACTACTGTTCTGAGGCAAAAACTAAATTTACACATGAATGACACTTAGTCCAAAATGTCATCCACTACACAGTATAGAAAAAACAGAATACAGAACTATACCTATCATCATAATACAATTCTGTGCAAAAAAATTAATAAAAAATAAAAGTGAAGATAAATCAAAAAAAGACATTGTATTCAATAGTGTCACAAAATTAAAAAACAAAGTCCATTCACCATAAAATTGTGAAAAAGTCCCATAATAATAATCTCTGTGCAAAAAAAATGTCGAAGGAAAGAAATTTAATTGGATGTGATCCACACCACTTGTATGCATGCAGCCCACAAGTGGTGTAGATCACTTTTATCTTTTTCAATTGTTTTTATTGCACAGAATTCTGGTATGATAATAAACATATTTTGATTAGTGCAGCACTGTTTATTCTATGTTCTATAACCAGCGATGTAAAGTGCCTGCTGTGCCTTGATGACTGCTGAGAACAGTGGTATTGCCAGTATGACAAGCCTAAATTAATAGCATTTCTACAAAATGGTTTTCAAACAGGTTGTAGAATAACCTTCCCTGCCCCCCATTTCTACATTTTTTGTGGTTTGTATCTAAAATGTTTTCCATGTTATTGGGTTGATCCATTTTTTCAAATATTTTGAAAAATTAGGTCATTCATTTATTTGATTTGTTTTATTGTATTATTTTTATCTGTTTTTCCATGTTCTTAGATTTTTAACATATTTTGCGTGTCATTCTGTTGCGTTATTAATGGTTAAATATTAAGATTTGTATGTTCATTCTTTTGGATCCTATTGTCTAGTTCAAACTTGGCATTAAGTGTTACTTTCAAAGAGATTTTGTTTTAATTGATTAGAAGTCAAAATTTTATTAAAATGATTGTGAAAAAAGGATAATAGCTTCTCAGGGATCATAATGAGAAAACTTTATGCAGGATGCCAGCAGCAGGCAGAGTTCCCAGTAAGATCCAACATCCCCAAACTAGAGCCAAAGGGAGCTTGAAGTTTTAAAAGCTCCCCAAAAGCCTCTTAAAGCTTGCTGAAAGCAAATGCTTGTCTGCTCAGTAATTTAATGTTAGACATCATGCAATAACAGTGCCTTAGTCAAACAATACCCAGGAATCAGATTCTGTCTTGAAAAGAGCAAAGCCACAGTTTCCTAAAAAAAATAAGCGTAGTCTAAATAACCACAAAACATGTGCCACTCCTAGGAATACTGTCAGTATCAGGATAATCTCAGCACTAGATGAAATAACCTTACCATTAGTGATAGACAGAAGTTTGTATACACCAATAACCCACATAAGGGCATAACTCCCAATTCTCTCATTTGCAGGGACTGTCCCTCTTTTGTAACCAAATCCCTTTGTCCCTCTTTGTTTCTCAGTAGTCCCACTTTTTGGTCCAATGTTTAAATTTCTAAAAAGTTCTATTAAAGTGGTTGTAACCCCTTACAACACACTTTGACCTACAGGTAAGCCTAGATTGAGGCTTACCTGTAGGTCCAAGAAATATCTCCTAAACCTACACGGTTTAGGAGATATTTCCCGAAAGACAGGCACCGCTGTCTACGGCACATACGCCGTAGACAGCGGCGCGCAGGCGCACTGAGCGTGCGGCCATCAAAGGCGATATGCCACGCGTGGCGGCTCCCGTGCGTATGCGCGGGAGTGACGTCATCGCGGCTTTGCCGAATGACAGCAGCAGAGCGGCGAGACCCACCGAGAAGATGGATGCGTCGGACTACAGAGGACAGCGGTGACTTCGCTGGCTCCTGTGTCAGATAAGTGACACATAATGGACTACTATGCGATGCATAGTAGTCCATTATGCTTTACCTTTGCGGGGAATGAAAGAGGAAGTAAACTCATCAGGGTTTACTTCCTCTTTAAAAGTGGTTACAAAGCCTAAACATTTTACTTTAAAGTGTAAGTCCACCCTAACACTAAAATGCCTGCATCTACAAACATCCACCATCTAACACTAACCTATCTAGCCCTGTAGAGAAGAAATCAGTATACATATCTTTTTTGAAGTCGATCCGGTCTCCAGCGGTGGAAGCTCTGCAGAGGAGACAGGCGACAATGGCTGTGAAATGAATGGGGAGTGACGTCACACATAGATATATTATCATGGGGCTTTTATTGTCGGATGTGTCCTCTGCATCCTCCTCCAGAGCAAAGCCGCAGCTGTTAGCTCCGCCTGGGTTTGGGTCAGATCAGCTTCAGAAAAGGTATATATACTGATTTCTTCTTTATAGGGCTAAATAGGTTAGTGTTAGATCGTGGATGTCTGTAGATGCAGGGATTTTAGTGTTAGGGTGGACTTCTACTTTAACCACTTGCCGACCGCTGCACGCCGATATATGGCAGAATGGCATGGCTGCACAAATGGGCGTACCCGCTGATTGGTTCTGGCGAATGAAAATGCATCCCTGCCTGTAAGTGTAAACACAGGCAGGGGAAGTGATGTCATCTCCCTGGAATTATTTTCGGTTCCAGAGAGAGGAGAGAGGACATCTAAATGTGAGGTGCACAACACTACACTAACACCAGTACACGTAGATACACATGTCACCCCCCGATCGCCCCCCCCCCAGTTAACCCCTTCACTCCATGTCACTGTGTCACCAATTGCAGTTGTCAGATTTTTCACTGATCACTTCATTGGTGTAATTTGTGACTTGTAATAAGTGTTAGGGCAATTAGTAGTGATCGCCGTATTAGTGTCACGGGTTAGTCAGTTAGATGATTTATTTCCCCGCCAGGTTTTTTTAGCGTCGGGTACCCCCATATACTACCTAATAAAGTTTTTAACCCCCTGATTGCCCCCTAGTTAACCCTTTCACCTCCTGTCACCAGTGTTCACCGTACTAGTGTTACGGGTGACGCTGGTTAGTTTGTTTCTTATAGCGTCAAGGCACACGCCGTATATTAACCCACTGATTGCCCAGTGGGGGACATCAGTTAGCTTTTATCATCAGTTAGGGTCTGCATCGCCTCAGGCAGTGGCAGATTAGTGTGAGTAGTGCCAACACCCACACATGCACCATACACCTCCCTTAGTTGTATAATGTCTGAATAGATCAATTTCTTTGATCTGATAAGGTCTATACTAGCATCCCCAGTAGTTTAGGGTTCCCATAAATACAGCGTTAGTGGGATCAGCCCAGATACCTGCTAGCACCTGTGTTTAGCCCCTCTGCCCAGCCCAGCCAAGCCCACCCAAGTGCACTATCAATCGGTCACTGTCACTTACAAAAACACAACATACATAACTGCAGCATTCGCAGAGTCAGGCCTGATCCCTGTGAATGCTAACAGTTTTTTTGGTAATGATTGAAGCAGGCTCTGACAGTCAGGTGCTCTTTTTGCCTGTGAGTCTCACTAGTTGTACGAGTAAATTTAGAGGCCACAATGTCCAATCGAAGGTACACCAATGATTAGGTCTACATGTTTCTGAGCACGACAGATGAGAGTTAAGAGGAAGTCACCCATCTGTCAGATTCAGGCTCAGTATTCAAACCCTTAGACGGCAGCGGCACCCTGACAGATAGCTCTGACAACAGAGTAGTGGTCCCTACCTAGTAGTGTACCTGACCTTGTTCTTCTGCTGTTGTTGAGGTGCAAAAACCGCAGGGCTCTTGTATGGAGCAGAGAGCCAGTACTAGTGCCGCTCATCCTTCTGGTGAACTGGCAAGCACCAGTGGCCTAGTACACCCTATTTGTTGTCAAACCAGCACAAGAAGAATCCCTATTTGAACTAGTAGGCCCTCTGGATTCCGAGCCAATAGCAGAATACCATCCAAGTAATGATGGATTTGAAGCACCCCCATTTCCTCAGAGGGGAAGTCTCCGGTCTTCTTCCTATGAGACACCATGTAGAATAGACCTCTGTGAGGGAGGACTTAGAATTATTGCCCTTTGCCCCCCAGTCATACAATATTGATGTACTAAGAGACGGTATCCACCTCCAGAGTGGAATGTGCCATCCTCATCAGGATGAAGAAGAAAGTAAACACGTTTTACAGTAGAAGGGTGACCCTGAGATTCTGGGTCCCGATTGTATTGCACTTACCCCAAATTTCTGTGATCACTGGTTTACAAGCACCCCATGCCTCTCAAAATAGATCTCTCAGATCTCCGTCAATTCGATTGAGGACCCCTGACAAAATTCATAACGTTAGCATCCACAGACTTTGCATTGGGGTGCAGTGCTGCAATGCGTTTTAAGTGCATTAGCATATGGCAGTGCCATTCTTTTGAACAGAGAAGTGAAATTTCCCTCTGGGGTTGGGTATCATTTTGCTGCTGCTTATGTAAAACTTCATACTACTACTGCCACTCCAGTTGAATCAACCTCTTTAGCTTTCCATTCATTGGGGAGTATGGATGGCCATGACTTGAAACCATGAAGTATGTTCTGACTTTGAAGGTACTCATCTGAGTCACCCCATTCTGGGCCTGCTTAATTGCCCTAATGAATTACTGGACCCAAGAGACATTCAAAACCTGCTTAGCCTCTTGTCACGTCTCTGGCGTGAGGCCGGATTGCTGAGAGGGCGCCCCTTGCGGCCAAGTGCAACATACCCCTGGGAGTGATACAGAGAGTGCCTAGCAGTTGCTGCTCAGCAAGCTGGTAAGCAGAGGGCTCCGGGGTGCGCTGGGTTGCTAAATTTTTTTGTGAATTCATTAAGAAAAAAATAATAATAATAATACATTCAATATTTACTGTCAGAGAGGTGAGATTTGTTTAGGCCTCAAGAACAGATGAACCACGATTTTGCTATGATTGAACTATTACCCTCTTGGAGAACACAAAATACATGATCTCATGTTTACTACATCAACTATTGAAAACTTTTACAAGCATGCATTGCGACAGAAACTCGCTGAAACAATGGTATTTTCTGTCACCAAACAAAAAGCTGTTTACTTATTTTGTTGGTTAGAGTGAGAAGACCAAACTTGCATAAGTATTTATCGCATGGAAATAACCCTTAACTAGAAAACCCCATTGTGCGTAAGTAAAAAGACTGTTTGGATAGTATACAACCATGCAAATATATATGGCAAGTTTTGGGCTATACTTTGGAGTACATGTGACCAACAGCCATTAAACCTGAATGACCAGAACAAATATCCCATTGTCTCAGAAAGTGAGAGATCAATAAGCCAAGTAGTCAGTATTGTCCTAGCTTCTCATGAAACAATGGCAGGAGAGATTTACACGCTAGGAAGATAACAGTTATAAAAACCGAGAGTCGAATGACAGGTGCATATATCTGGGGTGTTGTGTCACAATGTTGGAGTAAGATTCATATACCAGTATCATCAATATTTTTCTAAGCCATTCAAATTATATATATAGGTCACAACAAGGAGATATTGTGGTTTGGTATCTAATGATCTGGGGAACTTTGTCATGGAGAGATTATATATGAAAGTGTGATCATAAGTAGAAGTGTTTTAGCAACAAATTAGTATTATGAAAAACATATAATCATGATTATAACTGTATAAGAATTTAACCTACGTTTAGATAAACAAATATGGATTGGATACCCGAATTATACATGTATCCATATAGATAATAATTGTATGTGATATTGTTTGATATATATCTAACCTGGGTCCTTTCGAAATGGACTAAAGATTAATAGATATACATTGATATGCATATATATCACCATTTTATGCAAGTGATTATTCAAAATTATGTTAAGCGTATTTTATATTATACTACCATTCCTGAACACTTGTAATATATTCGTTAGAACATATATAAACAACAAACGCATATTATAGAAATAAAAATATTAACTTAAAGAAATAAAACACCAAACACATGTGAGACACCTGGTGGTTGAAGGTGCTATTACCTTAAAATCACGAGACTACTGGGAAAGATGATCATTAAGTCTGCCGGCCAATAGGAAAGGGACACATACCCTCTGGGCAGAACTTAGTATAATTTTATGACCTTTTTGTTTAAGAGGATATTTAAGAAACTAAGAGAAAGGAAGAAAAGAAAGAAAGCTCGGAGGAGAGCTGGGGGGAGAGAGTCAGGGGGAAGCTTAGGGACCCCCCCTGAGAAGGGACACTGGAAGACATGCATGAATACACATTTTTACATTCATGAAGATCCCTGCTCCTTGGAACTCGGAGGTCACACAAAGTAATTCCTCTGTAACAGAATCCATGTTGAAAGCCACGGCAGCCATCTTAAAATTCCTGGTAACCAACAATCCACACTAGTAGCCAATCGGAATGGGTAAATATACCACATTGATAAGTATATGTTTATCATCTTATCTATGTTCTCTTAAATATTGATTTTTTGAATATTCTATTATTGAAAATATTTCTCCCGAATCAATAACCGCCTTTTAGATTTTTCTCTAAATTCAATTTTTCATTATAAATTTCTTTTTGCATAGATGCCAATTTTATTGACAAACAAATGTCTAATTTATTTCACATTGTTAACCACTTACTTACCTGCAGTATAGTAACGGTTGGACGTGTGAAATACAGACATTCTGTTTAATTGTCAATTATCAAAAGGTTATTGATTCTACCGAGAAGTGATAATGGTGATAATTGTGTCCAAGGTACTACTACGCCCAGTCTGAGGATGTTTCTATTAATTGTCAAAAGGATCAAGTAATGCAATCTGTATTTTAATATTTCATGTAAATATTTGTCTTTTGTCAACCAATAAATGTAACTATTTTGTATGATCACTCGTCTCCGTGAATAAGTTTCACATATATAGACTGTGTCATATAGACTGATTCTGTATCTTAAAAATATCTTCGTTAAAAATTACTTAGTAAATATTGTGCGGGAAATTGTCCTTAAAAAGCACAACAATGTGAAGCCCTGATGTTGAACCTAGAGTTCGCTGGCATAAGTGGCTGTAGAACTCTGCCAGAGAAACATTAATTACTTGCCCATGAAGAGCCATAACTTGCTGTCTCCCAGCGTCCTTTGCCATTAGAGAGGTCTCGGTGGCAAAATACACAGACATGTTAGTCTGGTAATTGGTCTGCATTGCAGGCCCAGCACTTTTGATCCTTTTGTGACTGTTAGCACTCAGGGGAGTAGGAATGCCGACACTAACTTGTAACTTTCTGTGCCTCCTGGATGAGACCTGCGATGAGCCTCTGTCCATGCTGGACTGGTCATGACATGGCAACACTTTTTAGCTTGACTGTAAGCAAGAGTGAGAGCGGGCTAGATTTCCCCAGAAGCCACGATCAAGGAAAGGCTACCTGAGCACATGGAGGTTTTGGTTATGTGGCAGAAAGTTCATATTGGAGCAAGAATATCAGCACTGTGCAGAAAGTAAAATGAAAGAGACTCAGAGAAGGAGGCAAACATATCATGGACATGTACCCTGAGTCCCCCCTCCCCCCCTCCCATTCACCTGCAGCATAAGCAAGGAAAACAGAAGATGTTTCCAGTGCAAAACCCACTTCATGCATGTGTGAGCCTGGACGTGCCATAAAAAAGATGGTTGCCACAAGAGGTCCTCTGCACAGTGCATGCATGGATGCCATAGCAGGCCATGAGACTGGGAACAGCCACAAAATCTGTATGGGATCATGCACACACACTGGTTACAGGAAAAGCTACAGGCAAAAGTAAAAAAATTGCAGACAAAAGAAAGAAAAATAAATCACTCCCACAAAGGAGAATTGACAAAGCCTAATGAAGGTAGCGGCAAGGGAGGAAAAACATAAAGGATAGAAAAAACGTGTAGAAGAAAAAAAAAAGCAGCACTAACTCAAGCATCAGGATTCAGCACAGGTGTATAGAGAAACACAAGCAGCATGGACGCCAGCAACCAAACACCAGCTCAGGTGTGAAGAGAAACACATGCAACATGGACCCCAACAACCACACACCAACTCAGTTTTTGCAGATAAATACATGCAGTATGAACTGCAGCAACCAAACACCAGCTCAGGTGTGCAGAAAAAAACAAGCAACATGGACTCCAGCAACCAAACCTCCAGCTCAGGTGCACAACAATCCTCAGCCCCAAAAGATCACCAGAAGGGACTCCCCACCTTGTTGGTGCATTTAGCAACCTCAGATGTGGGACTGTGCCTGGGAGAGGCCTGGAAGAGGCTGAACCCAGGCAGACTCTGACACAGTCAGCAGGTAGGGACTTATCACAATATCATGGTCTTGCGGGTGTAGCTCTTGAGGACAAAAAGGAGAATGGGGGAGGTTGCTCTCAGTCAGACTTTTATAGATTCAAACAGGTCCTGTGGGTGGATATAGGGGCAGAGCTATATCACATGTATGCTGGCATGTGGGTGTCAGGAAAGTATATTATACTTATATATAAATATGCTTTTTATATAATCATATAAGGTTTATACAGGTATACTTTATGTACACTTTAATATACAGTATAATTTAAGTAAATGTGTTTCCAAGAAATTATTTATAACACTTTGTACCCGTTGAGCTGCCAAAACATCTTTCACATTTTTCTTCTGCTCCTGTTTGCTCTTATTACAGACTAGGACATTTTTTTCCTAAAAATTACTTTTTTATTATGTCCATATTAGTAAGGGGTGTGGTTTTATTTGTTTGGATAACTATGTGAAAGGACATAAACTGCAGTTACCTAGCAAAAGATATGTATAATTATTTCCACCAGCTATTAGGAATAGTTTTGAACCCTCTAGTGGTCAGACAGAGAACAATAGTAGTATTTTGCCTGAAATCCTGGCCTGAACCTATTCTCTTAACTAGCTATGGCAACACCTTGTTGCCAAACCAGGGAACTACACCAAGCTTGTGTGCCCCTACCCTACAAGGGACCCTTTCCACTGGACTTCGCTATCCTTAAGGCATCCTCCTCTTTTTGTACTGAAAGCAGAAAGCCCTATACAGAAAGCACCTTACAGAAAATTGTGTATTTTCTTTGCAAAATAATAGCTACACTGCTTGTGCATCATCATTAAGTCATTTGCCATTTCGTGAAGGAAAGGTTAGCCATAAAATAGGTCAGACTGTGCTAAACAGCTGCTACATTTTCAGCCACTTGGAGTATATTCAGTTCAGTGGAAATCTATAGACAAAGCTCTGTCAGTATACCTTTTGGGAGATAGCAGTTGAAGTAAACATTGGCCGCCAAGCAAAAGAATGCACCGCAAACATGGCTCCCTCGATGTACATACAATATATAATAAGGTCTTTACACTAAACCTGTCCTATGGTATTATCATTCTTATACAGCAGTGTTCTTTTTTTATTGCACTTTATGTCAGAATGAGTATGTGCTATGTTATTAGAGTAGAAAAGAATATAAGATCAATGACTAATACAGTATGCTCTGTTTTCAATGTATTCTATGAAAGTTTGTGCCACTTTTTGGGCTAATCCTTATTGCTGTTGCACCGAGGGGGACATGTACATAGATACTTTTATGAAGCCAATGGGGAGTAGTACACCTAAAGAAAAGTTTTGATTACTCCACTACCAAGCTCTCTGATTCTAAGAACAAATAAATATTTGGAGATGTTTTATTGAGATTCCCCGTTATGAGAAAGACATGTTATGAAGTCCTGTTTTAAGAGATGCCTGGCCTGCCCAAACCCCTAAGTAATGCTGTCATAACAATGACCTAAACTGTGGAAACTGCAATGAGTGATGAGTTTGAGGACAAATTGTAATTATTGCCGGTGAGATATCTAGTCTGTCAGTGTCTCTGGGGGTAAAGTAGTCTTTTCTTTTTATTTTTTTATTAATTTCAATGTGTCCTGGGCTTTTTATAAAATCGGGAAAGTAACAATTCCTGTTACAAAACTTGGAACATATTTTGAGTCTAGTTGCCAAGTACAAAGAAAAGACTGGACAGAATAGCTAACCCCCTGGAGTAAAAGGAAAGTCCTGTGTAAACTACGACCTGGAGATGTAGCCTACTGTATAGAGCTATGGACCCAGTGCTAATTGGCCCCCATGTTGTGAGTCACATGCTCCTCCATATTAGCTATTTCATTCTACTCCCAACACTGAACGGAGGGGTGGGGAAGGAAAGCAAAGGTGCATATGGTGCTGGCATAGGATAAAGCTAACCTGCTGCCTTCCCTTACGTGTCAGCTTCTCTTATTTAGTTTGCCCACAGATTGACTTTATTGCTTCCTGCCCAGTATCCACTAGTGTAGCAAGATGTCCACGTCTGACCTTATTTACTTCTACAGGACAAAAGCTTCATGGAGCATTATATTTTCTTCTAGGTGGTATATCCATAAACAAATGAAAGAATAAAATGGGCAAAGAAATGCAGCATTTTATATGAATTTATCACTTTTCTGGAGTTTAAACAGAGATCAGAAATTCCAGTGATGGGTTTGGTTCAGTAATTATAGAAAATAAACTAATGAGTTTGCTTTATGAGGAGGAATATTTGACACTTGTGTGGAATTTTGGTTTGGGTTATTGATACAGTAAGGCCAGTTCCACACGTAATAATTTACTGATGTTTATACACTATTACCAGAAGTATTATGATGCCTGCTTTTGCACGCACATGAACTTTAATGGGATCCCAGTCTTAGTCCATAGGTTTCAATATTGAGTTGGCCAACTCATTGCAGCTATAAGCGCTTCAACTCTTCTAGCAAGGCTGTCCATAAGGTTTAGGTGTGTGTCTATGGGAAAGTTTGACCATTCTTCCCAAAGTGCATTTGTGAGGTCAGGCACTGATGTTGGACCAGAAGACCTGGCTCACAGTCTCTGCTCTAATTCATCTCAAAGATGTTCTATCGGGTTGAGGTCAGTCAAGTTCCTCCATCCCAAAATCGCTTATCCATGTCTTTATGGATCTTGCTTTGTGTACTGGTGCGCGGTCATGTTGGAACAGGAAGGGAACTGTTCCCACAAAGTTGGTAGCATGAAATTGTCAAAAATGTCTTGGTATGCTGATGCCTTTAGATTCCCTTTCAATGGAACTAAGGGGCCAAGCCCAACCCCTGGAAAAACAACTCCATACTACGCCATAATCCCTCCTGCAGAGTTTATGTATTATAGATTCATTCACTTTTGACAGGCATAAAGCTAGAAGCTGAAAGGCTGTATAATTTAGAAGATAAAGGCAAAAGCTTGAGCTATGTAATTCCGAATTTCTAGCAATCATTCTATTGTCTTGCAAGAGATTTGAAGTTCACTACAGAGATCAGTGGCAATGTTGCAAACCCGCAAAAGTTTTTTTTTTTTTTTATGCATGTCAATCAATCTTTTTTCAAAAAAACTTTATTGCTATTCAAAATATGCAAGCAGGCATATATTCAGTATATTTAGTTGCTATAGCCTTGTTCATTAGTATTTTTAAATGAGCTAAATTAACCACTATTTTAGCACAGTTTAAAGGAATTTTGTTAATAATAATAAAATGACGGTGTCTATTGTATAGTACATTTAGCAAATTTGTACAAATTATTAATTTTATTTTTAAGTGATCAGGACACTTTAGTAAACCTAATAGGTAATCCTAGAAAAAAAAGCACATATTTCATAAAAATCCTTACTTTCTTTTTATTAATAATTGTATTTAAATTTAGAGTTACATCATTGTTACACAGAGAGAATGTATTGAAGCTTCAATGGAAAGTAAGAGAATAAGGCAAGAAAAAAAAAAAAAGATGCATACAATGAGAATGTCAGTTACTGCAATTACAAAACAAACACCAACATAAAAAGGACAGTGAAACACATTATAAATGGGCGTAAAGCCTAAAGATTTTCTTGCGATTATCACTGTTTTGTCTCCTGGTGGGGATGGCTTCCCCTCCCCCCCCCCTCACACTGGGAGAAGACAATTGTTAATGGGGGGATAGTGCAAATTTCGTTCCTGCAATTTGCACTGTGTATGGCCAAAGTTTAGCCAAAAAAAACAAAAATAGCACAAAGGGCAATACTTACTATTAATCCGATGTGTCTCTGGTGCTGCTGGCTCCTGGTTTCCTTGAAATCATCATCCCTACCCCAGCTGGCATAATCTTCTGGTGCTGTGGGGGTTATTAGAACTGTGACATGCGATCATCAAGACTGCCCAACTATAGCCACCCTTTCTGCCCACCTCCTCTATTCATAGAAGCCATTCTATAGTTTCGATGAATGGAACAGGATAGATAAATGGAGAAGGGGCAATTGATTGAAAGGTCCACCCACATGCTTCTTGTATTTATTTGCTTGTCCTGGCGTTCTAAAAATGTTTGCTCTTTGTGAAATTGTAATGCAATGCCTTATAGGATATACTGCATTTCTAATTTATTGTTTAAATCCTTTCTGCTTGCTTGTAGACTAAGGTCAATTCCATTTACATGTCTACTATCATAGTTCAAACAACTTATTTAGCCATTGCAAATTAGGGCTATAGATAACAAGATTCATTTATCGTATTTGAATATACTTTGTGTCAGGGGCAAAATACATTCTTTTTGCCTCACTTTCAGAAGTGAAAATTAAACCATTTTGTTTGATAAAGTGAATCGAGGAAAGTGGAATAATCACATTTCACAATGTGATTAAACAACTTACATTATCTCAAAGTGCTGTGCTAGTAAGGTTGTGCATGATGATGATTAATGCAAACACATTTTATATTCATTTTAAAATAAATATTTCACATACGTTTAATAACACATTGCTTATTACTCGGTATACTGTAGTTGTTGCAATACATACTGACATTCTTGCAGGCTGCTTAAATTAAAGAGGACCTGTTCAGCATTAACCTATTTTGAAGTTGAATATAATGGATTCTATAAAAAAACAAAGACCATACTCAATTTCTACCTTATACCCTCATCTAAGTAACGCTCTTGTACCCCTGCTTCACAAAACCAACCTTGAAAGTCTGCATAAAGGCAGTCACATGGAAGATATTGCCAGCAAAATGTATTATTGAATTTGAATATGTGTTGGAATTGAACATGATACATCTAATGTTTCTACATATCTGTTTGTACAACCAAACACCAAACAAAATCTGCATAGCAGAAGGAGTTCTATTCAGCCCACCTGGTGTGCACGGAGCTTCAAATAGATTTAGGACAATGATGGCTCCGGTCTGTCTGTGAGGACAACAGGTGGGCCTAATGAGCGGGAAGGACGTCCGAGATCGAATCACAAGATGTGAACCCAGTCGGAGCAGTTGCAATTCATGGGCAATCACTGCCCCCCAGAGGCCAATTATGGCAGGACGGTAGCATGGGGGAGGAGACGCCCCAGAGACACTGATTCGTCTACAGGCAAAGGGGGGTGAGCAGTGGGATGTGGTGTGGCTGAGGTGTGTTTATCAAAAAGGGATTAATCAAAGAGAGCTGTCTCTCACTCCACCATGAGGCTCAATCACGAGGATCTGCTAAGTATTGCTTGTATTGTATTCTGATTGTATGTTATGTACTCTTGTAACTTCTATTGATACCTTATGCAAGCTTTCTTATTTCCTTGGGAAATAAATGAGATTTGACTGATCTTAGACCGTGTATTTGGTTTCATAGCTAATTGTTATAGTATTGTGATATTAACGATAGCATGTGCTTAGAGTATAGATAGCCTAACTAATCTATAGGGACTAGACAAATAATACATAACTGATAATAATAATAGTTGGTATTGATCAGTTACTTCCGTTGGCACCCCAGAAAGGCGTGTAGAAGGTATTTTTACACAGAATCCACAAAAACCTAATGTATTTTTGTTTCTGAGTCCCTGTAAGCACGAATCCTCAAAGACACCCAGAACTGGAAATCATCTCTAGTGTGGACAAGATTGGCGCTGGCTCGCGAATTCTGAAAGCACGCTTGGATGAGCATGAAAATTCTGTGAGATATTTCACCGGTGAAACGGACACGTAGAACTTGGTGAGAACTGTGGCTGATATATGTATGTACGTTAATGTTGTATTGTGCTGCAGACCTGTAAGCAGAGGGCAAGTTGGCGCACTGGCGAGTTAGGGACTGATCATCCCTGGTTATGTGATATAACCGCAGATTGACAGGATAACCATACAATTTTGAGGGAAAAGTGGAAATCCCCACGTGAGTGTGAAAAAGCTCTTTGTCCCAATAGAAATTCCATGTGGCCTGCAATTGGAGAGGAGAGCATTGATTAAGAGTGTGTTCTCCTGAAGAAATTCGTGGTTAAACGGATTTGTATTTGTTTTGTTTTTTTGTTTTTTTCCTTTTCCGTTTTTTTGTGTTTGTTGTGGGACTACAGGTGAAAGCTAGCTTCTAAACAGCTTTATCTGTGTCTTTGTGTGTGCTTGGTATCTGTTCGTCTAGTGTATTGCTAATGCAAAGTGTAGGTTAGATATTGACAGGAATTACCATATATCTTTGAGGAAAAAGGAAAAAAAGTAGGGGAAATATAGGTTTTTATTTCTACCCACGTGAGAGTGAAATACCTCTGGTCCAATAGAAGATGGCCTGCAACCTCAGGCATTGATTAAGAGTGTGCCTTGTGTCTTAGAATGTGCCTTGTGTCTTGTATGCTGTAAAACCACAAGTCACTGTAGATTTAAACGGTTCGTATCTGTTTTCTTTTTTTTGTTTATTTGTTTGTTGGTGGTACTACAGGTGAAAGCTAGCTTTAAACAGCTTTATCTGTGTCTTTGTAGGTGTTATCTATCTATTCGTCTGTGTCTATTGTCTAAGCAACTGGTTGAGCAACTTTGGTGTGGGTAGGCTAATTAGCATATCAATGGAAGCCATTGAAGGTTTCATTAGCAAGCATGGTGGTATTAGATCTCAATCTACACAAGAGAGTGATTTAACACACCAATTTTGTGAACTTTTGAGACAATGTAATAAACATAACGATCTCATAAGTAATAAGTCAAAAAAAGGCAGGAAACAGAGAATGGCCAATGCCTTATGCATGTTAATGAGAATGAAAGAAATTGCAGAACAAAAAGAATTAGAATGGTTTGCTGAAAGAAAACAAGTAATGGAACAGGTAAGAAATATATTAATGGGGATTGAAAAGGCTGATGCAGATGCTCGTAATCGGATTGAACAGTTAGTGACTGAGAAATGTGTATTGCAACAGAGATTAGATGAATTAGAACAAACGAGATATGTGCCTTAAAAAAGAACTGCAAAGACATCTTATTTCTTTTTCATATGCTTTACTTTTCTCCCAACTGGAGTCTACAATTGATGGTAGAGCTGCCCAATGGGGCAGGGATTTATCCAAAAACATCTCAAGCAGGGATTGGGAAACGATTCATAAAATTGCACACAAAGGTTCTCTGAACGTATCTGCACAAGAGAATGCCTTTAAAATTATATCGAGATGGTATAACACACCCGTTAAATTAAACCGTATATTTCCCTCGGTTTCCCCACTCTGCTGGAGATGTGGAACAGAACCTGGATCTCATCTTCATATCTGGTGGTCTTGTCATAAAATACAATCATTCTGGAACAATGTACGTAAATTCATCTATCGCATTACCACGCTTAAACTTGACTACACACCTGCACAATTTTTACTGCATCACTCCACCAGACAACCCCGCACATACTTGGGATCTTTGCCCATGTACCTGATTTCAGCAGCAAACATGTGCATACCATGTAAATGGCGATCTCCAGACCCGCCCACCATAAAAGATTGGCTCCTTCGCACCCAAAAGATCGCAGAGATGGAGGATCTCATACACCAAACCAGAGATACTCCTTCCAAATTCATACAAACATGGTCATGTTGAATACATTTCACTTCAACTGATACTTACCAAGACCTGATCAAGTAACCAATATCTGTACTACAGACTCACAGAAGACCATACTACTCTGGGATATTTAGGAGGCTTGCCTCAATCATTATAAGTCCAGTATAGGTGTTTGATATAGATTCATGATTCACTTCCAAAACCACCCGATATTTAACTAATAAATGCAAAAATATTCTGATTTGGTCTTTTTTCAGAATCCCTATTTGTCTCCAAACCCTGTCTTTAACTTAATTCTTGAGTGACAGGCTAGATGCTTCTCAAGGTCGAATACCTGTAACCCTCACATTTTAATTTCCTTCTGTACGAGTTAGGGGATTTATTTCCCTCTCACTCCCTTCCCCCCCACCCCCATTCATATATGTCCCTTTTTTTTTTGTGTTTTTGTTTTAGTTTTCTATAAGTCCGCTGCTTATTGGACCATGCATTATTCTATTCCCCTTAAGAACCAGTTATACAAAGATTATCCCAGTTGCAGCTGTGTTTTTGGGACGTATATTTATTATTGCTCCCTGCATATATACCGTATATACTCGAGTATAGGCCGACCCGAATATAAGCCGAGGCCCCCAATTTACCCCCAAAAAACTGGAAAACTTATTGACTCGTGTATAAGCCGAGGGTGAGACATGGCTGTCCATCCCTGTGTGTCCGTCCATCCCTGTGTGTGTGTCCGTCCATCCATCCCTGTGTGTGTGTCCATCCATCCATCCATCCATCCATCCATCCCTGTGTGTGTGTCCGTCCATCCATCCCTGTGTGTGTATCCATCCATCCATCCATCCCTGTGTGTGTGTGTGTGTGTGTGTGTATTCATCCATCCATCCATCCCTGTGTGTGTGTGTGTGTATCCATCCATCCATCCATCCATCCCTGTGTGTGTGTGTGTGTGTGTGTGTGTGTGTGTGTGTGTGTGTGTGTGTGTGTGTGTGTCCGTGCAGCCTTGTGTGTGTGTCCAGCCTACCTGTGTCCCAAGCCTCCGTCCCGAGCCGCCGTCGTCCCGAGCCTCCTCCGTCCCGTGCCTCCTCCGTCCCGTGCCTCCTCCGTCCCGTGTCGTGCCGATGGATCGCCGCTCCAGGATCGCCGCTCTTCTCGGCGGCCATTCTACAATTCAAAAGCCGCGCCTCCGCCTCCGCCTGTGATAGGCGGAACACTCAATTTCCCAGCAGCCTGTGTTCCGCCTATCACGGACATCCTCTCATACTCGTCCGTAGTATGAGAATGAGCGGATGTCCGTGATAGGCGGAACACTGACTGCTGGGAAATTCAGTGTTCCGCCTATCACAGGCGGAGGCGGAGAAGGAGGCGCGGCTTTTGAATTTTAATGTCCGCCGTCTGTCTGCTCGATACGCTGATCGAGCAGTCAGACAGCGGTGACTCGAGTATAAGCCGAGGGGGCACTTTCAGCCTCAAAAAAGAGGCTGAAAATCTCGGCTTATACTCGAGTATATACGGTAATAGAAATTCCTTGGGATCACCATGATTCGCTCAGCACTATTAAATGTCCCAATTCATCTTAGCCTATCAAGTTTAATAGGCCTCTATTGCCGGCCACAGTTAGATCCCATTTGGGGTGGTTAGAAGTAGAGGCCTAGTTTTAAGCCCATATATTGCTATCTCATTGTGCCTTTTTAACTATACACACCTATACTAAATGCCTGTACAAATCTTCAGATAACACCATGGATTCGGGATCAACAAATTCTGTAACGGTTCTGCTGCAGCGAGATACCTGTATATAATGTCTTGTACACTGTATTTTGATCCCAACCACTCACTTTACGGCTAAAGCATATTGATCTTATGCATTAAATATAATTTGCATGTTATACCTTCTTGTCAAGGTCATTTTACAATGTTTGCATGATTCTTCTTGACTTTCTTTTTCATGATTGAATGTTTGATTGTATAAATTTAATAAAAGTTTTCCAAAAGAATTAGAACAAACATGTAAATTAAGAGAAAGTTGCATTGCCTCTTTGAATCAAAGGGAGGCTGATAATTTGCAGGTTATCCTTCAAATGTGCAATGGTGGAGGTACCCTCCACACATGCTCAGTGTACAGAAAAGCTAGAAGTGGAACATGAAGAAAACCCGTATGCTATTATTACTGCAAATGATATTACTGTGATGGGAATTGATGTGGAAGAGGCAAATAAAGGTGCGATAATTAACAAATTAATTCAGGAGTTGAAACCATGGAAACATCTGATGACTCCTCAGACGATGAAAGTGTAAAGTCTGTTCATTCCAATCGCAGTAATATTATCCAGCAATGTAGGTTTCCAGCGCCATATGCTCAAAGAAGGGCCTATGCAGGGAAACCAGAGCTAAAATGTTTTTTGTGTAAAAGGGGGGGTCACATTGCAAAATATTGTTGGGCGGCGAATAATGATATCAAAAGGAGATCATACCCGAAAATGACCCCAAGGCGTTATGTGTGTTATTCAGCCAGGTGGGGTAGCCATCCAAAGCATGGAACCCATAGTAATTAAACCCATTTCCCGTATAAGACCCAAATGCGGAGTCTACAAACTGAAAAGCAATATGTAGGACAGTTGCGTAAAGTCAAAATGGAGGTAGCTGCATGGTTATTCAAATATAGCACTGGGGGAAACAATGTTAGCAGAACTTAGTGAGCTGCAGGCAAGGTAAGAATATTCTGGTCAATGTTTCCTTGCTATGAAAAAGGTTTGATGTGAGTTTCAGGTTCAGAATATGATAGAGGACCTTGATATATATATTTTTTGTATTTTCAAGGATAAACCTCTGAATTGGCATTGTGTTTTTTTTGTGGTTAAAAGATGTTTCTGTTATGAGTATTGTTTTTTTGTGTTTCTTTACTCTTCTCTTATTTTCAATTTTTGTAAACTTTTCCTCATTAATATCCAATACTGCTGCTTAACCACTTCCCGACCAGCGCACGACGATGTACGTCGACAGAATGGCACGGGCAGGCATATTGGCGTACATGTACGTCCAATCTTCAATGCCGCCCTGCCATCGCTGGTCGGGACCCCCGTGAGTCCGGTCGCGGGAACCGCGGACTCGATCGCCGCGGGCATACCCGCGATCGTCTCACGGGACGGCTGAATGGAGGAAATGCCGTGTAAACAGCATTTCTCCATTCTGCCTAGCAACTAGTGACGCTGATCTCTGCTCCATGTGATTGGAGCAGAGATCAGTGTTCACTAAATGAAAGCCCAACCCCCCCACAGTTAGTAACACACCCCTAGGAACACTTAACCCCTACACTGCCACCCACTGGTTAACCCTTTCACTGCCAGTGTCATTTACACAGGAATCACTGCATTTATATAGCAGTGATTACTGTATAAATGACAATGGTCCCAAAAATGTGTCAAAAATGTCCGATGGGTCCCCCACAATGTCGCAGTCACAATAAAAATCGCTGATCGCCGCCATTACTAGTAAAAAAAAAAATAATAACAAATTATTAATAAAAATGCTATAAAACTATCCCTATTTTGTAAACGCTATAACTTTTGCGCAAACCAATCAATAATCGCTTATTGCGATTTTTTTTACCAAAAATATGTAGAAGAATACGTATCGACCTAAACTGAGGGAAATTTTTTTTTTTTTATATATTTTTGGGGGATATTTATTGTAACAAAAAGTAAAAAATAATGCGTTTTTTTCAAAATTGTCGCTCTATTTTTGTTTATAGCGCAAAAAATAAAAACCGCAGGGGTGATCAAATACCACCAAAAGAAAGCTCTATTTGTGGGGAAAAAAGGACGTCAATTTTGTTTGGGAGCCACGTCGCATGACCGCGCAATTGTCAGTTAAAGCGACGCAGTGCCGAATCGCAAAAAGTGGTCTGGTCTTTGACCAGCAAAATGGTCCGGCCTGAAAGTGGTTAATATAAGAATTGTGTGTAATCACTGTCTGTGTGTACCTTTTACAGAGACCAGGGAAGAAGTTAAACTGGTTTGGATACTGACGTTTGCATTTGTTTGCAGGTCTGTCAAAATGAGAACAACAGTGGTAAAATATAGCAGAACAGGGGTTAGGTTATTGTAAACGCATAATCGATTATCACATGGTACCATGAGCTCATTAGTTAGTAATAGTTTGCAAACAATGAAAAATAAATAGTACTAAAGAGTTAGAAATGAAGCTACAATGTTGTGATGAGATACATATGCTTTGTTTTGTTTTTGTTTTTTGTTTTTCCCATTAACTAATTGTATTTCAGATCGGAATGAGCACTCTTCTCAGGAGAAAGGTCCATGGATGTTGTTAACTAAAAGTTGAGTGTTTGTCATTGTTTTATGGTGGTTGTCTTGTCATGTTGTTTGTGTGATAATGGCCAGATTTTTAATTTTTTCTACATTTTTTTTTTTTTTGTGATATTTATTTAGTCATCTATTTTATTTTTATTTTTGTTCAGGTGGAAAAATTAGTATGTTTAGTCCACCTGAAAGGGGGGTAATTGACAATGCCCTCAGTTAGCGGCTGGAAACCATTCTAAGCCGCTGGAGCTTTGTGTTTTTTTTCTTTGCATTATTTTCATTCAGGTGGAAAAGAGTTCCAAAAGTTTTAGGCTCTGTCCACCTGAAAGGGGGTAGTGCATACATCGTAAAGATACAGATAAATGCATTGTCTTTTTAGCTTGTAAAATTTGAATTTTTGAGAAGCAACACTGACATTCAGTTTTAACATTTTTTTGATCATACCATGGGGATCAATTTTAGAGTGGGTTCAGCCTAAAGAGGTCATGAGTGTTTTGATAGTGTGGTGAGAGTTGCAGAAGCCAGGAATACTAAGGTCCTGGGTTCCAAGGAGGGAACTATAAGTAAACATGGTAAACGAGCAGATGTTATGGATAAGAATTTGATGCTGCTCTTGTTTTTCACTTCCAGAATCCTGGTGGAGCAAGATTGGAGAGGGTTCTGGAACATGGATGACAGATGATCATCTGGTTGGCAGTTTGTCGGTGCCACACCACACCGCAAATTTGTTCTGAGAAACATCAGGAGGGAAATAAAACTGAAAGATTCAGATTGATACTTGTTTTTTTCTTATGGACAATGTGGTGCGAATGCTGAATCTGAAACAACAGAACTTGTGAAATATTTTTGCTGAAGTCTCTCCTGATGAATGCAAACATGTTATTAATACATGTGCAATGGGTTGGAGGTTGGGGAAGGAATATGACACATCCAATCCGTCAGAACATGAAAATGCAAAATATGTGTTTTTGTTGGAAGGAGGAGTTGAAAGAAGAAATGAGGTTGGCACTCATGCATAATAAGGTAGCTGTTGGCCAGACTAAAGGGTGCCAGGTGACACATCAATGGGGTGAAAACTTCCTCGTAGGGGTGGTGTCTCAATCTTAGTGGTCCTAGAGAGAAGCTCTCGGTTACTGGACATGTGGGACACCAGAACTAGACATGGGGAAGATACGCCTGGTTGATGTCTCACCTGAGAGGTCGAAACCCTGCACAGATAATGCCAGTGAATACACACGGGAGTATGCTCTGTTAAATAAAGGGAACAAATGCTGGCTACCAGGGTACCGTATGACTTCACCACATGGTGCTGCAGCATCTCACGGTGGTTGATAAAAACCTATCACCCTATATGTGCTGAGTATACACTGAATCAAGTGTGGTCATTGTACCAGTGACTTACTCCCAGAGATGCGATGAAGTCCATGCAGGATGCTTATTTCTGAGGAGTAACCCGAAAGAGGAGGGATGTATTCAGCACTATATTGGAGGGGAATAATAGCTGGGATGGGTGTTGTTAATGGAGTGGACATCGGCCTCCTAAGGAACAAACTCACAGCCATAGCTTCAGAGAAGGAGCGTGACTTTGTTACCCAGAGAGATTGGTGGCGTCCTTGATAACATTCAACAAAGTCACAGAAACACCCAGGTTATAGTGGCTCTGGAATTTATCAACCATGTTGAGAGGTTGGTGGAGGGTGTGATGGTACAGGACAGAAACCTGTCATTGGCTCTGGTGTGCACTCTGTGGTACAATCAGCCAACATCAAGCTGATTGTACCATCTCTGTATGAGGGGCAGTGGCCTGATGAGTTAGCATCACCGCTCAGTAAGATTTTGCCAAAACACGTTGCTTACACTAATCCAAAGTAGTGGTCGAATGCCTGTATGGGCTGTACTAATTTGGATTGTGAAAGGTGTTATGCTGTATGTTCCCATATACAGAAGTGCAGACTTGGTCTGTATATTTGGTGGCATCAATGGGCTTACTGACTGGGGATTCTATCTTGTTGCATTTGAGGCTATATCACACATGTGATCAGAGAAGATGGAAGCTGGAGGCAGGTTGATAGTGTCGGAAGCATGACCATGATGTCCTTTGTATGCCAGCTCAATACATGGGGATGAACGAATAATGTTGGGAAGTTATTTCTCTCTGTGTTCTGGATGGAGAGATCATTGCTGGGAAGGAGGCACCCGGGTATTATTTAGGACATAGGCGAGTTTGTTTCTTTGTCCTAAAGAATACCTGTGTGGTGTTAGTCATGGAACTAGAGGGTTCCTTGAACCTAACCATAGGTAGAGGTGCATGGTATACCATGGGCATGATCTCTGAAATCCAGGCACAGGGGTGGAATTGTGTGGGTTTGGTCATTGTTGTAGATTTGTATGTATGGTTAAACTCTATATTTATATAGAAGGGTCTCCCATTTGTCTATGCAAGTTGAGGGACGATTTGAAGGTAAGGTCTCTGTCTACAAGTTAGAGACTTTGCTGCCAAGTCAGAGCCCTGCAACACTGCTGTGAGCAAGTTTTCCGAATCCCGACCCATATTTACAGTAAGGCCGCGTACACACGCGGGGACTGTTCGCCCAACTTTGTCCGCTGAACAGTGTTTCGGCGGACAGTCTGCTCGTGTGTGGGCTTTCAGCGGACAGTTTCAGCGAACAGTCCGCTGAACAAGGTTTTTCGGAATTTCAGATCGTTTCAGCGAACAGTCCCCTCGTGTGTAGGCTTGTTCGTCAAACTAAGTTCCGCGCATGCTCAGAAAGGATTTACACGCCGAAAGTTATAATGCAGTGTATAGGACGTCGTATTTTTCGTCCCGTCGTACGTGCCGTTCACATCATCGCGCACGGTTCGTTCGTCGTGTGTGGCCATGTCCGTCCATGCTAATTTTGAGCGGACTGTTTGCCGAAACTGTTTGACGGACAAAGTTGGGCGAACAGTCCCCGCATGTGTACGCGGCCTAAGAGATTATAGGAGGTTGGGAGCGGGGTGCATAATTGGAGGGGACACATATGTATGTACATATTGTGGTAATAAGTGGATTTATGTTATGGTATAGTGTGACCTCTGTGTAGTGTAGGCTAGTAATATGGGCAAGAAAGGCCCTCATTGAAACTCGGTAGTTGAGAGCTGGGTGAAATATTGCTCTGAACTTATGCTGGTGAATGGTGAGTGAATGGACATCCCTTGCCTGTACTGCATCCTGTCCTGAAGATACCGAAGATACAGAATGGTGACATGGTTAGCTGTCACTGGAGAATGGTGGTGATGTGTCACTCAGTGGCAAAGTGGCACGTGTTGGGAAGCATCGCATGGTAAAACAATTATGGACTGCTCCATAGGACCTGTTTCTGCACATGTTGAAAGCACAGCGCGGTAAGACAATCGTGGTCTGTTCTATGGGAGATGTATCTGGAGCACACGTTGAAAACCACCACACGTTACACAAGCTAAGGACTGTGCCACAGGTACTGGTTCGGAGACACAGGTTGGGGAGTGACACGCGTTAAGACGGTTATGGTCTGTTCAATAGGAGCCGTGTTTGAAGAAGGGTGGTATGCGCCTTTTAGGCGCAAAGCGGATGGTTGGACTTGACCATGATCCATCTAAAGTTTCTACATATCTGTTTGTACAACCAAGCACCAAACCAAATCTGCATAGCAGAAGGAGTTCTATTCAGCCCACCTGGTGTGCACGGAGCTTCAAATAGATTTAAGACAATGATGGCTCCGGTCTGTCTGTGAGGACAACAGGTGGGCCTAATGAGCGGGAAGGACGTCTGAGATCGAATCACAAGATGTGAACCCAGTCGGAGCAGTTGCAATTCATGGGCAAACACTGCCCCCCAGAGGCCAATTATGGCAGGAGGGTAGCATGGGGGAGGAGACGCCCCAGAGACACTGATTCGTCTACACGCAAAGGGGGGTGAGTAGTGGGATGTGGTGTGGCTGAGGTGTGTTTATCAAAAAGGGATTCATCAAAGAGAGCTGTCTCTCACTCCACCATGAGGCTCAATCACGAGGATCTGCTAAGTATTGCTTGTATTGTATTCTTATTGTATGCTATGTACTCTTGTAACTTCTATTGATACCTTATGCAAGCTTTCTTATTTCCTTGGGAAATAAATGAGATTTGACTGATCTTAGACCGAGTATTTGGATTCATAGCTAATTGTTATAGTATTGTGATATTAACGATAGCATATGCTCAGAGTATAAATAGACTAACTAATCTATAGGGACTAGACAAAGTAATACATAACTGATAATAATAATAGTTGGTATTGATCAGTTACTTCAATATGTATCATCAGTGAGGTGTGGAGAGAGACCCAGTTCAAGATTATCCATAGGGCCTGCTGGGTTTTCAATTTTAATTTGCCCAAAATTTAACCTACGAGGAACAGCATTAAAACAGTGCCTTTGGAATTGTCCAGCTTTTTCCTCCCTTTGGGATAAATTTCTTCATTACATCAACTAAATTTGAGGAGTGAAATTAACAAAATACTTTTTACTTTTTATTTAGTGAACCTTCCACTTACACCCATGGATCAACAGTGGACTGGGTACTGTCAGGGCTGGGCTTCTAGCAGCTCTCATAACAGTGATCAAGGCTGCTGAGCTGTCAGTTAATTACCAGCCACCCATTGTTTGCACAGTGACTCACCTGGTTACCATTACCTGCCTCATTAGTCCAGCCTACAGCCAGATCATTTTTGCTATTTAAACTGCCTTGCTCATTCCCTCCATGCCTTTGCCTGGTCAACATATCCTGTGTGTCTCTGCTGTGTTCCTGTTATGACTTTTGCCTGGCTGATGTGTCTTCTGGTTCCTGATCCTGATCTTTGGCTTCTGACAATGTTGATTCCAGGCTTCCCGATCACGGCTCGTGTGATTTCCCGTTTTGGCTTTCTTAACCCTGGCTTCTGTTTTTGACTACGTTCCTGATTTGTATTATTTTTACTGTTACATTAAACTGCATTTTCTGTTTCTGCCTGGTTCATGGTCTCTGACAGATACGTACTATTTGTAAAAAGAGACATTATGCAACATTGACTACCTCCAAGGGCCCCCAAACTTTTCTAAATAGAATCTTGTAAGTAGGGGTTACTTCCCCTTTTAACTGTACAACCCACCCTGTAGGTGGAGAATGAGGGTTGCCCATACGCAAAGAATAGGAGGGGTTTGGAGAATAGAGTGGCCTGCAGAGAGCTGAGAATGTAGGAGAGGAGCTGTGTACTATCCCCTTTTCTGGGAAAGTTTGGCTGGGAACTGAGGGTGACCAGAACTTCAGGGTTAAGGGAGGACATGCTACAGAATTGTGAATGCAGCAGTTCTTCCTCCTTTCACCTTGCTTGACTTTATTGTTATAATTACTCCTGTTTTAGATTATTATAATCTACATGGTTAAGGTAGCATTACCATATTTCTGGAACTGCACTGAACCCAGCGTTGTGGACTGTTTACAAGATTAAACTGCAACACGCAACCTCTGTGCAGGATATGGTCATGTGAAGCTGCAAGGGGGTCCCACCTACATCTGGCATAGTCAACAAGATCAGCTGTTGCCAAAAGAGGAGTAGAGTCTTATGCCAAAGTCACTACATGATTGCATGCTGTTAATGGAGGTGGGTTGCAGTACATAAGAGGAAGAGACAAACACACATAGAAGCCATTCTGGAGGGAGCAAATTAAGCAGTCTATTTCTGGCTGCATCATGAAAGCACATTCTACTTGACACAGGATTGTTGTTCCAATTGATGATAAACTAACCCTTCAGGTCTGGTATGGATTTTAAGGAGAACCCTGTGCAAAAATTAAAAATAAAATGGCGTAAGGGTCCCCCCAAAAGTACCAGACCCTTATCTGAGCACGCAACCTGGCAGGCCACAGGAAAAGAAGGGGCCTGAACCGTACCAGGCCACATGCCCTCAACATGGGGAGGCTGTTTTGGGGTTTGAACCCTAAGCACCTTGTTCCCATGTTTATGGGGACAAGGACCTCATCCCTACAACCCTTGCCTGGTGGTTGTGGGGGTATGCGGGCGGGGGGGGGTTATCAGAATCTTGACCCCCAGATCCCAGCCCCCCATGTGAATTGGTAATGGGGTACATTGTAGCCAGACCACCGTACATAGCATTGTGCAGCACCACAGGCCTCCTAAGACCACCACTCGGAGCACTCTTAAGCAATACAGGCCTCCTCAGTCCACCGTCCATCCAGAACACTATGCAGCATTACAGGCTTCCTCATACCACCGTCCAGAGCACTGTGCAGCATTACAGGCCTCCTCAGACCACTGTCCAGAGCACTCTGCAGCGTTTCAGGTCTCCTCAGACCACCGTTCAGAGCACTGTTCAGCATTACAGGTCTCCTCACTGTCCTCAGACAGTCCAGAACTGTGATGTTAAAGATAAGAAGACCCTTTGCAAACCACGTGGAGCAACACTCACAGTTAAAAATACAGCAAACTTGAAGTGTCATTTGCAGACATTCTGGACAACTCATCCTGAAGTTCATACAAAAGTAAGCACAGTACACTTAAAGCGGAGTTCCGCTAGATTTTCAATTTATTAAAAGTCAGCAGCTACAGAAAAAGTGCCTGCTGACTTTTAATAAACAGACACTCACCTGTCCCACAGTCCAGCGATGCGGCCACCTGAAGCCTCGCTCTTCTCCCCCTCCTCTCCATGGTGCAAGTGTGGGTACCCAGCTGTGACAGTTTGTGTCTTCACAGCCAGGTGCGCACTGCGTATGCCTGAGTCACGCTGCACTCTTCTAGTGGAATCTGTGATGTGTCCCAGAAGATTGCAGAGCGACAGGAGCTGCCTAGGGGGAGAAGAGGAGTCAAAACCAGGTACCCACTCCCCCCCGAAAATGACATACCAAGTGTGGCATGTAAGGGGGCGAGGAGTACTTAAAGCGGAAGTTGCACTTTTGGGTGGAACTCTGCTTTAACCGCACTTTTGGACTAAAATTATTTTAGTTGACTAAAATGTACTGGGGATTTAGTTGACTAAAATGTACTGGAGATTTAGTCGACTAAAACATTTGCAGAAGACTAACATGTGACCAATAGTGATGGCCGAACGGTTCGCCCGGCGGTCGTTTCGCTATTCCAGTTATTGTTCCAGCAGCCTCTGTTTTGCCAGTTTATATAGGGACAGGCAGGAAGCTGTGTGTGAGGCAGTGAGGGTCAGTTTAATCAGTAGCTGTTACTATATTAGGTCCACAAAGGTTCTTTTCAGGACTGGTATCAGTGGTATGGTAATAGGCTTGTACACGTATAATATTCTTTCTTCCAAATATAGAAAGAATATTATACTTGACTGCTGCCCTTCTGCTGCAGTCTGCTAATCAGTCACAACCTACTTGTTCCACAAAGGTCCTTATAAGGACTGGTAACCTGGTGTAGGGCGCTACAGTACATAGGGTTGAGTGAGGTACAGTCTGCTATTCCGTAAGGACTGGTATAGGTCCACAATACATAGGGTTGAAGTGCACTACTGCTGACCACTGCCCTATACTGCAGCAGTCCTTCATCAGTGTAGGGACTGAGAGTTTTGTCACAGGGTCATTTAAAAAATGACAGGCAGAGGAAGAGGCAGGCCCTTCTACAGGGATGCTAGGGGTAGGGCAGGAGCAACAGACTTGAGCCAAAGTGGGAAGTTGCAGAAGGTGCGTTCAATTACTTTAAAGGACGCACCAGACTTGGTTGAGTGGCTCACTCAGCCTTACTCTTCTGCACCCTCCTCATCCTCTCGATCCGCACCCTCTTCTTCACTCTCTGCTATGTGCACCCCCAAAGACACTACCACCAACAACACCACCACTACCACATACCTTCCGCTTGAGTCACAGGAATTATTTTCCAATCCATATCAAGACATTTCTGATGCGCAGCCACTCTTGGCATTGGATCAGGAAGAGGAGGTAGCAACAAGCGCCACTCAGCATTCTGACGACAGTACCCAGATCAGCCCAAGGAGGAAGTTGGTCCCCGGTGTTGCTGCCTACTCCAAGATCTCTACTTATAGCGGTGGGGAAGGTGACGTCGATGATGACGTGTCTAGTGATGTCACGTGGGTGCCCACAAGAGAGGAAGAGGAGGGGAGTTCAGAGGGAGATATGGACCAGCAGATAGGGAGGAGAAGCAGGAATAACTTACATTGCACAGGAGGGACAAAGCAGACTGCAAATGTATCAGGAGCGAGTCATCGACCATGTACGGTCACATCTGGCGCTCCCAGGACACCGGCACATGGCTCCGCAGTGTGAGCTTTTTTTAACGTATTCGCTGCTGACAATAGCATTGCCATCTGCAATCTTTGCAGTCAACGTATTAGTCGCGGTAAGCCCAACACTCACCTAGGGACGACCGCCTTAAGAAGGCACATGAGCAGCCATCACCAAGCCCAGTGGGAGCAACGGAACACACAAAGCCACACTCCAGGCTCTCACCGTCAAGCCTCGTCTTCTACTTCTCCTTCTCCTCTCTCCTCACAATTGTCCTCCACTCCACCTTCCATCACGCCAAGCTCACGTTTTTCTGCAAAAAGGCAGGCTTCCGTGGACCTAATGTTCGAGCGTAAAAAAATGATGATGCCGGATAACCCTCTTGCCCAACGGTTGACGGCTGGCTTGTCAGAACTCATAGCCCGCCAACTACTGCCATATAAACTGGTGGACTCGGAGGCCTTTCGCAAATTTGTGGCCATTGGAACACCACAATGGAAGGTCCCAGGAAGGAAGTATTTCTCAGAGAAGGGCATCCCAGAGCTATATGGCCATGTTCAGCGGCAAGTGAATGTATCTCTGGCACACAGTGTCGGTGCCAAGATACATCTGAGCACAGACACGTGGTCTAGCAAACACGGGCAGGGAAGGTATATCACTTTTACTGCCCACTGGGTGAACCTTCTGACGGCCGTCAAGCATGTAACCCGTGGCACCTGTGTAGATTTGGTTTTACCGCCACGGATTGCATGCAGGCCTGACTCTTCTTCTCCTCCTCCTCCTACTCCATCCTCCTCCCTCTCCTCCTCGGCTCACTCCTCCTTTTCCGTTGCTAGCGTCTCTTCCGCTGCGCCGCCCAAGCTCCCCAGAACCTATTCGACATGCCAGGTGAGACGTTGCCATGCCGTGCTGCGTCTCTTGTGCCTGGAAGCCAAGAGCCACACTGGCCCGGCACTCCTTTCAGCTTTGCGTTCACAGGCAGATCAGTGGCTAACACCGCTCAATTTGACAGTTGGTAAAGTGGTGTGTGACAACGGTGCCAATCTGCTTAGCGCATTGAAACAGGGCAAAATCACACACGTGCCATGCATGGCACACGTCTTAAACTTGGTCGTGCAGCGATTCCTTGTCAAATACCCTGGGGTCCAGGACATCTTGCGGCAGGCAAGGAAAATCTCGGCCCATTTCAGAAGATCTTACACGGCCATGACTTGCCTTGCTGACATTCAGCGGTGACACAATCTGCCGGTCAGACGTCTTATTTGCGATTGCCCGACGCGATGGAACTCAACCTTCTATATGCTTGATAGGCTGCTCCAGCAGAAAAGTGCAGTTAACGTCTACCTGTATGAACTCTGCGGCAGAACAGGTTCTGGGGAGCTGGGGTTTTTTTTATCGCGCCAGTGGCTGCTCATGCGCGACGCATGCAGACTTCTGCGCCCATTTGAGGAGATCACCAAACTGGTCAGTCGGAGCCATGGCGCCATCAGTGACATGGTACCTTATGCCTTCTTTATGGAGCGTGCATTGCGTCGTGTCATTGATCAAGCTGTGGAGGAGCAGGAGCGGGAAGATGAGGAAGTCGCAATGCTGGATGAATTCCCAGGGGGGGCTACTCTATCTGAGACAAGTTAAATACAGGAGTCTGAAGAGGAGTCAGAGGAGGATGGTGCCAGGGCGGATGAGGAGGAGCAAGAAGAGCATGCTTTAAACCTTTCTGGGATCCCTGTTGTGCGTGGATGGGGAGAGGAGAATGAAGAGGACGACATTATCCTGGATGATGAGCAGGAGCCAGGCCACCACACCGCTTCCACTTTAGTACAAATGGGGGCCTTCATGCTCCAGTGTTTTAATAGGGACCCCCGTATAAAAAGCATAAGGGTCAAGGACCAGTACTGGGTGGCAACGTACTTAGATCCGCGGTACAAACACAAAATGTCGGAAATGTTACCGCCGTCACAGAGGGCTGGCAGAATGGAGCACTTCCAGGCCTTGCTTCGAGAAATGCTGCATTCTGCTTTTGCGTGCGCTGGCAGAGGAGCAATTCCCAGTCCCAGAGAAGGAGTTGCGGGTACCAATCCAACAGCGCCTGCAAGAAGAGGCCGGTTTGAAGATGTGTTGGTGGATATGATATATCATTCTTTCAGCTGACCCATCGACAGGTGTCATCCGGATCCAGCATCAGGGAACGCCTAGACCGTCAGGTGTCCGACTACATCGGGTTAACGGGCGATGTGGACGCTCTGAGGAGTGATGAAGCCCTGGACTACTGGGTGGGCTTGCCCAATTTGCAATCGAACTGTTGGCTTGCCCCTCGTCCAGTGTCCTGTCCGAAAGGACGTTCAGCGCAGCAGGGGGGATCGTGACCGATAAGCGTACTCGCCTAGCTCACGACAGTGTTAACTACCTCACATTTCAAAAAATGAATGAGGCATGGATCTCGGAGGAATTCAACACATGTGACCAGTAGACCATGTATAGGTCTATAAACAATTTTTTTAAACGAGCACAAATACCTTCTTTCTTCATTTGGCTCACTTCCTTGTCCAAAAAAAGCACACCATACTATATGCCCGTACCCTCCTGTTTGAAGAGTTTGAGCGGTGTCATATTTCTACTGGGGCTGCTTATTATGAGGGGCTCCCACCATCCCTGTGCTGTGCTGACTTCCTCCTGGGGCTATACCTCTGCTGTGCATATTATGAGGGGCTCCCACCATCCCTGTGCTGTGCTGACTTCCTCCTGGGGCTGTACCTCTGCTGTGCATATTTTGAGGTGCTCCCACCATCCCTGTGCTGTGCTCATTATGAGGGGCTCCCACCATTCCTGTGCTGTGCTGACTTCCTCCTGGGGCTGCTTATTATGAGGGGCTCCCACCATCCCTGTGCTATGCTGACATCCTCCTGGGGCTGCTTATTATGAGGGGCTCCCACCATCCCTGTGCTATGCTGACTTCCTCCTGGGGCTGCTTATTATGAGGGGCTCCCACCATCCCTGTGCTATGCTCATTATGAGGGGCTCCCACCATCCCTGTGCTGTGCATATTTTGAGGTGCCCCCACCATCCCTGTGCTATGCTCATTATGAGGGGCTCCCACCATCCCTGTGCTATGCTCATTATGAGGGGCTCCCACCATCCCTGTGCTGTGCATATTTTGAGGTGCTCCCACCATCCCTGTGCTATGCTCATTATGAGGGGCTCCCACCATCCCTGTGCTATGCTCATTATGAGGGGCTCCCACCATCCCTGTGCTGTGCATATTTTGAGGTGCTCCCACCATCCCTGTGCTATGCTCATTATGAGGGGCTCCCACCATTCCTATGCTATGCTGACTTCCTCCTGGGGCTGCTTACGGTGCTGCTGTCAGTGCTGTATATCACGGTGCTGGTGTTAGTGCTTTATGTCACGCTGCTGATGTCAGTGCTCTCTATCACGGTGCTGCTGTTGGTGCTGTATATCACGGTGCTGGTGTTAGTGCTTTTTGTCACCCTTCTGATGTCAGTGCTCTCTATCACGGTGCTGCTGTCAGTGCTGTATATCACGGTGCTGGTGTTAGTGCTTTATGTCACGCTGCTGATGTCAGTGCTCTCTATTACGGTGCTGTTGTCAGATGACTCTATTACGGTGCAGGTGTCATTGCTGTATGTCACGCTGCTGATGTCAGTGCTTTATGTCACGCTGCTGATGTCAGTGCTCTCTATCACGGTGTTGTTGTCAGATGACTCTATCACGGTGCAGGTGTCATTGCTGTATGTCACGCTGCTGGTGTCAGTGCTCTCTATCACGGTGCTGGTGTCAGATGACTCTATCATGGTGCAGGTGTCATTGCTGTATGTCACGCTGCTGGTGATCATCTCCTGCACCCTCTTCTTTGCCTACCCTGGTCCCTGACCTTCCCTCTCCTCCATTACCTTTATGCGCTCCACAGTCCTGAATTGTCACAACAATTTCCCATATAAAAAAAGAATGCTTGTAGTTGCCAATCTCAGATTCACCTCATACATGTGTATTTTCATTGGCCATGTGGTGGGACTATGTTTGCACAGCTATTAATTATTTTGTGGCTGCAAATTTGACCTGTAGGTTTGCGAAGTTCGCCTCCCATTGAAGTCAATGGGGCCCGCCGCGAACGTTCCGGTTCGCGAACTATCGGCCGCGTTCGCGGTCCGCGTTCACGAAACGTCCCGTCGGAAGTTCGTCCATCACTACTTATCAGAATGTGGAAGCCCCTTTTAACAAGGAGACCCCCAGATCCCCCCCATGTGAATAAGTGTCGGGTACATTGTATCCCTGTACATTCACCATTCACCACATTCACCAAGAAAAGTGTAAAAAAAGTAAAAATTACAGTAGACAGTATTGGACAAGTTTTGGATAGATTTGGGTCAAATAAAATAAAAAATTTCAAAGATATATTAGAAGTAATAGGAATGCGATTTGCATCAAAAGGGTTAATTAACTGAAAACATCTACTAATTGCCTAACAAGACACACAACCAATTAGATGAAATTAACCTTGCGCTATTATTAATGAGAAAACTGCAGTTACCCTAGCGCAAGTTGCAGTGTACATACACGATTATTTATTATCGATATTTTCGCTTCAACGTGAGCCAGTTTGAACGTTAGATTAACAATGTTTCCGGCGCACCAATTAATGTATAAGCCGTCTTCTTATAGTGGATGACCCTCCTTGTCTCTTCGTTTGCAGTTTAATAAAAGTAGTGCACTTACATTAGATAGTTACATTCAAGCTGAGAGCATATCGCAAGCCAAACAATTCCTTTAAATTTCAGACAGCGATCACGCATGCACAGTAGCGTACACACAATCCCACAAGCATTTGCAATTTATAGCATGGCATGTTAGGTATCCATTTACTCAGCGTAACATCATCTTTCACACTATACAAAAAATTGGGCTAACTTTACTGTTTTTTTTTTTTTTAACATTTCAAGTCTATTAATCTCAAAAAGTAAACAATCGAAAGTTAGCAGTTACAGAAATAAAAATGTACACTCAGGAATTACATATGATGGTCATTCCAGGATACATAGTAACATTAATACAGTATATTAGAGATGTGTATTCTTCCTGTGAGCTTTATTATCTAACGAATAACTGTAAAGCCTCGTTGCAGAACTGCTCATTTCTTTATGTAATATTGTCTATTTATGTCAGTATTGCTTTATCTCTCATAAGATGAGAGGTTAGGTTTAAAGGGGTGGTAGAGAGAAGGGGATAAGAAAGATAAAGATCTAGAAAAGTAAGGACATATAAAGAAGAGTAATGTAAACTAGACTAGGCTAGTCCAGTGGCTGCATCTTATTGTCTAGGGTAGATAGTTTAACAAGCAAGAGGTCAGGTGAAATTCCCTTCCATCAGGTCTTGGTAAGTTTGTGAGCTTCTGAAAGTAAACCACGGTGTCCACATTGTGTGGTATCTGTTCACCAGATCGCTGGATTGGGCCACCGTTTCCTCCATGTCACATACCCCCCTGATTTTGAGTAGCCATTCCCTGATTGAAGGAACATTGTTAGATTTCCAGTATAGCGGTACCAGAGCTTTGTCCGCATTTAACAAGTGTCTGGTTAAAGATTTTTTGTATCTCCTTACAGAGAAGGATATGACATGGAGCAGACAGCACGCTGCATCGAGTCTCATGGATGTTTCAGTTATGGCACTGATCAGGTCGTTCCAGAATTGAGCTATCATGGGGCATTGCCACCAAATATGTAGAAGTGTACCTGTTTCTCTCCGGCAGTGCCAGCAGATGTCAGAAGTTTGAGGGAACCATCTGCGCAGCTTTGCTGGTGTGGCGTACCACTGCGTTAGTAGTTTGTAGGAGGTTTCCTGCGTTCTGGTGCTCAGTGAGCATTTATGTGCCAAAACACATGCCTTCCCCCATTGTCTGTTGGAAAGTTCTACCCCAAGTGCCTCTGACCATCTTTCTCTGAGTCTCTCTGTTCGCCTCGCCTCCATACTCCGCAACCAGGCATATGAAAGAGATGTGGTTTTTGGTATTTGGCTACCCTCCAAGCATAATCTTTCCATGTCTGTTAGATCTCTCACAAAGTGTCCTCTAAGTGTTGTCCTATTGGTGTAACTTCGGATTTGGCGATAGGTCCAGTAGGGTAAATGAGGCAATGAGTTAACTAATTTGAAATTCGCAAAGTCCTTCATCTGTGCGTTTTGGAAGCAGTGTTTCGCAAGAAGGGGGGTTCGGGGGTTTTAGGACCTGAGGAGTGGTGTCTCCACCCCCGGTGGGAAATCGGGGTTATGGCACAAAGGTGTGAGTGGACTCAGTGAGGAAGAAAATCTGAAGTTTAAGGCCAACTGGTGAACAATTGTAAGGGTGTTGTTTTAACGCTTTTGGATATTTGGAATCTGGTACCCAATGTGAGAACCTCAATGGTATGGTTCATTCTCCAGAGCAACCCAATCCTTGATTCCCTTGTGGCAGTGCCAATCAATGACTCTTGCCATGTGTGCAGCTTGGTAGAATTGTTTGTAATCAGGCAAGTCCATCCCTCCAGAGTCCTTGGGCTGAGTAAGGAGGGAATGTCTGATGCGAGGCCTTTTATGTGCCCATATAAATTGCGTTTGAATCGTCTGTAATTTTTTAAAATAGCTTGCTGGGACCCTGATTGGGAGGGTTCTAAACAATTAGAGTATTTTGGGCAGGATGGTCATTTTGCATATGGCCACCCTACCGAACCATGAGAAGTTCCTTGGGTGCCAGTCCTTCAAATCTGTCTCTATGGCCTTAAGCAGTGGTGTTTGTCGAATACTTGAGGGAGCGTGGGGGTCAACCAGACGCCAAAATATTTGAGCGCCTCGTTCTCCCATTTAAAGGGACTGTTGTTCCAGAGTCGTCTAAGTGAATGGCTCGGGATACTAATGTTCAGGGCTTCAGACTTGGTGAGATTAATTTTCAAATTGGATATATAACCGTAAACTGAAAACTCTTGTAAAAGGTTTGGGATAGATATGTGCAGCTTCGTTAAAAAAAACAATAGATCGTCCGCGTAAGCGGCGATCTTATATTCCGTCTGTGCTATAGAAAATCCAGTCACGTCGGGGTTCATCTTCAGTGTTCTGATAAAGGGTTCTAGTGAAATAATAAATAAAATGGGTGACAGTGGTCAACCCTGCCTCGTTCCGTTGGAAATATGGACTGTATCTGATAAAGAGCCATTAATGCGTAGTTTTGCGGTAGGATTTTTATATAAGGCAGATATCCATGGCATCATTTGTGTGCCCAGGCCAATAAATTTGCAGGTCCCCAACATGAAGTCCCAGGCTACTCTATCGAAGGCCCTCTCCGCATCCGTAGAGAGGAGAAGGCCCTCGATTTTTCACTTGTGGGCTGCATGGATGAGATTGAGTGACTTTGTCACATTATCTTTTGCATCCCGTCCCGGCATAAATCCTGCCTGTTCAGGTCCAATTATAGTATGGAGTAGGGGTTTTATTCTGTTCGCCATGATTTTGGCCATAATTTTGACATCTAGATTCAGTAGGGAAATCAGTCTGTAATTGGCGCAAAGGGTCAGGTCCTTATTTGGTTTGTGCAGGACAGTGATGTGGGCCTCTAAAAATGTTGGAGGATTTTCTCTGGGGGTTGAGAAGGAGTTCAGTGCTTTTGTTAGTGGGTTTGATAGGGTGTCGATGAATATTTTGTAGTATATAGAGGTATAGCCATCAGGGCCTGGACTCTTCCATGTCTTCAGGTCCCTTATCACCCCTTGGACCTCAGCCGCGTCAATAGGGCCTTCTAAAAGTTCAGAATACGCTGTAGAGAGCTGGGACATTTTGGAATTGGTTAGGTAGTCTTGTATATCCTGAATTCTAGACCCCTTCAAATCACTGGGTCTGTGTTGGGGTGGCAAATTATAGAGTTTGGAGTAGTATGTTTGGAAATATCTAGCTATCTGGTCGTCTGAAATGTCAAGTTTTCCTTCATGATTGGTTATGCCCGATATGCTGTTTCGATAGCGAGAGCCTTTCAAAGCTCTCACAAGAAACTTGCCCGTTTTGTCCCCATGCTCATAGTAAATTTTCCGCCATAAAAATCTCTTCGACGTGACGTCTAAAGTCTGTTGTAGTATTTTCCTGGCTTCTAAAAGGTCTGTTGCCATCTGTGCTGACAGAGACTGCTTGTGCAAGGTTTCAAGATTTGAGATCCTATTTGCTAACTTGGTTATTTCATTTTCTTTGTCCCTCTTGCGTTGGGAGCCCATTTTCATCAACACCCCCCTAAGGGTGCATTTGTGGGCCTCCCACACCATCAGAGGGTCCATGTCCTGGGTAGAGTTAAGTGTGAAAAATTCCTGCAGTTGAGAGGATATTTCGGGTAAAAATTTGGGGTCTGTCAGGAGGGATGAGTTCAACCTCCAGGTAGGGGGTTTTGTTTTGTATTGCTGTCTGAGTGTAAGAGATATAGGGGAGTGGTCAGAAATACATTGGATTCCTATTTGTGCTCCAGTCACCAGGTGCAAGTCCCTATGTGAAACGAATAGATAATCAATTCTGGAGTATTTAGCATGCGGGGCAGAATAAAATGTATAGTCCCTGCCTTCTGGATGGAGAACTTGCCAAGAGTCCATCAGGTGCAAGGAATGTAGGAGGCCCTTTATCTGTTTCAAGATCTTATATGTTACGTGGGATTTGCCCGTAGAGGTATCCTTTAGGGGGGTTAAGAGGGAGATTAAAATCTCCCCCCAGGATTGTACATCCCGTGCAGAACCCCTCCAACTCCCTAATTATTTTCCTGCAGAAAGTTAAGTGGAGTTTGTTGGGGAAATATACATTGGCCAATGTTATGGGATGCCCTTCTTACTGGCCCTTAAGGAGAAGGAATCTACCCTCTGTGTCCGCCACTTTCTCGAGTAATGTGAAGGGTGCTTCTTTACTGATAAGAATTGATATGCCTTTCATTTGCGTTTGAGCATTCGTGGCATGGTGGGCCTCAACGAAAAATTAGTCAGTAAGTCTGGGAATGTTATTCGTTCGAAAGTGAGTCTCTTGTAAGAAAGCAAAATGTGGCCTACCTTTTTTAAGTTCCCGTAAAAGGGATGACCTCTTCTCCGGTATGTTCAGGCCCTGTACATTGTGAGAGATCACCATAGGGTTACGTCCCAGTGCGGAGTACGCCATAGCGCGGAGACTTGTAGATCCAGAGAAATAAGACCTGTTTGCAAAAGCAGTGCAGAGTGAACAATAGGAAAGTGCTAACGTTAATAACCCTGACCATGAGACGCTGCATGCAGCCACTAGAATTGAGAAGAAAGTATTGTGAAGCGAGAGTAGGAAAAGAAAAAAGGATTCAGAAAGGATGGGGTAGAGAAAAGTTATCAGTAGCCAACCTGTACATCTACTGTTGAGAGGTTTTCTGTTGTGGGCCCGACAGAATCCAATTGACCCCTTCTGGCCCACTGTGGAGGGCTAAGGGAGGCGGTCGGCCGAGCCGACAGCTAAACTAAACACCAGTCAAGCCGGTAATAAAAAGAACAACAAAGGAAAAACACCTGGCATGAGAGGGTGGAGAACCTCGCCATACATCACTTGTTATTATAATGTGCTTAAAATAGCCCCTCTGCACTTCAGCCTTCTGTTAGCTGAGTGGCCAAACATTAACAAACAGCCTTTAAGATCAGGTCATGTATTAGCTAACCGGATTTCACCATAGAGCTAAACTGCGAGTATATATAAAAAAAAAGAATTAACAACCAACTTATTAATAACTAAGCCATACTGTTAGCTAAGACCAACTGCCAGTACTTGGTAAATAATGTGCCTCTTACTCTGAGGACGGTCATTCTCAATCTAATTGAGTTTTCATTTTAAGTCCCAACGGTGAGCCTCGCCCATTCAAAATCTCAGCTCACATTTATGGGTCGTAGGGGAGGGAAAGGGGAGGGAGGGTAAGGGAAGGAGGGGAAGGGAAGGGAAGATGGGAGGGATGGGGGGAGGGAAAGGGAGGGAGGGATGGGGGGACAGAAAAAAAAAAAAAAATTATTAAAAAAAGGGGGGGGGGGGGGGTTCCCCCCGGCTCAAAGTCTACGGAATCCTGGAGACTCAGGGACGCAAAACAGTAAGTGGAGATGTTCTTGGCAGTCAGTGTATGCTAATCCAGGTAAGTTCAGTACGTGTCATCCTGCTCTCTGGAGGTGTGCGCTCTGCTGCTGCTTGGTGTGCCGGCAACCGATCCCCCATGGCGATTGGTTCTTGACTTCTTGGACAGTCTTTTCTCCGGGGGAAAATGCCGGCGAATCCGGGGGGCTCCTTTCGGGGGGAGGCAGGTGAAATTCCTGATACCATTCTGGGAGATCCACATGTCCCAAATGTAGTGCATGACAAAACTCAGGCAAGTCCTCTGGAGAGCGCAAAGTGTGCTGTCTGCCATTGTGGGTTACTAATAGTGCGAACGGGAAGCGCCATGTATACCTCATCTCCTTGGAGCTTGTCCAGCAAGGGGTGCGGGGGCTCTGAGATTTTTTTGTGCTATCTGAGAAAGATCCTGGAAAAGCATTATAGTTTCCCCATTGAATATGATCTGCTCATTCCTTCGTGCCTTCTGCATAATCTCTTCTTTCAGAGAAAAACTTTGCAGACAACATATGACATCGCGTGGTGGCATATTGTCAGGTCCTCTGGCCCTCAGAGCCCTGTGCGCTCTGACAAATTCTATGTCTGTGTCCTCTGGTCTGTCCAATAGGCTGTTGAAGACCCTCCTCAGTGATGGTACAATCTGGTCAGTCTCAACTGTTTCAGGGATCCCCCTGACTCTAATGTTGCACCTTCTACCCCGATTGTCAAGGTCCTCGAGGTGTCTGTTCATGTCAATGAAGTGTTTTGAGTGAGTGAAGGTCACTTTGTCTAGCCTAAGAATAGCCTTCTCCCTCCGCGGCCACCATGCGTTCATTAAGAACCATTAAATTAAATAAACATTAAATATTGCATTTTATTCTCTACGGTCTTAGCAATAAAAAAAAAAAAAAAAATGTCAGAATAAAGGCCTGGACAGGAATGAAGTGCTTGTAAAGGCAGAAGGTTCTTTATCCTGATGCATTCTATGCATTAAGATAAAAAAAACCTTCAGTGTGTAGCAGCCCCCCTCAGCCCCCTAATATTTACCTGAGGTCCATCTAGAGCCAGTGATGTTGAACAAGAGACTTAGCTGTCCGGGACTCCCCTCCTCTTTGGTTGAGACAGCAGTGTGGCGCCATTGGCTCCCGCTGCTGTCACTCAAAATCAGTGAGCCAATGAGGAGAGTAAGGGGGAAACACATAGCTATGGCTTGGCTCGGGTGCCCCCATAGCAAGCTGCTTGCTGTGGGGGCACTCAACAGAGGCGAGGGGCCAGGAGTGCCAACGAGAGACCTGAGAAGAGGAGGATCTGAGCTGTTCTATGCAAAGCCCCTGCAGAGAGCAAGTAAGTATAACACGTTTGTTATTTTTAACTTAAAGAAAAGAGACGTTAGTATCACTTTAGGAGGGGATTTCCAAAACAGGGAAACATGCAGCATTAAAAGTTAAAGTGATATTAAACCTTCATTTAAAAAAAAAATAACAAACATGGTATACTTAACTGCTTTGTGCAGTGGTTTTGGACAGAGCAGCTCCAATCCTTTTCTTTTTGGGTCCCCCACCAGTGACCCTGGCTCCTCCCCCTCGAGCAGTGCCCCCAAAGAAAGCCACTTGCCCTGGTTGCACCGCTGCATACTCGCTCCCGAGCCACTGCTCTATGCATCCATAAAACACATAGAGCCGCAGCCCAGCACCAACCCTATGCTCTTCATTGGCCCAATAGGCACCCGCGGCTGTCTCAGCCAATGAGGAGGGAGAGTCCCCACACAGCCAAGGCTGTCACGAACATCGCTAGATCGGAGGGGGCTCAAGATTGATAAGGATTACAGGGGCTTGGGAGAGCACACAGAAGGTTTTTTTACCTTCATGCATAGAATGCATGAAGATAAAAAATCTTCAGCTTTTAGAACCACTTTAAGATTAGTTCCCCAATTTTGTCCATAACCAAAAAATCTCCAATTGACTGAAGTTTAGTTTTTAAGTCAGCACTATAAAGACAAGTTATTTAATGTTTAAATAATATATTCATGTGATTCATTTAAGAAACCAGTCATGCAGTCTATCCTTTGTCTTAACTGTCACCCTTTAAATATGTAGTTGGAATTTAGTAGAACATCTATATGCATACGTTTAAATGAGAACTGCTTAATGTATATGTATAGAAAAGTAGCATGAGAAGTCTGTTACTGAATTGTCTAATGAATGCTCTTTGTGGTCACAGCATGGATAGAATTCAGATTTTAAAAAAGATTCATAGTTAACGAATGCAATACAATTTAAAGACAAAAAAAAAAGAATTATATAAATTTAATTATATTTTATGTTTTTTCTCTTTATTGTAGAGCTCAAATAAAATCTAATTATTAAGATGGTACCACTTATTAGGGCTGACTTATAAAAAAAGAACTGTAGAAAGAACTGTGGTTGCTGTGACCAAAAGAGACCATCAGGTGTCAATTTTTTTACCTAAAAAAATTTTTGGAATTAATTTGGTTGGTTTCAACAGCCTATATTTGCTATTATTTTCTATATAATTTTATAAGCCAACCAACACTTTTTAAAAATATTAATATTAAAACACTTAGAGCATTTTTCTAACCATTTTTCTAACCATTTTTCTAACCTTACTCATTTTCTTTTCAAGGATAGAAAGGATTGTAGAAATAGAATTTGTATTAAAAACAATATATCGTGGAAGGATGTGGTTTGTTTATTCGTAGGTTTGCAAAAATTAGAGGGCCTTTAGTTTGCTTTAGGTATGTACAGGGATAGAGTCCTTCAAGCTGAAGTGGGGAGAATATGTCAAAGATTTGGAACTAAGTGTGAAAAGTCTGTGCAGAAGAGGGGCGGACTGACAACTCATGGGTCCCCCGGGCAATAGGAGATTATGGGGCCCCCGGGCAATAGGAGATTATAGGCCCCCCAGGCAATCAGAGATTATTGGGCCACACAGTATACACACATAGTGTACAATCACACAGTATACACATACATGTACACACAGTATACACAGACATGTTTCTATTGGCTGAGAAGGTACTGGAGAGTTGGGGCAGCTATAATCTCAGGATTTTTAGACCAAAAGGATCTCGGTAAGGGACATTTCAGAGACAGATGTAAAATAAAACACAGATTTTTACATACTGTCCCTGGTTTTACTGAGGCTGGCAACCCTGATGGGGCCCCCTAGTGGCCCGGGGCCCTCGGGCAGTGCCCGAGTAGCCAAATGGTCAGTCCGCCCCTGGTGAAGAATTCAATTTCTAGTGGATTCAGAGATCTTTCTTTCTAAAAAATGGGGAGAAAAAAATGGGAAGGGTTTAGTACTTGGCCCAGGATTTCTTGAGGTTTGTCTGTCCTAGGTAATTCGCAGTTATAAAGTCAATTAATTAATCAAAGTGAAGTTGGACACTCTTTACGATTATACAGCTTTCTTTTATTACTTTCATCACCTTGAGTGAGACTTAAAAAGCTAGACAGAGATATAAAATATTTACCTTGCTCCTTCAACTGTCCAGTTTCCTCTATGGTGCCAGTCACATGACCATTAAAGTGTCTCTAAATCCATCTCATGAAAAACTATCAATAAATAGTGTATTACATGCTGTTCATACTCACCCAGTCACTATGGGATTCATTTTTCTGTATTCTGAAGAAAACCTGGTTGATCCTGCTGCTCTCTATCTCCACCTTCTGTCCATGTCCCCAATTCAGCTAGGGATTTCGGCCACTGTGGTGGCAACTCTGCACATGCTCAGTTTTCAGTGAGTTTGTATGCTGAGCATTTTCTCCCTATCACATCTGAGCAGCCCATGTGATTATAGAGTCACACATGTGGGCGTATACACATTGGTAAATGACAGCTCACTCCCTTCCTCCTCCTCCAGGCCCACTAACAGCTAAACACAATGGGGGCAGAAGGTTACATTTTGATTCACCTCCCTCTTATTCTAAGACACAGGCTGGAGGGGCGTGACACAGCCAGAAATCTGCCCTCACCATGTTATTTCCACAAAATAATAAAGATTTGATTTCAAATCTATATTTGTATAATAATTTAAAACAGTTTATTGATATATATATTTTTTTATTTTTACTCTATTTTTATTTTGAAGATGTGACCAGCAGCAGAGGACTAGAAGCCCCTCTTGCTTATGTTTCCCTTCAGACAGGCTACTTACCTTAGAACAAAGCTGTTGCAGCAGTCTCTGCACATCGCTGAGTTGGCTGACAATTTACCTGGAGTTTCTTCCAGGTTTGCAGGCTTCAACGCTGTGATTGGCCGGAGCCACATTGACATCACTCCCGCACATACACATGGGAGCCGCCGTTCACAGCACGGGCTTGGAAGGACAGCACCTGTGGCCATTCCTTCAGAGCGAATGCACCAGTGATGTCACTGGCTGCATGGAATGTAATTATCTCCTAAACTGTACAGGTCTAGGAGATATTTTCACTACCTACAGGTGAGCCTTATTATAGGCGTACCTATAGGTAAATGTAAGCAGAGGAAGTTTACTTCCTCTTTTAGGTCTGCAGTCTGCAGTTTTACTATATACTTGATCCGACATTTCCAGGTAGAGGGCGGCGGCTCACTCCTTCTGTAATTACACACATCAGGAGCCTATCGGTTGCTACTGCAGACTCGATGTCCGCCGGCATCCGCTGATCACCCTCCGAGACAGAACACTGGTATGCCGATGTAAACAAGGCAGATCGCTGTTCTAACAGGAGGGAAGGCATGGCTCCTATGTCTGTGCAAAGCAGGGATCCATGTCTTCCCCTAGTAAAAGCACCTCCCACAGTGTAGTGAAACACTGGTTAGACACACAGTTAACCCTTTAGCCCCTGATGTTAACCCCTTCCCAGCCAGTGTCATTAGTACAATGACAGCGCATATTTTGTAGCACTGATCACTGTATTGGTGTAACTGGTCCCCTCAAAAGTGTCAGTTAGTGTCCGAATGTCCATCACAATATCGCAGTCCCACTAGAAGTCACTGATCGCAGCCATTACTAGTAAAAATAAATAAAAATAAATAAAAATATCCCATCATTTTTAGACGTAACTTTTGCACAAACCAATATTATTATTTTTTTACCATGTTGATATGTTTTATAGCAGAAAGTAAAAAATATTGTTTTTTTTTCAAAATTGTCAATCTTTTTTGGTTTATGGCCCAACAAATAAAACACACGGAGGGAATCAAATAGCACCAAAAAGCTCCATTTGTGAGGGAAAAAAAGGACATACATTTTATTTGGGTACAGCTTTACACAACTGAGCAGTTGTCAGTTAAAATAATGCAGTGCAATATAGCAAAAAATGGCCTGGTCATGAAGGGGGAAAATCTTCCGGAGGTCAAGTAGTTAAAATAATTACAGTGCCATCATCCACATACAGAAATGCAAAGGACAATGTAAATTAACATGTGTGTTTATTATTATTTTAAGACCTGAGTCTCATGCAGCCTTTGCGATTAAAAGTTACATTGTTGAAAAATAGAATGGGTATGGCACCGCTCTGCTGGGTATATTATAGCTACTGTGTGTGTCAGTATTTTAAAAAATATATATATGGAGTCAGATGAATTCTAAAAAGTGGCTAGTGCTCAACAATTTGATTTACATATGTGGAAGCAAAAAATGTGAAAAAAAAATATAATAAATAAATTATAATAATATTATAAAATATAATAATTCAGAGGCTTCCACTGTAGCAAAGAAATACATGTTACACGGCCAGCTCAATAAGACTTAAAGTGATATAAAAGTCTTGTTTTTTTGTTTTAAAAATAACAAACATGTTATACTTACCTGCTATGTGCAGTGATTCTGCACAGAGCGGCCCATATCCTCCTCTTCTTGGGCCCCTCATCAGTACTCCTGGTCCCCTCCCTCCTGCAATTTTCTATGGGGGCACCTGAGCCATTCAGACATGGAGCCGTGGCTCGGCCCTGCCCCCCCTCTCTCTCTTCTCATTGGCTCCCTGACATTGATTGACAGCAGCGGGACCCAACGGTGCATGCTGTGTGTCTCAGTAAATCAGGAGGACAGCCAAATCTCTCATGCAACATCGCTGGATTGAGGTGGGGCTCAGGAAAATATTAGGGGGGGTTGAGGGGAGCTGCTGCACACCAAATGTTTTTTATCGTAATGCATAGAATGCATTAAGATAAAAAAAACCTTCTGCCTTTAAAACCACTTTAAATATCCCATTTGGAGTTAGTTTATTACTTTATTCTGCTTACAGTAACCTTTACCTCTTATGTAAACTCATCATAGTTGGGAAATAGTGGCTAGGAGTTTAATGACACTTTAAAGGAGGGGTGTCCAACCTGTGGCCCAAGATGGCTATGAATGCGGCCCAACATGAAATCATAAACTTACTTAACATTTTGATTTTTTTGGGAAATTTTTTGTAAAAATGCATTTACACTTAGCGAACACATGTGACTGAAGAAAAATTTGACAATGTCTCTTTACTGGACTTTTTTAAGAACAACAAGGCTTACTTCCTCTTTGTCTCCCTGCAAAGGTAAAGCATAATGGACTACTATGCATCGCATAGTAGCCCATTATATGTTACTTACCTGACACAGGAACCTGCGATGTCACCGCTGTCCCCTGCAGCACGGAGTGGCCATCTTCTTCTGGGTATTGCTGCTTCGGCGCTGTGAGTGGCCAGAGCAGCGATGACGTCACTCCCGCGCATGCGCACGGGAGCCGCCACTAATGGCATATTGCCGTTAGCAGCGGCATGCTCAGTGTGCCTGCGCGCCACTGTCTACGTCGCATGTGCCATAGACAGCGGTGCCTGTCTTTTTGTAAATATCTCCGAAACTGCGTAGGTTTTTGGGAGATAATTCATGGACCTACAGGTGAGCCTTAATCTAGGCTTACCTGTAGGTCAACGTGGTCTGTAAGGGTTTACAACCACTTTCAAGGTACCATACTGACAATGATAACACAATTAAAACAATATGTTTACTTAATTCCAGTTAAAATGTAAGGTGGAATAAATATATAATTTTATTTAATTGTGTTATTGTTGTTATTAGTGCCTTAAAAATCCTGCTATTTCTGGAGGTGATCTTTCAAATGTTGTTCTTGTAGTATTTGGGATGTGGCACCATACGCCTATTACTTGAGATGTGATAATCCTGTTTCCTGGACTTTTATAAGATTTATCTTCCCAAAGAAAAATATTCCACTCTTTACAATCACGCCTTATTCATGTCATCAGTCTCCGGCAGCACCCAGGCATGCACTGGCCATTGGGACTACCGGCAGTTTCCCGGTGGGCCTATGACTCAGTGGGCCACTCTGACGTAAGGGGGCTGCTGATGGGACACTCTGATGTAAGGGGGCTGCTGATGGGACACTCTAATGTAAGGGGGCTGGTATTGGGACACTCTGATGTAAGGGAGTGCTGATGGGACACTGAAAATGTAAGTGGGCCGGTCTGGATGAAGTCCAGGGCCAAATTTCTGTCCCAGTCCAGTCCTGGCAGCACCTATATTTGTGAGCAACTATTTTCAAGCATGAAGCACACAAAGGGAAAAATTAGAACCACAACATCTGATGAGCACCTTGAGAATTGGTATTACAGGCATTGAACCAGATATTGATGCACTAATTATCAAAAACAGTGTCAAATAGAGCACTAGTTTTATGTTTATATAATAAAAAATATTCAAAAAACATTACGTTTTATTACTTAGATGGGTATATTATCTATATCAGTGATCATTTTCTTGTAATCTGTCTGGCCTTTTCTGCTCATCGTCTATTATTATTTTTGGTGTATTTTATGTGTGCCCCAAGACAATTCCACTTCTTCCAACATGGCCCAGGAAGGTCAGAACTTTGGACACCCCTGCTTTAAAGCATATACAAACCTACTAACAAAAATGTAATTTTTTGAAGTCCACTAAGCCTTAAGCCGCGTACACACGGGCGGACTGTATGGCCAACTTAGTCCGTCAGACAATCCGACGGACAGTCCGTCCTACTTTCGAATGAACGGACTTGACCACACACGGATGCACAAACAGTCCGTCGAAAGTTTGCACGATGACGTGTACAGCACGTACGACGGGACTAGAAATAGGAAGTCCAATACACAGCAATGCAACCTTTCGCCGTGTAAATCCTTTCTGAGCATGCGCCATACTTAGTCCGTCAAACTAGCCTACTCACGAGCGGATTGTCCGCTGAAACCAAAGTACGACGGACAATATTACGGAAATTCCGAAATACTTAGTCCGCCAGACTGCACGCTGAAAAAGTCCGCTGAAGCCCACACACGAGCGGACTGTCCGCTGAAATGTGTTTCGACGGACTAAGTTGGCCAGACAGTCCGCCCGTGTGTACGCGGCTTTAGATGCACTAGCTGGTTTATTTGTCCTTTTCAGCCTTGTTTTCTTTTATTCTTACCTGGTTCTTTTGTTAGCAACAAATTTTACTGTGTTTTTGGGTAAGAAATGTCGTCCTAGGCAGGACTACAATGACCTTTTCTCTTCTTTATAACGTAGAGAGAGAAAGGAGGGGATTTATCAAACTGGAGCACTCAGAATCTGGTGCAGCTCTGCAAAGAAACCAATCAGCCTCCAAGTTCTATTGCCAAAGCTTAATTGAACAAGCTGAAGTTAGAAGCCGATTGGCTACCATGCACAGCTGCACCAGATTCTGTGTACACCAATTTTAGTAAATCAACCCCAAAGCGTTCTGTAGTTTCCAGAGATAGCTGAGAACAATGTAACTGGTAAGCGTGCAGCACAGGCAGAGAGAACAGGTAGGTATCATCTACACCACTGAGGGTAAGGTATAAAAATATAACTGTTTCATAAAAAATATGGAGAAAACAAAACTTACGCATAGTTATATATAAAGCACACTAATGTAAACTACACTCTATAATTAAACCCAGCTTATTTCATTAGACTTCCATCCCTCTTAAAGTTTCACCTGATTTGTCACTTAAAAAGTTTGTGGTGTGGATGAAAGTAATGAGCTCAGGGGAAATAAAGCACGGGCAAGAGAAGTTCAGTTTATAGTAAACAGGAAGCACAAACTGAGATAAATGACTCATAGCTAAAGAAATAATCCTAGTTAAATCTAATGAGAAAGCTAATGGAACCCATTTATCTCCACAGCAGGATTATTAACATGCTGGGGTGTCTAATGGCGTCAACACTTTAGACAACAAAGTTTCTTTGGAATCGTACCGCTGGATTCAGATGTTGAGTGTTGTTTTATGATGATAGAGGGTGCTTGATGGGCATATTGGAGACATTATTAGCAAGAATCTAGCAAAGACAAAATTATGTACTAACAGTTTAGAGTTATGATGGCTAGGCACTTCAGAACAGGAGTCATATCATTAATGGCTCACGAATACTGATTTCCATCAGCAGACAACACGTCAGTGGTTTGAAGTGCTGGGGTATAATTAGGTTACACATAAGGATACATTTCAAAATTATGACACTGTTAAATGTAAGCCTCTGTCTAAAATCATTGTTAACATTTGCGTCATTAAATTGTATATATATATATATATATATATATATATATATATATATATATATATATATATATATATATATATATTATATGTATATATAGATTATATCCTAAATGTATATCTATTTAAATGTTACAGTCCAACTTCTCCTTCGTGGCATATTCTTTATAGAACTATAATCCTATAGCTGATACAAGTATTAGTGCTGGCAAAAGTGGCTACTGCTTATTAAAGTCAATACAGAAGGATTGTAGAATGTTGCTTGACCAGTGTTTGGTAGGTGGTCCATTCATCTGGTCAGTAAACACTACAAGAGGATTCTTATTTTTATTTTTATTTTCTACATATTACTTTCTTCGTGTGTATTTTTTTTTTTTTTTTTTTTTTATTATATTGTTTTTCTATGCCGACCATATATAACCATTTTCTGCAATAAACAGATCATACTGTACAAATATAATTTTATTACTATATATTATTTTTAATATATAGTTTTAAAAAAAAACGTTTTTTGTATATATATATTTTGCTCTGGACTGCAAGAGATTTTTAATAAAACATTTTTGGTTATTAATCTGCTGCACTATGGGAGCTGATTTTTGCTTTTTCTAAGGATCCATCCTACTGCCATAAGCCTGCTACAAAAGGGGGATTATCCCAACCATAAGGAATACGGATAAGCCAGAGGAGGCGGACGCACCGGAAAGAAAGAAAAAACTCCTAGAAATTGAGTGACTACACGCACGTTACCCCTTAGGGGGACAATGATTTGGTGAGTGGGGACCCGAGCGTGCGAGCACGAAAGTCACTTTCAATTTGATGTCCTGCTATCTCCTGTCTAGGACTGGCTTATAGTTCTGGGATTGGATATATATTCAGTGTGCACTATCAGTGTGAGATAGAAAAAATCCCCTTCTTTCATAGAGTTTTGTGGGGAGCACATATACAAATATATTGGAAAAAATAAAAAACTGCGCTATGATAAAAATATTATACTAATCGTCCACAATGGAACTTTGATCAGCTGCGGCTTGACTGTATTACATAATTACAGAAAATACACAGGAAAAATTGAATAAGCTGCGCTAAATCATAAACCCACATAAATTTCAATGAAATAAGAAACATTAAACAAAATTTCAATGATAATGTGCAAAAGTAGGCCTATCACCCCCAGTCCTAAAGAATAAGGGTTATAGGATAATTGATCACAGTGAACAATGAAGCAAGAAAACAAAAATTAAATAGTGAGCACCCAATGTGTAATTATACAAACATTTAGATTCCAACAAAGTCCAATATAGATGAAAATCATCAAATCTTCTACTGTGTAGAAAGTGCTTGATCCACCACCATACAGCCAAAATTGCTTCTTACCAGAATTTCATGACCCCCCACTGCAGAGGGTCACCAACAGCATGTAGCAATAGATATCTCCCACTTCAGAAGGGTCTCAGCTGTTCTCCTCCCTCCACCGATATCATGACCAGGTTGTCAAACAAGTATCTTTAGTTATCTCCCATATATTAGGTCATATGTGCCAATTCCATGCAACGTCGAGTTTGTCCGTTTGCATCCGGCCGGTGCATCGGACTTAAGGCTGATTTTTTCTTTGTGCTTTGTAAGTGCATTTTTGTTTTTATATTTGAGTTATATTAAAAGGTTTTACACTATTGGAGCTTCATTTCTTTTGCATGGAATTGGCACATATGACCTAATATATGGGAGATAACTAAAGATACTTGTTTGACAACCTGGTCATGATATCGGTGGAGGGAGGAGAACAGCTGAGACCCTTCTGAAGTGGTAGATATCTATTGCTACATGCTGTTGGTGACCCTCTGTAGTGGGGGGTCATGAAATTCTGGTAAGAAGCAATTTTGGCTGCATGGTGGTGGATCAAGCACTTGCTACACAGTAGAAGATTTGATGATTTTCATCTATAATGGACTTTGTTGGAATCTAAATGTTTGTATAATTACACATTGGGTGCTCACTATTTATTTTTTGTTTTCTTGCTTCGTTGTTCACTGTGATCAATTATCCTATAACCCTTATTCTTTAGGACTGGGGGTGATAGGCCTACTTTTGCACATTATCATTGAAATTTTGTTTAACGTTTCTTATTTCATTGAAATTTTTTCATATACAAATATATGCACAGAGGATTGTAGACTTTTTATTGATGCCTTTTTGCACTTTTTTGTAAATATATGAATTTTTCTTTTGTACATTTTTTGCACTTTTTGCACTTTATTCACTTTGGAAGATTGTCTTCCTTTTTTTGCACAAGAGCTGGACTTTAATATACTGTATATGGACTACTGTATAATACATGGTTTCTTCCCTTTTGAGGACGTATGGAGGTATATGGTGTGTAAAAATTGAGCAACAGAACAACATTGTTTGATTTAGTACATCACATCTATATCATCTCCCTTCCTGAGATTTATAGTCACGATATGGTTTAGAATTATTTACCTTTTCATATACTTTTTTTCACTGCAGCGCTGTATATTTTATAATGTCTCACTGTGGTATAGTACATTATTTATATTACATACTTTGTGAATGGGTTTGCAGAGGCCGGATCGGATGACTGGCCTGCTGTGAAAGTAGAATTCACTTGTCGCTGGATCAGATCAGCCATCGCTGGACCCTGGAGAGATGATCATCCGTCGCTGGATAGCAAGAGTGGATTACCACCGCTGGAATCTTTTTTTATTTTTTTTTATTTTTAATAAAGGACTTTTTCAAAAGTGTGTTTGTCTTATTTAACTATTTTTTACACTTTCTTTGTGAAATGGTAGGGGTACTTTTGTACCCCCTTACCATTTCAAACGGGGGGGTCGGGATCTTGGGGTCCCCTTGTTAAAGGGGGCTTCCAGATTCTGATAAGCCCCCCACCCGCAGACCCCCACAACCACCGGCCAGGGTTGTGGGGATGAGGCCCTTGTCCCCATCAACATGGGGACATGGTGCTTTGGGGGGGACCCCAAAGCATCCTCCCAATGTTGAGGGCATGTGGCCTGGTACGGTTCAGGAGGGGGGGTGCTCTCTCGTCCCCCCCTCTTTTCCTGCGGCCTTCCAGGTTGCGTGCTCGGATAAAGGGTCTGGTATGGATTTTTAGGGGGAACCCCACGTCCAATTTTTTTTTCAATTTGATGCAGGGTTCCCCTTAAAATCCATACCAGACCTGAAGGGCCTGGTAATTGAATTTGGGGGAACCCCACTTTTTTTTTATCAATGACTTTCAATGAGTGTTCTCTGTATTACGGGAGCCGACAATTCATTATAGCCGCGAGTGATTTTAAATGACTTTTTTCCTGCAGAAATGATACTTTGTGCAGGGACAGTTCTAAGCACAGGAAACATGCGCCCCCTTCACAGGCATACTATAGACACCCCCCAGGTACAAAATTGAAAGGAATATTACACTTTTATTGTTTCACTTTAATCATTATTAAAATCACTGCTCCTGAAAAATCAGCCGTTTTGAATTTTTTTTTGCATTGATACATATCCCCTGGGGCAGGACCCAGGTCCCCAAACACTTTTTAGGACAGTAACTTGCAAATTAGCCTTTAAAATTAGCACTTTAGAATCTTTTCTCTCTGTCCAATCTTTTCTCTCTATGTCGAATATTTTCTCTGTGTCGAATATTTTCTCGATATAATCTTGGACTAATAGAGGTAAGGTTAGGCACATTCAACCACAGGTTCAATAGACACAGATTGTTATTGTTAGAGTCACGTTGAATCTCCTATTCTATATTGAACTGTTGTAACAACGAAAACAAAAATAAAGCATTTATTTATGTCGGATCTTTCATTTTTCGGATTCTGCACTTTCGTTATCGTTTGTCAAAACAAAAACGAAAATACCTGAAATTCGGATGAAAATGCATTCAGATGAAAATGTCTACTCACCAAATCCTGTGGTCAAGGCCCAAACAAAACATGCTGGAACAAGCAGGCTCTCCTAGCCACCTAACTGGTCACCTCACAGTGGAACGCTTCACCGTCAGTGTATGTGCGCCTGGATGTGCACCTGGGATCCCCCTCCCCCAGTCTGGATGTCCTGACTGACGGGGAGGCCTATATCGCATGGGGGAGATCATCTCAGAGGCAGTATCTCTCCCTCAGGTCTGATCTCTTCCCCCCCTCGTGCTGACTAAATTCTCTTCAGGGAATCAAAATGGAGTCTCTCTTTTCCTGCCAGCAGAGCATGCTGGGATTTGCAGTCCTGTCTCTTTAAAAGTCAGTGAGCCCGGTCTGTGCTGAGACTTCATATTCCAGAGTCCTTTGCAGCAGCTTCCTGCAGTTTAGTACATTCCCTATGATTGGCTGCTGTAACTGTGCCTTTAAATTGCTCCTCTCTTGCCAATATGAGCACATGGGAGGAAGGCAGAGTGGGAAGATGCCTGTGTTAATGAGGAGAAGGAGGGGGGAAGAAATCCCCCCACAGACATGACAGGCGCACTCTCCTTCTTTCAATCTGGAAAGTATGTGTACATTGGGGAGGTCAGCTTAGCAGGGTCACGGGTGACAGAGTGAGGCACCCGCTACATATGGATGTAGAGACTTATTTTGTAGAAGTGAGCTTTTGGTCTCTACATTCATATTTTACTGCTGATAAGTATGTTAGAGGACATTTGCACATTGCTTTTTTTTAAACATGACTGCATATAATGCTCAACCTGCTACCAGTCGCACCTTCCATTGTTGAACATTTGAGCTAGCTGCATGTCCTCGTTTTTAATGGACTTACTATAAAGTAACCTTTTTTTTGCCTTGAAGTGCCGCTATCTTCTTTTTCCTACTCTGCATTCTTTGGCCTTGGACCAAGCCTGGCACCCGGCTTGCTTTACAGAAGTCGAGACCTCACAGATTACCTGGAGTGATACAACTCCTCTGCTTCATGTTGATACCAAGGGGCTGCCTGGGAACTGGAGAGATGACACGAGGCAAGGAAGAAGACTGGACCCAGGGAAAGGGTGTTGTCCTCCAGGTCGGCATGAAGTCCCTTCCAAGATCCATGGCCGGTTGGGGGACATCTGGCCTGAGAAGAGGATCCCAGATGCACTCTCCAGGCACACCTGTACAGACCGCGTGAAGAATTCTGGTTGTGAGGTAGCCAGTTGGGCAACCTATAGAGTAGGGGTCAGCAACCTTTTCCACTTTAGGGCGGGGTTAAATGTATAGGAATACATGGAGGTGCGGCATTCACCTGCTAATAAATGAAGATAAGATACCTAACATGTCATGCGTTAAAATAGCGCACACTCTACCGTACTTAGAAATCTCCATAGACAACACTTTAAACCTAAAATCCCTTCTTTACACTTAAAAGCATTCAAAACACCAAATTTGGCTTTTGTAAACTAGAAGTGATATCAGGACATCGTTTCTGGATTACTTGATCCAGGACCCGATTAAAGCCGATTCCAACTTCCTTTGGATTTTCCGGCCAGCCAGCGGATGCGCCGACTGGTCGCCCAGGCCCTCTCATTATCCCAAGAAAGCCAACAATCGGCTCGACAAAAAATGTCCACGGGCCGGGTGCACGTGGATTCATCACGTGCACTGACGGGCTGGACATTTAGCGGCAGTAGGGCGGATCGCAGGCTGTAGGTTGCCGAACCCTGCTTGGGCCTCAGTCTCAGGATTGGTGAGCGGGCATTTTCCCACCTTTCCCAAGACACTGCATACAGACAACTTACCGAATTTGCCTACACTTGTGGAGTACACTGAGCAGTCACAGTGTCTGCCTTGCTACTCTGATGCTGCCAGCATACTGCATTTTCACTCTACCAAACAAGATTTCTAAGTGCACCGACTAAAATGGCTAGCTGAAGATTCAAGGCCTTCTTCTTCTAAAAGACTGAACTTATTGGCGCCGTATGGGCACGCACAGTAGTGTGACTTGGGAGTTACGCTATTGACCACTGAACTAGGAGTTTATGGGCTTGTGGGCCTGTGGTGTCAAGGGACAGAAGAGAAAAGTCTGACATAAGAGAGGGTCATTCTTCTGCTCTCCTCCTGCCTGGACTCGTAGAGCCCAATTCAAATAGAGTAGTGGTCAATTCATTACAATGTCTGCTATTTTTTGATCTGTCAATTGTTAACCACTTAAGTCCCGAACCATTTTTCTGCAAAAGACCAGAGCACTTTTTGCGATTCGGCACTGCATCTCTTTAACTGACAATTCCGCGGTCGCGCGACATGGCTCCTAAACAGAATTGACGTTCTTTTTTCCTCACAGATATAGCTTTCTTTTGGTGGTATTTGATCACCTCTGCCATTTTAATTTTTTGCAATATAAACAAAAAAAGAGCGTCAATTTTGAAAAAAATGCATTATTGTTTACATTTTTCTATAATAAATATCCCCCAAAAATATATTAAAAAAAACTTTTTTTTTTCCTCAGTTTAGGCCAATATGTATTCTTCTATATATTTGTGGTAAAAAAATCACAATATGCGTTTATTGATTGGTTTGCGCAAAAGTTATAGCGTTTACAAAAAAGGGGATAGTTTTATGGCATTTTTATTAATAATTTGTTTTCGCTAGTAATGGCGGTGATCAGCGATTTCTATCATGGCTTCGACATTATGGCAGACACATCGGACATTTTTGACACATTTTTGGGACCATTGTCATTTATACAGCAATCAGTGCTATACAAATGCAGATTCCTATGTAAATGATACTGGCAGTGAAGGGGTTAACCACTAGGTGGCAGTGTAGTGGTTTAGTGTGTCCTGGGGCTTGTTTCTAACTGTGGGGGGGCGTGGCTGTGTGTGACACGTCACTGATCTCTGCTCTGATGAGAGGGAGCAGAGATCAGTGACACTGTCGCTAGGCAGAACGGGGAGATGCTTGTTTAAATTAACATCTCCCCGTTCTTTCGCCCTGTGAGCCATTCGCGGGTATCCCTGCGGAGATCAAGTCCGCGGGACCCGCAATCCCACTGACGGAGGTCCCGACCGGCGCTCGTGCGCCGCCGGCAAATTTAAAGGGACGTACAGGTACGTCAGAAAAGATTATTTCTGTGTTTTTCCTATAACATGTGTCTTTCATTGGTGGTGTTAGCACTAACATTATTGCCAGGTGCGCCAGAGGCGCTGAGACTGTTCTTGGGGTTGAGAGGCAGAGTACAGACCCAAATATACTTAAGCGGCTCCTTTGAGGGTAGTGCTACGATTCATTTTTTAATTCACAACTGTTGTCATCTACATTTGCGGCAGACAAAGCATCTGTAAAAGATCTGTAAATCTTACTACAGTAGGACATCTTCTAGAGTTAATTCAATACACTAATTTAAATATGCAAGAGGAATGCCTTTCCAAATGTTTTTAGACACCATTTGTAGCCCAGAGTCGGAATGTTCCTGAGTGTTGTTTGTGTATTTTCAGTCTCTATGGAAACAATTAGAAGCTGATAGGAGAATCTCATGCCTGTACGGTTTTCATTTTCTGCACCACTGCAGAACTTGGGACAGGTACTGCTCAGAAATAAAGATTGTACCTAGTGTCTCCATGGCATTCAATTAATACAATGTTGTTTACTGTAAGCTAGATAGATATGAAGTGCTTTTGACAGACATTTTCTAATATTTAGAAGAAATTGCCATAGAATTATCAGCTGTTATCTGATATGAAAATGTTAATTTGCACACACACTGTATAGATGTATTTCTTAACAAAAGCCAGAAGCTTTCTAATTCAGTCTTAGCCTCCAGAGCAGGGTCCATCATTATGGTCTTGGTAATAACAAACGTGACAAAATCAAATTGTTTTGCATGAAACTGACTTTTTATATCGGAATTGGTGGCATTTACCTAGCAGAAGGCCTCCATCATTGCTAAACTTTCCAAAAGACTCCTTAATAACATAAATAGCATACAAAAGGCTTAAAGGGGCCCTAATCTCTGGTTTAATATATATATATATATATATATATATATATATATATATATATATATATATATATATATATATATACACTATATTGTCAAAAATTATGTGACGCCTTCCTTTACATGCACATGAACTTTAATAGCATCTCTGTCTTAGTCTGTAGGGTTGAAAATTGAGTTGGCCCACCCTTTGCAGCTATAACAGCTTCAACTCTTTTGGGAAGGATGTCTACAAGGTTTAGTAGGTTGTCTATGGGAATGTTTGACCATTCTTCCAGAAGGGCATTTGTGAGGTCAGGCACGCATATGGACAAGGAGGCCTGGCTCACAGTCTATGCTCTAATTCATCCCAAAAGGTGTTCTTTCGGGTTGAGGTCGGGATTCTGTGCAGGCCAGTCAAGTTCCTTCACCCGAAACTCGCTCATCCATGTTTTATGAACCTTGCTATGTGCACTGGTTCAAATGATATGGTGGAGGGGGGTATATGGCGTGGGGTTGTTTTTCAGGGGTTGGGTTTGACCCCTTAGTTTCAGTGAAGGGAACTCTTAAGGTATCATCATACCATGACATTTTGGACAATTTCATGCTCCCAACTTTGTGGGAACAGTTTGGGGATGGCCCCTTCCTGTTCCAACATGACTGTGCATTAGTGCACAAAGCAAGGTCCATAAAGACATGGATGAGCAAGTTTGGGGGGGAGGAACTTGACTGGCCTACACAGAGAAATGACCTCAACCTGATAGAACACCTTTGAGATGAATAAGAGTGGAAACTGCTAGCCAGGCCTTCTCATCCAAATCAGTGCCTGACCTCACAAATGTGCTTCTGGAAGAATGGTCAAACATTCTCATAGACACACTCCTAAACATTGTGGAAAGCCTTCCCAGAAGAGTTGAAGCTGTTATAGCTGCAAAGGGTGGGCCAACTCAATATTGAACCTTACGGACGAATGCCCCGTACACACGTTGGAAAAATCTTGGATGTTTTTTTCCAACGGAATTCCGCTCAAGCTTGGCTTGCATACACATGGTCACACAAAAGTTCTCTGAACTTTCGACTATCAAGAACGTGGTGACGTACAAATCTACGACTAGCCGAAAAAATTAAATTCAATGCTTCAGAGCATGGGTCAAACTGTTTCCGAGCATGCGTAGGAATTTTGCGCATCGGAATTGGTATAGATGATCGAAATTTCCGATCAGAACTTTTTCTGACCGAAAAATTGAGAACCTTTTGCTAGCGGGAATTCCACCAGCAAAAGTCAGATGGAGCATACACACGGTTGGAATTTCCGACCAAAAGCTCACATTGGACTTTTGCTGATGTGTGTATGGGGCATAAGACGTGGATGCCATTAAAAATCATGAACATGTAAAGGTAGGGGGCCCAATACGTTTGATAGCAAACAAACACAATCTCCTTCGTTCAAAAGTGATGTGTCAGCAATAAATCTCTCCTGGAATATCTATGAGTTTCCGATAGATGCACAGGCACAGGGGCTTTGAGGAGGGGATTTCTTCTCCAAAAGCATCAGCCGTTCTGGAAGGTTCTCTGGCATTCTGGACATGGCCCTGGTGACCTGGTCGCTTTGTGTCCATTGTGGACTTGGATATGTTTTTATAACCTACTTGTTTGTGAGTATATTTCCTTTTTTTTATATACCAACTTGCACTTGGGTAATGTGCAAGGTTGGTGAGCCCGCTTCGTTTTTTCCACAGTGTCCTAATACTTTTGATAAACGTGTATTCTATTTAATTACGTAATCTTAAAACAATTATAAACCCAAAACCAAACATGTAATATATTGCAGCTTACTAATCATTAGCTGTAGTGGCTGCATTTGTTTGGTTTCTTTAGGCTTTTTTCCCTTTGTTTTCACATGGTGATCTGGCCAGTAACACACCTTATGTATTAGAGTGCCCCCACTCCGAATGAGTGAGCACAAGGGGAACAGCAGACAGCAGTACTGTCAGTCTAGGGGGATAGAAGTTTACGACTAGCAGTTTTATATACACTAACAAAATTAAGCTAAACTCCAATTCACACTTTATAATCAGTTACAGCAAATGTTTTTTTTTCCTTTTAATATAAAGGTTTTACATGAATAAATAAAAGCTGATCATTTTATACACTCCTGCCAGTGTTAAATGGTTTGTCTCATCCCTGTAAACTGATGCATCTGGAGGAGAGTTTATTCTTTTGAAAAAACAACAGTCTTACTGGCTGGATCACCAGGTGAAAATAGAAGAAAGACTGCCTTCAAAAAACAAAACAAATGCAGCCACCACATCTAAGAACTGGTAAGCTGCTATATAATAAATGTTTTCTTTTGGGTTTAATACTGCTTTAACTGAAGAAAATATGCTTCTCATGCTTTTAGCTGCCTACAAATCTCTAAAGGTGTTTATTTATGATGCTGGGATCTGACTTTCTGTTCGAAGATGGCTATCTTACTTCTCCATTGTCTCACTGTATGTAAGAACATAGCCGCCCTCTCTTTTTAACTCCCAAAATGGACTAGGAACTTTAGACTATGGACTATGGGATGTGCACACAGAGCAGCGTAAATGACCTTATCTAGTGCACACTGCTCATTCCAAATAAATAGAAGTGAAAAAAAGAGAAAAAATGTAGTTAAAAATATATTACAGAACCATAAGGCAATGAATGTATATAAATTTTTTTTTTTTTTAAAATAAGGACAAAGTTTGGCGTCACTTTAATTTACATAGCTAACACACCAGGATCCAAATACTTACATAAAAGCAACAGTTATTTTAGTCCAAAAGATTTGAAAATTAGTTACCTAGCTAAAAAGGCATTAAAAACATAGAAACATAGAAAAGTGAAGGCAGAAAAAAGACCACATGGTCATTGAAGTCCATACCATTTTTCTTTGAATTTTTTTGACTGAGTATAGGTCTATGATTGTCTCAAGTATGTTTTAATCCACTTACTTTTTACTGACTCGCTACCTCTAATTTCACTAGTTTTGAAATGTCATCCTGTAAGTTTAAATTCATGTCCCCGTGTTCTTGATCTTGACTTCATATTGAAAATCTTGCCCTTCTGAACCTTATTCACCCCTTTGCTGTATTTAAAGGTTTCAGTCATGTCTCCCATTTCCCTTCTTTCCTCCAGAGTGTACATATTAAGTTCCTGAAGTCTCTACTAATTTGTTTTATCACTCAGATCATTCACCCTTTGTGTTACCTGTCTCTACACTCATTCTATCTTATCATATCAATATCTTTTGACAAATGAAGTCCCCAGAACTGGACACAGTATTCTAAATGAGGTTTTACTATAGGTCTATATAGGGGAATCAGAACCTCCTTCCTCCTGCTGGTGACTCTTCTAGTGATGCATCCTAGAATTCTGTTTGCTTTTCCCAATGCCTGGCCACACTGCTTGCTCATTTTGCATTCATCTAAAAAAGAGAACCCCCCCAAAATCTTTTTTCTGTGTAGTGCTGGCCAACACCGTGCCCCCAATACTGTACTCTGTTAAGAGGCTAATATGTTCCTGAATATTTCCACCAATCCCTGGGGATATGGGCATAAATGTTCTGTGGTCCAGTTGCCTGGAGGGGACCTCTGTGCTTGGGGGGGGGGGGGGGGCAGGAGAAAAAGAGAGAAGGTGCGGCTAGAGGAAGGAAGGAAGGAAGGACAGGAGAAAAAGAGAGAAGAAAGTGCAGCTGAAGCCATCCTTCCTGACAGACAATATCCAGCCTGTGTAGCAGAAAGCCTGTGCAATAGCTTCTTGGACTCCAGGATCCATAAAAAAAAAGAACTGGCTGAGTAACTCTTTTCATCATACCCCAAGCCTGGATAGAGAGATGTTGTTATTTTAGCTGTGCTATCAATCCCACGGTTGGGCAGCACTGTTGAAGTTAGTACTTAGCAGCCAGAGACATTAGCAAGTCCTCAAAAGCTCAGTCAAGTTCTAAAGTCCTGGGCATCCCATATCTTCCTATTTCCCTATCCAAGTTGATCCCCTAAATAAACAAAACCAAAACAAAGCACCCAGAACTGATTATTAAACCTGTGGGAGAGTTGCAAAATCCCTGTTGCCTGGCTGTGTGTAAAGGGAAGGCCTGATAATCCATTGAGAGAGAGAGAGGGTGAGCGAGAGGGGAGGAGGGGGAGGGAGAGAGGGGGGGGGGAGAGAGGAGAGAGGAGAGGGAAGGAGTGGTGAGAATGGGTAAGAGAGAGGAGTGTGGTGAGAGAGGGGGGGAGGGAGAAAGAGGGGGGGGAGAGAGAGGGGAGAGAGAGAGTGGGGCAAGAGAGAGAGAGAGAAAGAGAGAGATAGGGGAAGGTAGAGAGAGGAAGGAGGGAGGGGGGAGAGGGGTAAGAGGGGGTTAGACAGAGAGAGGGGGAGGTGAGAAAGAGGGGGTGAGTTAAAGGGGGTGAGAGAGATCCCTAGCCATGTCCCTGTCTGCAGCCCTTCCTGTGCCCCTTTTCCCAGTCTGTGAGAGCACTGGGTGTGGGCAAAGAGCATGGAGGAGCTGGAGTGTGCTGGGGGTGGGGGCTGGAGAGTGCTGGGGGCCAGACAGTGGGGGGGTGGGGGCTGGAGTGTGTTGGGGGCCAGAGAGTGCTGGGGGTGCAGGACAGAGAGTGCTGGGGGTGGGGGATGGAGAGTGCTGGGGATGGGGGATGGAGAGTGCTGGGGGGCAGAGAGAATTGGGAAATGTGGAGAGCACAGAAGGGATGGGGGCTAGAGAGTGCTGGGGGGAGCAGAAAGAATTGGAGTGGAGAACAGGGGGGTGCTGGCGAAATGGGGCAGAGGCAGGGAGGACAAGGAGGGGCTGGAGAGCAGAGGGGTGGAGCCAGGGAGCACAAGGAGGGGCCGGAAGGCTCGAGGTTGCAGAAAATTTAGATAGGAGGAGCGGTGGGGAGACTGAACATAGAGGAAATGATTTTTCCATATTCGTCCATGCAACCCGCTGAATGAAAACATCTCCTCCTCTCCTTCCTGCAGACATTAAGTGGCTGCATGGACGAATATGAAAAAATCAATTCCACTATGTTCATTCTCCCTACTGCTCTTCCTATTCAGGCACACAGGGAGGCTGCATGGTTACCCACCTTCTCTCCGGTCAGCCAGGCAGCATAAGAGCTCCTTCCTCTTCACAATCATGGGGCAGCTCAGCTGGATAGCTTCAGCGACCCCCCCCCCGGCGCTGACTGCTGCACCAAATAGGAGGCAGGTGCGGAGAGGTCGGGTGAGTGGCGCAGGATGAAGGAGCAGATCAGCTGCAGGTCCCACAAGGACATGTCGCCTGCATGCCTTGGAGCCGGGTGCTTTGATCCACTGCCGCCACCTAGAGGCCTCTACTGTCCCACTCCCCGCACTTGTTGCCACCAGACCGGGACGCTCTGTGATGAGATCTTGACATCAGAGTTTGGTCACAGTCAAACTAGGCGGCCGCGAGACCCCTCTGAGTGCGGGCCTTAGGCGATCACCTAATTTGCCTAATTAGAGAGCCGTCTCTGCTGACAAGTCCTTTAGTCATATCCAGCAGACAGAAGGTGAAGGAAAATCTGCAAAAGGAGCACAGGCAGAAATTAAATTCTTACTTGGGTTGAAACCTACCTTTACTAAAGAAAAACATTTTTTTTTTTTTTGGCTTGAAAGAAACCTTAACCTCTTGGTCCGCATAGTGGTTCCCGATCTCTCACAGCGACCTCCGACAGCTTAAAAGTGCCCCACCAGCTTCTAAGTGGCACCACACAGCTGACAACATGGGGAAATGTAAGCCGCCTTCAGGACCTCGCAAGCTGACTACCTACTTTAGGCCTGCCGGAGCTTGTTCAGTCAAAGATGGCTCCGGCCAGTTCATGCCACACTCTCCCTCACACCACAGTACCCCTTGCGGATCTCACTCCAGCAGCAGCAGCCGCTCTTCCCACAGAGACTCACTGGGCAGCAACCCTGCTAAATTAAACCCCATGAAGTCTCCAGTATACCAGTATGCAGGTGAGATGGGACAGAAGGACATATCTGACTACCTTGCTGTGGGACAGCTCCAAACAGATAAAACTCTGAAAGACATGCTGGTGTCACTGAGGGGATTGCTCCACAGGGAAGTAGATGATATAGGAGAAAGAGTGCATCTCGTGGAGAATAAAATGGGGGACTGGGGCACACAACGAACGCACACAACGAACGCACACAACAAACTTGTAGACGCTCATAATGAAGCAGAAGATGTGCTGACAGCATTGAATCAAAATTAGCAGACCTGGAGGATCGCTCCAGGAGAAATAACATAAACTTCAGGGGGGTTGCTGAAAAAATACCCCCAGCTGACTTGCGCAAACCACATCCAGCAGCTAATTTGGTCTTTCTTGCCTGATCAGATCAGAAGAGAGAAATAAAAGTGGATATGGTGCATAGACTCCCTAAACCACCCTTTCTACCTGAAAATGCGCCCTGTGATGTAATCGCCCACATACATTTTTACCATGAGAAAGAGGCACTCATGCAACAGACAAGGAGGGATTCAAAATTGCCGGACCTTTATTATGAAATCACACTATATAGAGATCTGTCCAAGCACACAATGCAAGCTTGCAGCAAGTTGGTCTCGCTTACTAAATTGTACCACAACCACAATGTTGTTTACTGCTGGGGATACCCTGCCAAGCTATTAGTCGCTTGGGAAAGAAAGAGCTACATGGTACTTACAGTAGAAGCGGGAATGCACTTGGCAGAGCAGTGGAGCCTATTGCCCACTGAGCGCCAAAACCAACCAGAGTGTGTCACACCGGCAAAAATTGATCCCTTGTGGAACACAGCTCCCAGCTGAACGTGTGAGTTAAGAGCCCATCAGCCAGGAGGCAACATAAGTGAAATTTAAGGGAAACCTGTGGCTCTGAAGAACTGACACCCCCACCCTAAAAAGCAGAAGTTACTGCTTCAGATGACTTGTTACTTTTTTATACCTTATCATTTTTGTTTATGTTATAATTTTTGTTTATGTTATAATTTTTGTTTATGTTTATTCTTTCTATGTTATGTTGTTGACACCATTGGTGCCATATACACTTTCAAGAGAAACCCAGATCCACATCTCACCTGCTCAGTATGTCTAAGGCTCGGTTCACACAGTGGGCGGCACGACTTGCAGCGCCGCGACCTGCACACGATCAGCGGCGACTTGCAAAACGACTTCTGTATAGAAGTCAATGCAAGTCGCCCGAAGTCGCCGCAAAAGTAGTGCAGGAACCTTTTTTCTAAGTCGGAGCGACTTGAGTCGCTCCTATTAGAACGGTTCCATAGTACAGAACGGAGCGCGACTTGTCAGGCGGCGAAGTCGCCTGGACAAGTCGCCCCTGTGTGAACCGAGCCTAAGTCACTGGATGACATGTGATCATCACCCTCACCAACCTAAAATCTTCTTTAACTGCAGTCCAAGCTATTATCAATAACTTTAACAAAGTCTCAAACTATAAGTTAAACACCACCAAGTCTACAGTCCTACCAATAAATATCCCCAGACTTCTCATAGACTCTTTAAAACAACAATTTTCCTACACCTGTGAACACAGCAGTTTACCCCACTTAGGGATAGTCCTAATGTCCACTTCAGTTAATCTATATAAAGCAAATTTCTTGCCACTTTTACAAACAATTTCTCAGGATACCATACACATTGCAAAGTTTGAACTTAACTGGTTAGGCCATATAGCAGCATTTAAAATGATGGTTCTCCCTAAGATCCTTTATCTTTTTAGGACAATCCCCATTACCATACCGACTAGTTTTTTTCCAAAAGATTAATGTTACTCTTAAAAGGTTTGTCTGGCAAGGAAGAATCCCAAAAATTGTGTTCTCGACACTAGTAAAGCCTAAACATAACCGACGGGTGGGACCCAGCATTGGAAACCTAACATAAAGCAGTGCTATTAAAACAACTTCACGCTTGGTTCAATTAATCTTCTGCTCGACAGTGGGTCATACTGGAAAGAGCCTAAACAGACTCCTCAGATTTCATCACCTTATTACTAGCTTTCAGGACTGGTCTCCCATTGAATATACCCAATATCCCTTCTATCCAAGTGTCTGTATACACCTGGAACGCAAAGCATCAAAACCATAGAAATAATACCATGAATACCCAAATTATTGCCTCTGTCTCAGTATTAGAATACATAATACCCTCTATTAAAACATGACCCTGGTTCTCCCATGGGATAAAATATGTTAAAGCGGGAGTCCGCCAGGACTCCGCGTTTTTTTTTTTTTTTTTAAAGCCAGCAGCTACAAATACTGCAGCTGCTGACTTTTAAAATAGTGACACTTACCTGTCCAGCGCGCCCGCGATGACGGCACCCGAAGCCGATCTCTAGATCGTCTCTCGGGTCCTGCCGCCGCCATCTTGGGTATGGGAATCAGGAAATGGAGCCTTTCGGCTTCATTTCCCGGTTCCCTACTGCACATGCGCGAGTCGCGCTGCGCAATAAGGACGGTCCCCGCTGCCTCTGGGATCTGTGTGTTTCCCAGCAGGCAGCGGGGCACTTGCGGAAAGGGGCGGGCACTTGCGGAAAGGGGCGTAATCTACGCCCCTTTCTGCAGAGAGCTGTCCCGGAAGTGGGTGCAGATACCTGTACTGTACAGGTATCTGCACCCCCCTCCCCCCTGAAAGGTGCCAATTGTGGCGCCGGAGGGGGGGGAGTGTTCCGATGAGCGGAAGGTCCACTTTAGGGTGGACCTCCGCTTTAAAGACATTAATGTAGTAAACCGAAATATAACCATTGCTATTCTCTTCAGGTAAAACATTTACTTACCGGTACCAAAAAATGATATAAGGTCTATTGGGGTAAATAGAGAGATGTGGCAGGAGCTATAATACAGACCATATAAAAAGGAGGGAGGCATCTCAAGATTATATGCTCATCTAAAACCCGATGACAACAATATCAAAATTCCATATATTTTGGAGGTGCAGGTGTCTTTGCAGCTTCTGGAATAAAATATTTGCCTTAATCTCAAAGGTCATGGGTTTCTTTATCTCTCCAACACCTGAGATGGTTCTCCTACATCAAAAATTTGACAAAATGCCAAAACAATTCCACTTTCTAATTGTCCAAATCCTCACTGCAGCTTGTATGACTATAGCATCCCTCTAGAAAACGAATATAGCCCATAATGTGTCAGAGACTATCAGTAGAGTGCAAAATTCTGCCCAATATGAACGAACATTGGCATACAGCGCAGATTCTATACAAAAATTCCACAACAATTGGAACTTTTGGCTCCACCAATTCCCGATCAAAGATTCATAAATTGATAAACATACAAGATCTAGTCTCTTGAAACCATTTAACCCTTGGTACAATATGGTGTCTATGTTTAGTTCTGTTATGTTTACTCCCTGTTTTTCTTTTTTTCTTTTTTCTCTTTCCCCCCTTTAACCTTGTTAACTCAAGTAATCCTTATCTTTTAAGAAAGAACAATCTCCCAATTGGGAAAAAGTTATAGAGATAACACCTCTATTTTTATCTTGATGGCTTAAGCTGTGAAAAAGCACTCGTTAATCTAAAGCAATATGTCTATTGTACACGATGATTTAATGACTGCACCAATGTAATTTGCGATATTGTTCAATAGAAACCAATTGAAAAGAAAGAAACCTTAATATGAGTGTTACCTTAATGGTACAAAATGTCTATGTAGTAAACACAAATTATTTCATCTTCAAGCAATTTCAGAGATGGCAGAGTAAGTTGAAAATATAAGTTCTATTTATCTTAGTGGATTTGAACCTATATCTAGTTGAGTAAGGTCTTTGAAATTTGAGCTTAGAGTAAGCAATTTAAAAATCTAGGAGATAAATTGGTACTGGAGAAAAGTAGATTTCTTCAAGCCCATGATATATCTCAGTGGCTCAGTAAGTGTGAGTTGTATATAGATGGATTCAGAGTGTGTTGAGCTTTCAAAGTACTTTCATCTCATCGATGAATAACAGCTTTGTTGGTGCACCACACGGCATGATAATAAGTCTACAGAGGGCAAAGTTTGTCATAGGGTGCATTTTAATTCACTGGAGAGTTTTTTGACATTTGTCAGCCGTTGCAAAAAAATAAAAAATTGTTTTTTGCTTCATGGTTTTTAGTAATTTCAATGTTTTTCAAGCAGCAGGTAATTTCGCCTTTACTTGGAAAATGTGCTTTTGGAGTCCAAGAACATTTGTCTTTCTTATTCAAGTATGACCCCCCAAGACATGCATTGTATGAATCTCTAAGGTATCTAAGAGTGCCTGGTAATGAAATGAGTTTTCCCCACGGCCTTGTCTGCTCTACTTTGTATGACAGGTGAGATTTTTGACAAGGTCTCTTATCAAGACTGCCTTAAATAATATGTCTGGATAATATAAAAAATATATATTCTCTGCAAAACATGCATCTCTGTAATACATGTACATTCCCTAATTGGTCTGCCTCATTAAAAAAGTTATAAATATAGAAAGATACCTTAACCTTGATTCTGCCAAAAATTCAGTGAGCTCATAACTACTAAGGATGAGCAGAACATCCCCCCCCCCCCGGTTCAGTTTGCACCAGAGCTTACGAACAGGCAAACAATTCGGATGAACACTAATAAAGTCTATGGAACATGCACATGAAAAATCAAAAATGCTAATTTTAAAGGCTTATATGTAAGTTATTGTCAGAAAAAGTGTTTGGGGACCCGGGTCTGGGTCCTGCCCCAGGGGACATGTATCAATGCAAATAAGTTTTAAAAATGTCAGTTTTTCCGGGAGTAGTAATTTTAATAATGCTTATAGTGAAACAATAAAAATGAAATATTCCTTTAAATATCTTGCCTGTGGTACTGTTCTAAACACGGGAAAACTGTGCCACTTTACAGGCATACTATAGATACCCCCCAGGCACGATATTTAAAGTAATATTTAATTGGTATTGTTTCACTTTAAGCATTATTAAAATCACTGCTCCTGAAAAAACTTCAGTTTTGAAAACTTTTTTTGCATTGATACATGTCCCCTGTGGCAGGACCCAAGTCCCCAAACACTTTTTATAACAATAACTTTCATATAAGCCATACAAATGAGCACTTTTGGTTTTTCATGTTAGTGTCCCATAGACATTAACAGGGTTTTGCTGCTTTCGAATTTGCCGCGAACACCGCATAATGTTCGCTGTTCGCTGAACATCCGAACAACCAAAGTTCAGCCTGAACTAATGCTTGGGCCAAACTGTTCGCCCATCCCTACTAACTACATGTTTGAACTGCTAATGCTGCCTCTGCTGTCACAAGCAGTGTTGTTGTCAGCCATAAATGAGTTGTCTTCTCTTGGATTACAGAACCCTTTCTCTTTTTGAAGATAGTGAGAGCAGAGGTTTTCTGTAGCCCAGCGCAGCAGAAGATATCTGGGCAGGGCTGAAAACAATGGTTTGTATTTCAGAGCAGCAGAAGCAATGTTGTCAGCTCAAACGTGAAGTTAAAAGTTTTCTGTACTTGCAGCATTTGTAAAGCTGATGGCCGCTGGCCATGTATGGGCAGCTTGGCTGTACACAAGTTCATCCATCCATCGTCTTGTGTACAACCAGCCTGTAAGGTTTTTCCTGAATGATTACTGCCGCCAGTTATAAGCTGACAAAACTGATTGTGTTGATGGTGGAATTAAGCATATTGTATGGCATGCTTTAAAGCATAAATCAATGGAAATTCACATGTATTGTAGATGTGATGGAGCCGCTTGGCATCCTGATTAGGTACATCCACCAAACAGTGCCTCATGCCCTCCAAAGCATTCCAGCAGGTCTAGAGCTAATACCAGCCCTGTTACCCCAAGCATCATACACAGACAGATGTTGGGATAGAACCAAAGCAATGACTGTTTATTGAAACTCAGACACATACTTTATACCACACAGGAGGACAATGCCATCTTCAGGATATTAGCATGACAATGCAAACTTAAAACACCAATCCAATTAACAGCTAACAGCTATTAGTGATCTTAATTAAACAGTAATCCAATTTAACTGTAAATTAATCAACAAACATATAACATCCCACAATAATTTGGTAACAAGGTAAAGTGGACACTATACTAGCAGACTGAAAGAAACAATAGGTGACTCAACTAACACAATTAACAATGGGAATGCACACCCAGGAGGCAAACAATAGGAGAGATACAAACTTCTGTATTCTGTTCACTAGACAAGTCATCAGAAGACAAACAATGTTCTAGCAGTCTGATAAAGTGGAATTAATTTAACTTCATAGATCTCTTGTGGGATCTTGTTGATAAATATTTATGTCCCAAATGAGGGAGTCTCTCCAACCTAGTCTGCAGGAGGGCCACCATATTCCCTCTGACCATTAACCTGTACAAGATTAATATTACACCTTTCCATCTATTCCAGAAAGGAAGCTTTATTGTCCTTATTCAGAGAATTAATCCGAACCATGCTCTGAAAGTTTATCACGTTGCTGTCCACTAGGGATGAGCTTCGAGTTCGAGTCAAACTCATGTTCGACTCAAACATTGCCTGTTCGGCCTCTTCGGCGAACAGTGAACAATTTGGGGTGTTTGCGGCAAATTCGAAAAGCCGCAGAACACCCTGTACAAGTCTATGGGAGAAATCTAAAGTGCTAATTTTAAAGGCTAATATGCAAGTTATTGTCCTAAAAAGTGTTTGGGGACCTGGGTCCTGCCCCAGGGGACATGTATCAATGCAAATAATTTTTTTTAAAACAGCCGTTTTTTCGGGAGCAGTGATTTTAATAATGCTTAAAGTGAAACAATAAAAGTGTAATATTCCTTTAAATTTCGTACCTGGGGGGTGTCTATAGTATGCCTTTGAAGGCGCGCATGCTTCCTGTGCTTATAACTGTCCCTGCACAAAGTGTAATTTCTGCAGAAAAAAATTCATTTAAAATCACTTGTGACTATAATGAATTATCGGGTCCCCGTAATACAGAGAACAGTCATTGAAAGTCATTGATAAAAAAAAAAGAGTGGGGTTCCGCCAAATTCAATTACCAGGCCCTTCAGGTCTGGTATTGATATTAAAGGGAACCCCGCGTCAAATTTAAAAATAAATGACGTAGGTTTCCCCCTGAAAATCCATACCAGACCCTTTATACGAGCACGCAACCTAGCAGGCCGCAGGAAAAGAGGGGGGACGAGAGAGCACCCCCCCTGCTGAACTGTACCAGGCGACATGCCCTCAACATTGGGAGGATGCTTTAGGGGTCTGTAAACCCTCAAAGCACCTTGTCCCCATGTTGATGAGGACAAGGGCCTCATCCCCACAACCCTGGCCGGTGGTTGTGGGGATTTGTGGGCATGGGGGCTTATCAGAATCTGGAAGCCCCCTTTAACAAGGGGACCCCCAGATCCCAGCCCCCCCTGTTTGAATATGGTAAGGGGTACCCCTACCATTTTACAAAGAAAGTGTACAAGAATGTTAAAAAAGGCACACACACCGTTGAAAAACCGGTGAAAAAGATTCCAGCGGTGGTAATCCACTCTTGCTATCCAGCGATGGATGATCATCTCTCCGGGGTCCAGCGATGGCTGATATGATCCAATGATGGGTGATCTCTCTCTCCAACGCTGCGCAGTCCATCCATCCTCTGTCTCCATTGACGGAGACACTGCGGCAGCCTGCCTTTTTTTATATGAGGAGGGCAGGGCCACCTGTCAGCTGACCCCGTCCCCCTTTGACGCATTGGGGAAGCCTGGCTTCCCCAATGACGTGTGGGTGACCCCGCCCCCTCTGATGTAACGCAAGTTTATGATTTTGAATGTTCGAGTCCCATAGACTTTAATAGAGTTCTAAAGTTCACACGAAGTTTAGGTCTGTTTGCAGGTTCTGGTGTGAATCAAACCGGGGGGGATGTTCGCCCATCCTTACTGTCCACCATTATAAACTGAGCTGCTCTCTCCACGCCCATAAACAGTGGGTAGGAGGTTTGCCCCTGAAGAGGAGGATTAGGGCTGCTCTCTGCAAAACCACTGCACAGAGCAGATAAGTATAACATGTTTGTTATTTAGAAAAAAATGACTTTACAATCACTTTAACTGTGTAATCATCTACAAATGAAAAGCTGAAATATTGCACAGATATGTTGAATTCTTGGTTGGCATTGATGTTAACATTTAACAATTTTGTTTTAGAACCACATAGCAGCTGGAAGCCATTTAAAGCTCATTGCACCCATAACAAAACCACCATTTGAGATCCTGCTCTCAAATTTTTTCCGTTGGAATTTCAGACGGAAAAAGTCCGATAGAGCCCACACATGATCGGATTTTCTGACAACATAATCGATTGGACCTTTTCCGTCTGAATTTCCGACCGTGTGTACAGGGCATTATAGAAGTGTAGGGCAGGTGTACAATATCTTTTGGTCACATTGGACTTGGATCACAAAGCAAAAACACCAGGTAAAGCATACCTATTTTCTAAAAATAGACAGTTACTTTCATCTGTGTCCAATGAGATTTGAAATTTACAGTCACATGGCTAATATGAAACTACTTATCTATGTGTAAAAGCTTTATGAGTTGAGCCTATTGTATATTTCATGGTGATTTTCCTTTAAAACATGTAACAACTGAAAGAAAATATTCCATTGTGCCAAGCAACTTTATTTTACAACGGAAATAGCCACATTAATTGAGAACAATATGTCAAGTTTACTGTACCTAACAAGTAGGCACAATGAATGCCACAATAATCCTCTTAGTTAAATCCTTTTGCTGTCATTCAGCCATTTGTTTCACTAGCCACACTGACTAAATTCAATGTCAAGATGATTTTATTCTTGAAAAATCTTTATATATATATATATATATATATATATATATATATATATATATATATATATATATATTATCTCACAAAAGTGAGTACATCCCTCACATTTTTGTAAATATTATATTATATCTTTTCATGTGGCAACACTGAAGAAATTACACTTTGCTACAATGTAGTGAGTGTACAGCTTGTATAACAGTGTACATTTGCTGTCCCCTCAAAATAACTCAACACACAGCCATTAATGTCTAAACCACTAGCAGCAAGAATGAAAGTGAAAATGTCCAAATTTGGCCCAATTAGCCATTTTCCCTGTCATGTGACTCGTTAGTGTTGCAAGGTCTCAGGTGTGAACGGGAAACAGGTGTGTTAAATTTGGTGTTATCACTCTCACTCTCTCATACGGGTCACTGGAAGTTCAACATCTCACCCCATGGCAAAGAACTCTCTTAGGATCTGAAAAAAAGGATTGTTGCTCTGCATAAAGATGGCCTAAGCTATAAGAAAATTGCCAAACCATGAAACAGAGCTGCAGCGCGGTGGCCAAGACCATACAGTGGTTTAGCAGGACAGGTTCCACTCAGAATAGGCCTTGTAATGGTCGACCAAAGAAGTTCAGTTCACATGCTCAGCGTCATATCCAGAGATTGCCTTTGGGAAATAGATGTAAGAGTGCTGCCAGCATTGCTGCAGGGGTTGAAGGGGTGTGAGGTCAGTGCTCAGACTATATGCTGCACACTGCATCAAATTGGTCTGCATGGCTGTCATCCCAGAAGGAAGCCTCTTCTAAAGATGATGCACAAGAAAGCCCGCAAACAGTTTGCTGAAGGCAAGCAGACTAAGGACATGGATTACTGGAACCATGTCCTGTGGTCTGATGAGACCAAGATAAATTTATTTGGTTCAGATGGTGTCACGCGAATATGGTGGCAATCAGGAGAGGAGTACGAAGACAATCGTGTCTTGCCTACAGTCAAGCATGGTGGTGGGAGTGTCATGGTCTGAGGCTGCATGAGTGCTGCCGACATGGGGGAGCTACAGTTCACTGAGGGAACCATGAACACCAACATGTACTGTCACATACTGAAGCAGAACCTGATCCCCTCCCCTCGGGGACTGGGCCGCAGGGCAATATTCCAACATGAAAACCACCCCAAACACACCTCTAAGCTGTGGGTAAAGGGGATGGACTTGCCAAGTATGTCTCCAGACCTAAACCCTATTGAGAATCTGTGGGGCATCCTCAAACGGAAGGTGCGCAAGGTCTCTAACAGCCACCAGCTCCATGATGTCATCATGGAGGAGTGAAAGAGGAGTCCAGTGGCAACCTGTGAAGCTCTGGTGAACTCCACTCCCAAGAGGGTTAAGGCAGTGCTGGAAAATAATGGTGGCCACACAAAATATTAACACTTTGGGTACAATTTGGACAATTTAACTTAGGGGTGTTCTCACTTTTGTTGCCGGCGATAAAGACATTAATGGCTGTGTGTTGAGTTTTTTTGAGGGGAAAGCCAATTTACACTGTTATGCCGCGTACACGCGATCGGAATTCTCGACAGAAAAAGCTCTGATAGTTTTCCCGACGGAAATTCCGACGGAATTTGGCTCAAGCTGTCTTGCCTACAAACGGTCACATCAAATTCCGATCGTTTATAACGCGGTGACGTACAACACATATGACGGGACTAGAAAAACGAAGTTCAATAGCCAGTAGCCAATAGCTTCTGTCTCGTAGTTGAATCTGAGCATGCGTGATTTTTGGCGTGTCGGAATTGCATACACACAATCGGAATTACTGATAGAAAGTTTTTCCTTCGGGAAAATTGAGACCATGCTATCAATTTTTGGCTGGCGGAAATTCGGACAGCTAAATTCCGATGGAGCATACACACGGTCGCATTTTCCGATGAAAAGCTCTCATCTGTCTTTTTCTGGCCAGAATTCCGATCGCGTGTACGCGGCATTATACAAGCTGTACACTCACTACTTAACATTGTAGTAAAGTGTAATTTCATCAGTGTTGACACATGAAAATATATAAACTCATTTTTGTGAGATACTGTATATATACAGTGGTGTGAAAAAGTGTTTGCCCCATTTCCTGTTCCTTTGCATGTTTGTCACACTTAAGTGTTTCGGAACATCAAACCAATTTAAACAATAGTCAAGGACAACACAAGTAAACACAAAATGCAATTTGTAAATGAAGGTGTTTATTATTAAAGGTGAAAAAAAATCCAAACCATCATGGCCCTGTGTGAAAAAGTGATTGCCCCCTAAACCTAATAACTGGTTGGGCCACCCTTAGCAGCAACAACTGCAACCAAGCGTTTGCGATAACGTGCAATGAGGCTTTTACAGCGTCCTGGAGGAATTTTGGCCCACTCATCTTTGCAGAATTGTCCTAATTCAGTTACATTAGAGGGTTTTCAAGCATGAACGGCCTTTTTAAGGTCATACCACAACATCTCAATAGGATTCAGGTCAGGACTTTGGCTAGGCCACTCCAAAGTCTTCATTTTGTTTTTCTTCAGCCATTCGGTGGTGGACTTGCTGGTGTGTTTAGGATCATTGTCCTGCTGCAGAACCCAAGTTCGTTTCAGCTTGAGTACACGAACAGATGGTCGGACATTTTCCTTCAGGATCTCTTGGTAGACAGCAGAATTCATAGTTCCTTTTATCACGGCAGGTCTTCCAGGTCCTGAAGCAGCAAAACAGCCCCAGACCATCACACTACCACCACCATATTTTACTGTTGGTATAATGTTCTTTTTATGAAATGCAGTGTTCCTTCTACGCCAGATATACTTGGACACACACCTTCCAAAGAGTTCCACTTTTGTCTCATCGGTCCACAGAATGTTGTCCCAAAAGTCTTGGGGATCATCAAGATGTGTTGTGGAGAAATTGAGACGAGCTTTGATGTTCTTTTTGATCAGCAGTGGTTTTCTCCTTGGAACTCTGCCATGCAGGCCATTTTTTCCCAGTCTTTTCCTGATGGTGGAGGCATGAACGCTGACCTTAACTGAGGCAAGTGAGGCCTGCAGTTCCTTGGACGTTGTTGTGGGGTCTTTTGTGACCTCTTGGATGAGTCTTCGCTGCGCTCTTGGGGTAATTTTGGGCGGCCGGCCACTCCTGGGAAGGTTCACCACTGTTCCATGTCTTCGCCATTTGTGGATAATGGCTCTCACTGTGGTTCGCTGGATTCCCAAAGCTTTGGAAATGGCTTTATAACCCTTTCCAGACTGATAGATCTCAATTACTTTCTTTCTCAATTGTTCCTGAATTTCTTTGGGTCTCGGCATGATGTGTAGCTTTTAAGGATCTTCTGGTGGACCTTACTGTGTCAAGCAGCTCCTATTTAAGCGATGCCTTGATTGTGAACAGGTGTGGCAATAATCAGGCCTGGGTGTGGCTAGAGAAATTGAACTCAGGTGTGGACAACCACAGTTATAGTATGTTTTAACAAGGGGGGCAATCACTTTTTCACACAGGGCTATGATGGTTTGGATTTTTTTTCACCTTTAATAATAAACACCTTCATTTACAAATTGCATTTTGTGTTTACTTGTGTTGTCCTTGACTATTGTTTAAATTGGTTTGATGTTCCGAAACACTTAAGTGTGACAAACATGCAAAGGAACAGGAAATGAGGAAGGGGGCAAACACTTTTTCACACCACTGTATTACATTAATTAAAGTGGTTGTAAACCCTTACAACCAACTTTGACCTACAGGTAAGCCTAGATTAAGGCTTACCTGTAGGTCCAAGAAATATCTCCTAAACCTATACGGTTTATGAGATATTTACCCGAAGACACCCACTGCTGTCTACGGGGCATGCGCCGTAGACAGCGGTGCGCGTGTGCACTGGGGCAGGCCGCAGATCGTGGTGATATGCCGCGAGTGTCGGCTCCCGTGCGCATGCGCGGGAGTGATGTCATCATGGCTTCGGCGAATCACAGCGCCGGAGCCGCGAGACCGGGAAGTTGCTCCGGGATACATGGCAGCGGCGAAGAGGAAGACGGAGGACCGCTTCGGGGGCTTTGTTCTTAGGTAAGTTATTCATAATGAGCTAGTATGCTATGCATACTAGCTCATTATGAGTAGAAAGATTAAAGAAGAAGCAAAACCACGCTATGGTGATAAATGTAAAAAAACTATATAAGGTGCTGCCGTCCCTATACCTCACACCTCCCAAAGGAGGGCGTGAGCTGTGATTGTTGTAAAAATATATAATATAATATATAATATACAGGTAGCGCCTGGGTCCCTCATTATATATTTTAACAATACTAGCTCATTATGCCTTTGCCTTACAGGGTGTGTTTTAAAAAAAAAAAAAAATTGCCTTTACTTCCGCTTTAATTTATATTAATATATACAATATCATATAATATAATCGTTATATTATATTATTTTCCAATCTATTATTATATTATATATAAATTAATGTTCGTTCAATCCATTTTAGCCTACATTCAAACCCTAAACTAAAAAATTATTGTACATAGTAATTACTTTTCCTTTTTTTTCCAGAAATTTTTCTTTATTGAGAAAAAAGAAAAAAGAGCTTACAGAAGTCTTGAATAGTAGGGACGAACACACAAAAAGGGGATACAAAGCCCAAAACTTTCATCTTATTACAAGACTTATGGTACCAAGACATACAGTAACAAATGAGAATGGGAGACAAGAGTCGTGACCTTCCCTGCTGTTCAGAGTAGGATGCCTGGTGGATAGGCATAGAGTGTGAAGGGGGTATAAAACATTAGAGCGGGAGGGGCATAATTATAGGAAGGTGTGCTGTGGCTGGGTCTAGGGGGCTTAATCCAGGGGGCTTAAAGGAATTTTGACTATATGGGACCCCACAAGTGGGAGGGAAGTCTGGCGTTTTTCCAATCATGTAATGGATATTTGCTCCTCATTCTTGGGCCTTGTAAATAGGAAGAGATGAACTAGATATGTGTCCGGCATATGAAGGGTGCCGATTAGGGAAAGTGCCTAGATAGGGATGACCAGGGAGTGTATTGGGGACCAGGTACGAAATGGGCGGGGGAGGATAAAGGGAAGAAGACAGGGTCAAGGGTGGATGTTGGGGGGGGGGGGGGGGCGTCTCTGGCTTCCCCTAATCCTCTAAGGTCCAATTGGAGACAGGAGTGCCAGGGGTAGGGATGATCTTCTGTATGGCAGGTCCTACAAGTGATAAGGGGGAGGGCAGAGAAGGCGGTTATAGTGGAGTTCCGGGTGGAATGCCCAATAGTGGGCTCTTGTTAATTCCTCTTCTGTGAGGGTGAAGCCATTATATCCCTATATTCTGGTGTCGACTGAAAATGAGACCAGCAGGCCCATTTAGTGCTGTATTTTGTGGGGGTATCCCGTGCAATGTGGATGAGTTTTTCCATTTCAGCCACTTTATTAAGTCTGAAAAACCAGTCCTTGAATGAAGGTGCGCAATTGGAATTCCAGAATAAGGGGACGCATTGTTTTGCTGCATTAATCATATGCATTGCCAATGACTTGTGATATAAATGATGTGATAAGGATGAGTAGTGTAGAAGGAATTGGGCTGGGGTAAAATCAAGAGTGTATGAGGTGACCTGGGATGTGATCCGGCAAACTTCCTTCCAAAACGTCTGAAGGGTAGCGCAGGACCACCAGATGTGGAGTAGGGAGCCTTTCTCTTGATGACACCTCCAACAGGCGTCTGATATGGCTGGGTTCATTTTGTGTAAAAGGGAAGGTGTACGGTACCATCTGGTTAGGATTTTATATCCTTTTTCTTGGGTATTAACATTAACAGAACCTTTATGGATGTTTAGGTAGATTGTTTCCCATTGCTCCTCTGAGAGCGATTGGAAATGGCTTTATAACCCTTTCCAGACTGATAGATCTCAATTACTTTCTTTCTCAATTGTTCCTGAATTTCTTTGGGTCTCGGCATGATGTGTAGCTTTTAAGGATCTTCTGGTGGACCTTACTGTGTCAAGCAGCTCCTATTTAAGTGATGCCTTGATTGTGAACAGGTGTGGCAATAATCAGGCCTGGGTGTGGCTAGAGAAATTGAACTCAGGTGTGGACAACCACAGTTATAGTATGTTTTAACAAGGGGGGCAATCACTTTTTCACACAGGGCTATGATGGTTTGGATTTTTTTTCACCTTTAATAATAAACACCTTCATTTACAAATTGCATTTTGTGTTTACTTGTGTTGTCCTTGACTATTGTTTAAATTGGTTTGATGTTCCGAAACACTTAAGTGTGACAAACATGCAAAGGAACAGGAAATGAGGAAGGGGGCAAACACTTTTTCACACCACTGTATTACATTAATTAAAGTGGTTGTAAACCCTTACAACCAACTTTGACCTACAGGTAAGCCTAGATTAAGGCTTACCTGTAGGTCCAAGAAATATCTCCTAAACCTATACGGTTTATGAGATATTTACCCGAAGACACCCACTGCTGTCTACGGGGCATGCGCCGTAGACAGCGGTGCGCGTGTGCACTGGGGCAGGCCGCAGATCGTGGTGATATGCCGCGAGTGTCGGCTCCCGTGCGCATGCGCGGGAGTGATGTCATCATGGCTTCGGCGAATCACAGCGCCGGAGCCGCGAGACCGGGAAGTTGCTCCGGGATACATGGCAGCGGCGAAGAGGAAGACGGAGGACCGCTTCGGGGGCTTTGTTCTTAGGTAAGTTATTCATAATGAGCTAGTATGCTATGCATACTAGCTCATTATGAGTAGAAAGATTAAAGAAGAAGCAAAACCACGCTATGGTGATAAATGTAAAAAAACTATATAAGGTGCTGCCGTCCCTATACCTCACACCTCCCAAAGGAGGGCGTGAGCTGTGATTGTTGTAAAAATATATAATATAATATATAATATACAGGTAGCGCCTGGGTCCCTCATTATATATTTTAACAATACTAGCTCATTATGCCTTTGCCTTACAGGGTGTGTTTTAAAAAAAAAAAAAAATTGCCTTTACTTCCGCTTTAATTTATATTAATATATACAATATCATATAATATAATCGTTATATTATATTATTTTCCAATCTATTATTATATTATATATAAATTAATGTTCGTTCAATCCATTTTAGCCTACATTCAAACCCTAAACTAAAAAATTATTGTACATAGTAATTACTTTTCCTTTTTTTTCCAGAAATTTTTCTTTATTGAGAAAAAAGAAAAAAGAGCTTACAGAAGTCTTGAATAGTAGGGACGAACACACAAAAAGGGGATACAAAGCCCAAAACTTTCATCTTATTACAAGACTTATGGTACCAAGACATACAGTAACAAATGAGAATGGGAGACAAGAGTCGTGACCTTCCCTGCTGTTCAGAGTAGGATGCCTGGTGGATAGGCATAGAGTGTGAAGGGGGTATAAAACATTAGAGCGGGAGGGGCATAATTATAGGAAGGTGTGCTGTGGCTGGGTCTAGGGGGCTTAATCCAGGGGGCTTAAAGGAATTTTGACTATATGGGACCCCACAAGTGGGAGGGAAGTCTGGCGTTTTTCCAATCATGTAATGGATATTTGCTCCTCATTCTTGGGCCTTGTAAATAGGAAGAGATGAACTAGATATGTGTCCGGCATATGAAGGGTGCCGATTAGGGAAAGTGCCTAGATAGGGATGACCAGGGAGTGTATTGGGGACCAGGTACGAAATGGGCGGGGGAGGATAAAGGGAAGAAGACAGGGTCAAGGGTGGATGTTGGGGGGGGGGGGCGTCTCTGGCTTCCCCTAATCCTCTAAGGTCCAATTGGAGACAGGAGTGCCAGGGGTAGGGATGATCTTCTGTATGGCAGGTCCTACAAGTGATAAGGGGGAGGGCAGAGAAGGCGGTTATAGTGGAGTTCCGGGTGGAATGCCCAATAGTGGGCTCTTGTTAATTCCTCTTCTGTGAGGGTGAAGCCATTATATCCCTATATTCTGGTGTCGACTGAAAATGAGACCAGCAGGCCCATTTAGTGCTGTATTTTGTGGGGGTATCCCGTGCAATGTGGATGAGTTTTTCCATTTCAGCCACTTTATTAAGTCTGAAAAACCAGTCCTTGAATGAAGGTGCGCAATTGGAATTCCAGAATAAGGGGACGCATTGTTTTGCTGCATTAATCATATGCATTGCCAATGACTTGTGATATAAATGATGTGATAAGGATGAGTAGTGTAGAAGGAATTGGGCTGGGGTAAAATCAAGAGTGTATGAGGTGACCTGGGATGTGATCCGGCAAACTTCCTTCCAAAACGTCTGAAGGGTAGCGCAGGACCACCAGATGTGGAGTAGGGAGCCTTTCTCTTGATGACACCTCCAACAGGCGTCTGATATGGCTGGGTTCATTTTGTGTAAAAGGGAAGGTGTACGGTACCATCTGGTTAGGATTTTATATCCTTTTTCTTGGGTATTAACATTAACAGAACCTTTATGGATGTTTAGGTAGATTGTTTCCCATTGCTCCTCTGAGAGCGATATGGCAAGGTCCTTCTCCCATGCTTTGCACGACAGGCTATCATTGGCTGGTATATTAGCGAAGAGGAGCTCATGTGTGACAGCTATTAGGTGGGCTTGTGGAGAACGTTGGGTGCATAACCGTTCGAAGGGTGTGAGCTGCCTAGAGCAGTGCATGTCCTTGTTGAGGGCTTTTAGAAAGTGTGTCAGCAGTAGGTATGTCCAGGGAGGAATGGGTGGTTTATCTCCTTGGGTAGATAGCTGGGAGGCTGTGAGTAGTTTATGTTGGTGAAAGAATTGATGGGCCCTTATCTGATCATGCGGACAGAATTCTGTGAGGAATCTACTATGCAAGCCCGGCGGAAAATCAGGGTTTAGTTTGACCGCTGTTAGTGGGCCCGGAATGGAGGATATTGGGGTTTTGTGACATAATTTCCGAAAACACTCTAGCGTGGATCCAATTAGGGGGTGTTGTTTTAAACTTTGGGGAATATGTTTAGGGAGAATCCAAGGAAGGGATGCCAGATACATGTTTGTGAAGGATGCTTCCAGTGAAACACAATCCTTATGGGCCGAGTGCACGTTCCAATCTACTATTCTTGTAAGGTGTATGGCCATGTGGTTATTTAGAAGGTCTGGGAGACCTATTCCTCCTAGTCTCTTTGGGCGGGAAAGTTGGGAGAAGCTAATTCTGGGTTTGCGGTTCCCCCATAGGAATCTGGAGCAGATGCTTCTGTAAGCTTTGAAGAATACGGATGGGAGTAGTATAGGTATCGTTTGTAATATATAGAGCATTCGTGGTAGAGCGTTCATTTTTAGGATCGCCGCCCTACCAAACCAGGAAAATAAAGATTTATTCCATGAAGTGAGGTCAGAGGATAATTTATTCAGAAGGGGAAGGTGGTTCAACATGTATAGATCCGAGAGCTTGGATGGCAACTGTATTCCTAGATACGTGATAGAATCCCGTTTCCACTGGAATGGAAAGTTATCTTTGCATTGGGAGACTAAAGTTGGGGCAGGGAGATGTTGAGGGCAAAGGACTTTGAAAAATAGATTTTTAAGTTGGACAGGTGGCTAAAATTACAGAATTCCGCCAGTAAAGTTGGTAGAGAGGTCACTGGGTTCGTTAGAAATAGCAGTATATCGTCCGCATAGGCTGCGTACTTATACTCCTTGTCAGGTGTTCGAATACCCGTAATATCGGGGTTGAGTCTCAATTTACGGAGGAATGGTTCAAGTGTAAGTACAAAGAGGATAGGAGAGAGGGGGCATCCCTGTCTCGTTCCATTGCGGATGGGGAAGGCATTCGACAGAGTGTTGTTTACTCGTATTTTGGCCGAGGGCTCTGTGTATAACGAGAGTATTAAGTCCATGAAGCGCGAGCCCATTCCTAATGCTCGAAGGGCTTCTCCCATGTACTCCCATGACACTCTGTCGAATGCCTTCTCCGCATCCAAAGAGAGAAAAAAACCTTTTTGGTTCGTGTGCGTCATCAGGTAGTGCAAGTTAATTGCTTTTATAGTGTTATCCCTGGCTTCCCGGCCAGGGATAAACCCCACTTGGTCCTGGGATATAAATGAAGGGAGTATTGGCAAGATTCTATTCGCGAGTATCTTAGAAAAGATCTTAATATCCGCATTTAGCAAAGATATGGGTCTATAGCTACTCGTACAAGTTGGATCTTTATTCTCTTTGGGGAGGACAACAATGTGTGCTTCCAACATTTCCCTAGAGAGGGGGTTCTCTGGAGATATAGAGTTAAAAGATCGGAGAATGTTTTATAATAGACCGCAGAGAGGCCATCCGCAGAGAGGCCATCTGGGCCTGGGCTTTTTCCTGGTTTCAATTGTTTTATCGCTTGGTTCCATTCCGTTATGGTAATCGGGGAATCGAGATGAGTGGCGTTTTCAGCTGAAATCTTATCTGGGGAGTATTGGGCTAAGAACGATTTTATCGCCGCTATGTTTCCGGGAGGCCGTGGGGAATTCGGGTCAGTGCTCTTGAGGTTATACAACGCTGTGTAATATGCTTCGAATTCCGCTGCTATGTCAGGATTTGTCATGATTGATATGCCTGTCTTGGATCGAAGCTGGTGGACTGTTATGTTAGATTATTTTTTACGTAGGGCTTGCGCTAGTAGGTGGCCGCACTTGTTACCATATTCATAAAAGAGTTTCTGAGACAATGTATATTTTTTCCGTAAGTGTTGTCCCAATTCCTCCTTTATCTGGGTGCGCGTCGCGACTAATTCGACATGTGTTTGCATGGCTAGGTTATGTTTATGAAGAGATTCGAGATTCTTGAGTTTGGTATATAGCTTAGCCAGGTTGAGTCTCTTTTCTTTTTTGATTGCTGACGTCAAGGAGATCAGTTTGCCTCTTATGACGCATTTGTGAGCCTCCCATTGTGTCAATTTTGATGTGTCGGGGGTATCATTATCAGTGAAGTAGTTGGAGAGGCATTCCCTGATCTCTTGTTCTTTTGAATTGTCTGTCAAAATCGTGGGGTCTAGCCTCCAAATATAGGCATGGTTGATCTTATCTGGGAAAACGAGGGTTATCGTAATCAGGTGGTGGTGCGAGAGTGTCATTGGCTCTATGGTTGCCGTTCGCAATTTGGGGAGGTCTTGTTGCGTGAGAAGAAAATAATCAAGACGAGAGTATTTTTTATGGGGGTTAGAGAAAAAAGTGTAGTCCCTATCGTTCGGATTAAGTGTTCGCCAAGTATCATGGATTAGTAGTTCTTGGAAGCATTTTTTGATTTGTGTGAGGGCTCGGAAGGGTAAGTGGGAATGTCCCGTGGAGGAGTCCAGGAGAGGGTCAAGTGGAACATTAAAATCTCCCCCAAGGATCAAGATCCCCTCCTGGAAGTTAGCTAGCATTCGCGTGATGGCCTGGAAGAAGGGGACTTGAGCTTTATTGGGGCTATATATATTTGCCAGGGTGATGGGGTGGTTTTTAAAGGTGCCCTTCAGAAAGATAAATCTGCCTTGGTCATCAATGATTTTTTCTTTAATGTCAATATGGACGTTTTTGGAAAGGAGTATAGAGACCCCCTTGGACTTTGAAGTCGGGGAAGTCGAGTGGAAGCCAACGGGATATAATCTGTTGGTTAGGAGTGGCGTTTTTTTTGCGAGTAAAAATGGGTCTCCTGGAGGAATATTACGTCTGCTTTCATACTTCTCATATTAGACAGTAATTGGGAACGCTTCTCTGGGGTGTTCAGGCCTTTGGTGTTCAAGGAAACAAGTTTAAGGGAAAGGTTTTGTCTATTGGTCTTGGACAGAGCCATGTTTTATTTGGGTAGAAGGAAGCCCCTTCAAGTATGCTGGTTTGGGGAAGCCAGAGACGCGGACCAGTAGGTGGAGGGAGGTAAGGGGGAGCGGGGTCAGACTTACAGCTGGAGAGGTTAGGGAGGGCCCAGATATTACGTAAACACCGTATATGTATGTCTTTAGCTTAACTGAACAAATAATTTGAACACTTAAAACTAATGGTTCCCATGACACAGAGCTAGAAAACTATGTGTTAATGAATATAACCATGGTAACAATAACATTGATAAAGAACAAAGAAGTAGTAACCCTTAATAAAACTATGCCCTACTGAAGGAGTGAACAAAGGCACAGCGCCAGGGGGGGTCGAGCACAGCCCTGTTTCTGTATGCAATGCGTGGATATGCGTTTTGTCATCAATTGGCAGTCTTACCTGCGAGCGACCTCCCCTGGCGCCCCCCGCGCCCACCATCAAAGCTGAGCCATAGGCAAAAAAGGATAGCCACAATCTTACAATAGTAGAAAAAGGTCTTATTGCAATACGCATTATCTGGGTATAGGCCTATTCTTGTTGGCCTGAAGACAAGAGCTGCATAGTTAGGAAAAGAGGGGAAGGAAGAGAGAAGAGAATGAAAATAAATAAATAAATAAATAAAAATAAAGAAGGGGTAGGAAACAGTGAGGTATGAGCACAGTAGAAAGGGAGGGCAGAAGGGACGAGCCAAAAGGTTGAAGAGATTGGCACTCCACCTAGAGGAGTGATCTACTACTCCTTTGTTATTGCATGAATCTCTAGGGGGAGCTGTTATGGATAATAAGGTAAACTACGAGCCAGGTATAGAAGTCTGCTGGAAAGTCTGCCTTTCGAGATACCTTGCGTAAAAAAAAAAAAAAAAAAGACATTGAAGGCAAATGGAATACAGAGAGTTTCAGCCAGAGGATGAAGAACCAGTAATGGCAGTTACACATCGCGGAGGTGAGGGCCTCATCTCTGCTCCTTTGAAGTGGCATACATTGCGTGAGTCAGTCAGGGATATTAGGGTTATGGCTAATCCGTATCAATTAAAGACATGGTGGGCACAAAGTATTGTCTCAGTGTGGTTCCGGGCAATGGGTATCATCCATACGTTGCCAATATAAAAAAGTCAACCTTAATATCGGGCTAAAGTCTTTTCTCCATCCCCTGCTCTCGCCAGGAAGAGAGCTAGGGCCTCGTGTCATGGGAAGGGACCATAAAACAAAGAGAGGCAACAGCAACAACAAAAAGTAAAAAAAGCGTATAAAGAGGGCCTGAGTACCTGTCTAGGTGATGCGGGCTCTACGGTGAGCTGGGGAAACCGTTGGGCTACCATTGCGTTGGGCTCCAGGTATCCGTGGTGGAGTGAGTGGTGTGAGAGGGTAGGCTCGGCGGCGGCTGATGCTGTAGGTGCCTGCTTCGTCCACTCCGTCCATGGAAGTGGCTCTCTTGGGTAACGGCAAGCGGAAGTCCCTATACCAATCTGGAAGAGGGACCATCAGGAGATCCAGTGTAGAACAGAAGTGTTCCAGATCCTCCGGAACTCTGAGATTTGCTATACGGCCTTGGTGCGTCACCGACAGGCAAAAGGGGAACTTCCAGCGGTAGATAATAGATCTGGATCTCAGAGTTTCCAGAAGGGGCCTTAGCTCACGTCTACGTTGTAGGGTGATGTTGGATAAGTCCTGATAAATCTTTATCGTCGCCCCCTGATATGTGAGCTGGTTTCTGCTTCTTGACTTGCGGAGAATTTCCTCTTTCAGTGGAAAATCCGTAAGACAGCAAACCGCGTCTCTAGGAGGGTCCAGGTCTCGTCCCCTCGGGCGTAGGGCCCTGTGGATCCGTTCAAAGACTATTGGTGTGTCCAGGGGTCTTTCTAGGAGATCATTAAATATATTGGTGACCGCCAGAGAGAGGTGACTAGGATCGATCGACTCTGGGATTCCTCTCACCCTGAGGTTTCGACGTCTCCCGCGGTTGTCTAAGTCCTCCATGTGGCGATTGATCTCTCTGAGATGGATGGCATGGGACTCCGTCAATTGCTGTACGTGGCATAGAGCAGTATCCTGGCGGGCTTGAGTAATTTCCACCTCTTCCACACGTAGGGCTATGGCCTGTATGTCCGAGCGCATGTCAGTGATGGCCGCCATGAGGGTGTTTTTTATGTCTGCCGCCACGCTGTGGAGGTCTTCTAGGCTAACTGCGTGTGGGCGTCTCTGCCCTGACTCTGAGCCAGGCTGGCTCCGGTTACCGCCGCGGTGTGGGCTGGAGCTCGGGGAGCGCGGCTCACGCGAGGCCGGGGATTGTGAGGCCTGCATGCCGCTGTTAGGCCGCAGTCTGAAGATCGCGGGGATTTGGCTGCTCGCTGGGGTGTCTGGGACCCGCGGGGATCGTGAACGGGATGCAGCGTCGCTCCGGGGGGTTCTCACCATGTTCCGGTGTTCGTTCGGCGCTGTGCGGTGCTGCTGTCACTGAAGCTGGACCTCGGGAGACGGGAACTCCGGATCTAGGCGTCCATCTTGGACCGGCTCCAGACCACGCCCCCATAGTAATTTCATCACACAATGAATGCTGACTTTGGTTGGATCTTCTGTGTCACCTTCTCAAGCACAGCCTTTCAGTCATCCTATAATTGAAGAACAATAATAACTGATATCATATATTGCATACCACCATTGCAGATTGCTTTTTGGCTGTACAACTTGTACAAACTGGTGTTCCCGCCAGTCCCTCTGCTTCCCTATTAAAAACTGACCACACTAAGCAGGAAAGCACACCATAGTCAGCTCTCTAGCTGTGCTGGGAACTCAGTGTACTCTCCTCCAAGGATCAGACTTGTCCTGACACGGGGCATGAATAGCTGGGAAGCTCAGTGTGCTGCTGCTTCTTCTCCCCCCAGCTCCTATGCAGCTGAGAACAGAGGGAATGTGATAACTTATAAAAGATGAAAAAAGTATTTATAATGTTCTATTTATATCTATACAGAAATGATTTTCATTTCTATTTTAAACTGATTACGTTGTTTTACAGGGTGATCATTTACAATCACTTTAAGTTTTCTCTTGTTGCTTAAAATAGATTTTTATAATAGTGTATAAATGCCAGTCTGGGGCTGGTAAAAACATTTGTGTAGGCTGTGCAGAACTGCTGATACATTAGTGCCCTCTGGGACTTAGGGAGGCATTTATACTGGTTGTGGGCCACACATGTGCTGGGATCCTCTCCCACTGTTACATGGACCATTATTAATTTTTAGTACAAGTAAAAGATGAGAAGTATTCTTTATGATGGTATAACTGATTTCTTGGTTTATAATTTCTAGTCGCATGCCAGTGAGCCTTTCCTTCACTCCATGCCTAACCACATGAGAGACATGCAGAGTGCTTTCTCCACTGAACTGAAGTTAAGGGGGTGTTCATTGTCTGACCCAAGATGCATACTATATACCATGTGAAAGTTCAGGGTATTGCAAAGTCTACATTTGTCTCTGTTAAAGCGGAAGCATACTAGCTCATTATGTATTACTTACCTCAGATTGAAGCCCCTGAAGCCGTCCTCATCTCCCCCCCCCCGGCCAGTGACATGTCGTCCTGGAATTACTTCCGAGTATCGCGGCTCCGGCCCTTTGATTGGCCGGAGCCACAATGATGTCACTCCCGCGCATGCATGCGGGAGACACTGGTAACGGCATGCAGACTGATGCAGCGGCACATAGGTGCCATTGCATCAGTTTGCTCTAGTACGCATGTGCCGATGTCATCGGCACATGCAGGAGACAGGGGATAGCTCCTAAACTGTGCAGGTTTAGGAGATATCCTGGTTAGCTACAGATAAGCCTCAATATAGGCTTACCTGTAGCATAACGTTTAAAAAAAGGGTTTACAACCACTTTAATCTGTCTGTTTCTCCACCATGAATAAATGTTTGTAATTTAGCAGTAGTTGAAGTAGGGGCTCAAAAATTGTTCTTGCAAAGGGTCCATTAAATTAGTTTTTCCACCATCGATGTCAGTATCTGAGAGAAAGGTGTGGAGCCTGATACAGTGTACTAAGAGTGCCATAAAAGATGATCCCACTGTCCTCTTATAATAGTAAATACTGTGATTAGAACTTCAAGGTATAAAATTAAAGTACTTTTAAAGTTTAAAAAAAGTTAACTTTTGAAGCTAGAAATATGGGATCTGTAATTGCTCACAGGTTCATTACTAGGTTAATCGCTGAAATGGAACAAGCGCAAAGCTAGTTAAAGCTGAAATTTCAGCAGATATAACTCACAGAGGAATTCAGCTCCATATACATTAACCTCCTTCTTTCCAACCTCTGAACACTCTGGAGGTGGGAATGATTACCGATAATTTGGACAACTTTGTCACAATGGTCACATGATCGGGAGTCAGTCTTGACGGTTACTGAATGTTAGTGAGGACTGAGAGCTGTCAGTGACAGCTAGGTCTCCCTACTGGGAGTGCACTCTAAGCACAGAAACATTGGTCACCTAGTGAGACATATATGCTGTGTGTTGGCTTTAAAGTGGAAGTAAAGTTCCAAGTAAAGTTCCTAGAATAAGTCTTACCTATAGGTAGTGTAAATAGTTCATAAATGTGTGCTGTTCAGGAGATATTTACATTACATGCAGCCAGTGACATCACTGGCGCAGGCGCTCTGATGGAACGGCATGCGCAGGAGTGACATTTTCGTGGCTCCTGACAGTCACAGAACCGGAGTCCGCGAACCCGGAAGCAAGACAGGTGAAGATGGGAGCCCGCTGAAGCTCTGAGATCTCAGTGCGGGAGGGCCTTATTTCAAGGTAAGTTTAACATAATGTGCTAGTATGCATTTCGCCTTTACCTTGCAGGGTGTAAAGAAAAAAATGACCATCGGTTTATAACCACTTTAAAGCTCACCCTGTTGCCACTATACATGTAGTGCCGGCTCCTGAAGAGCACACGCTATATGTTTTGAAAGTTAATGTTTCACCTAAACTGCAGTTTGGTTTGGGTACAATTGTTCCAAATTGGGACCTCAGCATCAGTCTGACTGGACTATAGGATGTTCAGCCTGGCCTGGAGTTATGAAAGCCATGCGCCATCAGTAGAGACGCACGGCGAGGTGCAATACACATTTCCATATTTACAACATGGTGTGCTGGTAAGAGAGCTCAAATCCCCCATTTACTATAGTGATCTCGGCGCACAGGAGAATGAAATCTGTGCGCCACTATGGACATGGCACATGGCATCTCCATTTCAATATTGACAGAAGATAGAGGTGTCAATATTATGGGGTAATGTGAGGAAGTTTAGTAACAACTACCCAAGTAACAAATATGCCCACTATAGAATGAGAAAGTAATTTTTTCAGAGAAAGCCTGCTGTGCCGGTGTTGTGTCGAATACTGTCACCCATCAGATAGTGTCTGCCCTGTACTGTGCTTGCACAGTACGGAAGACAAGGAGACGGCAAAAGTCTCCGAAGATGAATGGCGCCTGCGCACTAAGTCCACGTTCAAGCCCCACCATCCAAGTGGACATAGAGTTAGAATAAAAAAATTGTAGAGCGAAGGGAGGCCGTGCCCAAAGCGTGGCGAATGAAGCACGGAGAGCAAAGTGAGCCCGCAAGGGGCCCTGCTACTAAGTGCTACTGTATGTCCACTTGGATGGTGGGGCTTGAAGCTGGACTGAGTGCGCAGGAGCCATTCATCTTCGGAGACTTTTGGAGTCTCCTTGTCCTCCATACTACGTAAGCGCTGCGCCTGCGCAGTACAGGGTGGACACTATCCGATAGGGGGACAGTTTTTGGCAGAACACCTGCAAGCATGTTTAAAACTGCGTGAGCTCAAAATGTTAGTAAATGTTAAGCAAAGTACATGCTCCTCTAGCTCCTCCTAAAAGGGCATTTAACCTTTCCCCTCTATGCATATGATTTCCTTGTGCTAGCTTTTGCTTTTAAAGGGAACTCCACACTCCATTCTCCAATGTTCTTGTCCCCCCCCCCCCCCAATCCCTTGGATTTCCATGGGCTAACTTTTGCTTTTAAAGGGGAACTCCAAACTCCATTCTCCAATGCTCTTGTCTCCCCCCTCTAATCCCTTGGATTTCCATGGGCTAACTTTTAGACGCTCACTCAGGTTGAACTGGATGGACTGGTGTCATTATTCAACCTTACTAACTATGAAACTATTATCATATTAGGATACAGTCTGCAGTAATCATGGTTGATAGATCTAACACTACAAAAGCCCTAAGGAAGAGGGCACTGAAATCCCCCAAACAATGTTGGCCTTGCGTTATGTCACACACTAATCAAGTGATCAGCATTCTTCAATTGCCTAGGATTTTCAAGAACTTATTTTTGAAGGGCACATATTTACCACCACAATCAGTTACAGTATGAGGTAGGAAAAAGACCTGTGAGATTTAGACAAAGCTATATAAATCTCAAGACCGGATGGACAGTAATACAAATAATTTGGTAGGTAAAACAGCTCCCTTATGTATGTTATCTGTGCATTTAGCTGTTTTCTTGGAGTTCAGCCTAAATATCATTTCTACAAAGTATTGTAAATGTTGAAAGGCACATAAGTTCATTATCTGGAGAGATAACCCTTAACAGATTTGTATAGATTTCCTTTAACATGACATATGTACAGAGCCACACTGTCAAAACAGGTTCTGCTGTGTGCTCAGATTGCTATCTTATGTACATAATGCAGGCTGAAAACTGTACTACCTGTACTAGAGTAATTATGTCTGATTTCTAGCTCCTTTAATATAGCAAAAAGCACACTAATTAACCCACAAAGGGACATTATCCAAAACTAGTAAATGCACATAAATGCTTTGTCTATGTATTGGGTATTTATCATGTTAATCCTATTCAGGGCTTTTTTTCAGTGGGAAACGCAGCACCTCCAACACTGCATGTATGTAATGACATTGAGTGCTGGAGGGTCTATTGATGTAGGCTGCTGGGGGATATATTGTCACTAGTGGCTATTTTGTTGTGGCGGTGTCTATTGTTGCTGGGGGATCTGTTGTTGCAAAGAGGGATCTATTGTTGCTGGGATGGGGGGGGGGTCTGTTGTTGCCGGGGAATCTATTGTTTCAGGAGGATCTATTGTTGCAGAGGGGGACTATGGTTGCTGGCTGCAGGGGATCTATTTTACAGTTTTTTTTGTTAACATTATCAAATTCCATACAAATTAATTAGCACCACAAAATGATACTTGGTTCTTTATTCTGTAAAAGGGTAGCTGGTAGGTGGGTAGGGGGGTGGACCCAAGGGAGTGTGCTCAAAGGTGGGTAGGGATGGAGATAAGGGGTGACTCTAAAAGGGAGTACCTGTACCTATTCTCTGAGAAAAAAAGCCCTGCTCCTATTAATACTATTAATTTATTAATGAATAATGAATATTAGTATTTATTGATTAATACTGTTAATAATCTTATAAACATATTTAAATATGTTGTTTCTATGTACAGCTTGCAACAATATTTGTATATTAAACTTTCCTTGTTGCTCATTATTAGGGATGAGCCGAACACCCCCCGGTTCGGTTCGCACCAGAACTTGCGAACGACCCCCGCGTTCGAAACGAACGTTAGAACCCCATTGAAGTCTATGGGACTCGAACGTTCGAAATGGAAAGTGCTAATTTTAACGGCTAATATGCAAGATAGTGTCCTAAAAAGGGTTTGGGGACCTGCCTCCTGCCTCAGGGGACATGGGTCACTGCAAAAAAAAGTTTTAAAAACTGCCGTTTTGGCGGGAGCACTGATTTTAATGACGATTAAAGTGAAAAAAAAAGGTGAAATATTCCTTTAAATATGGTGCCTGGGGGGTGTCTGTAGTATGCCTGTGAAGTGCCACGTGTTTCCCGTGTTTGGAACAGTCCCTGCACAAAATGACATTAAATGGAAATAACACCATTTAAAACTGCTTGCGGTTTTAATGTTATATCTGGTTCCTGCAATATGGTTGAAAATCATTGAGAAAAATGGCATGGGTAGCCCTCCCTGCCCATTACCAGCCTATTTGGGTCTTGTACGCATATTAAGGGGAACCCCGTACCCATATTAAAAAAAGGAAATGCGTGTGGCCCCCAGGCCCTATATACTCAGAACAGCAGTATACAGGCGGTGCAAACAAGACAGGGACTGTGTAGGTTTGTTGTGTTAAGTTGAATCTGTTTGTAATTTTCAACCGGTACATTTTTAAAGTGTAGCTCCAGTCAAACAAAATATTTTTAAGCTTTTTGGAAAACATAGGGAAGGGTTATCACCCCTGTATAATTTGTTTTGTCGTCCATCTTTTTTCATCTCACTTGCTGCTGTCTCCTTGCGTTTGCAAGTAGGAGATGTTTGTAAGTTGGATGTTTGAAAGTAGGGGCCTGCCCTATATTATAGCGGTATGTACTGGGTACAGAGCACGCAGACAGCACGCACTATCTCCTAACACTACTGACTGCAAGCTCTATTATTAACCACTTGACCACTGGGCACTTAAACACCCTTAATAACCAGACCAATTTTTAGCTTTCGGTGCCCTCACATTTTGAATGACAATTACTCAGTCATGCAACACTGGACCTATAGGAAATGTTTGTCCTTTTTTTCACACAAATAGAGCTTTCTTTTGGTGGTATTTAATCACCTCTCAGTTTTTTATTTTTTGTGCTATAAAAGAAAAAAGACCAAAAATTCTGTGAAAAAATTAATTTTTCTTCGTTTCTGTTATAAAATTTAGCAGATTAGTAATTTTTTCTTCATAAATTTTGGCCAAAATTCATACTACTACATATCTTTGGTAAAAATAAGTACAAATTGGTGGATATTATTTGGTCTTTGTGAAAGCTATAGAGTCCACAAGCTATGGTGCCAATATCTGAAAATTGATCACACCTGAAGTACTGACGGCCTATTTCCTTTTTTTTTTTTTTTTCACAAAATTGTCATATTATCAGGTTATTTCACACACACAGCATATGCATACCAAAAGACCCTGGAGAATACAATGGTGGTCGTTGCAAATTTTTATCTCACACGGTATTTGCACAGCAATTTTTCAAACGCGTTTTTTGGGGGGAAAAAACAGTTTTGTGCTTAAAAAACAAACAAAAAAAACAGTAAAGTTAGCCCAATGTTTGCATAAAGTGAAAGATGAAGTTATGCTGAGTAAATAGATATCAAACATGTCACTCTTCAAAATTGCACATGCCCGTGGAATGGCGCCAAACGTCGCTACTTAAAAAATCCCCATAGGCGACGCTTAAATTTTTTTTTACTGGTTACATGTTTTGAGTTGCAGAGGAGGTCTAGGACTAGAATTATTGCTCTCGCTCTAACGTTCTCGGCGATACCTCACATGTGTGGTTTGAACACAGTTTTCATATGTGGGCGGGGCTTACGCATGCGTTCGCTTCTGCATGCGAGCACATGGGGACATGGGCGCTTTAAAAAAAAAAAAATTTTTATTGTTCATTTTACTTTATTTATTTTAGTTTGACATTTTTTTCCCCAAAAATATATTTTTGATCACTTTTATTCCTATTACAAGGAATGTAAACATCCCTTGTAATAGGAATATGGGGTGACAGGTCCTCTTTACAGTGAAATCTGGGGGTCAATATGACCCCACATCCCACCTCTAGGCTGGGAAGCCTGAAATAAAAAATAAAAAAAAGATTCTGGCTTTGATCGTACTGGCGAGTTGGTAGAAGCACCGGAGGGCGGTGAGGGGCGTCTATGGCTGGGTATTTCAGGGTATCACCGAGTATGGCTGGGTATCTCCGAGTATGGCTGGGTATGGCAATTTATGGCAGGGTATTGCAGAGTATTGGCGGGGTATTGGCGGGGTATTGGCGGGGTACTACAGAGTAATAGCAGGGTACTGCAGAGTATTGGGGGGTACTCCAGAGTAATGGTAGGGTACTGCAGAGTAATGGGGGTTACTGCAGAGTAATGGGGGGTACTGCAGAGTAATGGCAGGGTACTCCAGAGTAATGGCAGGGTACTGCACTGCAGAGTAATGGCGGGGTACTGCAGAGTAATGGCGGGTACTGCAGAGTATTGGGGGGTACTGCAGAGTAATGGGGGGTACTGCAGAGTAATGGCAGGGTACTGCAGAGTAATGGCAGGGTACTGCACTGCAGAGTAATGGCGGGGTACTGCAGAGTAATGGCAGGGTACTGCAGAGTATGCACTGGTATTGCAGAGTATTGGCAGGGAATTGAGGGGTTAAATTCGGTCAGCAGCGATGTGGGCACTGCAGATGCAGCCCACATCGCTGCTGACACCGATCTCTTTCCCCTCCGCTGTACCGATCGGTACAGAGAGGGGAGGGAGGAACCGGCGTCATAACATGACGCCGGTTTGTTTACAAGTGATCACTCCGTCATTTGACGGAGCAATCACGTGGTAAACGGCCGCGACGAGCGGCCGTTTACCGTGATCCGTGATGCGCCGGGTCCCGGTCACGGATGCTCTCGAGTGCGCACCCCAGGGGGCGTGCGAGAGCAGAATTCTGGGAGGCCGTTAATTAACGGCCTCTCAGAGTTAAACAACCGCCCTTAAGCCGTTAATCGGCAATGGGCAGTTGTTAAGTGGTTAAAGCTAGATCACTAGCTATATAGGTGAGGTGAATATAGTGGTGTATACTGCGGTCAGGGCACAGACAACAACCACTACACAGCAGCAAGATAGGAAATCAGCCAAAAACGATTGGTGTGTACTGTGTTGAAGGTACACAGAACACCCACTGCTTCAGATGCTAACACACTACACGAGGCCGCCTCAAAGGCGGCCTTATATAGTGTGGGGCGTGCACTACACAGCCTGAGCTATGATTGGCCACAGGCAGGATGCCTGTGGCCAATCATGGCTCTCCTCGCTGCTGGCACTACGATTGGCCAAGCATGCGGGGTCACAGTGCATGCTTGGCCAATCATGAGCCAGCAATGCACTGCGCCACCGCAGTGCATTGTGGTCCGCGCGTGCCACTCAAATTTTGACACGAACGGCCCAAACATTCGGAATTCGCCGAACGGCCGAACAGCCAATGTTCGAGTCGAACGTACGTTCGACTCGAACACGAAGCTCATCCCTACTCATTATTTATGTAGGCTCAGCTGCCTATTTTGCAGTGCTATACAGTGGATATGCTTTGCTGCTTCTTCACACAATGCAAGTCTATAGGACTCACTAAAACAATGCTCAAGCGCCCTTTAGTGGGGTAATCTGCAGATCTCTATATTTTACACAACTCAAAATGTATGCTCACCAAAATAAAGGAAGTTGGTATTTATAAAGCGGTTAAACGTTGTATTAGAATCACATGCTAATCACACATCACATGCTAATCACACTGGTTGCCTGAGCTGCCAGCAGGGTTCAGACTAAATTTCAGCTGTTCAGGAGGTTCAGCAAATGGCCAAATTAAATGGGCATGTGGACGCATTGAACCTCCAGCTGCATTGGGAAGAGAAACCTTTATCAGAAGCAAAGGTATTACTGCTGCTAAATGTGACCAATTCCTGCTCAGGGCATCGAGTTGTTAGCGATCCAGCAAATGCCAGCATTCTAACAACCAGTGATATATACTTGCCCAGCCATTTAGCTATCAGCCAGAGATTCCAGATTGACAGAGGAATGTAAACAAATGGGCAAGGATACCGTAAAGATGATGTGGGTTACCCCCCCAAATCCATACCAGACCTTTATTTGAGTATGTAGATCAGAAGTGCAGGAAAAAGGGGGGATAAGCGTGTGACCCTACATTCTTGAACCATACCAGGCCACATGTCCTTAATAAAGTCATGTGTCAGTGACGCAACGCATCAGGAGGAGTCGGGTGATGTCATGGCCGAGGGCCAGAAGTCTGTGATTGCTTCAGTGTTCTGTTTGTTTGTGACCCCTTAGGCTTTGCCTATGCTGGATGTCTTAATTTTTAACTGTAAGTTACTACATTATTTGTCAGTAAATTAAATTTGGGTACTACACCATTAGGAGTTTTTATTACCTTCTATACATACGGGCAGATCGGACCGATCATCTGTGAGATTTTTTTTCCTATTTAATACTTTACATGTTTATGTAGCGCCGGGCTCCTGAAGAGCACACACTATGTTTTTGTCAATTTAGTTTTCCTAAGACCCTAGTTGGGTTTTAGGGTTAATTTCAGTAAATTATGGTCTCAGTATCAGTTTGGCTGGACGGTGCTATGTTCTGCCTGGTCATAGGTTTGTGCATCACCTTTGGCAGGCATTGGAACGCAGTCTGGTTGGACATATTGGGTACCAATCTCTCTTTCGGAGCCAATCAGTGGGTCCATTGTCTCGCTGTGTATTCCGGGAGAGGGTACTTAAGGTGCTGAGATCACGTGATTTGAGGTTCTGGTCCAGAAGTATGTTCTGACTCCCTGGTCCTGGTCCTCCTGACCAGCCCCCAGAGGCCCTCATGGCCTGGGGTGCGGATCCATCCATTTCCGAGTCTCAGGGGTAGCTAGCCTGAGGCACAGTAACAGGAAGGAGGGTTTCAAGGTGGTCCGGTGCTGTCTCAGGTTTGGAGAGGCCCAGCAACTGAAAACGCAACCAGGGGAGGACTCTTCAGAAGAGGGCCATGCATGAGGCTGGCTGATCGGTAAGAGCCTGGAAGCTGAGCTGAAAGGACACCAAGTGAATCCACATTCTCATGGTATCGCCGGACCGGCTGCAAGATACTGGTACCATAAGAGAGTTCCTAATTTCATCCTTCAGTTACAACTAAGTTTCTGTGAGAGACTTTATGTTGTATTTTAAAGTTCTACAATCAAGTCTGTGGCAGAGACTTTGCTATACTTAAATCACCAGTCGGTTGCTAAATTCACCAAAAAGGGATTTATCCAATAGTTTAAATATCCAGTTGTGAATGGCTATTCCCTGAATCCCCTAGAGAGAGACATTTCAAGTGTCAGCAGTTCCAAGAGTACCTGAGCTTTACTACCCATACCCTCTATTCCCTACTGAGAGACTGTGTTCTGTTCAGAGTTTTGCAAATGAAAATTCCTAAAGGGATTCAAGTGTCGGTCTCTACAGTTTATTGGGCTATCAACCTTGGGAAACCCCTAGACGAGCACGAGGTGGAGAAGGTAAGCCCAGCAAAACCAACCGCTCCTTCGGGGGTCAGCGCTACATTTATTATTATGTGAGCACTGTTTTATATGGGTTTAGTACCTTTCTACCCATTGTGATATATATTTTCTATGTATGTGGGGACACTACAGGGATTGGCAGCTTTATCTTTTTTTGAAGATATATTGGTTTATAACATGACCAGTGTAGCCTAAATGTTCCCTTTTTCCCCATAACTCAATTACCCCCCATAGTTCACCTGCCCATTACCTTTACCCGATTAACAGATGAGACCACACCTTTCTTTGGAGTAAAATGGCCACAACAGCCTTTATTAACAACTTAGTAGTACTCCAAAAAAAAAAAAAAAAAAAAATATATATATATATATATATATATATATATATATAATAAATAAAGATATATATACAACATTAACATAACAAACCATAACCTGCCCATTCTGGTGATCTCTGACGGTGACCCATAACTCCACCAAACACCAAAGTCACTGCGGTACCCATTTATAACTTTTCCAGGCCTCCACCTGTAACCAGTCGGAGACAACCTCCCGCAGTAACACATACCAGTATTCCATCCACCGTTCCGGAATACAACGGAGGGGCCGATACTATTGATGAGCCCCCCACACCTTCAGATCACCTCTGATTTACCGCCAACCGTCAAAGACCACCAGGAACACCGCCCCACTCTGAAGACCTAATTTTGCTGTAATGACGACCTTCAAACGACACCTGAAAGAAACAAAAAAGAGCAAAAATACCACACCAAAAACACCACACCTTATATAGGGAGGGTGGGAAAAACTGCCTCCTCTTCCTGATTCTCTCCACAGACTGACTACCGCTCCTCCCCTTCCCTTTTATAAGGCTCCTCCCCTTCCTCCACAAGTTAACCTGAGAGCCAGCCTCCTAACTCCCACTCTTCCTTTGCAGATCCATTAACGCCTGGTGTCCCTTAGTCACCACTGTCATGCCCGGCCCTCCATTAACCCTTGCAGCATCATTCCGTGCCTCTCTTTTAGGAAGTAAGATTGTTTGGGAGTCAGGACCCCACCCAAGACTCACCAAGGGAGAAAGGCAAGTGGACTATCTCGGTACAAGTAAAGAAAATATACATCAAAAATACAAAGCAAATTAAAACCAAATTAACAAAGTTTATTCATACAAAATATAGAAAGAATACACATAGGAGCTAAAAAGCTACACAGATGACATGGTGTTTTGACTAGTTTTGAGGGTTCACCGCTTCTTCAGGAAATACATCCATGCCTCAGTGCATGCAAGGCATTAGAAACTCATAATTGTTCCTCTCCACTGAAATCTTTACTCTGGTTACTCTTCAGATCGAATAAATCTTTCGCCTTTTACAAAAGATTTCCGTGAAGAAATCTTATTACTTGTACCGTGATAGTCTGCTCGCCCCTCTGCCTTGGTGAGTCTTGGGTGGGGTCCTGACTCCCAAACATTCTTTCTCAATTGATTCAGATGATGGTACATATATAACTGTTTGCACATTATTATTAACTTGTTTATGAGGCCTATTCAATTTGTTCACATTTAGGAAGTACTCCAAATATATTTTATATTTTATAATTATTATTGGTTTTCACTCTGATTAGTGCACGTGATTATTATATTTACACATAGGTTGCATATTTATCATATTTGTTTACACTTGGTAGCACATTGTTTTTTTTATCTCTTTATTTATACTAGGTCACATGCCCCCAACATGTAGAGGGTGTCTTGATAGGGAGGATGTTGATAAGAACAAGGGCCTCCTCCCCACAACCTTGGCCTGGTGGCTGTGAGGGTCTGTGAGTGGGGGCTTATTAGAATTTGGAAGCGTCCTTTATAAATAAGGGGCCCCCAGATACTGCCCCCCCACATGTAAACAAGTAAGGGGTACATAGTACTCTTAGGCCGCGTACACACGGGCGGATTGTCTGCCCAACTTAGTCTGCTGAACCGCGTTTCAGCGGACAATCCGCTCGTGTGCGGGCTTCAGCTGACTTTTTCAACGGACAATCTGACGGACTTAGTCTTTCTGAATTTCCGTAATTCTGTCCGTCCAAACTTGGTTTTGTCCGTCCAAACTTGGTTTCAGCGGACAGTCCGCTCGTGTGTAGGCAAGTTGGACGGACTAAGTATGGTGCATGCTCAGAAAGGATTTACACGGCCGAAGGTTGCATTGCAGTGTATTGGACGTCGTTTTTCTAGTCCCGTCGTACGTGCTGTACACGTCATCGTGCAAGTTTTCAGCGGACTGTCTGTTCATCGTGTGTGGTCAAGTCCGTTCATTCAAAATTTGGACGGACTGTCTGTCGGATTGTCTGACGAACTTAGTTGGGCAGACAATCCGCCCGTGTGTACGCGGCCTTACTCATTCACAAGAAAATTAAATAGTAAATACACAAGCACTTTTTGCAAGTCCTTTAATAAAAAATAAAAACCCTAAAAACACCCCACAATGTAAATTTATCATCAATCATGTTGTCCAGCAATGAAGATTCACCTCACTCACGATGAACAACATCGGTTGACTTTCTGAAAAAAAAACAACCTACTGAAATGATATGCTCTTGACAACAGTTTACTGCGACTGACATCTCTCGGCCCCTGCTGCTAAATTTAATCAAAGGGGTGGGATATCCCAGTGATGCCATTGACTAAATATGGGAGTGTGTGGGTTCCTCTAATAACATTTACGCCAGACCCTCATCTAGGATACATCAGAATCCCCGACCATTTACAAACCAAAGAATGCACCAGGGAACTGTCATTTACTGGAAATGTACACTGCATTTTTTGTACATATCAGTTTTACTGTAGTAAGTTGTATACATTATACAGATGCACCACTTCGCTAACAGATTATGACATCCCTGGGCATGATATTTAAAGGAAGTTTGCATGTTTTATGTTGCTTAACATGTTTGTATTATTAAATTCACTGCTCCCCACCAAAAGGAATTTTAAAAAGTTTTTTTTTTCTTTTGTACATGTTCCCAAGGGCAGTGCTCAGCTGCCCATGCCTTATGTTTGACATTCCCTAGCATATTAGCTTATAAAATGTCCATTACTGTTTTTCGAACACTCAGCTTCCATTGGCTGTAATAGGAAGCAGACTTGACACGTAAGCTTTCATTAACCACTTGAGATCCGCACTATAGTCAAATGACGGCTACAGCGCGGATCTCGAATGCCGGGACTACGTCTATTGACGTAGTCCCCTTTAATGGTTCCCCGCGCGCTCCCGGGAGCGCGCATCGGGGGAAAATTTGTGTTGGCCGTGTCCCCTGGACACAGCCAATCACAGATCGCTGTAAACGGCCAATCACAGCGGCCGTTTACAGCGCGATCGCCGCCTCCAATGGGTGATGATCTCAAATGTAGACAAATGAGATCATCACCCATTGCCGAATCTGTCTCCTCACACAGAGATAGCGTGTGAGGAGAGAGATTCCGTGAGTTAAAAAAAATGTGTTTTTGTGCCATCTGTGCCAGCCAGTGCCCATCTCTACCCTGCCAGTGCTCATCTCTACCCTGCCAGTGCTCATCTCTACCCCTCTTGTGCCCACCTGTGCCCACCTGTGGCCACCTGTACCCACCTGTGCCCACCTGTGCCATCTGTGCACCATCTGTGCACCATCTGTGCAACGTCAGTGCCCATCTGTGCACCGCCAGTGCCCGTCAGTACCCGCCAGTGCCCATCTGTGCACCGCCAGTGCCCGCCAGTGCCCGCCAGTGCCAATCAGTGCCCATCTGTACCAATCGGTGCCCATCTGTGCCACCTCAGAAGTGCCCATCTGTGCCGCCTCAGCAGTGCCCATCTGTGCCGCCTCAGTGCCCATCTGTGCCGCCTCAGCAGTGCCCATCTGTGCCGCCTCAGCAGTGCCCATCTGTGCCCATCTGCTGCCTCATCAGTGCACATCTGTGCAATAATTCTGCACATCTGTGCAATAAATCAGTGCACATCTGTGCCAGCCCATCAGTGCCCACCTGTGCCGACTCAGCAGTGCCCATCTGTGCCGACTCAGCAGTGCCCATCTGTGCCAACTCAGCAGTGCCCATCTGTGCCACCTTAGCAGTGCCCATCTGTGCCACCTTAGCAGTGCCCATCTGTGCCCATCTGCCGCCTCATCAGTGCACATCTGTGCAATAAATCTGCACATCTGTGCAATAAATCAGTGCACATCTGTGCCGACCCATCAGTGCCCATTTGTGCCGCCTCAACAGCGCCCATCTGTGCCACCTCAAAAGCACCCATCTGTGCCACCTCAAAAGCGCCCATCTGTGCCACCTCAAAAGCGCCCATCTGTGCCACCTAAACAGTGCACATCTGTACAATCAGTACACATCTGTGCCGACTCATCAGTGCCCATCTGTGCCACCTCTGTGCTGCTTCAACAGTACACATCTGTACCACCTCATCAGTGCACATCTGTGCCATCAATCAGTGCACATCAGTGCCACCTCATCAGTGCCCATCAGTGCAGGCTTAACCAGCAACCATGGCTAAACGAGTCTTTTCCGCCGAGGAGGCGTACCAAATTCTTTCCACGGCCGACGAGAGCAACGGGGAGCTCTCCTCTTCAGATTCCTTTTCAGATTCGGATTCTGAAGCCGACATAAATTATGAGCCAGTCCTCAGCAGTGAAACACTGACTGATTCCGAGGAGGAAGATATCCGGCCCATCAAACGAAGGCGTTCTAGTGAGGCAGTGCCGTCCACCAGCACCGAAGTGCCGTCCACCAGCACCGCAGTGCTGTCCACCAGCACCGCAGTGCCCCGGCAAGAAAGGCCAAGTACCAGTGGGGTGTCATCTCAGCCCCAAAGGGTTAGGAGCCATGCCGGCCTTCCCTATGCCCTTCAGAACCCCTTGTGGCTTCCTCCTAATTCAGGAGAGGCCAATGTTCCCCCTTTCACTGCCCAGCCAGGAGTCCAGGTGGACACGGAGAATTTTACCCCAATAGATTTTTTTAATTTAATTTTTACGGAGGATATGTTGTCGTCAATTGTGGCCCAGTGCAACCTGTATGCACAACAATTTATTTTGAAAAATCCGACATCTTATTATGCCCGTCCCTACGAATGGAGAGACCTAACGGTGGAGGAGTTCAAGGTTTTTTTAGGCCTCACATTTAACATGGGACTCAACAAAAATAATCAATTGCGTACCTATTGGTCAACCCACCCCCTCCACCACACACTGCTCTTCTCCGCGGTAATGCCCAGAACCAGGTATCAGATAATCCTGAGGTTCTTACATTTCAGCGAAAAAATTCCCAGTGCCTTCCACGAAATGATCCAAATTACGACAGGCTTTACAAAATTCGACCAATACTTAATTATTTTTCAGAAACATTCCCCAAATTGTTTACCCAGGACCAACACATATGTGTGGATGAGTCCCTTATTAAATTTAGCGGCAGGCTTAAAATTAAGCAATTTATGCCCAGCAAAAGGGCCCGCTATGGGGTGAAGGTCTACAAATTATGCAACCGAGCCACAGGGTACACATATTCATTCATAGTGTACGAAGGGAAGGACACCCAGCTGCAGCCCCCTAATTGTCCGGACTACTTGGGATCCAGCGGGAAAGTTGTTTGGGACCTCATATACCCCCTATTGGATAAAGGCTACCACCTGTATGTAGATAACTTCTACACATCTCTGCCCCTGTTCCACAACCTTCACCGGAAGAAGACGCCAGCATGTGGCACCGTAAAAAGGAATCGGAAGGGCTTTCCTCAAAGTCTTGTGAATTAGAAGCTGCGAAAAGGAGAAACCGCAAGTCTGAGAAACAAGGAGGTTCTGGCAGTGACGTGGAGGGACAGAAGGGATGTGTATATGTTGTCTTCTATCCACAATGATACTTTCGTGGAAATCCCCAGAAGGAATGGCCCCGTAAAAAAAACCAAAATGCATTTATGAATACAATTTGTTCATGGGGGGAGTCGACTTCAACAGCCAAATGATGGAACCATATCTTGTCACAAGACGGACTTACCATTGGTACAAAAAAGTAGCAATTTATTTTTTTCAATTGGCCATTTACAATTCCTATGTCATTTACCGCAACTCCACCCAAAACCCCAAATGTTTCTTTGGCTACCAGGAGGAAGTTTTCACTGCCCTTATTTTCCCAAACGGCCCACCAGAAAATATCCGATCAGATGTTATTAGTCGACTCTCCGAGCGGCACTTTCCCGATAAAATCCCTCCCAAACCAACAGGCCAAAGACGTCAAAAAAGATGTAAGGTGTGTACCAGAGCAGGAGTCAGAAGAGACACATCTTATTATTGTGCACAATGTCCTTCCCAACCAGGCCTCTGCATAGGCGACTGTTATCGGCGTTACCATACTTCAATAAATTTTTAGTGAAGTATGGTAAACATAATCCTCAGTTCCTGCCTTCATACACCTTCACACCCCTTATGCCACTGCCTGCTCTGTAACTGACCCTGGCTTGTTATTTGACCACTCTTATGCCTGCCGATTCTGTACATACCGCTGCCTGATCTGGAACTGACCCTGGACTGTTATTCGACCATGTTTCTGCCTAACGATTCTGTACATACCTCTGCCTGATCTGGAACTGACCCTGGACTGTTATTCGACCATGCTTCTTTCTAACGATTCTGTACATATCTCTGCCTGATCTGGAACTGACCTTGGACTGTTTGACCATGATATTTGCCTGCCTCTTGGACTGATCTTGTATTCTGCAACTGGACTAGTGGGATTCAACACGGGGTCTCACATATGTGAGGGGCTCCAGTATAGTTTTTCTGGAAGAAGAAAACAATTTTCTTTGTTTTCTTATTCCTAGATTAGGGTCTGGAGACTCGGAGGCTTCAAAGAGATTTGGGAGGGAGAAGCCTTTACCCCTATCCCCATTCTGTCCTGAACGAGGCTCTACTTCTGTCTGCTGCCTGTAGGACTTACTGCCGTCATGCCACACTGACCACACCACAAGGACCTGCCTACTACCAGGACCAATATTTTTGGCACTGCTGACATCTCTGCACTGACCCTGGACTGTAATATGGACAGTATCCCTGCCTGCTGCCTGAAAAACTGTTCGCTGTTGCTGACCAAGTCCCTGCCTGCTGCCTGGACCAGTGATATCCTCCTGTGGACAACTGCGCTTCTAAAACCACAGGTAATCTTTTCTTTACCCTTTGCTCAGCATAATGTATTTGGGGGTGTAATTCTTGGTATGTGCAGGCTATGTGTCCCTGGAACGCCGACGGTGTTCCTTGCATGTTGCGCCTCTGTATGTGGCCAGGCTGTGTAAACGTCTCACACATGTGGTATTGCAATACTCAGGAGGAGTAGTAGAATGTATTTTGGGGTGTTATTTTTGCTATGTAAATGCTATGCGTTGGAAATATCTTATAAACGGACAACTTTGTGTAAAAAAAATGCGTTTTCATTTTTTTCCACATTTTCCAAAAACTTCTGGAAAAAAAATGAACCATTGAAAACACTCATTATGCCTCATAGATTATACGTTGGGGTGTTAGCTTTCCAAAATGGGGTCATTTTCTGGACGTTTCCACTGCCCTGGTGTTCCAGGGCCTTCAAAACTGTAATAGGTGGTTGAGAAATGAAATGTGTAATTTATGCTCCTAGAATGCCTGAAGGTGCTACTTCAAAATTAGGCCTCTGTATGTGGTCAGGCTGTATAAAAGTCTCACACATGTGGTATCGTTATACTCAGGAGGAGTAGGAGAATGTATTTTGGGGTGCCATTTTTGCTATGTAAATGCTATGTGTTGGAAATATCTTATAAACCGACAACTTTGTGTAAAAAAAAATGCGTTTTCATTTTCTTCCACATTTTCCAAAAACTTCTGGAAAAAAATGAACCATTGAAAAGACTCATTATGCCTCAAAGATTATACGTTGGGGTGTTAGCTTTCCAAAATGGGGTAATTTTCTGGACGTTTCCATTGCCCTGGTGTTCCAGGGCCTTCAAAACTGTAATAGGTGGTTGAGAAATGAAATGTGTAATTTATGCTCCTAGAATGCCTGAAGGTGCTACTTCAAAATTAGGCCTCTGTATGTGGTCAGGCTGTGTAAAAGTCTCACACATGGGGTATCGTTATACTCAGGAGGAGTAGGAGTATGTATTTTGGGGTGTTATTTGTGGTATGCACATTCCGTGTGGGAGAAATAAGCTATTACAATGAAAATTTTGTGAAAAAAAAAAAATCTTAATTTTGCAAAGAATTGTGGGAAAAAATGACAACTTAAAATAACTCACCATGCCTCTTACTAAATACATTGGAATGTCTACTTTCCAAAAAATGGTCATTTGGGGGGCATTTGTACTTTCCTGGCTTGTTAGGGTCTCAAGAATGGAGATAGGCCTTAGTACATCAGATGTGATCTTTTTTTGCAAATCTTTATGATTTGCACCATAGCTTGTAGACTCTATACATTTCACACAGCTCATATAATATGCAATAATTTGGGTTATTTTTACCAAAGATGTGTAGTAGTATAAATTGTGGCCAAAATTTATGAAGAAAAATTGCTAATTTGCTAAATTTTATCACAGAAACAAAGAAAAATTCATTTTTTTTTCAAAATTTTCGGTCTTTTTTCATTTATAGCGCAGAAAATAAAAAACCGAGAGGTGATCAAATACCACCAAAAGAAAGCTCTATTGGTATGAAGAAAAGGACAAAAAAATCATTTGGTTACAGTGTTGCATGACTGAGTAATTGTCATTTAAAATGTGAGAGCACTGAAAGCTGAAAATTGGTCTGGGACTGAGGGGGGTTTAAGTGCCCAGTAAGCAAGTGGTTAAAGGGGTTGTAAAGTCTCATGGTTTTCCAACTGCATTCTATGCATTAAAGTGAAAAACCTTCTTTGCTACAGCTGCCCCAGAGCCCCTTCCCCCTTTACCTGAAACCATCTGTTCCAGCAATGTGCATGAGCCCAGCGGCTCCAGCCGCTTTCTCTGTTCTCATTGAATAGATTGATAGCAGCAGGAGTCAATGGCTCCTGCTGCTGTCAATCAAACTCAGTGACCCAGGAGTGGGGGGGGGGCAACTCCAAGTCTTGCTGTCTGTGTCAATGGACACAGCAGAGGGACTGGGGAGCGGAACCACACGGGTGCTCCGTGGGGGCACCCAATGAAAAGAAGGAGCCAGGAGCTCCAGAAGAGGAGGATCGGGGCTGCTCTGGGCAAAACCCTTGCACACAGCAGGTAAGTATAACATGTTTGTTATTTTTATTTAAAAAAAAATGCAAACCTTTAAATCATCTTTAAAACTGAATTCTGGGAAAAGCAAATATTTTCAAAATAACAGGAGTCGTGTGCTTTTGTATTTCCAGATTTCTGCAATAATCCAGTGTGAAACTCTGCCTTTGTACAGGAGCTTCATGTGATAAAGACCTGTCCTTCTTCTTGTGCAGAGTGACTGGTCTCATCTCCGCCCCTTCCTCTAGTTTTCTGCAGAAGCTTGTAGAGGGTGGAGCCTGCTGGGTACATCCCACAGCTCTGGCTCTCTGCGCAAGCTGTGAACAGCACAGGGATGATGTCACTCCTACTTTTTTAAGGTAATATTTAAGATTATAAAGGCATTTGTTTGCACACAAAATGGATTTATACTCTTTGTGATATTCGTGAAATAGATGTAGATTACATTTTTTTGTGCCTGGAGTTCAGCTTTAAGTTTGAAAATGTATTTATAATCCAAACCTCAGGCATTCAGCTCATCACTAACAGCGACCATAATATCGTGCACAGCTTTATAGCACTTTCAGTAAATTGCCTTATAAATGCACAGCTGCTATAAAGGCTTTCATTTAAAGTGTCATGGACAAAGGCTAACTTTTACAAGCAGGAGCCAAGTAATGACAGCACCTGTTCTAAAACTGCGAAAAAAGCCCTGTCTGCCACATACAGGTACCTCTTATAATGTTGTAGCACCTCTAATACAATTGACCTCTCTGTATCCTACTATGTCACTAACAAGGTTATCATTCGGTCTAACATATGCTGTGACAACAGAAAAGCTGCTGTTCAAATCTGATCTCATGTTGATCCCAGTCTAGCAAGTGCCGTCACCTCTTTTCTTCCTTGGAATTGACATTTTATTGCAGCCGAGTAAAACTGTAACCTGAAATAGAACGAATATATCAAGGACAAACAAGTCTTATTTTGCTTAAAACTGATTGGCAGCGGAAAGGTTAATCAATACATAGAAATAGGATCTGCATCACTAGCAAAGATTGCTCACACAATCTGATTTATGGCCAGTACACAAGATCCGAATATCAGACAAAACCGCTCGTCCGAGGAAGGATCGTACAATTTTCGGATCGGGTGTACATTACTTTCGACAGCCAATCACGACCGTTCATCCCATCTTATTCGATCGGGCTTGCACAATAATTTTCCTCCTACGATTCCAGATCATACGATTTTCGGTTAGTCAGTATAGTTGTCGTCCGAAAATTCAATGCAAATACATTACAACACATGACATCACTTCCGTTTTTTTTTTCTGCCGTACGAGAATTTTCGGGACTTTATTTAGCTATTCAATTTCTACTTGCGACTATTAAGCGGAAGTGGTCGTATGATCGGTCGTACTATATTCAGATCGTGTGTATGGGCCATAAGTCTAGTAGGATATACTGCTGGAAAAGCTTAGATAACTTTTATTTCAGATTATTTGAAATATGGTTAATTTTATAATCTTTTGAATAGAATGTTGTTCCATATAACTTGTGTTCTATATTCTAGCTTCTTTTAGGCTATAGGAAGCTTAACCACTTGTGCCCCCCGGAAGGATTTACCCCCTTCCTGACCAGAGCACTTTTTGTGATACGGCACTGCGCCACTTTAACTGACAATTACACGGACGTGCGACGTGGCACCCAAACAAAATCGACATGCTTTTTTTCCCACAAATAGAGCTTTTCTCCACGTTTTTTTATTTTTTTTTGCACTATAAACAAAAAAAGAGTGACAATTTTGAAAAAAAAAAGCAATATTTTTAACTTTTTGCTATAATAAATATCCCCAAAAAATAAGTTTCTTTCTCAGTTTAGGCCAATATGTATTCTTCTACATATTTTTGGTAAAAATTGCAATAAGCGTACAGTGGTGTGAAAAAGTGTTTGCCCCCTTCCTCATTTCCTGTTCCTTTGCATGTTTGTCACACTTAAGTGTTTCAGAAAAATCAAACCAATTTAAACAATAGTCAAGGACAACACAAGTAAACACAAAATGCAATTTGTAAATGAAGGTGTTTATTATTAAAGGTGAAAAAAAATCCAAACCATCATGGCCCTGTCTGAAAAAGTGATTGCCCCCTAAACCTAATAACTGGTTGGGCCACCCTTAGCAGCAACAACTGCAACCAAGCGTTTGCGATAACGTGCAATGAGGCTTTTACAGCGTCCTGGAGGTATTTTGGCCCACTCATCTTTGCAGAATTGTCCTAATTCAGTTACATTAGAGGGTTTTCGAGCGTGAACGGCCTTTTTAAGGTCATACCACAACATCTCAATAGGATTCAGGTCAGGACTTTGGCTAGGCCACTCCAAAGTCTTCATTTTGTTTTTCTTCAGCCATTCGGTGGTGGACTTGCTGGTGTGTTTAGGATCATTGTCCTGCTGCAGAACCCAAGTTCGTTTCAGCTTGAGTACACGAACAGATAGTCGGACATTCTCCTTCAGGATCTCTTGGTAGACAGCAGAATTCATAGTTCCTTTTATCACGGCAAGTCTTCCAGGTCCTGAAGCAGCAAAACAGCCCCAGACCATCACACTACCACCACCATATTTTACTGTTGGTATAATGTTCTTTTTATGAAATGCAGTGTTCCTTCTACGCCAGATATACTTGGACACACACCTTCCAAAGAGTTCCACTTTTGTCTCATCGGTCCACAGAATGTTGTCCCAAAAGTCTTGGGGATCATCAAGATGTGTTGTGGAGAAATTGAGACGAGCTTTGATGTTCTTTTTGCTCAGCAGTGGTTTTCTCCTTGGAACTCTGCCATGCAGGCCATTTTTGCCCAGTCTTTTCCTGATGGTGGAGGCATGAACGCTGACCTAAACTGAGGCAAGTGAGGCCTGCAGTTCCTTGGACGTTGTTGTGGGGTCTTTTGTGACCTCTTGGATGAGTCGTCGCTGCGCTCTTGGGGTAATTTTGGGCGGCCGGCCACTCCTGGGAAGGTTCACCACTGTTCCATGTCTTCCATGTCTTCGCCATTTGTGGATAATGGCTCTCACTGTGGTTCGCTGGATTCCCAAAGCTTTGGAAATGGCTTTATAACCCTTTCCAGACTGATAGATCTCAATTACTTTCTTTCTCAATTATTCCTGAATTTCTTTGGGTCTCGGCATGATGTGTAGCTTTTAAGGATCTTCTGGTGGACCTTACTGTGTCAAGCAGCTCCTATTTAAGTGATGCCTTGATTGTGAACAGGTGTGGCAATAATCAGGCCTGGGTGTGGCTAGAGAAATTGAACTCAGGTGTGGACAACCACAGTTATAGTATGTTTTAACAAGGGGGGCAATCACTTTTTCACACAGGGCCATGATGGTTTGGATTTTTTTTCACCTTTAATAATAAACACCTTCATTTACAAATTGCATTTTGTGTTTACTTGTGTTGTCCTTGACTATTGTTTAAATTGGTTTGATGTTCCGAAACACTTAAGTGTGACAAACATGCAAAGGAACAGGAAATGAGGAAGGGGGCAAACACTTTTTCACACCACTGTATATTGACTGGTTTGTGCAAAAGTTATAGCATCTACAAAATAGGGGATAGATTTATGGCATTTTTATTATTATTATTTTTTATTAGTAATGGTGGCGATCTGCGATTTTTATTGTGACTGCGACATTATGGACACATCGGACACTTTTGACACTATTTTGGGACCATTGTCATTTATACAGCGATCAGTGCTATAAAAATGCACTGATTACTATGTAAATGGCACTGGCAGGGAAGGGGTTAAACACTAGGGGGGCGATCAAGGGGTAAAGCGTGTCCTATGGAGTGATTCTAACTCTGGGGGGCTGAATGCTGCGATTTAAAGGGGACGTACCTGTACGCCTATTTGTCCAGCCATGCCATTGTGCTGACGTATATCGTCGTGCGCTGATCGGCATGTGGTTGAAGGATCCATCTAACCAAAATTCTTATTTAGATGACTGTATGAGGTCTATTTCTTTGCTACATGTTACACGTTGCACCCTATATACTGTATAGATGTCACATGGTGCAAAAGGTGAAGTTAGCCTTTAATCCAACATGGTTACCAGAACACAATATGTTTCACATTAGTGGTCCTTTAACTCATGAGAATTAAAGGGGAATGTTGTACGTGTAGCACTACCTATGTAGGAGCCGATAAGTAGATTGCCCAGATCATTTTCTCAGTAGCAAACACACATTGGGGTTTGCAAAATCTGGTGCAGCTGTGCATGGTAGCCAATCAGCTTCTAACTTCAGGTTAAGCTTTATCAAAAAAAAACTGAAAGCCGTTTGGTTCCTATGCAGAGCTGCGCTAGATTTTGCACTTTCCACGTTTAGTAAATCAAACCCCCCCCCCCCCCCCCAGTTTCAATGCCTCTTCAGGCCCATTAATCAGTCTAGGGGGTATGTTTTTTTCTGATGCTCTAAGAAGAACTTGAACTTGGATTGGTTGGGAGTAGGATACTCCAGTAGCCCTTAGCAACAAATTTAACCTACACATTATTGTGTATCAAAGATGAACACAGCTTTGCCTGTTTTTATTAAAGTGTAAAATATTTTTATTTTTGGATAAAGTGAGAAGGATTAAAACTCCTGATTTTTTTATTGTTATCTGTGCTCCATTAAGGAGATTCACCCTTCTATTTGTCATGTTTAGCGTTATCATTGAAAAGTGAAAGTAAAATAAAATTTTACATTTTGGGTTGACATCAGAACAGGAATAGAGGAGAAATCTCCCAATGGGGACACTAGTTCTGGTGACCTTCTGGATTCTCTCACTTTGGAAGTATTTAGTTTCACATCCTGTTTTGGCTATGTGACAGGAAGTGAAGGGAAATCTCCTCTATGCAACGTCACAATTCACCTTGAGTTCAAAGTATGCTTTTTGAATGGTTTTAGATAGAATCGATTCAGTTCGCATTGTGCGCTATACAAGTATTTCATTCATTCATTCATTCATTGAAGGGAAGGGTTTGGCATTCTGTTTCCAGTTCTTTATATCTGTGATCCTGTAAAAGTGGCATTAAATCCACATCAATAAAATCCTACTTCAGTACATGCTGTCTAACATTATGTTCATGCTCACTAAGTCCCAATGGGATTTTTCTCTGAATTCTTCCAAAAAAACTGGTTGATCCTACTGTTCACTGTTCCTCCCTCCTTGTCTGTGTCCTCACTGCAGCTTGAGATTGTGCAGACCAGCCATTGCCACCTCTACTGGGCATGCTCCAGTTTCAGTTCCCTTCTAAGCTGTTAATTTCCTCCTTTTTCTTATCTGTGCTGTCCACATGACTATAGACACACATGTGGGCGTATACACTCAGCTCGGAATACATTACAGAATACATGACAGCCCACTCCATCCCTTATTTGGTTGATGTAGGCTTCACCACCCCTGTAATTCTAAGCACATATATACAGGCTGAAGGGATGTGAAACAGGCTGTGATTGGCAGAACCTTCCCCAAGATAGCCCATATTATGTTTTTGCACAAAATAATAAACATTTGAGTTTAAATACATATATTTAAATGATGGTTTAAAATATTTATTTTATATTAATTATGTATATTTCCTTTGTATTTCGAAGGCTGTTTTTTTAAACATGTGACTGGCAGCAGAAGACAAGAAGCTCCTGATGTTTCCCAGATGGGGTGGGAAAGAGCTGGTTCCCATGACAGCTGTATATAGAATATGAAAAAAGGTACATAGATTTTTTTCACTAAAATGAATACCGTGTCATCCTCCATATACAGTGTACTTAAAAAAAAGAAGGGATAATGCAACTTAAACAGCTTTACATCTAACTCTTACTTCTCTGTATCTAAAATGATGAAAAAGCATGAAAAAGATTTTTGTTTTAAAGGTAATCTGTAGGAAATCAAGGTGATTTAATGTTTTTAACCTTTCCTATACAGAAGGCAATTTGGGACAAGATTTATTCCACTCATACTGTATATTTCTGTATTTGGCTATATAGAATTAATTATAAAAATCTCACTTTCTGGTGCATAGCAAGCTAGCTGTCAGTACAGGGAAAATAATAATAAATATCAAGTGTTATTTTAACTACTGCTTTCAAATGAGTTCCTGTGCTGAATTCATAGACACAACAAGTCCCAAAGAACCCTTATTTGGCTTCTAGATAAGCATGGAGTTACTTAAAGGGCCTTTTTAAGCATTAGTGGGTAAAAAATATCAAATTCATAAAAATGTAAATCTGGCTGCATCAGGTTAATCATTAAAAAAACAAAAGGTTTGGCAATAAATACATCTGTTCTGTTACAGATAATGAATAGAAATGAGAATGTACATCTGGACAATTCTGCACAATCATTATCTGACTGTAGATTAATGAAGCAAATATTAACTTATTAGCTCCCTAATTTGCATAAAAGTTCAATCGCTGAAATGCAAATCAATCAAGAAACTCATTAAAAAATGAGCCTAATAAAAGGTAACCATTAAAATTGCTGCTAGTGGTTGGGCAATGTTCTCTAGATATTGACAGTATAACCCTATTAAATATCTCTAGTTATTCACCCTTCACTTCGTATGGTGTGAAAACAGGGCTGGAATTATCATTAGTGGGCATTCAGCATTTGATTAAATGCCTCTAATCTGCATCGAAGGAACAAATTTAATATAAGACACTTGTGGGTCATAGTTATGCCAGCTCCTTCAACTATCCTTTTTTTTTCTCAGTTTCACGACTCCCTCAAGAAGCTTCCACTAATTCAGTTCATATTGTAGTCACAGGAGCACAGCAGTGCCAGATACATAGTTACGCTCTGTAACGGAACGTCCCCCACACTCCGCTTGAGTGTTTCCGTCAGTATACCACTTCTTAAGTCCTGGAACACGAGTCCAATGAATCTGGTTGTAGGAACCCCCAAGAAGCAGACAACACCAGTCTTGGAGTACATCAGGAATAGCCTTTTATTTGAGATCTCACACACATATATACAGCAGGATGACTAAAACCTAACCTAATTAACATGAGCTAATTATGTAATCATTGACCCAGACTAGTTGACTGAGAGATAAGACTTTACAGGGTAAGACTTTACTTCTCTTAGCTCACTGACTGAATATTCAATGCACATTACCATAAACATCAACACAGAGTTAATTAGCACAAACAACAATGGGTGGAATACTCTTAGAATCTGTGGTAAGCCAGACAAGACTCATTTACATTATAGAGGATAACAGACAGGTGAGTGGAGTTGATGACATTACCATCTAACAGTATGAGTCCCAACAGTATGAATCAGCCACTATTCTTATATGGCAAATAAAGGGTTCCCAGAGTCTGCGTGTCTTGGGGGGACATGGACCTGAATCCAAAGTAACACCTCCTCCCAGGTCCCCAGACATACAGCTCACAAAGAGCACCGTTCTCCCAAATGCCAGGGCCCATAAACGGTGGGCTAGAGGCTGCCATTCAGTCCCCTCCAAAAGCCTCTGTCCCGGTGAGTCTGTTGCACATACTTTGCTGTTTTACAACTAGTCACAGGTTGTCCTTAACATCTGTTGGTGACCTGCATGGGGATTTATACTGGTAAAAGAAGTTCGGAAGCTTCTTTGATGAGGGAACTTTGTCAAGGGAAGCAGGAGAGGGAATGTGCAGGCAGGATTAAAGCTTATATGTAACAAAACTTTTTTATTTTTTTATTTTGGATAGAATAGGACATAGTTTGTAGTTTTTTTTTTTTTTGCTGTCCATGTCCTTCTGGGTAGATTTCCCTTTACCTCCCATCCTGAAGGCACAACATCAAATGGAATGAAATCTCAGCAACTTTAGGCAAATTCCACTCTTTGCAGCTGTCACTGGAACTTCATCCACTCTGGAAGATTTACCCTCAACCCTTTCTCTGATAACAGTTCTCGAATTTTGGATTTTTCATCACTTTCTGTTTCGGCGACAGTAGTCATCAGAACAAATAGTAGGGTGAATCCCTCCAATGAGGGTCAGGGATACGCAAAAAAAAAAAGGTTTTGCCTTTACATACATCTTATTTTTACCATGAAGAAAGGGAGGTTTCCTGATATAGATGTTGACCCTGTTAAGCAGTAGGCTGTCGGAGAAATGCTTGGTTATGCATAACAGATATACCTAACTTTGCACGTGTCTGGTCAAGACAGCAAGTGATGGGAAATCTCTCCAGTAGGGATACAGACAAAAAAACACTATTTTTAATCAACTTGAGAAGGGTCCTGGTGACAACCACACCTTTCATTTCATTTTTAGGCATCGCAGGGTCAGGAAGTTAGAAAATATTGCCGTAAAGGGGTCACAGACAAAAATAAAAGCATAACACTTAATCAAACCATAGTGTAAAGACTTGGGTGGTTAGTGCATGGCTCAACTGTGGTACTATGTAGAACCAATTAGGAAGAAGAAAGCCAGCATGCCAGATGTACAGTTTACATGCTGTTTTTCTTCTACTGTCATATAAATAAAAGCCTGCCAGAAATTTCACCTTGACTCTCCAGAAAAAAATTGGATAGATTTGAGAATTAAATGCTATTAGCGTCCTCATTTTATGAAATGAGGACATTGAAGTACGCTAATGAATAACTTTTATAAAACTCTGGGGGGTGGACAAAAGGAACCCCATGAAGGTGATATCAATCTAAAAGAAAGAAGAAAAGGTGGAACTGAAGGACAAACTTTTAAAGTGTTTCCTTAATCTGTGAAAGTCCGGAGTCCTCTAAATTGGTCCAGTTTAGGTTAAATCTCATCTACAGTTAACTAGTCATGGCTCAAAAAAGTAACAAATACAACCAAGACAAACCAAGTTTGTAAACACTAATAAGTATTTTTATTTTAAAACTTATTTTAAATGTATTTTTTTTTACCGATTTTGTTGATATGTACTGTATGTGCCTGTTTGTACAGGCCCACTGGAAGCAGATCAGTAAAAAAAAAAACAAAGACCGGATGCATAAAAACATGCTGTTTTTGGTGCCTGTGTGCAAAAGTCCTTACAATGAGATAAAGTTGTTTTCCCTTTCTTGTTTTTATATCATTTTCTAAGCATTTCTGTAATTATACTTTGGTTTCTGAGAAAAATATATATTTTTTGCTAACTTAATAAAGATCTTCCACTATGACATGTAATTTCTCAGCTAACAGTCACACAACTCCACAGGAGAATTGAAACTAAAATTAGATTGCCAAGTGAATTGTTGAGCACTTGCTGGCTTTTTATATCTACTCTTTTTTTTTTCTTTTAAATAAAATAAACAAGAAAAAAAATAATTACACCTTTTTTGAGTTGAAATCAGTTTTAGCTCACAGGTACAAAGTTTTAATTATGCATTTAGTTAAAAATAGATATTCATATAGTATCATATGTTTTAGTTAATAGCTATGTGGGTTAGGTATTGAGTTAGGAGGGAATGTTACTTATTAATTAGAAACAGGCAACCAAAATGAGAATACCTGGAGAAGCTTCCCTGTGGTTCATTCACATTACGATTAAACTGCATAAATTATGGCAGTTGCCAGGTGTTGTATTCCAATGCCTAAAGACAAAAATAAAATGGCAAAAACTGGCTTCTGTATGCCTGATATGATTGGCTTGTTTTGACCAGTCTATCATTTTTTTTTTTAATTGCATGTTATTTTCTTACCGCAGGTCAATTATATGCAAATGCTTACAACAGAGCGTGTTTTATACACAGCACAGGTGCATGGGGTATTGGTTGCAAATAAATCAAATTATTTTTTAAGATAACTGTATATAGAGGACTCACATTATAGACAATTTTCAAAATCTGACACTACCTGAAGTATTTAAAGTGATTGATGATGTCAAACTTACCTGCTCTGTGCAGTGGTATTGCACAGAGCAGCCTTATCCTCTTCTTCTCAGGTCCCCTACCAGCGCTTTGGTGACCCCCCCCTTGCTGAATGCCCCCATAGCAAGCTGCTTTCTGTGGGGGCACTTGTGCGTGCTCACTTCTGAGTCACCGATCTGCATTCATAAGACACAGAGAGTACGGCTCAGTTCCGCCCCCCGCTCCTGCCTTACTGGCTGTGAATGGCAGCAACAGGAACCATTGCACATTGCTGAATCGAGACTGGGCTTAGGTAAGTATTAGCGCGGACTGAGGGGGGAGCTGCATAAGAAAGATAATATAGGATTGCCAGTCTAAATTATTAATGGCAACACCAGGATGCTAGCTGTGAAAAAAGGGGTTATTGATTGGACGTTTTCATCAGAACTCTTATCTTTTTCTACAAACTCAGTAGAGGCAAGCTAATTCATAGTATATATGTTATGTGATTACAATATTTGTACTTGTGATGCAAGAAAATAATTTTCTAAAGGAGTTCTAATGGTCACATCTTGTGGTCACATGTGAGGCCTCATGATACCCATAGCTTTATGGAAATAAAGGACAGGACTATCCTTCTAGCATACAGCATTAATGATGCCAAAAGTAACACTTTTTAGCACCAGGCTCACTAAAATTCAACTTATATTTGCTCTTGAGTTCACTCCCTTGCTGCCTAAGTCAGAGATGTCTCACTTTGTTGCTGCACCCTCTCTATTTGTTGGGTTTCTGGGTACTGTGGGTTATTCACAAAAATAAATGAATAAAAAAAATAATAAATTCATAACTTCTTATATGTGACATTTTTATCAGGATTATGGTCTATTGTTTTTAGCTTGATGATTTCTGCTTGAGAGAAATCTTGCCAATGCAGAATAACCACCTTTTGTCTCTCTGCTGCACACTGAAGGTTTTTTTTAATTTAATGCATTAAGATAAAAAAAAACTTCTGCCTTTACAATCGTTTGGGCTTATTTACACTTGCATAAAAAGTGATCCATCCAGGTGGTGGTTGACAGGTCAGGCATTCAGGTGGCAATACTGCCTCCTAATGAATACCATTTTTTGACAGCAGAATGGTATTTTCCAAAGGCAATACTGTGCCATTAAATTTAATAAGTCGGGTTTATCAGCATTACTGCCTACTGAACACAACAGGGAGGATTAATTTTGGGTCAACGTGAGGCAAAGCCTCACGACTGTGGCATATGTATACAGTCTCCCTCTAGCTCACATCTAGCAACATATTCAGCAACATAATAAACAAGATGAATAAATAAATAAAGTCGCGCTATGGAAAAAAACAAATCTCCTAAGTGATAGAAATATGTGAAATAAATTGAAAATAAAAATATACTGGGTTAGAGCTGCCTTTGCCTGAAGCCCTCACTTCCTTATTGGGGAGGAGAGGGAAATGAAAATGTGAAATAAAAAGGTTATGGCGCTAAACCCTATTAGTGATGAGGTGAGTTGACTTATCAAATCCTAGTGTTTGATTTTTTATATAAAAAGAGAAAGAAAAAGAAAAGAGCTGTTGGTGATACCGTGAAAAAAATATATATATCCTAAAGCAATTTCATCCAAAACAAATTGTGTGTGATTAATGTGGAGTCAGCATTCATGTTCCATTATAAAAAAACAGAAAATGAGTATTAAATTATCATATACGTATCAGCCTGCTAAAAACATGTAAACCTTCATTAAATGTGCAAATTAGTGGAAATAATGTTAATATTCAACAGTATGTTAGTGTAAAACAGATTGTGCAAACATGTGCAAAAAAATGTACAAAAAAGCAACTAAAGGTCAGAACAACCAAGGATCAGAAATAATTTAACCATAAAATCGCATGAAGTCGCTAAATGTGCGAATAGACAATATTTTCAACCAATAATCGCATGAAGACGCATCTGTGTCCAATATAAGTCCAAAATTAATATTTGGCTTGGTAGTGCTGCCTCTTCAGACTATTTTTGTAATTGTTACAAAAAGTCAATGGGGGGTATTTGATTTATTCGTGCAAATAGTGCGGGCTTTCAATTAGAGAACTTCATCCCCGGTGCGCCACTCTGTGCTATAGTATGTGAATGCTCTCACCAGAGTTAATGCCCCTGTGGGGCTGGATGGACCTTCACAATGTAAGCCACTGTGTCGCTCTCTGGCTGCTGCTGGTGCACTGGGTGAAGCTTCGTTGTTCCGTCCGTATGGTATCCAACGTTAATTATATAAGGGAAGACATATCCATAGTGTAATACATTCTTAACCAAATCGTTCGTTTATTAATATTAAAATCTACTCACATTTTACATTAAAAGCATGTGCATATAGGAAAAACTCCGCCGTTCGTCTCAAACGAGTGCACACAACGTGGCCACGCCCTACGCGTTTCGTCACTACGACGTCCTCTGGAGCGGCCATATTGGTGCACCTTATTGCTTAAATAGGGTGCAGTGCTCCACTACGCCTGCGCTAAAATAACAGCGCCATTTTGGGTGTGGGATGCCCTTACTCTACTGGGGATGAATGCCATTACTCCCCCTAGTGTCCTTAGGGAAGACTGATATACTTAGCCTTGGAGCACTGCAGCCTACCCATAAACCATACTCAGTTTAGATGACATTCTTTAGTATTTCCCATTTAACCGGACGTTTATAATTAAGAGAATAAAAATAAAAATAAAATTAAATGATACTAAAAATACATTGAATAAATGTATGTATAGGAATACATACATAAAATAATAATTTTTATAATTTTTATAATCTTTACAAATTTATGCGTTTTTTCAGTATTAATGTATACCCCCCTTCTTATGCATGAATTTTTATGTAAGAATTTTTATATGTATGAATTTTATATACGTGAATTTTATGTATGTATTCCTATACATACATTTATTCAATGTATTTTTAGTATCATTTAATTTTATTTTTATTTTTATTCTCTTAATTATAAACGTCCGGTTAAATGGGAAATACTAAAGAATGTCATCTAAACTGAGTATGGTTTATGGGTAGGCTGCAGTGCTCCAAGGCTAAGTATATCAGTCTTCCCTAAGGACACTAGGGGGAGTAATGGCATTCATCCCCAGTAGAGTAAGGGCATCCCACACCCAAAATGGCGCTGTTATTTTAGCGCAGGCGTAGTGGAGCACTGCACCCTATTTAAGCAATAAGGTGCACCAATATGGCCGCTCCAGAGGACGTCGTAGTGACGAAACGCGTAGGGCGTGGCCACGTTGTGTGCACTCGTTTGAGACGAACGGCGGAGTTTTTCCTATATGCACATGCTTTTAATGTAAAATGTGAGTAGATTTTAATATTAATAAACGAACGATTTGGTTAAGAACGTATTACACTATGGATATGTCTTCCCTTATATAATTAACGTTGGATACCATACGGACGGAACAACGAAGCTTCACCCAGTGCACCAGCAGCAGCCAGAGAGCGACACAGTGGCTTACATTGTGAAGGTCCATCCAGCCCCACAGGGGCATTAACTCTGGTGAGAGCATTCACATACTATAGCACAGAGTGGCGCACCGGGGATGAAGTTCTCTAATTGAAAGCCCGCACTATTTGCACGAATAAATCAAATACCCCCCATTGACTTTTTGTAACAATTACAAAAATAGTCTGAAGAGGCAGCACTACCAAGCCAAATATTAATTTTGGACTTATATTGGACACAGATGCGTCTTCATGCGATTATTGGTTGAAAATATTGTCTATTCGCACATTTAGCGACTTCATGCGATTTTATGGTTAAATTATTTCTGATCCTTGGTTGTTCTGACCTTTAGTTGCTTTTTTGTACATTTTTTTGCACATGTTTGCACAATCTGTTTTACACTAACATACTGTTGAATATTAACATTATTTCCACTAATTTGCACATTTAATGAAGGTTTACATGTTTTTAGCAGGCTGATACGTATATGATAATTTAATACTCATTTTCTGTTTTTTATAATGGAACATGAATGCTGACTCCACATTAATCACACACAATTTGTTTTGGATGAAATTGCTTTAGGATATATATATTTTTTTCACGGTATCACCAACAGCTCTTTTCTTTTTCTTTCTCTTTTTATATAAAAAATCAAACACTAGGATTTGATAAGTCAACTCACCTCATCACTAATAGGGTTTAGCGCCATAACCTTTTTATTTCACATAATAAACAAGATGTTTTTTGTTTTTTGGGAGGGGAGAGGTTTTTATATTTTTGTTTTCACTTTTGCTTTTTTTACTTTTAAATGCCAATGTTTTTCAAATTTCTGTTTTTCTTAATCAGATAATGTTAAACTACATGCAGGCTGATTTAGTAAAGCTGATAATCTTCACACAGTAAATTTTGCGATATTCACATCAGTTATCCAATCATGGGCAGATGAAATTAATGAAAAGGAATTTGTTTTCCATGTAATTGGATAATTGAAGTGAATATTGAGACAATAGATTTGTCAAGATTCTTAAGCAAATCAACCATATTCTTTCTATTTTGGTTTCTATTTTGGTCACCACCGTTACTGAAACCTGAGCTAGCTGTAGATGGCTTGAATTTCTGGAGATGCGTGCTGAGCGGGTCCCAATTCTAGTCTTGAGTATCCCTGTAAGCATCACTGCCTTGATAAGTTAATGTAAAAAACATTTGAGCCAATTTATTGGCCGAAGAGTGACTGAATCCTATCAGATGTCACATCTGTCTGAATAGAACAGCTGGCAGTAGAGATTCCATCATCTTGTCAAGGATGGGCAAATTGACTGATTTTCTCTTGTTAAAAAAAAAAAAATTCGACTAGTCTATGGTTAGCTTCAAAATTCAAACCTTTTCAGCTGTTGCCAGAACAGGAAGAAAAGGTAAATCCATTACAGGGATTTCCCTCACTTTGGATAGATTCTCTTGTGTTTACAGGAGTGGATTATATATCCCACCTCTTACTGTAGCATAGTTGGCAAAAGTCCTGAGTTAGGTAACCATTTGCCTCTCTATCCAAAACAGAATATTTCCACCTCCATGCTTTTCTGTAGGATTGGTCTTATTTGGATGGTGAGCTGTATTGGATTTCCACCAGACATATAATTTGGCTTTGAGGCCAAATAATAAAATTTTAGTTTCATCTGACAATTATACATTTTATATGTAGCCTCAGAATCCTCAAAGCGTGTTTTGGCAAAGCTCAGCTTCAGAGTTGCTGTAGGCCTCTTGGTAGCCTCGCTGATCAGTTTCCTCCTGACTCTTTCTTCCAGTTTGGAATGATGTCCTGATCCAGCGAGGGCCTGTGTTGTACAAAATACCTTACACTTCTTAATAATGGACTAAACTGTGCTTCTAGGCATTGATAAAGCTTTTGACTTTTTTTGTATCCATCTCCTGACTTTTGCCTGTCCACAATTTTATCCCAGAGATCTTTTAACAGAGCCTTGTCGCCCATAGTTTATTGTTTGCTTCAGTTGCACTACCAGGGACTGAAATACTCCAGGACAGGAAAGCCCTTTTCATACTGAGCTAATCAAAAGGACCACAGCTGATCACAGTTGAAAGTCAAATGACATTGAGAAGGTGATTAGCTACACCTTGATTTCGTTTTTAATTTTTAACCACTTGGCGCTCATACTACGTCTATTGATGTCATGGGCTTTCGGTGGTTATATCTGAATGATGCCTGAGGCCACAGACATCATTCAGATATCAGCGTTTTCAGCCGGCGATTTCCTGCACCATAAGAATGATCATAGCGGTTGTTCCGCTGCTTGATCATTTTTATGGGCGGTGGGAGGGGACGCCCCCCTCCCGTCGCCCTCCGGTGCTTGTACCGACTCACCGCTTCCATCGGTGAGTCGGTCACAGGATCCGCCGGCACCCACCAGTTACCATAGAGATTTCCGGTGGACCAGATCGTCCCCGGAGTCTCGATGATCGTTCGGAGGCCGGGCGCGATGTTATGACGTATGACGGTATTCAAATTAACGGCACAGATTTGGCAGGGAAGCCATTATTGTTTTTTTAATTATTATTTTATTCTTCCCAGCCTAGAGGTGAGATATGGGGTCTTATTGACCCCATATCTCACTGTAAATATGTCCGATCGTGCCATATTCCTATTACAAGGGATGTTTACATTCCTTGTAATAGGAATAAAAGTCATCAATTTTTTTTTTTGTGTCAAACTAAAAAAATAAAAATAAAATTAACAATAAAAAAAAAATGTAAACCTGTCCCCGTGAGCTCGCACACAGAAGCGAACGCATAAGTAAGTCCCGCCCACATATGAAAACGGTGTTCAAACCACACATGTGAGGTATCGGCGGGAACGTTAGAGTGAGAGCAATAATTCTAGCTCTAGACCTCCTCTGTAACCCAAAACATGTAACCAGTAAAAAAATGTAAATCATCGCCTATGGGGATTTTTAAATACCAAAGTTTGGCACCATTCCACGAGCGCGTGCAATTTTGAAGCGTGACATGTTGGGTATCTATTTACTCGGCGTATCCTCCTCTTTCACAGTATGCAAAAAAATTGGGCTAACTTTACTGTTTTTTTTTTAAGCATGAAACGTGTTCGAAAAATTGCTGCGGAAATACCGTGCAAGATAAAAAGTTGCAATGACCGCAAAAATTTGTATTCTCTAGGGTCTTTGCTAAAAAAAACATATATATATAATATTTGGGAGTTCTATGTAATTTTCTGGCCAAAAAAATTGGAATTTTACATGTAGGAGAGAAATGTCAGAATTGGCCTGGGCACGAAGTGGTTAATTAAAAAAAAATTCTGACATGTTAAGGTTATATCTTTCACTTTGATTTTATATTGATGTTAGAGTAAATACAGCTGGATAAAATAAAATGTGATTATTTTAAAGGGAAGTGAATCTTTCCTATACTCACTATATATATATACAAACACACACACATACATATGTACAGTATATGTATAAACATAATCACCATCCTCTTACAAACTTCTAAACATCTACCCATTTATGTGTGCAGATGACAGTGAAAATAGCTGTTTTATCACATAAAAAGTTATCTGCAAGCTTCATCTCCACATAACAAACCATGATTCCTGTCTGTTAATGGCCACCTTTGCTTACAAAGGTCAGAAATAACATTTTGCTATAGTAAGCAGCCATTTAGCATCCAGCAAAGCAGAACTAAATGCATTGCAGACAGCACACTATTCATTAAAAAGATTAAATACTTTCATAATTAACAACTGAGGCAAACAGTGTGTTTTATGGGTCTGTCTCTATTTTATGCACACTTTAATTGTATTTATCCCTTCATCACTCTAAAGTTGATGTTCAGCATGAATATGCATTAACGGAAGGACCGTCTTCTAATGAGCCATTCTCAAGTACCTTCATAGGCCATTATAATAACAGAGAAGATGAGACAGGTATGATCATTAGAAGAACATACTTTATTATATGTATCTTCCAGCCATAATTTACTACAGCACTTTTTCATTTGATTGATGAAAGTCACTCATCCTTACAGTGAGATGGCTATACACTTGTAAACCATTTGAGTCTCTTTTATGGAATGCTTTTTATAAGCATCATTAGGAGTTTACACCTTAAATTCTGCAGAAATTTATTAGTGCCATCTGCTTCGTTCAAATTGATCCGCTAAGCCATTCTACAGTTATTCAACATCATCGCTGTAAAATGTTTCACCATGATCCTGAGTGGCAGTTGTATACAGAGGATATTTTTATACTTGATTTTACAATTTTATTGATGGAATATATTGAACCAAAGAGTTTGGTTTTAAAGTAGAACTGTGGCTAGGCTATGGACATTTACACATTTATGAAATGATGGCACTATGGCTTAGCTAACCATCTTCAAATCCCAAGCAAGAGCTTTCTTTTAAAGTATGTCTAAAGACAAACTGTTCTTGTTAGTTTTGAATAGAGTAGTAAGGGGTTAGAACCCTTATTAGGTTTTTAGTGCTTCTTGTGTCGTCATTAAATAGATTCACTCTATAATTTTGCCCTGGTGACCACTGTAAGGTGAAAGCCATAAGTTGAGTTATCACTAGAGGAGGAACAGAGGGACAATCTTCCAACTGGAACATGTGTTCCAGTGACAACTGTTTAAGATTTAAGATTTAAGATTTCCCTCACTGTGGGAGACCTTCCTTACCTTTGTGTTGTGTCTCTGGAACAGGACGTGAAGGTGTTTCCCCCATGACAAGCAAAAAAACTGACAAGTGCTTTAACTCCAAAGCCAAAATGAAAGAAAAAGCTTCCGCTTTGGATATACATTAATGGATATATGTCACATAAATGTGCTTATGAACAAATTCATTGTGGTTTGGGAAAAGCAAATGTTGCCAATGGATACAGTATGCCTGTATCTTCCATGGTCAGGTTAAAGCCACGCTTCCATTCATCCCTCCTCCATTGATTGACAGTAGTGCAAAGAGAGGCAGCATGTCATTGAAGGAAGGGGTCAGGTTAAAGCCACTCCTCCCGCCCATTTCTCCCCCATTGATTGAAATAGCGATCAGCACACCAATGAAAGAAGTGACAAAATGTCGCCAGTATGAATGCGTTACTTTACCTTGGAGTCACTGATGCTGGGTGGTAAATGTCATTTCCTTCCGTGTGGTGCTGCCCTGCTTTGTACATGCTCGCCTGCAGGTCAAGTGAAGAGCACAGGCATAAAAAGCGATTATGGGACCTGCACCTTTAAATATTTTTTTACTTTCAATCTTTTTTATTATTTTGAGTTCAGAATAGTACTTTACATTTACAATACAACAAGCAAGAGGGCCAATCTTTCCCAGGGAGAAGAACAGCTGTACCATGTTATTCATATTCAGTAGTTGAGATGACACTGTGACTGCAAAACAGTACTCTACTGTATGCTCTCATGTTGTAAGAGAGTGTCTGAAACATCTTTTTTTAAATATTTTTTTAAATATATAAACGAGCATTAATGAAATGTGTATTATTATCTTTTAAAAACCTTAATTTTTATATATATAATTTTTTAATTGCAATATTTTTATTGTTTTTTCAAAAAGAAAAGTACAAAAGGGTAAGTAAACATTGGTACTTTCTGTTATACATTAGAACATATAACGGAGAGAGACACTTAGGCCGCGTACACACGCGGGGACTGTCTGCCGAAACTAAGTTCGTCAAACAGTCCGCTCAAACTTTTGAATGAACGAACACGCCCACACACGGCACTTTTTGAGCGGACAAATACGGCAAACTTTGTTCGTCGTACTAAGTCCGCGCAACTTTTGAAATGAACGGACTCGCCCACACACGAGGCAACAGTCCGCTCATTTCGAGCGCGTGTGCAGGTAGGCGGGGCCCGCGACGGAGACGTCGTGGGCTCCGCCGCCTGGAATGTACTTAAAGGGGAACCCCAACGCCGAAAAAAATCGGCGTGGGGGTCCCCCCAAAGTCCACAACAGACCCTTGTCCGAGCACGCTACCCGGCCGGCCAGGAAAGGGGGGCGAGCGAGCGCGCCCCCCCTCCCGAGCCGTACCAGGCCGCGTGCCCTCAACATGGGGGGTGCCTTGGGGAAGGGGGGGCCGCGCGGCCCCCCCATCCCAAAGCACCTTGTCCCCATGTTGATGAGGACAAGGGCCTCTTCCCGACAACCCTGGCCGTTGGTTGTCGGGGTCTGCGGGCGGGGGGCTTATCGGAATCCGGGAGCCCCCTTTAATAAGGGGGCCCCCGGATACCGGCCCCCCACCCTATGTGAATGAGTATGGGGTACAATGTACCCCTACCCATTCACCTGTAAAATAAAAGTACCCAAAAAAAAAACACAACACACGAGATAAAATATTTTATTGCACAGCTCCGGGGGTCTTCCGTCTTCGGGGGTCTTCTCGCCGGACTCCTCCGCTATCTTCTTGTAGCTCTTTTGCTAGCGGAGGAGTCCGGCTTTCTTCCTCCCCGCCGCCGGCCTCTTCTCCCGACTTCGGGGGTCTTGTCCCCCTCTTCGGTTCTTCTGCCGGGCCACCGCGCCTTCTTATAGCTCTTTTGCAGGCGGTGGCCCGGTCTTCTGTCGCCGCCACCTTCCGTTCTTCTGCCGGGCCACCGCGCCTTCTTATAGCTCTTTTAGAGGCGGTGGCCCGGTCTTCTGTCGCCGCTGTCGCCTTCCGGTCGCCTTCCGTTCTTCTTCTTGTTCTTCTTCTTCTTCTCCAGGAGATGTTGACACGTCGCTCTCTCCGGCCGGAATGCCAGAGCCGCGCTGTGTGGCCACTTATATAGTGACAATGGGGCGGTGTCACATGGTATATGTCACATGGGTTGGTCACATGGTGACCCCGCCCCCTTACGATGTCATAGTCCCCATGTGACATCAACCCATGTGACCAACCCATGTGACATATACCATGTGACACCGCCCCATTGTCACTATATAAGTGGCCGCGCAGTGCGGCTCTGGCATTCCGGCCGGAGAGAGCGACGTGTCAACATCTCCTGGAGAAGAAGAACAAGAAGAAGAACGGAAGGCGACCGGAAGGCGACAGCGGCGACAGAAGACCGGGCCACCGCCTGTAAAAGAGCTATAAGAAGGCGCGGTGGCCCGGCAGAAGAACCGAAGAGGGGGACAAGACCCCCGAAGTCGGGAGAAGAGGCCGGCGGCGGGGAGGAAGAAAGCCGGACTCCTCCGCTAGCAAAAGAGCTACAAGAAGATAGCGTAGGAGTCCGGCGAGAAGACCCCCGAAGACGGAAGACCCCCGGAGCTGTGCAATAAAGTATTTTATCTCGTGTGTTGTGTTTTTTTTTGGGTACTTTTATTTTACAGGTGAATGGGTAGGGGTACATTGTACCCCATACTCATTCACATAGGGTGGGGGGCCGGTATCCGGGGGCTTACTTATTAAAGGGGGCTCCCGGATTCCGATAAGCCCCCCGCCCGCAGACCCCGACAACCAACGGCCAGGGTTGTCGGGAAGAGGCCCTTGTCCTCATCAACATGGGGACAAGGTGCTTTGGGGTGGGGGGGCCGCGCGGCCCCCCCTTCCCCAAGGCACCCCCCATGTTGAGGGCACGCTGCCTGGTACGGCTCGGGAGGGGGGGCGCGCTCGCTCGCCCCCCTTTCCTGGCCGGCCAGGTAGCGTGCTCGGACAAGGGTCTGTTGTGGACTTTGGGGGAACCCCCACGCCGATTTTTTTTCGGCGTTGGGGTTCCCCTTTAAGTCCATACCAGGCGGCGGGGCCCGCAACGTCTCCTTCGCGGGCCCCGCCTACCTGGAGACGCGCTCGAAATGAGCAGACTTTCCTCCGAGTTGGAACAGTTTGCTCATTTCGAAAGTGGCCTACACACGGGCGGACTGTCCGCTCAAACCAAGTTTCAGCGGACAGTTTTTCGGAATTTCCGAAAAACTTTGTTCGTCAAACTGTCCGCTGAAACTGTCCGCTCAAGCCCCACTCACGAGCGGACTGTCCGCTGAAACACTGTTCAGCGGACAAAGTTGAGCGAACAGTCCGCCCGTGTGTACGCGGCCTTACAAGATCAATGTCAAAACGTCATAGTTAAACTTGAACAGTGGATGCAGTATTAGTGCTAAACGTACGATAATTCCCCATACACACGATCGGACTATCGGACCAGAGTCCACCGGACAATCCGCGCGTGTGTGGGCTCCGGCTGACTTTTTTTCCCCAAAAGTCCGGCGGACTTAGAAAGAAGTTTTGACTCAAAATTTTCCGCCGGACTCAGCAGTCCGGCGACATTGACTTCCTTCGCTAGTCCCCTCTACCTGGGGCCGCGTTCAAATTAAACAGACATTTCTGTGTGTGTGGGCAAGTCCGTTCATTTCAAAAGTCCCGCGGACTCCCGCCATAGTCGGTGGACCTCCCCTGCAAAGTCCAGCGGTTTGTCCGCCGGGCTAAGTCCACCGGATAATCCAATCCTGTGTACGCGGCGTAAGAGTATTGACCATCCCACCTAGACACCCCATTATATATTTATTTTTTAATGGCACATTTAACCACTTGCGGCACAGTGGTGTAGTGGTTAGCACTCTCACCTAGCAGTAAGAAGGGTCACTGGTTCGGATCCCAACCATGACACTACCTGCCTGGAGTCTGCATGTTCTCCCTGTGCCTGCGTGGGTTTCCTCCGGGTACTCCGGTTTCCTCCCACACTCCAAAGACATGCATATAGGTTAATTGGCTTCTGTCCAAAATTGGCCCTAGTATATGAATGGAGACCTTGGATTGTGGGCTCCTTGAGGGTAGGGACCGATGTGAGGGTGCAATGTACAGGGATAGGGACAATTGTAGACACTCACTCAGGTTGGACTGGTGTCTTTATTCAACCTTACTAACTATGAAACTATGAAAAGCCTTTTTCTGACATTTGTTTTTTACAAGTAAAAATCTGTGTTTTTTGCTAGAAAATTACTGAAAACACCCAACATTATATATAATTTTCTAGCAGAGACCCTAGAGAAGAAAATGGGGAGAAAGCGCCACTCTAAGTGCAGAAGATAAAACAATTTATTTGAGCAAAGGATGCATATGTTTAAAATAGGCATGTCAGGAAGATTAACTGTCCAGGAGGGAGTCCGTCAGGAGCAGAGCGTGAATGCAGTGGAGCGGGTTGGGCCGGAGGATGCCGCCGTTTCCTGGTCCTCAGTCACACGAGATGCAGGCTGATTACTTCACTTCCGGTCAGACGTGGTATTGATTGCAGGTGACACGTTTTTGGAGCATGCATTCCTTCTTCAGGCCTCCTTCTTCAGGCCTAGAGAAGAAAATGGTGGTCATTGCAATATTTTATGCCACACTGTATTTGCACAGAAGTGTCTTTTAAAATAATTTTTGGGGGAAAAAATAAAGTTTAATGAACTAAAAAAAACAAAAAACAGGAAAGTTTGCACTTTTTTTGTATAATGTGAAAGATGATTTTATGTTGAGTAAATAGATACCTAACATGTTACGCTTTAAAATTGTGCAAATGGCCCAAACTACGGTACTTAAAAATCTCCATAGGTGCCCTTACCTGTTCAGAGTTACAGAGGGGGTCTTGCACAAAAATTATTACTCTCACTCTTATGATCGTGGTGATACCTCACATGTATGGTTTGAGCACTGTTTACATATGCGGGCGCGACTTACAATTGTGTTTGCTTCTGCATATGAGCTGGAAGGGACCGAGCATGTTAATTTTTTTATTTTCTTATTTATTTTACGTTTTATTTTTTATTTTTACACTGTCCCTTTCATTTTTTTTTATCACTTTTATTCCTATTGCATGGAATGTAAACACCCCTTGTAATAGAAACAAGCAGGACAGATGCTCTTTGAGAGATCTGGGATCACCTCTCCCACTACCTGAAAAAGTGATCTTTCGCCTAAACTGCCACTTAAATTCTGCTACTTCACACCAGTTCTGTTGAAGGGGCATTTTTTGGACCCCAAAACTCATTGGCTTCTCGTTGTTCTTTTTTCTGTCATTAGCTGAATGATCACAGATTTTGGTTGGTGCTCTTTTTGGCCTATTACATGTGGAGTTCTCAATTTAGGTGATGTACTCTATTGTAGCCATTTTTTTTTACTAGTCCTACTTTAAATCAGAAGGAAAATATATTCATAAAATAAATCAGTTCAGTTAAATTATGAAATAGTGAAATATGACTTGTTTTAAATAATAAAAAAAAATGAAATGACAAATGCAAGACTTCTGTTATTTCACATGTGGCCTGAATTATAACAAGCAGGAAAAAAAAATGTCACATAAGTAATTATTCTGTAATAAATGATTTCCCTATACATTCTAACATGCAGTAAAGAGATACATCCCTATTACAGTCACAGTAAATTTGAATAATTCTGACGTGCTATAGATCCTCTGTATACGGTGACTGTGCTATTCCTCCCTTATGGGAAAAGTGTAGCTGAAAAATTAATTAAAAATTGTAGCAAGACCCAATGGCTCTGGTTGGGTGGATAATATAGCCAGTATTTCCCTATTCAGAGCATGCACTTTATCTAATTAAAAGTTAGATGAAGGAACATTGATGTAGAGCACGGAACAGAAACATAGGTTTGACATTTACATAATTTTGAATATCTTAAAAAAGAAAGTCTATTGTTTATTTACCGTAATTGCAATTTGTGCAAATGTACAAGCAATCCAATAAAATATTCAGAAAACCATTGGTGCCTGACACAGCAACCAGACTGGTAAAACTAATTAGCTGAGGGAGTGAATTTATTTCATTTTTAAAATATTGACTTATAACTTTGCTGTGTGTTCCATGTGCCATTTAGTTTTTCATTTCTTCTTTATGTAGTTTACATAAAAAATTGGTTATGTGGATGACAGGTTTAGAGATATGTTACATTTTAGGATTACGGTAATTCTCCAGTTTGAAAATTCTAGCTAAAAAAAATGGAAAACTCCTGTAGCTTCAACAGATTTGTTATACAAGCTCCTGATGAACAAATAATAAAAACATACTGTGATCCTGCTATCTTGTAGATATTCATGCTATAATCAGCAGAATTTCATTTTATTTAGCAATCTTTTTTGAAAGGTACTGGCTCTGCACACCAGATATATGGTCAGCAAGAAGCTTGTAAGAATCAGCGCTCCCTGCCATGTTAATACCAGTCCATATGCACATCAGTTTTGGTGTGTACTTCAGGATAGTAAAGCCAGCATTTCAATTATGCATTTATATTGTATAAAAATAGTAATCAGCTATTGTGATGTTTCAAGGTCACACAGGACCTGTTTCTCAAGGCACTAATAAAGAGGTCCTGTGTCCCTTTGGAACTTTACATCAACTGATTGGTGCTTTTATACAATAAAATAGCACAATTACTGGCTTTGTGTTGGCTTTCATGCACATTTAATGCTGGTGGTGGCATTGCAAACCAAAAGTTGTCAATGTCCTTAAACACCAAGCAATTGATAATGGCCATCATATCATCAATGTTCAATAGGAGCTACAAGTAGTAAAGTGGTTTTCCAGCCAAAATGTGACTTTTTAAATAAAAATAACCTATCATACACTTATCATACACAAGCTTAAAGCATTCTAGTAAAGTTAGTCTGTAAACAAAGGTCCGTTTTGTTAGGTTATTACAGCATTTTGTAACTTTATAAACTTGCAGCAGACTGTGGCCATCCTTGGTGTGGGCATCTGAAGCCAGACTGTATTTCTTCCTGGATCTCAGCCTTGCAAATCTCGCACATGCTCAGTGCTACACAAGCAGTGAAATAGGTTTCAGGTCAGGTTTCCATAGCAACGGCAGTGCCAGAGGAAGTTACCGCCCCTTAGCTATGCAAACCCCTCCTTCCTCCAGGAACCAGGAAATATACTGCATTTATAACAGACACCAGCAGCAAAAAGGTAAGAGGCTTAAAAATATACTAATTGTAAACTAAATCATTTGCTTCTGTGCAGATATATCTACATAACAAGAGATATATATCTTGTTTTATATATATATATATATATATATGTATATATATATATATGTGTGTGTATGTATATAGATATATCTATATCTCTTGTTATACATGTATCTTATATATGTATCTCGTTATATATATGTGTGTGTGTGTTTCTCTCTCTCTCTCATATATATATATATATATATGTGTGTGTATATCTACACCCAGCGGCTACTTTTTTCTGTACAGCTTTTCATTAAAAAAATAATTGCAGCAACAAAATTAATATATGCGCTGTTCGATCACCACTTTGCTCACCCATTGCTGCCTGCCAGTCCCGCACTTACCCCATCCACGTCATGGCTACAGTGGCTTACCCCTGCATCTCCCCTGAGTCATGGCGTTTGCTGATTATCACGGCCAATCGGGTCTTAGGTAGGACTCCCACCCAGTTGTGTCTCAGAACCCTTTTCCCATGAATGACCAAGAGGAAATTAGTGTCACAATAACGATTTTAAATTTGCTAATGTCACACAAGTGGGTGGGCTTTGAGCACGGTGCTCTCTGCGCCATGGTCACCCTTTCTTGAAGCCTATTAGAGCCTTTGGGCTCTAATCCAATGCTTACAAAAATAAACAACCCCACGTTGTAATCCATGCATCCATCAACCTTCATGTAGATATAGGGGCATGGATATGGGGGTGTGGTGTGTTTGCCTCCATTATGGACCATTTGTTATGTGTGTGTTAAAATCCCTACTTCATATGTGAGTTCAGAGTTTTTAATGGTACAGATTTTAGAAAGGCAACATTTACTCAAATAACCACTATTTACAACCAAGGTATGCAGAATACCATCTCTTTATGCCCAACACATTGAAACTTCAAGCAGATGGGCTACAGCAGCAGAAAACCACACTGGGTGCCACTCCAGTCATCTAAGTACATGATGATATTGAGGCTACAGTTGTCACAGATTCACCAAATTTGGTCAATAGAAGATTGAAAAAATGTTGACTGGTCCGATGAGTCTCATTTTCTGTTGTAACATTCAGATGGTAGGGTTTTAAATTTGCATTAAAAAAAAAAAAAGTGAAAGCATGAATCAATCCATCCTGCCTTGTATCACGGGGTTCAGGTTGGTGGTGGGGGTGTAATCAGGGCTGGTGCAAGAATTTTTGACACCCTAGGCGAAACCTCATTTTGCTGCCCCCCCCATTGGTTCTGCCCATGGCTCCACTGCCTTTGCAATATGTGACCCACCCGACCATTACACACACACACTGACCCACCTACCTGACACATACACTGACCTACCTGACCATTACACACACACACTGACCCACCTACCAGACACATACACTGACCTACCTACCTATTACACATACACTGACCCACCTACCTGACCATTACACACACACACTGACCCACTTACCTGACACATACACTGATCTACCTGACCATTACACACACACACACACACACACACACACACACACACACACACACATACTGACCTACCTACCTGACACATACACTGACCTACCTGACCATTACACACACACGCACTGACCTACCTACTTGACCATTACACACACTGACCCACCAACCTGACACATACATTGACCTACCTGACCATTACACATACACTGACCCACCTACCTGACACACACACACATACACTGACCTACCTGACCATTACACACACACACACACTGACCTACCTACTTGACCATTACACACACTGACCCACCAACCTGACGCATACATTGACCTACCTGACCATTACACACACACACACACACACACACACATACACTGACCTACCTGACCATTACACACACACTGACCTACCTGACCATTACACACACACACACTGACCTACCTACCTGACACATACACTGACCTACCTGACCATTACACACACACCCTGACCCACACATTGAGCTACCTGACCATTACACATACACTGACCCACCTACCTGACACACACACACATACACTGACCTACCTGACCATTACAAACACACACACACATACTGACCTACCTAGCTGACTTCTTATTTCCTGCACTACTCTTCCCCCCCCCCTCCCTCCCTCCCTCCACAGCTCGCTGTAGATAGTGATCCTCCCTCCTCCTTACTTCTGCTTCATCGATCATTACATCCGGGGCTCTCCTCAGCACTGGGCGGTGTTGCTCTGGTGTCGGCTAACAGATGCTGCACCTCTCGATGCTCTGTTCTCCACCGAACCCCCGCCCCTCCTCCCCACACACACACACTGCTGTGAGCTTTTACTCTGTGAAGACATTGGGGGATTGGAGGCATACAGAGGTTGTGGCTGCGCCCTGGGGGGTAGTGCGCCCTAGGCGACTGCCTACTCCGCCTAGTGGTAGCACCGGCCCTGGGTGTAATGGTGAGGGGTATATTTTCCTTGCCACACTTTGGACCCCTTAGTACCAATTGAGTATCATTTAAACACCACGGCCTACCTGAGTATTGTTGCGGACCATGTCCATCCCTTTATAGCTGCAGTGTCCCCATCTTCTGATGGCTCCTTCCAGTTCTACACTCAAAACGGTGCTGTGAAAGCTGTACATAATAAAGTGTCCAGTATGTATGTATTTATACCTATACACAAACACTTTTTGTTTCATTATATGTGCGTTACTATACATATTATGTGTGTACATATATACGTTTTTTCTTTACTAACTATACAAAATATAAATTTTAGTTATTTCTCATTTAACCCAATTTATAATTTTTTGTGATCTAATAATTTTTTTTATTCTTACATCTAACAGATCTTACTGATAAAAAATAATGGTAAGTAACTTTTTAAATTTCAAAAACAAACTTACGTTTATAATGTAAAAGTTACATGTCTCTACTTCGTATTGTAGTCATGCATGAGCTTGTTTGGCTGTGCTTCTCCCGTTTTCAGCTGGTCTGAAGTCCGCTCTCTGCTGACATCACACAGATCAGTCCAGGCACCGTGTCATCTCGACTCTGGAAGTCTGGATGCGCCAGGTGCTTGGACTGCGAGCCATCTCAGTGGAGAACCGCTGAGTGACAGGCAGTAGCTCTCCGATTGGCTTGGTTCTCACGGATCCCCCTTGGCGATGTTTGATCGCTCTATTCTCAGTGCAAGGCACCGGTGGACAGATGCAGCATCGGTCACATGCTGCATCCACCTTGGTAAGTATAACGTACAAAAAAAATCCACCACAATTCTCTTTTAATGTTTTTTTCAGTGTGTGCCAAAAAATAAATGTAAAATCCACAGCTACAAATACAGTAGCTGGTGACTTAATCTATGGACACTTACCTGTCCAGTGAGGCTGCAATGTCTTTTCAGATCAGCTGTTGGTAGCTGCCGCCACCATGACCAGTATGAGAAACTGGCATTGAATCTATTGGGATTCATGGTCATATCCCTAATGTGCAAGCGCAAATCATGATGCACTCTCCAAATGTCATGGGGGCAAAGGAGGGAGGTTCTAACGTTTGATGTACCAAACATCGCCTATGTCAGATTGAAGTGTAAATATGTACCTGTCAAAAACAGTTGTGGGAAGGCAGATAAGTGTAGCTATAACTCCAATTGGAGCCTTGCAACTTCACAGCTAGTTTCCCAATGTGCATGCTTAAACCGTGTTGCGCTTTGACAATGGAAATGTTGCATGTAAAGGAGGAAGGGGGAGACAAACCTATTGGACAGACCATTTCTCGTACCAATGTTGACTGTGAAGTGTGGTCAAGGAAGCAAGACAGTTAATTCATTGTTTGATTTAAAAAGCCCTCATTTTATTGGCGTAGGTATCTAAGGGATGGGGGTAGGTGAGAATACAGGAGGACATTGGATAGGGGGGGTTATTTTCTGAAGGCATTCCTGTAGGCATTACAAGTGCAATCTCTAAGTGTGTGTGTGTGTGTGTGTGTGTCCATAAAGAATTGTAAAATTGACAATGCTCTTGATAAGTAGAAAATATATTTTAATGTAAAAAAATTATTATTAAAACATGGTGCAATACTGCCTCAGATTGAAGTTGAAACCCCCTCTGTTAGCAACTACATGGGAGAGTGTAAGCATTATTAGAAATAGCTTGAGGTATCATGAAGTGTAACATGTGTAATTATAAAATTAAATAAAAAAAGAACCATGATGAATTACTATCAAACATTATTTATTTAAATTAAAATAAAAAACATCTTTCTTTAAATACATTTTTGCCAAACAAGAATAAATATTAAATCAAAATTCGTAATAAAATTGATTTTATTTATTAACCTATAAAGGATAAATAGGTAAAGAAAATATTTTTTGGTTTATGCTACAGAGACAAATGTTGCTTGAGGAACTATGGTCACAATATACAGAGCCAGAAAACGATCCAGCGTTTCCATGTAATCCATTACAAAAGATTTTCATGCTTCAATCAACAGAAACTAAAGAGGAAGGTGAAACAGAACGTCTTGGGAATAGGAAATGGTGCAAGTGCAGAAAATGCATTCCAATATTACTGATAATCTATAAAAAAAGCCCAAAAAAAAAAAAAAAGTGATCTGTTGGCAGTGTATAAAAAAAATTATAATAAGCTGGTGTGGCGACATTCCTAGACTCCAGGACAGGTAAGTGTCCTAATATTAAAAATCTACAGCTGTAGTCTGTGTAGCTGCTGGCTTTTAGATTTCTGAAAAAGGTAGGCAGACCTACGATTTAACAAATTAAAAGTTCCAATATATAGTGAATTATTTGTTATGCAACTGTAATCATTTCTATTTATTTTTAAGACGATTGCGGAAGACAGCTTATAGAACGTTTACTGCATGGATCTATGGCTACTTGGGAAAGGGAAACCGGAGAGTCATCCCATCTTGTGCTGTTAATGCTGTACGAAACGCTTTGTTCTAGATCCCAACGATTCATATCGAATTCATGTATTCTAATGCTTATGAAGCCTCAGAACTGGCCTTAGAGTAACATTCAATTTAAATTATTTTATATAATTTTTTTTTACATTATGTTAAAAATGTTATGAAAAAAAAATAAAAATAGTAAATCTGAATGAGAATATGTATACCTTTTTTTCATTTTTTATTTTATACTTACAAGGTTGTTAGATACCACAAACCAGAAATGGATATCCTAGTTTAAATAAAACATATTCGGAATCGGTCTCCTCTCTTGTCTTCCAGTATCAAAGGTATAAATTGTTCAACCATTGGGCTGTGCATTCCAGCATTTCTGAAAGAAGTATAAAAATAAAAAAAATAAAAATGTAAACTCCATAAAAATTTGGAGAATTGTAATATAAGAGCACCTGGATCATAAATCAAAACGGTATTGTCTACAGGAGGGGTGGATCCAGAGCCTAGTCTCAGGAGGGGCACTGCCAGAAAATATGTTTTTTGGGGGTAAATTTATCAGGGAAATTGCTGGTGTTAACGATTCAATCATCACGGCGCCACGGTTGTTATGGTGTCAGGATGATTGAAGCACATTACTATTATTACATTGTTATAAAAGATTAAATGGTTCAACTTACCATAATGCAGAATCAGTGGGAGCCCCGAGCGTGTCACCTGCTGCTGTCACCTGCCATTGCGGATTGTCACTTGCCACGTCGCCTGTCACCAGATGCAGATTGTCACTTGATACGTCACCAGATGCAGATTGTCACTCACCACGTCCCATGCCACACGTTGCAGAGTGTCACTTGCCACGTCACCTTTCACCAGCTGCAGATTGTCACATCCCATGCCACACAATGTGGATTGTCACTTGCCATGTCCCAGGCAGCAGATTACCAGTCAAGCAGCAGAGAGATGAAATAATCTCTCTGCTGCCGCGGCTGCCTGCACACTGCACAGTGAGGGCGGAACTGCAGGGACGCAGGGCAGGCGCCTGGCGGGGAGAGATATCATCTCTCTTCTCTCCTCCCGCCGACTCCCTAATTGGCCAGCAGTCACTCACATACTGTCAGTGAGCCGAGCCACCCACTGTCTCTCAACAGAGCCAGCCCGCCGGCTCTTACCCTCGGCGACACCTGCCCGCCCACTCACATTCTCGGAGGTGGCAATTTTTTTTTTTTTTTTTTAAGGAGTTTGGATTGCAGATAGGCTTGTGTAAGCAGATACAAGTCTGTTTACATATGCCGTTCTATAGAGGTGAATGGAGGGTCAGATTGGGTCCTCCTAAAAAACAGACAGGTAGACCCGATCAGACCAATCGTGTGAAAGGGGCTTAAGGCTGCTTTCACACGGATGCATTGCGTTTTTCTTACATCTTAACTGACCTTTATCTTCACTTCTTCCTCAGGATTCCTGCAGCTGGTTGTGGCTGTCCCCATGTGGTTATAACTGGTGGCTGCTGCTGGCTGTCCTAAAGGGCTGGTACTTCGGACAGGTGCTGGTACTGCTGGCTGTTAGGTCTGATCACACCTATGGCATTTTTAGTGCTTTTTGCAGATTTGCTCTACAGAACGTGTTCCATTTCAATCCAATGTTAAATGGATGTGGTGTAAATTTGCAAAAAGCACAAAAAATGCATAGGTGTGAATCAGGCGTTACTGCTGCTGGGCACTGCCTGCTGATACCACTGGCTGGTACTGATGGTGGTTACTGCTGTTTGGTACTGGTAATGCTGCTAAGTACTGGTGTCCAAATTGCGGGTTCCCATGCGTTAG